>NC_064931.1:654073355-654715141 GCF_023897955.1 Schistocerca gregaria | reverse complement strand
TAGGTCCCGTGTGTAAGTTGCATCTCACATCCTATCTGCAAATGTAACATCACAATCAGTGCTCATAATGTTCGTAAGCTAAGACGAGTCAGAAACCTTGCAAATACATTTTATAAGAGCGACGTACACTTCAAATAAGCGTTTATTTTAAGGCCTTCTTGTACATCTGTGTCCACATTCCGTGAGCCACTGTATCGCATATAGTGCCGGATAGATAACTTACGATCAGTATCGTTTTACCAGGTCCTAATGGTGTGCGTGAGGAAGTACCATTGACACGCCTCCATGTAACTGCCAATTTCTCTAATTTTATATGTTAGTTTGGATGGCAATCATACACAGCGTATGTTATATAATTAGTATTATGTGTCGTTTGTGTCTTACACCTACTTCAGATTCATTTGCAGTACGCTTAAAACAAAAAATTGAACTTATTCCCTAATTTTACCATTATGATCATTACACTAGATACATGGGGAAAAGTAATTCGTTCCTTTGATCGTCTTGAAATGTATGATTTGAAACATCTAGTACTTGATTGACGCACTAAGTTTTCCTGCGTCATCTCCCACCAAAGACTGTCGTATATACTAAATACCAACGAACAATCCTCAAGAATCAGATGCACGAGTATTTTTGTAAACTTTCCCCTTCGTAACCGAATTACACCTCCAAAAAGTTCTTGAGCGAATCTTGGTCTGACATCTGACATCCGCATAACTAGTTTCATGTGGTTGTTGCTCCTTGAATCGTCCTATATGGCTACTTAGAGGATACAAGCAAACAAATAATATCAGGTTCCTTTGCCTCTTTTACGACCATTATATTATATTTGGTTATGTTAAGGTCAGTTGCACAAAGCGTTCATCATCTGCAGTTCGAAGAAATTTTGTAATGACGCAACATCTCTATCTACAAGTGCATAATCCACGAACAGTATCAGAGAGATATCTAGTTACTTACATGTAGATTAGGAACGGTTCAGACTCACTTCCTTCCGGTAACCTCAACGCTGCTGTCGATTCTTATAGAGTATTCACATTGAGATCGAATTAAAGAGTTCTTAAATGAGTAACGGAAGCTAACGGAAAGGGTTGTCTCAGTTGAAAATGTCTGCGTATGATGCCCAGGTGCTGCAGATTTTGGCGCGAGTGGAGATACAATATCGGAGCAGTCTGTGACTTACAAGTGTGTAGTATATAGTGTCAACACATCGCTGGTTAACTGACTCTGCACTTGTGATGTACGCGGTGGAAGATTCATGGGTCACAGCAGATCTGAGGTCACACTAGAACTCATATTTCAGAGGTCGACACTATCTAGGGTGCATCTTTAGTATTCCACTGACGTTTCCACACGCTTCAACCGCCACACATGAGGACCAGACGAACGAACGTCACGTCAGCTACGCAGAGCTGCATGTGGTGATCCACGTCTCAATCTACATAATTACTCAGTGGCATAGAGTACGTCTCGTACCACTAACGTACCCCCTTCCCTGTTCCATTCGCTAATGGCGCATGGGCGGAATGATTGTCGGTAAGCCACTATATTAGCTCTAATTTTTCGGCTTTTCTCGTTGTGGTCATTTCACGAGATGTGGTATATGAGCAGAGAGGAAATGGTATTTTGTCCGACTCCCCTCGGAAAGAACTCTCTCGAAATTTTAATACTTAATCTCTCCTTGAAGCTCAAAGCATCTGCCACCGGAGTCAATTGCCCATCTCTGTAACAGTGTCATGCCGTATAAACGATCCCGGGACGAAATGCGCCACTCTTCGTTTGATCTTCTTCGTCTCTCCTGTCCTCCTAACTGGTAAGGGGCCCAGACTGACGAACAATACTCAATAATCGGCCGAACATGAATCTTATAAGATACTTCTTTCGCGAATGAGTTACATTTCCTGAAGATTCTTCCTATGAATCTCAGTCTCGTATCAGCTATTCCTACAATTTGTTTTATGTGGTCATTCCACTTCAGGTCGCTCCGGATAGACATTCCTAGATATTTTACGGTGGTTACTATTCCCAGCAATTTTCCACCAATACTGAAGTTGTACAGTCGTGGATTTCTTTTCGTATGAATGTGCAATATGTTACATTTATTGACGTTCGGGGTCAATTGCCGGCCCTCGCACCATCCCTCAACCCTCTGCAGGTATTTCCGGCAATAGTTACTGTTTTCTGGTGTCGCATCATTTGCGAACAGCCTTAAAGAGCTTCTGACCCATTCTACTGCATCATTTATATAAGAGGATTGTCCAGAAAGTAAGTTCCGATCGGTCACGAAATGGAAACCACGGTGAAAATCAGAAATATTTTATTTGCAAGAGTTAGCTACACTTTCCAGATACTTCTCTACATAGTCGCCGCTCCAACTTGGACATTTGTCGGAGCGTTATACCAGATTTCCAACACCATCGTCATAGAAGGCAGCCGCCTGTGCTTTCCGATAATTCTCTATGCTGGTCTATAGCGAGTAGCCTGCGCCCAAGTGTTGTATTCGTATCCAGCGTTTCGTGTGAACAGAGATGATACTCAGGACGAGCAAATTAGAGATGTGTTGTGGGTGATCGAACACTTTCCATCGAAAAGGGAAGCGTATTCACTGCCCCTGCAGAGTGTGGCTGAGAATTGCCATGAAGAAGGAAGTGTGTGGCAGTTGTGTTAGGTGGGCTGCATTCATTAAGGCGAAGCCTCTCAGCGGGCCCTCATACTTTGCGGGAACCATCGTTGTTCTAGGCACCTTTACTCGCTCACTCCTGAAAAGAGGGTCTTGATACGCTATATGGTCATACTAGAGACACATTTGTGCAAAGCTTCATCAGGTTTTCACTGGGGTGTCCATTTCGCGACCTATTGGAACTTACTTTTTGGACAACCCTCGTACATTGTAAGCAGCAACGGTCCTATCACACTTCCTTGGAGTACCCCCGAAATTAAGTTTACATCTGTCGATTTCGTTCCGTTAAGAGTGACGTGTTGAGTTCTATCTGCGACGGAGTCTTGAATACAGTCGCAAATCTTGTAATACTCTGGTAATACTCGGCAATCTCGTTTTTTTTTTTCGCTTTACGACAGTGCCGGACAATGTCAGATGCCTTCTTGAACTCGAGGAGCACGGCATAAAACTAAGCGCGGATGTCTACCACGCTGTGGATCTCGTGGAGAAAGGGACAGTTGAATTTCGAAAGATCTATGTTTTCAGAAGTCATTTTAATTTTTAAAGAGGAGATTTTCGTTTTCCAGAGACGTCTTAATACGTGAGCATAAAACATGTTCCATTATTCTACAACAGATTGACGTCAATGATATAGGCCTGTAATTATGTGCTTCTGTGCTCTACTATGAGCAGTTTTGAATCTGGGGCGTCAGGAACAAACTTCTACCAGGATTCTGCGGAGACAAATGCATAGCATAAGCTGTGGCAGCCGACGACCGACATCACATCCAATATCTTTCCAAGTGTGTTTTATAATAAGTCTTTAGGCCACTTATATATCTAATCTGACACACCACCAGCACGTACTTTGTCCACTAGGTTTCAGTGTGCAAATATATCGAAGACCTTACTGAATCGAAGAAATATGCAGACAACTCTTAATTGATTATCTTGATCGTACTGTGTCTCATGAACGCAAAGAAGAGCCGGGGTTTCATACGGTTGATACTTGCGACATTCGATTATATTCTTTCTGAGGAATTGTTTGGTCTCCAAAATGTCACAACACGCCAGCACAACAGATGTTGCAAGCTTTCCCAGTACTTTTTACATTAGCCTGTCAGTTCATAAGAAACTATGATCCGGTTCTTAACGCCCTGACACATTACCCTTTTATATAAAATGTGACAGATATGTGAATTAACGCAATATGACTAACTCTGTTTTTAAATTCCGTAGCGGCAAGGGCATTCGTATAGCAAAACGGAATAATTAAAGAGGGGTTTAAAAAGGCTAAACCTAGGCAAAACTTAAACCATAAATCATCACAATAGGCCTCCTGCAGAAACTCAATCTACATGTGTATGAATTACAGCTTATAGATGTAATTCGTCGATACAAACGATTTTCCACTTTGTATCCTGCGACACATAATAAACTGAAAGGATATGATCCAGTGTGATGGCAGAATTTTATCTCGAAGCGTCTGTCTTTGCAAACACCTGTCTTGAAGTTGGACAGGAACACGAACTGACAGGAACAGCTGAAAATTTCATTTAAAATAAACATCTAGTTATTGCTGAAAGGAATTTATTCCCTAAAGGCTGTAAATTCCGCTAAAGTGAATGTAACACATTCGAGAACGTAGTTCTAAAGTGAAATGCTGAGATATGGAACATGTGAAAGGTGAGCTCAAGCAAAGACTGAAGGGAGTTCTTAAGAATCCCAAATTATATTCACCCTTCATACAATGTTCAGTCACGTTAATGTGACCACCTGTCACAAGCCTGAATGGCCACCTTTTCTAGTGAGGACCGCTGCGAAACGTGCAGGAGGAGCGTTAGTGAGGTTCTGGTAGATAGCGACCGGGATGTGGAGCCACGCCGACACCAATTCCGTGGCCACGTGCGCTACTTGTCATGGCGTGAACAGCCCGATCGAGGTGGTACAACAGATTCTCCATTGGATTTAAATCCGAGGAGCTTGGTGGCCAGAGGAGCACAGTAAACTCATTTAGGTATTCTTTGAACCACGCACGTACACTTCGCGCTGTGTGCCACGTTACATTATCCTGCAGGTAATGCCATCCTGCCCAAGAAAAACAAACTGCATGTACAGGTGGACGTGGTCCCCGAGGATAGATGAACACTTGTGTTGGTGCGTTAATTGCATAAGGTAAACAAACAGCGTTGTAGTTGTGAAATATTTCTAAATTAAATAAATATTTCATACAAAACGCCTTTGTTTCACTATCCTTAATATAAATACACTCCTGGAAATTGAAATAAGAACACCGTGAATTCATTGTCCCAGGAAGGGGAAACTTTATTGACACATTCCTGGGGTCAGATACATCACATGATCACACTGACAGAACCACAGGCACATAGACACAGGCGACAGAGCATGCACAATGTCGGCACTAGTACAGTGTATATCCACCTTTAGCAGCAATGCAGGCTGCTATTCTCCCATGGAGACGATCGTAGAGATGCTGGATGTAGTCCTGTGGAACGGCTTGCCATGCCATTTCCACCTGGCGCCTCAGTTGGACCAGCGTTCGTGCTGGACGTGCAGACCGCGTGAGACGACGCTTCATCCAGTCCCAAACATGCTCAATGGGGGACAGATCCGGAGATCTTGCTGGCCAGGGTAGTTGACTTACACCTTCTAGAGCACGTTGGGTGGCACGGATACATGCGGACGTGCATTGTCCTGTTGGAACAGCAAGTTCCCTTGCCGGTCTAGGAATGGTAGAACGATGGGTTCGATGACGGTTTGGATGTACCTTGCACTATTCAGTGTCCCCTCGACGATCACCAGAGGTGTACGGCCAGTGTAGGAGATCGCTCCTCACACCATGATCCCGGGTGTTGGCCCTGTGGGCCTCGGTCGTATGCAGTCCTGATTGTGGCGCTCACATACACGGCGCCAAACACGCATACGACCATCATTGGCACCAAGGCAGAAGCGACTCTCATCGCTGAAGACGACACGTCTCCATTCGTCCCTCCATTCACGCCTGTCGCGACACCACTGGAGGCGGGCTGCACGATGTTGGGGCGTGAGCGGAAGACGGCCTAACGGTGTGCGGGACCGTAGCCCAGCTTCATGGAGACGGTTGCGAATGGTCCTCGCCGATACCCCAGGAGCAACAGTGTCCCTAATTTGCTGGGAAGTGGCGGTGCGGTCCCCTACGGCACTGCGTAGGATCGTACGGTCTTGGCGTGCATCCGTGCGTCCCTGCGGTCCGGTCCCAGGTCGACGGGCACGTGCACCTTCCGCCGACCACTGGCGACAACATCGATGTACTGTGGAGACCCAGGCCCCACGTGTTGAGCAATTCGGCGGTACGTCCACCCGGCCTCCCGCATGCCCACTATACGCCCTCGCTCAAAGTCCGTCAACTGCACCTACGGTTCACGTCCACGCTGTCGCGGCATGCTACCAGTGTTAAAGACTGCGATGGAGCTCCGTATGCCACGGCAAACTGGCTGACACTGACGGCGGCGGTGCACAAATGCTGCGCAGCTAGCGCCATTCGACGGCCAACACCGCGGTTCCTGGTGTGTCCGCTGTGCCGTGCGTGTGATCATTGCTTGTACAGCCCTCTCGCAGTGTCCGGAGCAAGTATGGTGGGTCTGACACACCGGTGTCAATGTGTTCTTTTTTCCATTTCCAGGAGTGTATAATTAAAAGAAACACGTAGAAAGTATACACACTGTACCTTTCGCCTAACCTAACGCAGACCATAAATTATTTTCTTTCCGAAATCTGTCAATCCTTGAAGTTTTATCGCAGATACTGTGACCATCTTTCCGCAGTAAAAATTGGAAATTTGTGGTAAGTTATATGGGACCAAACAGCTGAATTCATCGGTCTCTAAGCTTAAACATTACTTAAGCTAACATAATCTAACTTATGCTAAGGACAACACACACACCTACGCCCGAGGGCGGACTGGAACCTCTGACGGGGGGAGCCGCGCGAACCGTGACAAGGCGCCCGAGACCGCGCGACTACCCCGCGCGACCTTCCGCAGTAGTGGACAGTAATATGTAGTGTCTTCCATACAGTTTTACCACACGCCACGTATGCGAGCAATTGAGGGGTGTAATTTTCGCAAAGAAGAATGTGTCATGTCGAACAGGTCAGTGATTCCACAAAAAGAGTTATTTAAATAGAGCTGACGTGACACCAGATCTATCAGAGTAATTCGACAGTGGCTACTGATAGGCAATTTATGTAGCAGTTTTAAAGTCTCGCTCTCTGACCTCTCTACGAACTGAGAGAAAAGAATGCTGAAAGGCTGAAGATCTAGTAGCCCTCTGGAATTGGCAAGACGATATCCAGAATAAGGCAGATAAAGTAGATGTTTGTGATTTAGAGACGAGTCAGAAAGCTCCGCCTGTATCACCCGTGAACTGGCTCACGTTTCAACGCAGAACTAATGTTATCACGTCCAGAGAGGGTGACATTTTCTAAATACGTTGTCTACTCTTTTGCGAAGAAGATTGCTAGAGGACAAAAAGCTATAAGAACTTTTCAACTACGCTTTTCCGTTAAAGAGTAATAGTACATAGCGTACTATTTGTTTATTATAGACGTTAGAGTGTGTTTCCAGAATTTCCAGAGCTAGTGCAGATACTTCAATCTACGTTTCCATCAGTACTTCACATATCAATATAAATTGTGTCCAGAGAGTAAGCTTCAGAATACCGCGTATCTTGATTTCTTCCAGCAACATTTACGGACAGAGCGTAAGCAGCATCTGTATTTAAGTTTCTTGAATTTATAGATGGTTAACTCAGAGATGGATGCCGATCATCAAGTGTTTTGGTGCAACAGGAAACGAGAAAATAGGCACAACACTACCCATTTCAAATCCAAATGCAAACCGAAACGCGAAAATTACACGATGTTGCATAACTGCAATGCCCTTGCGTATTCCAACCATATGAGTACAACCCGGATGCTCGATGCTTGCGGCGATCCCACCATACTGTTGAAAGTTGCATATCGAATGCACCTATATCAAATATACAGATCAAGAATCTGAAACAGCTCTGCTCGTTGTGCTCCCCAGGACGAAAGACGAGAGAAAGGTGTTTGTGTGTTTCAAACTGCATCAGGCGTCCAATCAAATTATGTGCGCACAGCGTTCTAATTGGCTGGGACATGTAAAAGCTCTAGCGTTGCTGCGTGAGATACCTCCACTTTCCTGTTTGCAAAGATATGGTGTTTCTGCTGACAGGGACTATTGGTAACTCATCGTCTTTTGAGTTGACAAGTAACTTGTACATAGCGTGCAGTTGCGTGATGTATGAAAACAGCTCGTGACATAGCGACGAGCTACCATATGCCTTCTAAAGAAATTATGTTCCTATGAGATACCTAATCAGGTTTGCGACTGTATCAAAAAGTGTCCTGACATACAAGACGTAGCACTTTATCCTGAATCAAGAATCCTCTGCAGACACAGGCGTTATATCTGTCAGACATTGAGGGAGTGTAATAGGACCGTTTCTGTTCATGGTAAACGTTTATGACTTAGAAGCCAGTATTAGCTACAATTTCAGTCCCTTTGTGGTTACGTAGTTACCTATGAGGAAACTGCAGTATCCAATTAGATCTCGAGAAGATATCAGCCTCATGCAAAGACTCACAATTAGATCTTAGTGTAGAGAAACTATATTGCGCACTTGACAAAATGTAAAAGAGTGTATCCTATAACTACATGATTGAGTCGCATCTTAACTTATTCTTGACTAAAAATATTTGGGAATAACAATGTTTACAGATATGAGGTGCAACGACCAAATAGGTTCAGTTGAATCTAAGTCAAATTGCAGGCTACGACTCATTTGCAGGATAACGGGAAAATGTAGCTTTTCTACAGAAGAGTTTGCATACAAAACACTTCCACGGTCCGTACTTGAATACTCCTCAAGTATGTGGGACTCATATCAAATAGCGCTACAAAGGACACTGAGCGCATACGATTTGTCAACTGGTATTTTGTTTCAAAGGAATGGTTCAAATCGTTCAAATGGCTCTAAGCACTATGGGACTTAACATCTGAGGTCATCAGTCCCCTAGACTTAGAAATACTTAAACCTAACTAACCTAAGGACATCACACACATCCACGCCCGAGGCAGGATTGGAACCTGCGACCGTAGCAGCAGCGCGGTTCCGGTTTGAAGGGCCTAGAACCGATCGGCCACAGCGGCCGGCCAAAGGAATAGTATCGACGGTTGCTACAAAAAGGTACGGCCAAACTTTCAGGAAACATTCCTCACACACAAATAAAGAAAAGATGTTATGTGGATATGTGTCCGGAAACGCTTAATTTCCATGTTAGAGCTCATTTTAGTTTCGTCGGTATGTACTGTACTTCCTCGATTCACCGCCATGATTTCATACGGGATACTCTACCTGTGCTGCTAGAACATGTGCCTTTACAAGTACGACACAACATGTGGTTCATGCACGATGGAGCTTCTGCACATTTCAGTCGAAGTGTTCGTACGCTTCTCAACAACAGATTCGGTGACCGATGGATTGGTAGAGCAGCGCCAATTCCATGGCCTCCACGCTCTCCTGACCTCAACCCTCTTGGCTTTCATTTATGGGGGCATTTGTAAGCTCTTGTCTACGCAACCCCGGTACCAAATGTAGAGACTCTTCGTGCTCGCATTTTGGACGGCTGTGATAAAATACGCCATTCTCCAGGGCTGCATTAGCGCATCAGGGATTCCATGCGACGGAAGGTGAATGCATGTATCCTCGCTAACGGAGGACATTTTGAACGTTTCCTGTAACAAAGTGTTTGAAGTCATGCTGGTACGTTCTGTTGCTGTGTGTTTCCATTCCATGATTAATGTGGTTTGAAGAGAAGTAATAAAATGAGCTCTAACGTGGAAAGTAAACGTTTCCGGACACATGTCCACATAACATATTTTGCCAAATAAATTTATAACACATGGTACTGATCCCCTATGGTGCATAAAACAGGTCAGAAAACTGCCTCTGAAGCAACGAAAAAAGCATGTCAAGTTTAAAATAACGCAAAATCCACAAAATTTACGAACTTTTACATGAGCTCGGAATTTAGCGCGATCTTCAATGCGAGATGTTTCTTATAGTTTCTACAACGAAATTCGGTTTTTTAAATCTGGCAGAAAACATAAAGATAATCTAGCCGTATGTAAAGTACATCAACAACAAGACGAAATCAATACCTTCACTGCACAATAGCAATGGTAATGTTACTGATGACAGTGCCAGTAGAGCAGAGTTACTAAACACGGTTTTCCGAATTCCCTTCCCCAAAACAGACGAAGTAAATATTCCAGAATTCGAATGAAGAACAACTGCCAACATGAGTGACTTAGAAGTAGATATCCTCAGTGTATCAAAGCAGCTTAAATAATAAAGGCAAAGCCTCCGGTGCAGATTGTATACCAGTTAGGTTCCTTTCAGAGTATGCTGGTACAATAGCTTCATACAAGATAACCATATACGACAGCTCGCTCGTCGAAAGATCCGTACCTAACGACTGAAATGTTGCACAGGACCCACCATTACCCAGGAAACGCTGAATTAAATACCCATATAAGTAACGTCGATTTGTAGTAGGATTTTGGAACGAATACTGTGTTCGAACATTATGAACTACTTGAAGAAAATGACTTATTGACAAATATCCAACACGGATTCAGAAAATATCGTTCTTGTGACACAGAACTGGGTCTTTATTCTCACGAAGTAAAGATTTCTGTTAACGGGGTATGTCAAACTGGTTCTATATGTTTAGATTTTCAGAAGTCTTTTGACACCGTTCCTCACAAGAGACTTCTAATCAAATTGTCTGTCTACGGAGTTTCGTCTCGATTGTGCGACTGGATTCGTGGTGGCAGCGCTGTTTACGGCAATACTTCTGCCTCTGGCGGCGTGGATGGCGTCACAAGTTCGGCTGTAAACAACGAGAGAATATTTGTGTGTACCTACGGGTTGTTTTTTTCGTATCTCTATAGTAAGTGTTGTTAGCAGGCACGGGTTGCGGCAACCCGCAGTACACAACTGTATGGCTGGTCGCTGTGTTAGAAGGGAATACAGCAGCGACAAAACCGTGAGATTATCTTCAGGCTGTTCCTAGGGAAAAACAGATCACAGTAGCCTATGAAACTCAAATATTGGAAGATTAAGTGGACTAAAGTACGGAAAGACACACGCAACCAATTTGTTTAGATGTGGTCACGGAAATCTTCGCCACGATCCGAGAAAAGCGCAGGATGTATATGCCACCGATCAGGTTCTGCACCATCTGTTACGTGATAACCAACCCAGCAAATTTTTTTTTTTTTGAAAGATGAAAGAGTCTAAAACAATGGATTTGGAGAAAACGTAAATTGTCTGTTATAAGTAGAACATTACCACAACAAATAGCGATCAGCTGCATATTATAATCGAACTGGAATGTCTTCCCCGTAGCAAGAAATAAGTGAAGATTTGCTTATTGGACACTGTGTTTGCTACATAATAGAGAGACACAATATAACAATGGAGAGTTTTCAAGAATTGCTGAAACAACGGCATTGGCAATTCCTAGAGCAACTGAAAAACAACTATACTCCTGGAAATTGAAATAAGAACATCGTGAATTCATTGTCCCAGGAAGGGGAAATTTTATTGACACATTCCTGGGGTCAGATACATCACATGATCACACTGACAGAACCACAGGCACATAGACACAGGCAACAGAGCATGCACAATGTCGGCACTAGTACAGTGTATATCCACCTTTCGCAGCAATGCAGGCTGCTATTCTCCCATGGAGACGATCGTAGAGGTGCTGGATGTAGTCCTGTGGAACGGCTTGCCATGCCATTTCCACCTGGCGCCTCAGTTGGACCAGCGTTCGTGCTGGACGTGCAGACCGCGTGAGACGACGCTTCATCCAGTCCCAAACATGCTCAATGGTGGACAGATCCGGAGATCTTGCTGGCCAGGGTAGTTGACTTACACCTTCTAGAGCACGTTGGGTGGCACGGGATACATGCGGACGTGCATTGTCCTGTTGGAACAGCAAGTTCCCTTGCCGGTCTAGGAATGGTAGAACGATGGGTTCGATGACGGTTTGGATGTACCTTGCACTATTCAGTGTCCCCTCGACGATCACCAGAGGTGTACGGCCAGTGTAGGAGATCGCTCCCCACACCATGATCCCGGGTGTTGGCCCTGTGGGCCTCGGTCGTATGCAGTCCTGATTGTGGCGCTCACCTGCACGGCGCCAAACACGCATACGACCATCATTGGCACCAAGGCAGAAGCGACTCTCATCGCTGAAGACGACACGTCTCCATTCGTCCCTCCATTCACGCCTGTCGCGACACCACTGGAGGCGGGCTGCACGATGTTGGGGCGTGAGCGGAAGACGGCCTAACGGTGTGCGGGACCGTAGCCCAGCTTCATGGAGACGGTTGCGAATGGTCCTCGCCGATACCCCAGGAGCAACAGTGTCCCTAATTTGCTGGGAAGTGGCGGTGCGGTCCCCTACGGCACTGCGTAGGATCCTACGGTCTTGGCGTGCATCCGTGCGTCCCTGCGGTCCGGTCCCAGGTCGACGGGCACGTGCACCTTCCGCCGACCACTGGCGACAACATCGATGTACTGTAGAGTCCTCACGCCCCACGTGTTGAGCAATTCGGCGGTACGTCCACCCGGCCTCCCGCATGCCCACTATACGCCCTCGCTCAAAGTCCGTCAACTGCACATACGGTTCACGTCCACGCTGTCGTGGCATGCTACCAGTGTTAAAGACTGCGATGGAGCTCCGTATGCCACGGCAAACTGACTGACACTGACGGCGGCGGTGCCCAAATGCTGCGCAGCTAGCGCCATTCGACGGCCAACACCGCGGTTCCTGGTGTGTCCGCTGTGCCGTGCGTGTGATCATTGCTTGTACAGCCCTCTCGCAGTGTCCGGAGCAAGTATGGTGGGTCTGACACACCGGTGTCAATGTGTTCTTTTTTCCATTTCCAGGAGTGTATAAAACCAGTTTCCAAAATGACCTACGTACTACCATAGGTATTAAATGACACAACAAGTTAACTGTTACTAGCTACTGTTAATTTATCTCCACGACACATTTCAGAGGTTTAAACCTCCATCATCAAGTGGATTTACATTTGTTAGTTTGACATGTGTGTGTTGTGTTACGGTCCTTTTGGAGGAACTTGTGGCACTGTCTAGTGCAGATACAAAACACTGTTTCAGAACATGGTTCTGAGCTTCTTTTGACAAAAAACTAAATGTATATCTAATGGTAAAAATAAAATAAGTAAAATAGAGTACCCCCAGTACATTTGGGGCGGGGGGTGACATGGTAACATAACTAAATATTTGTGTGTGTGTGTGTGTGTGTGTGTGTGTGTGTGTGCGTGCATTGAAAATTTAATAACGTAGGCAGTTGTTGAAAACAGAGATGATTCTGTTGTAAATATTGTCATATTTGTTATTTAAGATGGAGTTGGGTAGTTATGTTTGGTGTTTGAATATTTGGAGTGTTTCAAGGATGTCTAAAATTTTGACTATGGTTGGATGTGTAGGATGCTTATACTTGTGTTTTGTTTCATGCAGGTGGTTGGCTGTTGCTGATGTGTGGTAGTTTTTGTTTTTTAGTGCTGCCATGTGTTCTTGGAATATAAGCTGCCTGTCTGGCCTATGTAGAAGCAGTCACAATTCATATATCCAATTTTGTACTCACCTGTGTCATGAAGTGGGTTTCGTGTGCTGATGTTGTGGGTAACTTCTGTCCAAGCCTGTTATCTGTGGTAAAGGACATGCTTATGCCTTTTCGTTTTAAGACATTGACGATCTGATGTGAAATATTACCTAGAAAGGGGATTATATGAAGGTTTTTTTTTATTTTTGCTTTCTTGTGATGTGGTTGCTTTGCCCTTATTGAGTGCTTTAGGGTGTCTACTAAGGAGCTGTTATAGCCATTTGCAAGAGCTGTTTGTTTTATTATTTCAGTTTCTTGTTCACATTTGTCTACAGGGAGTGGTAAATGGATAGCTCCGTTGATCATGTACCGGAATGCTGTCATTTTGTGGGCTATGGGGTGACAGGAGGAGTTGTGGATTGTAGTATGTGTTGTGATAGGCTTCCGATATTTCAAACTGATGTCCTTTATTCTAATGGTAGGTCTAAGAAATTTATACTATAGGTTAGGGTTTACCGTGACTGTTATTGACAAAACCATATGGTAATTAATTCACTGTTGGGCAGAATGTCACAAAAGAAGACCATAAACGCGCGACAGTGCAAAATACAAAGGGAAACGAGTGGAATGAGACCTTATCAGAGTTATTAGTTAATTAAAGTTTATTTTACTAGAGACTTGAAAGAAGACATTAGCTTTAGCTTTCACCAGAAGATCGCAATTCACAATACGGTTGTAGGTGTAACAAAAGTTTTTATTTGACCCGAAAATTTTAGTTTCACTCAGAATTTCAGACCCCAAGCTTTGCAAAGAATTCCATACATCAAGAGAGATTGCCTTTATTCAGCCTGAGACGTGGCAGCGAGATTCCATTTCCCTGCCCTCTCTCGTTTCCGAGCATAATATTACGTAATAACGTAAGTTAAGGTGAGGAATAAATTACTGTGTACAAGGCTGGAAAATAACCAATAGAAACATTTTCAGTTAATTGACACGATGCGAGCATAAATCGAAGGTATGGTTTGATTCATATGCATTTTAAATCTAGCGTAGCAGTGAAATTCAGGGAGGTAAAAGGCAGCCACGTTTTCCATTGTTCCGTAAGGCGAAAGAGAATACGGTCGTCCAGGCAGCAGGGACGCTGACGTGGGCGGACGATGCACCATGAAGAGAGGCTAAAGTGGCTACCTGGACCGTCTAGAAAGTTGGCATATGGATACACTTCCGCTGCTACTAAAAAGTAAGACGCAGGTTGAGAATAGAGACACCCCATGGCCTCAGAGGAAATAATCGTAGCCTTATGGCCGCGAGTGCGTGGGTAAACGTGACAGGAGTGGAGGATCCTTTGGTGAAATGTGCCAAACAGTATTTCAGTATGCTGGCGTTTACACGTGGCAGGATATTTTGTCTACGATTCGTTAAACTGGCGTGAGTAATGCTCGTCTCGGTGTTTTATCTCCTACTCGTGTCGTGAGTTCGTAAAGAGTGCGTTGGGCCGATGGTTCCTCTTAATTAGCGGCTCCCGTGAAGTCTTCTTAAAATCTGGTGTTACACCCATATCGCTTTGACTATAAGAATGATACTGACGTATACCAAATTAAGTGGACACATAGTCTCAACAATACAGGGTGGACATTAATAAAACCGACAAACTGACAAATTCACGTGATTCTTCAGTTTCTCCAGGCGTATTTTATGACGAAATAAGTCTCGGGTGAACAGCTCGGTATGAGTATGCATAGGACACAATATTTCGGCAATCGACAACGTTGCCATCATCAGGTGCGCACCTGTGTGTCCTATGCACACTCATACCAGACTGTTCACCCGAGATTTATTTCGTGAGAGATTCCTGACTGGAAATGGAGGATAAAAGGTCCTATGAACATGTGTCCGGAAATGCATCGTTGCCACGGTAGATAGCTTTGCAAGCTGTGTTATTGACGCAGCTTACTGTAAAGGTGACTGATGACAGAAATCCCATAATTGTGATGCGCTAGTGCAAAAACCATCGACAGAATTTTTTCTGTAGAGGGAAATCCGCTGCTGATAATACTTGCACTCGTTGTAGGTTGTAGGAATAGTAGCGGCTGTCATGTTATCGTGCAGGATACACACAAACGTACTTTGGACGTTCACCACATTGGCGGGCCACTTGCCTGGCGCATGTACAAGGGTTCGTCTCAATATCTTGGAGAACCTGGCCTCCCAAATCTAATTTATGCACAGTCAGTCACCTCCCTGCACTTTCGGCTGTCTGAAAAGAACCTTGATCACACAAACGTCCAAAAGGGCTTGAAATGTTGTGTGATGCAATTGGTGTCTGTGATGGTACTTGTTTTGGTATAGGCGTGCTGCTTCTCGACCGTTTACATTTGCTTGTCCATTCGATAACACCATCTCTCGCTAGTAGTGGTGGCCGAGCGGTTCTAGGCGCTTAAGTCCAGAACTGCGCGACTGCTACGGTCGCAGGTTCGAATCCTGCCTCGGGCATGGATGTGTGTGATGTCCTTACATTAGTTAGGTTTAAGTAGTTCTAAGTTCTAGGGGACTGATGACCTCAGATGTTAAGTCCCATAGTGCTCAGAGCAATTTGAACCATTTGAACCAAATACCATCTCGACTTCTTCCCAACATGAATACCGGACCATTCTCCTTGAGTGGTACTTAAGATAGGTAAATAAATTTGTGAAATCTATGTGATGTGAAGTAGAAATCAGAAAATAAATGAAAAACTTAGTTTAGTTTAGAAGAGTTACACACTGGCCAACAGCGGCCAGAGTAGCAGTGGCAACGGCCGGCACTTGCAAGTCAGCTCGTTCAGGAGAAGCCATCGCCCTCCCCACATAAGCGGACGCTGTCAATTCAGCCGTCAGGGCATCGCCTGACCGGCTCACATGTTTCTCAATTGGCACATGTGATCGAAGGCCCTTGCCTACATTCCAAGAGCCAATGACCGACATTAAGATTCGTCGACAAGCTTTTCAACGTGACAGAAGAGGCAATGACCCTGAATTCGTTCACCTCCAGTGAAATGAAGTAAATAAATACACGAGACGCAGTGGGCCAGACAGTAGTTTTTCAGTTCAGTTTCGGTTCGAGTTCATTTCAGTACAGTTCAGTCTGTGCTGAAGACCGTCATGCAGGAAGAGACTACATCGTACACAGAAGCACCAAGTCCGCCGCTGTAATAGAATAGCAAGCAGCAGCCTCGCCGCCAGAAGACAGAAGTTAGAATGTATTTGAAGACTGATTTTTATGCACCCGGGTGACTCGTGAGGACGGGAAGGAGACGGCCTCACATCAGCAGTCACCTGTGAGCTGGTGATGAAGATCTGGCAATCTGGCGTCCGTTGTTCGAGTCCGGGACACTGGCCTTCCCATGCCGCGCCGCTCCGCTGGCTGACGCACAGCACTGACACACGCGGCCGCATTGAGAAGAGAAACACTGGAACGCTACACTCAAGGTATCGCCATCCGATTCACGACTTCGTTCTCATAAATTAAACGGGCCACCTCACGATGCGCGTCTCCAGTCAACTGGGCGAAACAGCGACACGAGATACACACCGATAGGTGTAATCAGACGCCGCCGCTCACGCAGCAGAAGGC
Source organism: Schistocerca gregaria (assembly GCF_023897955.1). Lineage (NCBI taxonomy): Eukaryota > Metazoa > Arthropoda > Insecta > Orthoptera > Acrididae > Schistocerca > Schistocerca gregaria. The sequence goes on along the minus strand of NC_064931.1, from coordinate 654,698,136 downwards.
TTCGCAAACGACACAGCTGCCACTCTCCCAGCCAGAACAATCCAGTAAGGAAATCATTGTACAAATCTTTCAATAAAAGTTATCTTATGTAAAAATGCTGTTGCATTCTACCTCATACTCGAGCCAAGGAAGAACCCACCCTGCCCACATGTTGTTAAGAGGGAAAAAGTAATTTATTTAGTGTTTTTCACCCTGACATAATGCTTTAGAATCAAATACCCTTTGCAGTAATGCTCATCCTGACAATTGACTAGCATCAAAAGAGGTTACCCAGTTACAGTACGCTGCAGCAATCAGACGGTCTGCAGCACACAAGGACTACACCGCACGTGGTCAGAGGAACTGTCATTCGTCATCTACTGTGACATCGACACATTACCAGACACATGTTCGTAGGACCTTTTTTCCTCCGTTTCCAGTCAGGAATTCGTCCCTGCATTTTTTCCATTTCATTAATGTTCGTCCTGTATAATCTGCTTTTACGAGACGAGTTTTGTATTCATTTGTTGGCCAACCAGTTTCTTCCGCGGCCTAACATTTCATTCGATGTGTACTAATATGTCAGCAGAACAAGCGCAACGACAGGACTTGTGCAGTGAAAGCGGAGCAGGTGAGTTTTACACGCTCCAGAGTCGCTGAACTTGCCGACTCGGCACACGAAACAAGTGGATACCAGTCTTGGTGGGACTGTGTCGACCTGTGACGACCTGTGACTTGTCTAGCCACCACTGCTGATTTATTTTTCATAGACACGTTGTATTTTGTGCTTTTCACTTTACTGGAAGAAGCCACTGCCGAATTAGTTAAATGCCCCACAATGACTATATGTGTAGAAGATATTTTATTCACAGAAAGCCGTAACCTATTTTTTATTTCATCTGGATAGATTCGAAAAAGAAATATTCTGAGAGGAAAAAATGTCCAACCTTCAACCGAAGAAGGTATTTTCGTGACCGTAAAAGGGGCTGTGTGGGAGAAAGCAGGTGCTAAAATAATAAAAAGTTAGTGGCGAAGTGCCAGACTACAACATCAAAGGCCTCAGAGTCGGCCCCCTGTCATTCCTAGGATTTGTATGTCTCACTTATCACTTCTTTCACCTCTACCAATATTTTTAACTTGAAAAATGCAAAGCTGCTCGTGGCTCGGACTCCACGTAAACTGCAGGTGCCTCTATGTATGGCTGGGTAGGTTAGTTCGAAGGTCAGAGGAAGGCAACAGCAGCCAACTTCAACAGTACCAAGCGTAGCAAAGTACTGTGGTGTTCTATTCAACATTCAGGTGGATTGTAGCTGTATTCTGCCTTTTTTAAATGTAGATGCAGATGTCCTAAGGTGCTAGACGTTGCAAGATTTTCTCGTGCTACCAAATCTCCATAAATGGTTCTCAGTTTATCCACTAGTCCTTTGAAAGTGGTGCAGGTGACATGCGGTACAACTGATGTTTCCTTTTCACTCGAGTCTGCAAAATTTAACTCTTTCCTGGATTGTCGTAATGAACTGACGCTTAGGACTTCCTCCTGCCTGTTCTCCACAGAGCTCTCATTGATGTAGTCCCTTAAAGCAGTTCTTAGTTTGGAGATGCAAGTAGGTGACCTGAGTCGCTATAATTGGGTGTATGGGTAGCTAATCCATCTGAAGCAAATCTCGGGATGGCATTACTATGTATTTACTGATCACCACTGTAAAACATTTTATAATTAAACAATTCATCACATAACTTACTAAAAATCGTGGGACTGGTTAAGACAACTATTACAAAGAACAGAGTCAGATTACAGTCCATCGCTGACTGACTAGGTTGACGCGCAGCGGAAATCTCGTTCATACTTCGTACAACTTTGTGGCTTTTCGAATGTGATAGGTAGCTGACTAATATTCACTTTTTTCACCTTAACTAGTTTACTGCATCGTAGTAATGTGGTATCAAAACTTTAACGACAGTTACATTCGGCCGGCCATAGTGGCCGAGCGGTTCTAGGCGCTACAGTCCGGAACCGCGAGACCGCTACGGTCGCAGTTTCGAATCCTGCGACGGGCGTGGATGTGTGTGATATCCTTAGATTAGTTAGGTTTAAGTAGTTCTAAGTTCTAGGAGACTGGTGTAACAGCAGTGAAGTCCCATAGTGCTCAGAGCCATTTGACAGTTAGATTCCTCCTTCCACTTACTCTGCCAAATGTGGACTCTAATACTTAATATTTATTAAAGAATACGTTTAGATGCCGCGCCTGAGTACTGGTGGTTTCCGGACGTATAGATCGCTTGGCGCCGCGCGGGATTAACCGAGCGGTCTTGAGCACTGCTGTCATGGACTGTGAGGCTGGTCCCGGCAGAGGTTCGAGTCCTCCCTCGGGCATGGTGTGTGTGTTTGTCATTAGGATAATTTAGGTTAAAGTAGTGTGTCAGCTTAGGGACTGAGGACCTTAGCAGTTAAATCCCATAAGATTTTACACAAATTTGAACAGATCGCTTGGAAGAATTTTTGGCGTGGCTCGTTTACATCTCTTCATTTCACTAACTCACTACCGCGCCATGTAGTTCATCCGTTACGGAAGCCCGCGTGGGAAACAGTTTCTCACTCATTACTGTTGTGTTCTACAGTGCTGCTTAAGGGAGCGAATTACTTCTGGTAGCTTCAGGGTCCGAAATGAAATGTAAAATTTATGAATAAAATGCTGTCCAAAATAATTGCAGAGTGGCTGTGTGTGCGCAGGCGAGGAGGAAGAGCTGTGGCTGCATGTGGACGCGGCGTACGCGGGCGCCGCCTTCGTCTGCCCGGAGTTCCGCGTGTGGCTGGCCGGCGTGCAGTACGCGCACTCCTTCGCCTTCAACCCTTCCAAGTGGCTCATGGTCCACTTCGATTGCACCGCCATGTGGTGAGCCATGACGACAACTCCTTCCTAGCTAGCATGTCTCCCTCTATAGGTACGAGGGCTATTCCGAAAGTAAGGTCCGACAGGTCGCGAAATGGAAACGACAGTGAAAATCCGATGAAGCGGTGCACAGGTGTGTTGAGCAATGTCTCTAGCATTGCCTGTCGATCGCGTCAAGTCCCTCTTTTCCGTTCTGAGTACCCAGTGAGGACGTAAAGATATTTAGAACTGCAGTGTCGCGTGTCTCCCGCCAAGTACGGGTGCCTTCCCTTCTTTTTTTTTCATTTCGAACTGCAGACCAGCGTAGAGAAGTGGGGGAAAGTTATCGAAAAGTTGGTACAACGCTACGACAAATACCGGGTGATCAAAAAGTCAGTATAAACATGAAAACTTAATAAACCACGGAATAATGTAGATAGAGAGGTAAAAATTTACACTCATGCTTTGAATGACATGGGGTTTTATTAGAACCACCCCATATTGCTAGAACTGTGAAAGATCTCTTGCGCGCGTCGTTTGGTGATGATCGTGTGCTCAACCACCACTTTCGTCACGCTTGGTTTCCCAGGTCCCAAGACCTCAGTCCGTGCGATTATTGTCTTTGGGGTTACCTGAAGTCGCAAGTGTATCGTGATCGACCGACATCTCTAAGGATGCTGAAAGACAACCGACGCCAATGCCTCACCATAACTCCGGACATGCTTTACAGTGCTGTTCACATTATTCCTGGACTACAGCTATTGTTGAGGAATGATGGTGGACATATTGAGCATTTCCTGTAAAGAACATCATCTTTGCTTTGTCTTACTTTGTTATGCTAATTATTGCTATTCTGATCAGATGAAACGCCATCTGTCGGACATTTTTTGAACTTTTGAATTTTTTTGGTTATAATAAAATCCCATGTCATTCCAAGCACGTGTGTCAATTTGTACCTCTCTGTCTACATTATTCCATGATTTATTCAGTCACCCGGTACCTTAGTGGGAGCGGCGACTATGTAGAGCTGTAGCTGGAAGGTGTAACAAACTGTTGCAAATAAAACATTTTTTATTTTCTTGCGGTTTCCATTTAGCGACCGATCGGACCTTACTTTCCGAATAGCCGTCGTAGTTGGTAGCTCACGATCGACCAGTATGCTTAGTTAGTTCATTTTGTCATTAAACTTCTCAAGTTCTGAATCATCTCTTCAGATCTTGCATTTATCCTTTCATATCCACACACCTGCTGCTCTCATCCTTCCAGTAATCTACCTTATCTACTCCAATCTTCCACTACCATAACAAATTTTTCCCTCCATTGCATCTTCCAATTCAATTAACTGTTCTTCATTGTTTACCAGATGCCTCGCTAAACTGTGACTTTCCTAAGTGAGTCTTTCAGTGTGTCTGACTACAGACTTCTCTTCTAACACACAGTTTCTAGTACCTCTTCTTTCTGTCCTTGCTTGTCCACTGTCCCAGAATAACTGGGGAATATTGTTTGTACGATATTTTGTGATTACAAATGTGCTATGTGTTTTATGTATATAATGCTTTTTATCTCATAAAAGCACCTTACACTAAGGTAATCTTTATTTCGCGAACACATGCATACACACACACACACACACACACACACACACACACACACACACACACACACACACACACACGAGAGAGAAAAGAGGAGAGAGAGAGAGAGACAGACAGCTGTATACTGTATAATCATCATTTGAAGCAAATGTAAGAAAATATTAAGCTATGAGTACAGGAACAGTTCATATAGATAAATGGCGGTGAGGTACGCTACATCACATGCACAAGAAAGAATTCTAAAATTGAGCTTGGTACTTACAAGCTCCTGTGGTCAAAAATGTTGAAGAAACTCATAACAGTTAAAAGAAAGGCAAACTGTTAGAGTTTAACATGTTGTGGATAAGCAACTCGTCACAGAAAAAGAATAGGCCTCGCTGGAGAATAGTGGAGAAAGAAACTGTTCATGGCCTTGTTGTAGAAACATACTGTTACTTACTTGATATGGTTTCCGTGAACCCCAGAGAATCTAAACCATACCGTTAATCTAAATTTTCAGCATCAATCCGCCAGAATACAATTTTAGCGCTTTTCATTAATAGTTAACTCTTTCTAATGGAATGAGGCATAAAACAGGACTCGACAGGGATATGTCCAGACCAAGGCGCTAAAGAATGAAATTAAAAAGCTCAGAAGTTTTGTGGTGGGCAGTCGGGGCAACAAGATAGGTTGGAACCGACAGCAGTCATGAGACTCAAATATTATAATTCATTTTCCCGTTATATTTTACTATAAATGCACGAAATGACGCTCCATTTTCTCTTTTCTTTATTTTAATACTAAATGTTCTCACCGTTCGTCGGACGTGACCTCAAAATAAAATGTCGCAGTATATAGACACCAAGGTCAAATTAGTCATTCATACAACAACAAAAGAAAACGTCCTAGCATCAAAGAAAAAAATATGCAATTGTCTTTTTTCACAGTGGTCTGCCTCCGTAGCTGAGTGGTCAGCACGGCATACTGACATGCGGGGAACCCGGGATCGATTCCCGGTATTTTTAGGGATTTTTCCTTGATGGGAGCACTGAACCTTGGTCCCTCAGATACGTGATGCCAACTGAGGAGCTACTTCACCGAGTAGTAACGGCGCCAAATCTGCTAACCCGACAATGGTCGCGAGAGTGGTGCACTGACTCCTACCAATCCATACTGCTTCTCGAAGTCGCAAGATTGGCTGAGGACGATACGGCGGATGTTTGGGCACAATTTTCCCGTGTGTGGTCAGAACAGCGGTTTATCGCTTTCTTTGCTCTTTTTTTTGCAGTTAATGGTAGTTATATTGCATACCAATTGCATTTATCTGTAAATTTCGTCCATAATGTTGGCTCCACTATAGAAGGATTTGCATCACAGTTCGACACCTTACGTTGGGTATTGTGTTGGTAACACTGATGCCACTGGATAAGTTCTAGCTGTTCACGAACCACAAACGCAATGGAATAGCGAATGTCATGGGCCCGCATTCTGACAGCACGTATTGTTGAGCACCATAGGAAATAGGCGCCAAAAGTAATGGATAGGAGTGACATTGGATGCAACACGCACTACATGCTGAGCACAATCTCATCAGTAACTGGTATGTCTGGGAGATATTACAGCCCAAAATATTTTCCTGACTCATCCCACTGTGCATGCCATATTTCAGCAAGGCAATGCCCTGCCAAATATGACGGAGAATGTGTAAACTTTCTTGGAAGAACGACAAATAGCACCGTTTCCTACATATTTCGGCCATCGAACATATCTGGGACGCCATTTGTCGGGCTCTTGTTCGTTATGGTCTTCATTATGACCCTACAGCACGCATTCAAACGTCGTGGAAGGAGAACTCTCAGGAACATACACAGTCCGTCTTTTATTCCATGTCGCGATGCTTAGGCAGTCATCAGGTCACCAGACTGAATTCTCACAGTTAGACAGCATGTGAGCTTATGTAATCTTAATTATTTATGTATTGCCATGTCAATAATGTGCACTATAAAGTAGATTTCCTTGGTTGTGTTGCTATTTTCTAGAACGTATATACGAGGGTTGCCCAGAAAGTAATGCACTGCATTTTGTATCTCAGCCCAAAGAAATGCTACGAAGGCGAAACGTCAAGTATATAATATATCAGCGCACACTCCGCTGCAGAGTGAAAATCTCATTCTTGTCACGTATATATTATTTGAAGTCTCCTGAGTGAGCGCACGAAGTTTCCGTCGCTTCCGACAGATAGCGTAGCTACAGGACAGTTTCAAAATGGCGTCTGTAGGTGATGTACGTTACAAGCAATGTGCCGTCGTTGAATTTCTCACTGCAAAGAAAGAAACCGTGGGGAATATTCACAAACGTTTGTGCAAAGTCTATGGAGCATTTGCTGTCGACAGAAATACAATTAGTCGCTGGGCACGGGTGGTGAGGTCATTAGAAGGCGGTTCGGCGGAGCTCCACGATTTGCAGCGGTCGGTGAGACCATCCATGGTTGTCACACCTGACATGTTGCCGCGAGTCTTGTTTGGGCCATTATAGGATGCCATTCGTGATTGACATTTTAAGCACGATGAGGAGATGATTTACACAATGAAGCACTGGCTCCGCCACCAGAATAGGGACTGGTACCGACAGGACATGTACGTCCTTGTTTCGTGCTCGAGGAAGCCCATAGAATCTGATGAAGATTACGTGGAAATATAGGGTGTTTGGATAAAACACCATTCTTTCGTGTGTGTAATTCTCATTACGTTCAATAAAGAATTGTTGAAGAAAAAATGCGGTGCATTACTTCCAGGGCAACCCTCGTACGTATGAAGAACGATTTTGCCATGTCATGCCTTGTTCACCTCCTACATTGTTCACCTCCTACCATGTTGTTCCTATATATTTAGCAATAACATGACAGAACTGTGGTCCTGTGTTACAGGGTGAAAGACGCTGGCGCCCTCCACCGCACTTTCAACGTGGATCCGCTCTACCTGCAACACGAAAATTCCGGTATATACTCCTACTTTTGCCTCGTTTGAAAGACACAGCAATTTCCCCAAATGTGGACAAAAACGACAACATTGAATAATTAACATTACAAAAAATAGAAAACCTCATGACCCTACTATAACACGCAATATTCTTAGATAAAGTTGGTTATGCATTCCAGAACACAAAAATGAAAATCAATTTTCGCACAAAAAATACTTCAAAAAGAAACATGATACATAAAGTTGACGACACAAAATTTAAACCAATTTGGTATATACAAAATTACGAGCGCTCATTATGAATTACTCTTCACAAAACAAACAGGATGAAAATTTAGGAGCCAGCCGGTGTGGCCGCGCGGTTCTAGGCGCATCAGTCTGGAACCGCGACGGTCGCAGGTTCGAATCCTGCCTCGGGCATGGATGTGTGTAATGTCCTTAGGTTTGTTAGGTTTAAGTAGTTCTAAGTTCTAGGGGACTGATGACCACAGATGTTGAGTCCCATAGTGCTTGGAGCCATTTGAACCATTTTTTTTTTTTAAATTTAGGAAATCATAAAAATCGATTGTCACTACTCCATATTCAATTCGCACTATAAACAAAATAAACACCCCACAGCAAACGCAAACACTAATCTTACAGCTCTTCACAGGGCAATAAAGAATGATACACGAACATTTTATAAGGAACTGAGATATAGACACATTTGACTAAAATCCTAGGCATCATCCTAAACTAAGAGACAGAAATACGACAAAACTAAAAACTTCGAGAAAATTGAAAACTTATAAAAAATTGATGGATATAGAACACCAGACAATATGAGATTCTGAGAACTCATAAAGCGATAAAAAAAACCTAAGATAAATATGTTGTTGTTGTTGTCTTCAGTCCTGAGACTGGTTTGATGCAGCTCTCCATGCTACTCTATCCTGTGCAAGCTGCTTCATCTCCCAGTACCTACTGCAACCTACATCCTTCTGAATCTGCTTAGTGTACTCATCTCTCGGTCTCCCTTTACGATTTTTACCCTCCACACTGCCCTCCAATGCTAAATTTGTGATCCCTTGATGCCTCAAAACATGTCCTACCAACCGATCCCTTCTTCTAGTCAAGTTGTGCCACAAACTTCTCTTCTCCCCAATCCTATTCAATACCTCCTCATTAGTTACGTGATCTATCCACCTTATCTTCAGTATTCTTCTGTAGCACCACATTTCGAAAGCTTCTATTCTCTTCCTGTCCAAACTAGTTATCGTCCATGTTTCACTTCCATACATGGCTACACTCCGAACAAATATTTTCAGAAACGACTTCCTGATACATAAATCTATATTCGATGTTAACAAATTTCTCTTCTTCAGAAACGCTTTCCTTGCCATTGCCAGTCTACATTTTATATCCTCTCTACTTCGACCATCATCAGTTATTTTACTTCCTAAATAGCAAAACTCCTTTACTACTTTAAGTGTCTCATTTCCTAATCTAATTCCCTCAGCATCACCCGATTTAATTTGACTGCATTCCATTATCCTCGTTTTGCTTTTGTTGATGTTCATCTTATATCCTCCTTTCAAGACACTGTCCATTCCGTTCAACTGCTCTTCCAAGTCCTTTGCCGTGTCTGACAGAATTACAATGTCATCGGCGAACCTCAAAGTTTTTACTTCGTCTCCATGAATTTTAATACCTACTCCAAATTTTTCTTTTGTTTCCTTTACTGCTTGCTCAATATACAGATTGAATAACATCGGGGAGAGGCTACAACTCTGTCTCACTCCTTTCCCAACCACTGCTTCCCTTTCATGCCCCTCGACTCTTATGACTGCCATCTGGTTTCTGTACAAATTGTAAATAGCCTTCCGCTCCCTGTATTTTACCCCTGCCACCTTTAGAATTTGAAAAAGAGTATTCCAGTCGACATTGTCAAAAGCTTTATCTAAGTCTACAAATGCTAGAAACGTAGGTTTGCCTTTTCTTAATCTTTCTTCTAAGATAAGTCGTAAGGTCAGTATTGCCTCACGTGTTCCAACATTTCGACGGATAAATATATGTTATGCAAAACAAAATCGCCGGCCGGAGTGGCCGTGCGGTTCTGGGCGCTACAGTCTGGAACCGAGCGACCGCTACGGTCGTAGGTTCGAATCCTGCCTCGGGCATGGATGTATGTGATGTCTTTAGGTTAGTTAGGTTTAATTAGTTCTAAGTTATAGGCGACTGATGTCCTCAGAAGTTAAGTCGCATAGTGCTCAGAGCCACTTGAACCATTTTTTGAACCAAAATAAAAACGTCATTACCTGCCCAAGCAGGAAAGATCGATCCTCACCACAGGTCACATCGATAAAATTATTGACAAGTCTAAGAAACGTATCTTTCATGAATATTACAATGGTGTGTAAAATTCAGGGCTCAAGTGACTTTCGCATCTTTTCACTGCCAAGTAACATGCCGCTGAGCCAAAATACTATGACCACTTGCTTAATAGCTTGTTTGTCTGTCTTTAGAGCGAAATACATCACCGATTCTGCGTATCAGGGAATTGGCAGTTTGTTGGTAGGTTTGTGGCGGTATGTGCCACTAGATGTCAACGCACATTTCATGTAATTCGTGTAAATAATGGGCCGCTGATCTGCGTACGCTATGATGGTGTCCGATAGCGATCCAGATGGGCCTCATACGATTTACATCAGTCGAATTCGGTCGCCGAGACATCAACGTGAGTTCGCTATAATATTCCTCAAACCACTGTAGCACCATTCTGACTCTCGCACACGAACGATTATGTTGCTGAAAGATGACATCGCTGTCTGAGAAGACATCAAGCATGAAGGGATGCACGTGGTTCGTAGTTGTCCCACGCAAGGGTAGGAGAATGACTGCCACTGCATAATACTGCTCCCGCCAGCCTCCGGCCGATGCGCGTTGCACGTTTCGAGCAGCCGTTCACCTCGCTGACGGTGTTTGTGGAGACGACCACTGACTCAGTGTAGCAAAAATGTGATCCACCCGATGAGCCGACATTTTTCCGTTGATCGTCAGTCGAACCCCGTGCCCACTGCGATCGTAAATGACGATGTCGTTGAGTCAACATGTGAACATATTGTGGTGGTCTGCTGTGGAGCTCCATGTTCAACAATGTACGATGATCGGTGTGTTCCGAAACACTTGTGCGTGCGACGTCCAACCATTTAGCATTTAGTGGTAGTTTCACTACTTTACAGAGCAGTCAAGCCTCCGAGCCCCACGTTCTGTGAAGAGTCGTGGACGTCCAACCATTTAGCATTTAGTGGTAGTTTCACTACTTTACTGCGCAGTCAAGCCTCCGAGCCCCACGTTCTGAGAAGAGTCGTGGACGTCCAACCATTTAGCATTTAGTGGTAGTTTCACTACTTTACTGCGCAGTCAAGCCTCCGAGCCCCACGTTCTGAGAAGAGTCGTGGACGTCCAACCATTTAGCATTTAGTGGTAGTTTCACTACTTTACAGAGCAGTCAAGCATCCGAGCCCCGCGTTCTGAGAAGAGTCGTGGACGTCCAACCATTTAGCATTTAGTGGTAGTTTCACTACTTTACTGCGCAGTCAAGCCTCCGAGCCCCACGTTCTGAGAAGAGTCGTGGACGTCCAACCATTTAGCATTTAGTGGGAGTTTCACTACTTTACAGAGCAGTCAAGCCTCCGAGCCCCACGTTCTGAGAAGTCGTGGACGTCCAACCATTTAGCATTTAGTGGTAGTTTCACTACTTTAATGCGCAGTCAAGCCTCCGAGCCCCACGGTCTGAGAAGAGTCGTGGACGTCCAACCATTTAGCATTTAGTGGTAGTTTCACTACTTTACAGAGCAGTCAAGCCTCCGAGCCCCACGTTCTGAGAAGTCGTGGACGTCCAACCATTTAGCATTTAGTGGTAGTTTCACTACTTTACTGCGCAGTCAAGCCTCCGAGCCCCACGTTCTGAGAAGAGTCGTGGACGTCCAACCATTAAGCATTTAGTGGGAGTTTCACTACTTTACAGAGCAGTCAAGCCTCCGAGCCCCACGTTCTGAGAAGTCGTGGACGTCCAACCATTTAGCATTTAGTGGTAGTTTCACTACTTTACAGAGCAGTCAAGCCTCCGAGCCCCACGTTCTGAGAAGTCGTGGACGTCCAACCATTTAGCATTTAGTGGTAGTTTCACTACTTTACTGCGCAGTCAAGCCTCCGAGCCCTACGTTCTGAGAAGAGTCGTGGACGTCCAACCATTTAGCATTTAGTGGTAGTTTCACTACTTTACAGAGCAGTCAAGCCTCCGAGCCCCACGTTCTGAGAAGTCGTGGACATCCAACCATTTAGCATTTAGTGGTAGTTTCACTACTTTACTGCGCAGTCAAGCCTCCGAGCCCCACGTTCTGAGAAGAGTCGTGGACGTCCAACCATTTAGCATTTAGTGATAGTTTCACTACTTTACAGAGCAGTCAAGCCTCCGAGCCCCACGTTCTGAGAAGTCGTGGACGTCCAACCATTTAGCATTTAGTGGTAGTTTCACTACTTTACAGAGCAGTCAAGCCTCCGAGCCCCACGTTCTGAGAAGAGTCGTGGACGTCCAACCATTTAGCATTTAGTGGTAGTTTCACTACTTTACCGCGCAGTCAAGCCTCCGAGCCCCACGTTCTGAGATGTCGTGGACGTCCAACCATTTAGCATTTAGTGGTAGTTTCACTACTTTACTGCGCAGTCAAGCCTCCGAGCCCCACGTTCTGAGAAGAGTCGTGGACGTCCAACCATTTAGCATTTAGTGGTAGTTTCACTACTTTACAGAGCAGTCAAGCCTCCAAGCCCCACGTTCTGAGAAGAGTCGTGGACGTCCAACCATTTAGCATTTAGTGGTAGTTTCACTACTTTACTGCGCAGTCAAGCCTCCGAGCCCCACGTTCTGAGAAGAGTCGTGGACGTCCAACCATTTAGCATTTAGTGGTAGTTTCACTACTTTACAGAGCAGTCAAGCCTCCGAGCCCCACGTTCTGAGAAGTCGTGGACGTCCAACCATTTAGCATTTAGTGGTAGTTTCACTACTTTACTGCGCAGTCAAGCCTCCGAGCCCCACATTCTGAGAAGAGTCGTGGACGTCCAACCATTTAGCATTTAGTGGTAGTTTCACTACTTTACAGAGCAGTCAAGCCTCCGAGCCCCACGTTCTGAGAAGTCGTGGACGTCCAACCATTTAGCATTTAGTGGTAGTTTCACTACTTTACTGCGCAGTCAAGCCTCCGAGCCCCACGTTCTGAGAGGAGTCGTGGACGTCCAACCATATAGCATTTAGTGGTAGTTTCACTACTTTACAGAGCAGTCAAGCCTCCGAGCTCCACGTTCTGAGAAGTCGTGGACGTCCAACCATTTAGCATTTAGTGGTAGTTTCACTACTTTACAGAGCAGTCAAGCCTCCGAGCCCCACGTTCTGAGAAGTCGTGGACGTCCAACCATTTAGCATTTAGTGGTAGTTTCACTACTTTACTGCGCAGTCAAGCCTCCGAGCCCCACGTTCTGAGAAGAGTCGTGGACGTCCAACCATTTAGCATTTAGTGGTAGTTTCACTACTTTACTGCGCAGTCAAGCCTCCGAGCCCCACGTTCTGAGAAGAGTCGTGGACGTCCAACCATTTAGCATTTAGTGGGAGTTTCACTACTTTACAGAGCAGTCAAGCCTCCGAGCCCCACGTTCTGAGAAGTCGTGGACGTCCAACCATTTAGCATTTAGTGGTAGTTTCACTACTTTAATGCGCAGTCAAGCCTCCGAGCCCCACGGTCTGAGAAGAGTCGTGGACGTCCAACCATTTAGCATTTAGTGGTAGTTTCACTACTTTACAGAGCAGTCAAGCCTCCGAGCCCCACGTTCTGAGAAGTCGTGGACGTCCAACCATTTAGCATTTAGTGGTAGTTTCACTACTTTACTGCGCAGTCAAGCCTCCGAGCCCCACGTTCTGAGAAGAGTCGTGGACGTCCAACCATTAAGCATTTAGTGGGAGTTTCACTACTTTACAGAGCAGTCAAGCCTCCGAGCCCCACGTTCTGAGAAGTCGTGGACGTCCAACCATTTAGCATTTAGTGGTAGTTTCACTACTTTACAGAGCAGTCAAGCCTCCGAGCCCCACGTTCTGAGAAGTCGTGGACGTCCAACCATTTAGCATTTAGTGGTAGTTTCACTACTTTACTGCGCAGTCAAGCCTCCGAGCCCTACGTTCTGAGAAGAGTCGTGGACGTCCAACCATTTAGCATTTAGTGGTAGTTTCACTACTTTACAGAGCAGTCAAGCCTCCGAGCCCCACGTTCTGAGAAGTCGTGGACATCCAACCATTTAGCATTTAGTGGTAGTTTCACTACTTTACTGCGCAGTCAAGCCTCCGAGCCCCACGTTCTGAGAAGAGTCGTGGACGTCCAACCATTTAGCATTTAGTGATAGTTTCACTACTTTACAGAGCAGTCAAGCCTCCGAGCCCCACGTTCTGAGAAGTCGTGGACGTCCAACCATTTAGCATTTAGTGGTAGTTTCACTACTTTACAGAGCAGTCAAGCCTCCGAGCCCCACGTTCTGAGAAGAGTCGTGGACGTCCAACCATTTAGCATTTAGTGGTAGTTTCACTACTTTACCGCGCAGTCAAGCCTCCGAGCCCCACGTTCTGAGATGTCGTGGACGTCCAACCATTTAGCATTTAGTGGTAGTTTCACTACTTTACTGCGCAGTCAAGCCTCCGAGCCCCACGTTCTGAGAAGAGTCGTGGACGTCCAACCATTTAGCATTTAGTGGTAGTTTCACTACTTTACAGAGCAGTCAAGCCTCCAAGCCCCACGTTCTGAGAAGAGTCGTGGACGTCCAACCATTTAGCATTTAGTGGTAGTTTCACTACTTTACTGCGCAGTCAAGCCTCCGAGCCCCACGTTCTGAGAAGAGTCGTGGACGTCCAACCATTTAGCATTTAGTGGTAGTTTCACTACTTTACAGAGCAGTCAAGCCTCCGAGCCCCACGTTCTGAGAAGTCGTGGACGTCCAACCATTTAGCATTTAGTGGTAGTTTCACTACTTTACTGCGCAGTCAAGCCTCCGAGCCCCACGTTCTGAGAAGAGTCGTGGACGTCCAACCATTTAGCATTTAGTGGTAGTTTCACTACTTTACAGAGCAGTCAAGCCTCCGAGCCCCACGTTCTGAGAAGTCGTGGACGTCCAACCATTTAGCATTTAGTGGTAGTTTCACTACTTTACTGCGCAGTCAAGCCTCCGAGCCCCACGTTCTGAGAGGAGTCGTGGACGTCCAACCATATAGCATTTAGTGGTAGTTTCACTACTTTACAGAGCAGTCAAGCCTCCGAGCTCCACGTTCTGAGAAGTCGTGGACGTCCAACCATTTAGCATTTAGTGGTAGTTTCACTACTTTACAGAGCAGTCAAGCCTCCGAGCCCCACGTTCTGAGAAGTCGTGGACGTCCAACCATTTAGCATTTAGTGGTAGTTTCACTACTTTACTGCGCAGTCAAGCCTCCGAGCCCCACGTTCTGAGAAGAGTCGTGGACGTCCAACCATTTAGTATTTAGTGGTAGTTTCACTACTTTACTGCGCAGTCAAGCCTCCGAGCCCCACGTTCTGAGAAGAGTCGTGGACGTCCAACCATTTAGCATTTAGTGGTAGTTTCACTACTTTACAGAGCAGTCAAGCCTCCGAGCCCCACGTTCTGAGAAGTCGTGGACGTCCAACCATTTTGCATTTAGTGGTAGTTTCACTACTTTACTGCGCAGTCAAGCCTCCGAGCCCCACGTTCTGAGAAGAGTCGTGGACGTCCAACCATTTAGCATTTAGTGGTAGTTTCACTACTTTACAGAGCAGTCAAGCCTCTGAGCCCCACGTTCTGAGAAGTCGTGGACGTTCAACCATTTAGCATTTAGTGGTAGTTTCACTACTTTACTGCGCAGTCAAGCCTCCAAGCCCCACGTTCTGAGAAGAGTCGTGGACGTCCAACCATTTAGCATTTAGTGGTAGTTTCACTACTTTACAGAGCAGTCAAGCCTCCGAGCCCCACGTTCTGAGAAGTCGTGGACGTCCAACCATTTAGCATTTAGTGGTAGTTTCACTACTTTACTGCGCAGTCAAGCCTCCGAGCCCCACGTTCTGAGAAGAGACGTGGACGTCCAACCATTTAGCATTTAGTGGTAGTTTCACTACTTTACTGCGCAGTCAAGCCTCCGAGCCCCACGTTCTGAGAAGAGTCGTGGACGTCCAACCATTTAGCATTTAGTGGTAGTTTCACTACTTTACAGAGCAGTCAAGCCTCCGAGCCCCACGTTCTGTGAAGAGTCGTGGACGTCCAACCATTTAGCATTTAGTGGTAGTTTCACTACTTTACTGCGCAGTCAAGCCTCCGACCCCCACGTTCTGAGAAGAGTCGTGGACGTCCAACCATTTAGCATTTAGTGGTAGTTTCACTACTTTACCGCGCAGTCAAGCCTCCGAGCCCCACGTTCTGAGATGTCGTGGACGTCCAACCATTTAGCATTTAGTGGTAGTTTCACTACTTTACTGCGCAGTCAAGCCTCCGAGCCCCACGTTCTGAGAAGAGTCGTGGACGTCCAACCATTTAGCATTTAGTGGTAGTTTCACTACTTTACAGAGCAGTCAAGCCTCCAAGCCCCACGTTCTGAGAAGAGTCGTGGACGTCCAACCATTTAGCATTTAGTGGTAGTTTCACTACTTTACTGCGCAGTCAAGCCTCCGAGCCCCACGTTCTGAGAAGAGTCGTGGACGTCCAACCATTTAGCATTTAGTGGTAGTTTCACTACTTTACAGAGCAGTCAAGCCTCCGAGCCCCACGTTCTGAGAAGTCGTGGACGTCCAACCATTTAGCATTTAGTGGTAGTTTCACTACTTTACTGCGCAGTCAAGCCTCCGAGCCCCACGTTCTGAGAAGAGTCGTGGACGTCCAACCATTTAGCATTTAGTGGTAGTTTCACTACTTTACAGAGCAGTCAAGCCTCCGAGCCCCACGTTCTGAGAAGTCGTGGACGTCCAACCATTTAGCATTTAGTGGTAGTTTCACTACTTTACTGCGCAGTCAAGCCTCCGAGCCCCACGTTCTGAGAAGAGTCGTGGACGTCCAACCATATAGCATTTAGTGGTAGTTTCACTACTTTACAGAGCAGTCAAGCCTCCGAGCTCCACGTTCTGAGAAGTCGTGGACGTCCAACCATTTAGCATTTAGTGGTAGTTTCACTACTTTACAGAGCAGTCAAGCCTCCGAGCCCCACGTTCTGAGAAGTCGTGGACGTCCAACCATTTAGCATTTAGTGGTAGTTTCACTACTTTACTGCGCAGTCAAGCCTCCGAGCCCCACGTTCTGAGAAGAGTCGTGGACGTCCAACCATTTAGCATTTAGTGGTAGTTTCACTACTTTACTGCGCAGTCAAGCCTCCGAGCCCCACGTTCTGAGAAGAGTCGTGGACGTCCAACCATTTAGCATTTAGTGGTAGTTTCACTACTTTACAGAGCAGTCAAGCCTCCGAGCCCCACGTTCTGAGAAGTCGTGGACGTCCAACCATTTTGCATTTAGTGGTAGTTTCACTACTTTACAGAGCAGTCAAGCCTCCGAGCCCCACGTTCTGAGAAGTCGTGGACGTCCAACCATTTAGCATTTAGTGGTAGTTTCACTACTTTACTGCGCAGTCAAGCCTCCGAGCCCCACGTTCTGAGAAGAGTCGTGGACGTCCAACCATTTAGCATTTAGTGGTAGTTTCACTACTTTACAGAGCAGTCAAGCCTCCGAGCCCCACGTTCTGAGAAGAGTCGTGGACGTCCAACCATTTAGCATTTAGTGGTAGTTTCACTTCTTTACAGAGCAGTCAAGCCTCCGAGCCCCACGTTCTGAGAAGTCGTGGACGTCCAACCATTTAGCATTTAGTGGTAGTTTCACTACTTTACCGCGCAGTCAAGCCTCCGAGCCCCACGTTCTGAGAAGAGTCGTGGACGTCCAACCATTTAGCATTTAGTGGTAGTTTCACTACTTTACAGAGCAGTCAAGCCTCCGAGCCCCACGTTCTGAGAAGTCGTGGACGTCCAACCATTTAGCATTTAGTGGTAGTTTCACTACTTTACTGCGCAGTCAAGCCTCCGAGCCCCACGTTCTGAGAAGAGACGTGGACGTCCAACCATTTAGCATTTAGTGGTAGTTTCACTACTTTACTGCGCAGTCAAGCCTCCGAGCCCCACGTTCTGAGAAGAGTCGTGGACGTCCAACCATTTAGCATTTAGTGGTAGTTTCACTACTTTACAGAGCATTCAAGCCTCCGAGCCCCACGTTCTGAGAAGAGTCGTGGACGTCCAACCATTTAGCATTTAGTGGTAGTTTCACTACTTTACTGCGCAGTCAAGCCTCCGAGCCCCACGTTCTGAGAAGAGTCGTGGACGTCCAACCATTTAGCATTTAGTGGTAGTTTCACTACTTTACTGCGCAGTCAAGCCTCCGAGCCCCACGTTCTGAGAAGTCGTGGACGTCCAACCATTTAGCATTTAGTGGTAGTTTCACTACTTTACTGCGCAGTCAAGCCTCCGAGCCCCACGTTCTGAGAAGAGTCGTGGACGTCCAACCATTTAGCATTTAGTGGTAGTTTCACTACTTTACAGAGCAGTCAAGCCTCCGAGCCCCACGTTCTGAGAAGTCGTGGACGTCCAACCATTTAGCATTTAGTGGTAGTTTCACTACTTTACAGAGCAGTCAATCCTCCGAGCCCCACGTTCTGAGAAGTCGTGGACGTCCAACCATTTAGCATTTAGTGGTAGTTTCACTACTTTACTGCGCAGTCAAGCCTCCGAGCCCCACGTTCTGAGAAGAGTCGTGGACGTCCAACCATTTAGCATTTAGTGGTAGTTTCACTACTTTACAGAGCAGTCAAGCCTCCGAGCCCCACGTTCTGAGATGTCGTGGACGTCCAACCATTTAGCATTTAGTGGTAGTTTCACTACTTTACAGAGCAGTCAAGCCTCCGAGCCCCACGTTCTGAGAAGAGTCGTGGACGTCCAACCATTTAGCATTTAGTGGTAGTTTCACTACTTTACTGCGCAGTCAAGCCTCCGAGCCCCACGTTCTGAGAAGAGTCGTGGACGTCCAACCATTTAGCATTTAGTGGTAGTTTCACTACTTTACTGCGCAGTCAAGCCTCCGAGCCCCACGTTCTGAGAAGAGTCGTGGACGTCCAACCATTTAGCATTTAGTGGTAGTTTCACTACTTTACTGCGCAGTCAAGCCTCCGAGCCCCACGTTCTGTGAAGAGTCGTGGACGTCCAACCATTTAGCATTTAGTGGTAGTTTCACTGTCCTTCTACGTTATTCCGTAGGTGTTCACGACAGTAGCACGTGAACATTCGACCACCCTCGCCGTTGCCAAATACTCGTTCACAGGCCACGCGGATTAATAATCTGCCTTTTCAAAAAATCGTTAATTCCAATGAATTTTCCTAACTGCAGCCCATATCTTCGCTAGGGGGACACCGGCCTGTGTCTGCTCCGCTTATAAACTTTTGTTACCGCGTCGCGTGTCCGCATTTCCATCAGGCGCCATCCGATGACGTGGTGGGCGGTGGTCATAATGTTTTTGCCTAGCAGTGTATCTCGATTAAACTGAGACCATACATGGAAAGAACTACTACTGTCTAGTGCAGAAAGTAACTGTAAGAAATACGCAATGTGACGAAAATAAACGAGACTTTTCTTCAAAGACAATAATTACACTGAAATCGCCGCGATTCATGATGTTCCCCTGGACGTTACAAAAGGCAGGACGTGCTTCTTAATAGGGTGTGTGATCACCACGAACGGCAATGCATGCTCTGCAATGTACTTCCATGCTGGCCGCAAGGTTGATGAGGATTTTGTGGTAGGCCGCTCCATTCCTTCGCTGATTGGCAACGGATGGATTGTCGGTGCACGTGGACGTGCTGAAATACGTCTCCTGAACGCATCGCACACCTGCTCAATGGGTTTTAAGTCGGGAGAACGAGCAGGCCAGTCCAGTCGCCGAATATCCTCTCGTTCTAAGTGCTCCTCTACCTGCGCTGTTAGATGTCATCGCTCAGTGTCATCCACAAAAATAAAGTCGGGGCTGGAAACGCACTTGAAGTAGTACAATGTCACAGTAAAGTTGACCACTGAGTGTACCGCGTTCAAAGATTTGGAGGTCAGTATGCTGATGCAACATTATATCAAAATGGTTCAAATGGCTCTACACACTATTGGACTTAACATCTGAGATCATCAGTCACCTAGACTTAGAACTACTTAAACCTGAACAACCTAAGGACATCACAATCGTACATGCCCGAGGCAGGATTCGAACCTGCGACCGTAGCAGCAGCGCGCATCCGGACTGAAGCGCCTAGGCCCACAAAGGCCGGCTGCAACATTATACCTTCCCACAACATAACACCTGTATCACCAGAATGATCCTGTTCGACAATGCCGGACGTACCCTCACATGGCGAGAGGTAGGAAAACGGAATGCACCCAAGAACATTGTCGAACATGGACGCAATGACCTCCAAATCTTTGAACATGGAGCACTCATCAATCAACGTTATCATGTCACTGTACTACTTTTCACGGGCACATTCTGGCCTGATTTCAGTTTTGTGGAAGACAATGACAAGCCGATTCGAACAGCACAGGTAAAGGATCACTTGGAATAATAGGATATTCGGCGATAAGGCTCGCCTGCCCATTCCTCCGGTTTAAATCCGATCGAGAATTTGTGAGATGCACTGGTCAGACATATTTTATTTTATTTTGTTTACACGTCAAGTTCCGTAGGATCAAATTGAGGAGCAAATCTCCGAGGTCATGGAACGTGTCAGTACTAGAACTTACAACATAAAAATAATAACAGATAAAAATAAATGTTTATGAACCCGAAAAAGTCACTCCATAAGTTTAAGTAAACGCAATCAACAACACAATAAGAATAAACTTAATTTTTCAAGGAACTCCTCGACAGAACAGAAGGAGTGATCCATGAGGAAACTCTTCAGTTTCGATTTGAAGGCGCATGGGTTACTGCTAACATTTTTGAATTGGAGTGGGAGCTAATTGAAAATGGATGCAGCAGTATACTGCACACCTTTTTGCAGAAGAGTTAAGAAAGTCCGATCCAAATGCAGGTTTGATTTCTGACGAGTATTAACCGAGTGAAGCAGCTTATTCTTGGGAGTAAGAGAATATTGTTAACATACTGTATCATATTCACGTGCACGACGACCGTTCAGCATTTGTCAATCGCGCTGGTAGTGGAATGGAACGCCATACCACAAAAACTCCTTACCAACCTTGCGGTCAGCATGGGAGCGCGTTACAAAGCATGGATTGCCAAACGTGATGATCACATAGCCAATTAAGAACTACGTCCCGCCTTTCATAATGTCCAGATGACCACCAAGAATCGCAATGCCTTCACTGTTGCGTATTTCTTTCAGTTACCTTCTGTTCCATTTTGTAGCAGTCGTTTCTATGTATGGTCCAAGTTTCATCAAGCTATGTTATTTGGGAGTCACACATTATGTGAAAGTTACATTCACCCTGAAGTTCTGCAAACCAGTGTAGTTTTGCAAATTTACAACACTCTGTACGCATCTAAAGTCCCAGAATCGGACGTACGCAAGCTGATCTGATTAATCAGACTATAAAAGCTTGTTACCAGTAACATCTCTCTGACAGTTTTATTTTGGCAAGTGCTGCTTGACAGTCAATACAGTACGGTACTAGTAGCAAAATCCCAAGGCAAAATTTCTGAGTGTGCAGTTCGGGTCGGTGCCGTAGATTTTTCGTGAAAACGTCGGTATAAATAATAACAGGGGTTTCGCATTAATATGTAACTTAATTATTAATCTCTTTAACACAATGGTTACCAAGAATAATGTAACGGTTACAGAACAGATAAACCAGAAGTTCGGACTGTCGTAATCGCTTTGAGTCATTTTTTCATTTCCTTCGAGAGACTGCCACAAGTCTCGCATTACCACGGTAGTGGATTCGTTAGGCTTTTTGGATTCCCTTCGACGCTATCTTTCTTCTGACTAGCGTTTTCTATGATTCCGATAACATTCACGTGTCATAGAGGAGATAGGGGCACGTTGCTACAAAAAACACTTATTAATTTGTATTATTTTTTATTACAAACTGTTTAAATTTGGAAACGGTAGTGAGAAACTATATACATTTACATATAGAAATTACAAATAAAATGCCCCATTAGACCATTAAAATGGCTGCAATAAAGTATGGTTCAAATGGCTCTGAGCACTATGGGACTCAACTGCTGTGGTCATCAGTCCCCTAGAACTTAGAACTACTTAAACCTAACTAACCTAAGGACATCACACCCATCCATGCCCGAGGCAGGATTCGAACCTGCGAACGTAGCAGTCGTACGGTTCCGGACTGCGTGCCTAGAACCGCGAGACCACCGCGGCCGGCCAATAAAGTATGCAGAAAAGGTTGACTCGTGTTTCAATTTACCCCACCAACAGGGTACGATGTAATCAACTTGTTCACACTTTCGTGCGCAACTATCCTGTTTGGCTTCAATACTGTGGTTACGCCCCTTTTACCCATGTTCCAAATTCTGGAAGGGGGAAGAGAGTGTTGTGCATAAATATCTCCTAACTTTCGGAAAAACTCCCCAACATTTTTCCTACACACATCAATGCCATCCTCCAACCGATTAGTGCAGCCATATCGGCAACATATTGAAGAGTCATTCATCTTCATGGACGACAATTCGCGCCCCCATCGTGCACATCTTGTGAATGACTTCCTTCAAGATAACGACATCACTCGACTAGAGTGGCCAGCATGTTCTCCAGACATGAACCCTATCGAACATGCCTGGGATAGATTGAAAAGGGCTGTTTATGGACGATGTGACCCACCAACCACTGTGAGAGATCTACGCCGAATCGCCGTTGAGGAGTGGGACAGTGCCCTGATGAACTTGTATATAGTATGCCACGACGAATACAGGCATGCATCAATGTTAGAGGACGTGCTACTGGGTATTAGAGGTACCGGTGTGTACAGCAATCTGGACCACCACCTGTGAAGGCCTCGCTGTATGGTGGTACAACATGCAATGCTTGGTGTTCATGAGTAATAAAAAGGGCGGAAATGATGTTTATGTTGATCTCTATTCCAATTTTCTGTACAGGTTCTGAAACACTCGGAACCGAGGTGATGCAAAACTTTCTTTGATGTGTGTATTTATCAGTTGTGAAATCTAATGTTTGTCACCGAACTTGTTATTATATATGCAACGTTTTTGTAACTATAAACAGTTACTCACCAATAATGATTTCGATCTTCTCGAGCCGACTCTGACCATCACACTGGGGATACTACGCAGTCGAAAGTGCCTCCACACGATGGCAGCACCTGGCGGGATACTTCACGAAAAGATGCACATGTTGTAATTCACCGCTGTTGCAACATGCCCCTCTCTCCCCTCTAAGATGACATCTTTCATTATTTTGTAATTTTCAGTTAAATTCCGATTTTCGCTCATATTAGGGCGAATACTTTTATTGTCTCACTTTTGGTCTTACTAGTTTCCGCACCGACATATGAATCGTTGTCCTAGCTAAAAGCGTTTCCACGCTACACCAATTTATAACTTGACACAAAGCTAATTCATAACAATGGAGCGCATCTGACTACATTGTTACGATGACGTCACATGCACAATAAATACCGAGAGACAAACAATTGCATACGTGATCTATCCACAATGATCGCAACCATTGCGTACTCATTATTACTTGCGACTCAAATTGACGTTATTTTGTCACATGAGAAATTTCAACCGACGACAGAACAGACGTTTTCACGTCAAAAGTTACAGCTTTGGTGAATTTATTAGGTCTTTCATGCAATGTATAGAAGTTACAAACGAGTACAACAGTTTTGCCTTGCATGTGCACTAGACTAACTGTTTTAGGCCGTGATGAGTGGAACATCTGTTTCACATTTTTTCCTCACGTTCTGACAAGTGCTGTCCTCAGCTCTATATATTTCAGGATTTTCTTACCTCCGTTTTAATTTGAATTTTAGATTCCTGGTGTGTAGCTTCAATAATGAACGTTACCTAACTTTACTTAGAATGTGTATCACCTAAAGCGTTAAATTTTACTAACGACAGCCTTGATTTCTGAGATCCTGCACCACTATTATCCTTTTTTTTTTTTTAGTCATTTTGGCTTCTATTGACCTGTTCAACGGAAATTAAACTTGTTCCATAACATTACTAGAGCACTTCTCTTACTCTCTCATGCATTTTTCTGTCTTTTTATATGAACACTGAATACTTAATTCCTTGCCTTGCTGTTAGATTTGTGTATTTTTCCCTATTTTTCCTCCATGAAATTTGATTTAAGTTAATTTCAGGTCACCAAACCTCATTCCTAAGACAGTACAAGCGAGACTTGCTACATTTTTCTCCTATGCTCATAAGTGTTACATGTTATTTCTGATTTTATAACTGTTTATTCTTTTCTTTGGTCCTTGGTGTTCCTGTTCCACTCAAGATCCTGTTAGTCTCACGTTTTCAGCCGATTATCAGGATTGGTGGCGGAGGATCCGCACAGAAGAGAAAGGTAATGACCGGTATTGCAATATGCGTAACACACAAGGAAAGGAAGATGCATATCAGAGCAGGCGGAAGCAAAATTCGGCTGAAGTAATGTACGTGCGTTATTTCAAGACAGCGATGTCTAAAGACATTTTCAAGCTCGTAGCTTCTTAATTTGCCTTTCCAGAACTCAAGTACTCTGTCTAAAAGTGTTTGGTTGAACATCCTCTGTATGCTGTCTATTTTTTGCGCGCTTTCACTGAATGACCGTGTGAGCATTTCCACAATTGTCCTCGTATGTCTTGAGGTTTCTCCACTGACTAGTGCCCATTGACTGGAGACTTAATTCAGGACATTTTGGTTTAAAAAAAATATACGTCTTCTTCTGGCCTCCCATCGTCGACTAAAATTCTGATGGAATTTTCTTACATTGCTAGTATTCGAAGCAGCTGCCGCCAAATAAAGCACTATTGCACTTAAGTGCTTCAGTGATCTCTGCTGCGGTTTCGAGTAGAAATAATATGGACTCAGATTAAATATACTGAAGAGAACCAAACGGTTTAAAAGATTTATTTTTATTTTTTTAGAGTTTACTTTAAACAGATTAGCATCGTAGTTTTAATTGTTGCAAGTATGGCTCCCTTGGTGAAAATTGTTTCATTCACAAAGTTCAGCTGTTTCTAATAACGCCACTTTTTTCATTTACAGGTCTGGCAATTGATTACATGGTAAGTATGACGTTACATTACGTTCATAAAATATACAAAGAAGAAGTAGTTGATAAGTTCCAAAACAACAATTATTGTCTGGCGCTGTCATCTCCTTGCCGAAATCAGAATTTTACAACCTCTTTGATGCAATTATAATTTACTTTACAGCACTGGCAAATTCCTTTAAGTAAGAGATTTCGAGCCCTGAAGCTGTGGTTCGTAATCAGGAGTTACGGAGTGAAAGGTCTTCAGCGTCACATTAGAGAGGTAGGTATCATAGAATCAGACATACTACATAAGGTACGTAGTAATTTAGTGACTGCTTGTACTAATTATAAAGAGCACAGCCTATTCCATGTACATGGCTTGAAAGCCTGCCCTCTAATCTATGCTTTAACCAGGAAGTTCATAAGAGCTTATGAGCCCGGTTTTTGTGCCCTTCATATTAATATGACCCATTCGTGAATAAACGCAATCTGACTGAAATATTTTAAATTTTCGAGCGGCAAATACTTTTGGAAAGTACAAAGGAATAGTAAAAGTTGTGCTAACCAGAGTTAACCAAGGCATAACTGAAATTAGAACCTCTACCATAGACCTCATGCAGTTACTACTATGCGTGCAGGAGGAATTGCAACTTACGGATACAGTTCGTGCAATGCAAAAGTTTTTTCAATGTGCGCCACACATAAGCTAATATTATAATCTGAAATCACTGCGCTAGTATGGTAATAGAACTTATCTCGATATTTCAGTCTCCACTAGGATATTTTTTTTAAATTCAACAGCAGCACGAACTTATCTACCAGCTGAAAATGTTGTTTAATAAATCTCCGCTCTCTGCTTAAGGCAGCCTCTTTCCTCACACACTTTAAAAGCAATTAAAATGAATGTGATACGTTTCGACAACATGGTTACTGAGTGAACCCATGTGGAGGCATGGACCACATGGAAGGTTGCTTTGAACAAAGACCAAGAGGAGCGATAATAAGCTCGTAAAAGTTTCAGATTATGCTCAAACGTTCTATAATGTACAGTAGTTGAGTAAAATACTTCATATGCAAATAAATTTCAGCTGACCATGTGTCTTTACATTATCACCGGATACAACTGACCAAAAGCATCACCACATATTAGCATTAATGTCTGAAATATTACTTCACAATTGGGAGAGCAAAGAGACAAGCGGCTTGGACCCTTGGATTACTTAAAAAATAATATATTGTTCCCTATCGTTCTAAAGAAGTCGAAATCACAAAACAAAAACTCAAGTTTCCCACGTTAAACACGACAGCAAAATATATTTGGAAAGATATACATTGAAGAGCCGAAGAAACTGGTACACCTACCTAATATCGTGTACGGCCCTGCGAGCGCGTAAGTGCCGCAGCACAACGTGGC
Source organism: Schistocerca gregaria (assembly GCF_023897955.1). Classification (NCBI taxonomy): domain Eukaryota; kingdom Metazoa; phylum Arthropoda; class Insecta; order Orthoptera; family Acrididae; genus Schistocerca; species Schistocerca gregaria. The sequence goes on along the minus strand of NC_064931.1, from coordinate 654,672,009 downwards.
ATGGACTCGACTAATGTCTGAAGTAGTGCTGGGGAGGAAAATGACATCATGAAACCTGCAGCGCTGTCCATAAATCCGTAAAATTACGAGGGGGTGGAAATCTCTTCTGAACAGCGCGTTACAAGGCATCCCAGGTACGCTCAATAATTTTCATGTCTGGGGACTTTGGCGACCAGCGGAAATGTTTAAACTCAGAAGAGAGTTCCTGAAGCCACTCTGTAGCAATTCTGGACGTTTGGGGTGTCGTATTGTCCTGCTGAAATTGACCAAGTCCGCCGGAATGCACAATGGACTAGAATGGATGCAGGCGATCAGACAGGATGCTTACGTACGTGTCACCTTTCAGAGTCGTATCTAGATGTATTAGGAGTCCCATATCGCTCCAACTGCACACGCCCCGCACCATTACAGAGCCTCCACCAGCTTGAACAGCCGCTGCTGATATGCAGGGTCCATGGATTCATGAGGTTGTCTCCATACCCGTACACGTCCATCTCCTCGATCCAATTTGAAACGAGACTCGTCCGACTAGGCAACATGTTTCCACTCATCAACAGTCCAATGTCGGTGCTGACGGGCCCAGGCGAGGCGTAAAGCTTTGTGTCGTGCCTTCATCAAGGGTACACGAGTGGGCATTCAGCTCCAAAAGCCCATGTCGATGATGTTTCGTTGAGTGGTTCTGACACTTGCTGATGGCCGAGCATTGAAATCTGTAGCAGTTTGCGGAAGAGTTGCACTTCTGTAACGTTGAAGGATTCTCTTCAGTCGTCGTTGGTCCCATTCTTGGAGGATCTTTCTCCGGCCGCAGCGATGTCGGAGATTTGATGTTTTACCGGATTCCTGATATTCGCGGTACACTCGTGAAATAGTCGTACGGGAAAATCCGCACTTCATCGCTACCTCGCTACCTCGGAGATGCTGTGTCCATTCGCTAGTGCGCCGACTACAACACCATGTTCAAACTCACTTACATCTTGATAACCTGCCATTGTAGCAGCAGTAACCGAGCTAACAACTGCACCAGACACTTGTCTTATATAGGCGTTGCCGGCCGTAGCATCGTAACCTGTCTGCTCACATATCTCTGTATTTGCATACGCATACCTATACCAGTTTCTTTGGCGTTTCAGTGTATTACTAGCCGTGACCTCAAGTCATACCCGATGGCTCCACGCACCACGACGCCAGTAGATACACCGTTATGATTCTCCAAAGCTTTGGAAGAATGGGTCCTCTCCCCAGGTCCCCCCCCCCCCCCCCCCCCCATAGTACCCGATGACAATCATCGGGAATAGTCCAGAACCGCGATTCATCCTGAACACAATGTTAAGCCATTCGTCAACACTCCACGCTTCCAAGCCACGACACAACTCGAAATACAGCTGTTTGTTTTCTGCTTTAAACGCCAGTCTGCTCATGGACGGTAATTCCCTAATTCGGCTGCTGTTAGTCTCCGACTACTGGTGGGGGATAATACAGTATGCTGCAGGGAATCCATTACTTGTCCTAAGACGACAGACGTAGGAGTGAAGCCGATGCGATATTCCTGGCGCACAATACGGCGATCCTCGTTTGCGGTGGTCAGATTTGTTCGTCTAGAATGTTCACGACGAGTATCTCCACCCTTATGTTCCCATGTAGTCCAACATCGGCCATTTTCACGTCTGAATGGCTCACAAATGTGAATATTCAGCAATTCGACTAGCCAGCCAAATGAGGCCTCTTCCATGCTCTGTCAGATGCTGATAATGTAGCCTCACTGGAGTAAGCGGCATCTCCGGTTCCTTCAAAGTCATCACTGAGCATCTGACGTTGTTCATGACTCTTATATACCCTAGCAGGCCTGGTAACTACACTAAATACGAACAATACTAGTGCATTCTGGTGGCCGTGCTGCCTATCACAGAGAATTACAACTAACCATTTACATATTGCCGATGGTGTGTAGGTGTACGAAGTTGACAGTCGACCATGTGTTTTCGGTGGTTCACTTTTTTGTCAGGCTGTATAGTTTTGAGATTTCACGAGAAATTGCACTGAGTACCATTCTTACTAATCAATACACATTACATGTTCTCGCTATCTTCAAATCGATAAATCTGACTTTGTGGCTGCGCAGATTTCGGGTTCAGTGTGCAATGATACCCTTTATATGTGACTAATTTTCTGTGGACACTTCTCTTTTCTTGCAGTGTCATTCCAAACTTGCACAAACAAATGTCGCATTAGTTGCAGCCTTGCGCAAGCCTACCGATCTGACGTCACTCCCGCAGCCTGCCCATCAATCATTCACGTACAATGCTGCCATCCGTCGGAAAGTATATTCACTCGATTATTGTAAGAAAATACAAACGACATAAACAATATTTCTACATGTTTAATGAACGATAGGATAGCTTAAATGTGGATAATAGCCTAGGTAATGTCCTTAAAAAAGGAAAATAACCCGATTTAACTAAATATAACGCCTGGAATCTCTCTGATAGTTTACACTCCTATGGGTAATACAAAGAAGTGTGAGATGGTATGAACATGCGTGAATGAAATGTCTATTGGAAGGAGGTAACACAAAAGAAAGATCAGGATGTAACATCCGCTCGGCAACGAGGTCAGTAGATACGGAGCTCAAGAGCGTCCTGGGAATGGCTGAGGCTGAAAATCGGTAGGGTGGCCAGAATAAAGCTGGCCCAGAAAATTCACTATCTGACCTCAAATATGCGGACACATTTTAGCGCACATTAACATGTGTCCTCCCTTCGCATTTATGACGGTTTGAATACTGCCGTGGACACTTTCCGTGAGGTGTCTGAATATGGGGGAATGGCAGCCAAGTCTTCCCCCAAACCCGAAGCTAGAGAAGATAGTCATTTTGGAATCTGGGGTCTGGAGCGAAGTCGACGCTCTGACCCATCCCAGAGGTGTTCCACCAGGTTCAAGTCGAGATGCTGGGCAGGCCCGTCCATTTCCGGAATGTTATTGCCCACAAACCATTGGCTCACAGATCCAATGTGTATTGTCATACTGATTCAGTCATCGTCTCCGCCTTAGTCGTCTACTGTACAGAGTACACAATGCTATAAAAAGTGTTCATATCCTTCCGCATTTGGCGTTTCGTTAAGCCCGGAAAGGGAACCACACCTTAATCACGAGAAACACCGCCATACCGTAACACAGCCTTCTCCCTTCTTCACTGTTGGCATCATACATGAAGGCAGGTAACATTCTCCAACATTGGCCCAACCCAAATCCTTCACTCAGACTGCCAGATGCTATACCGTGATTCACATTCCAAATCACTTGTTTCCTGTTATTCATCGTCCAGTGGCGGTGCTCTCCACTCAAAGTTAATCATTGCTTAGCACTGACTACAGAAAAATGTGATTTATGTGGAGCTGCTCAACCATTGTATCCTATTCTTTTTTACTCCCTGCGCACAGTCATTGAGCTAGCTAGACTGTACTTTGGAACTCACGAGAGGTTCCTTCTGCTGATTTCATGTGATGTTTCACAACCATCTCCTTTTGCTCTTCGGTCTCTGTTCGTCAGAACATGTGGTCTGCCTGGTCTTGGTTTATCAGTGGTGGTTCCTTCACGTTTTCGCTTAACAATAATCGCTTTAGGTGGGTTGCAGTGGTGCTGATGAATTTCTTACTCAGGTGCTATCTAATTACTAGTCCGCCTTCGAAGTCACTGAGCTCTCTTGACAGACCCCTCCTGCTCTTATTGCTTCTCTGTCGACAAAACAGCATTCTCTGCCTCCTTTTATACCGGTGGGTCCACCTCTTGTTGGATTTTGTAGTCAAGTCCACGGTACGTAGGGGTATCAGATAGTTTTGATCTGATAGTACACATGTTAAAGTAATGGCATATGAGATTTTAGTGTGGCCTATTCCAAGGTATTACTATAGTGTTTCCGAGCTTTATCAAACCTCCTTGCAGGAAGATTAAGGGATTCAGAAAAGCTATGATGGTAACAGGTTGATACAGATCACACGAAGCTACAGCAGAGCTGTTCAAGGATCAGAAATGTAGATCTACTGGAGGCAAAAAAGAAACGTTATTTAAAGTAGATGTGCAACATTTCTACTAAATTCTTTATATATCTCGCGGGAAGATCATGAGAACGAAGTATAACCGCTACTGTCGCAGGTTCGAATCCTGATTCCGACATGGATGTGTGTGATGTCCTTAGGTTAGTTAGGTTTAAGTAGTTCTAAGTTCTAGGGGACTGATGACCTCAGAAGTTAAGTCCCATAGTAGTCAGACCCATTCAGAACATGTGTTGTTGTTGTTGTAGTCTTCGGCCCAAAGACTGATTTGATGCAGCTCCCCATGCTACTCTATCCTGTGGAAGCCTCTTCATCTCGGAATAACTACTTCAACTTACATTCTTCTGAATATGCTTTCTGTATTCATCTCTCTAAGATTTTTAAAGCCGCTCTGCATGGCCGCTATGTCACGGATTGCGCGGCCCCTCCCGCAGGAGGTTCAAGTCCTCCCTAGGGCATGTGTGTGTGTGTGTGTGTGTGTGTGTGCGTGTGTGTGTGTTGTCCTTAGCATAAGTTAGTTTAAGTAGTGTGTAAGTCTAGGGACCGATGAACTCAGCAGTTTGGTCCCTTAGCAATTCCCACTCATTTGAACAGTTTTTATTTTTACCCCCCTTACTTCCCTTCAGTACTAAATTGGTGATCTTTTGATGTCTCAAAATATGTCCCATCAACCGATCCCTTCTTGTAGTCAGATTGTGCCATAAATTTCTTTTCTCCGCAATTCTATTCAGTACCTCCTCATTAGTTACATGATCTCGTCATCTAATCTTTAGCATTCTTCTGTAGCATTTCATTTCAGAAGCTTATATTCTCTTTAAGTCTGAACTGTAAATCGTCCATGTTTCACTTCCAAACATGGCCACACTCCACACAAGTATAACCACAGTAATTTTTTATTTCTCGCAATATTCGCGAATGGAATAGCGCCGGGTGTGACGAACTGCGGGCGAAGAGGCCTGTGCCTTACTTTGTGGAGTATATATACCTATTTCCTGCTGTTCTTCTCCCTTTCAGACACGTTATGTGATCCGAACGTGATTGAAACTAGCATCTAATTTAGCCAGACAACCTTTATGGCACTCTGTTGCATGTTGGCACGACAATTACTAATGAGTCTGATGTCCTTCAAGAGGCGGACAAAAATATGGAATCACTACAAACAAACATATTACCATGCCTTATACTGTGTAGAGAACTAGCTGGAGTTCAAAACAGCTTCCAGCCATATCCGAATGGATAAATACAGGTCCTGTATGGTCTTCAAGGGAATCTTATACCATTATTCCTTCAAAACAGTCGCAAATTCAGGTAACGATCATGTAGGTGGATAGCGATGACGCATCTTTCTCTCCACAGTAGACCATAGAAGCTCAGTAATACTGAGATCTGGCACTGTGGTGGCAGGGGAGATGCAACAATTCATCCTAGTGTCTACAAAACTGGTCTCGGGCGATACGAGCTGTGTGAACGTCGCCCTGTCGTCTTTGATCACAGCACAACCATTTGGGAACAGACATTGTACCAAGGGATGGACCTGATCTGCCAAAATGGTCACATAATTCTTGGCAGTAATATAACCTTTCAGAGTAACAATGTGGCACTTAGAATACCGCGATACCGCAGCCCATATCATCACCGAACTCTTGACTTGTTATGCTCTTGGAATGTAAACTCGTTCAGAAGATGTAAACAGTGTGAACCAAGACTCGTCAGACCAAATGACATTTTTCCGTTGCTCCATATTCCAGGTTCTATGGCTTCGGCATCACGTTTCCTTGTCACTGGCGTTTATACTTGACATGTGGTTTTGGAATTGGAGCTCGCCCTGCAATTGTCAGCCTATGGAGCACCTTCGGGTTGCTTTGGTGCTGCCCAAATTCACGAGTGAAACATTGAGTTCTGCAGCGACTTTTGCAGCTGTTGCCCTCCTATTTTGCGTCTCAATCCTTTTTAATATCTATGTCCACGATCTAAGTAGTTCAAATGGATCTGAGCACTATGGGACTTAACATCTGAGGTCATCAGTCCCTTAGAACTTAGAACTACTTAAACCTAACCAACCAAAGGACATCACACAGCCGGCAGGAGTGGCCGAGCGGTTCTAGCCGCTACGGTCTGGAAACGCGCGACCGCTACGGTCGCAGGTTCGAATCCTGCCTCGGGCATGGAAGTGTGTGATGTCCTTAGGTTAGTTAGGTTTAAGTAGTTCTAAGTTCTAGGGGACTGATGACCACAGACGTTAAGTCCCATAGTGCTTAGAGCCATTTGAACCATTTTTGACATTAAACACACCATGCCCGAGGTAGGATTCGAAACTGCGACCGTAGCGGTCGCGCAGATCCATATTGTAGTTCCTAGAACCCCTCGGTCACAACGCCCGGCGTTCACGATCTATCAAAACACACTTTAGGAGCGCGTATTGTGGCTAAGTGAGTCACGTTTTTCTGCTTTCTCTGTATGCGGTCTAGATCATCGATACGATTTGCCTAAAAACACCAAACGCTTCGACTACCTTGGTTATGGAAGCAGCCACACTCTGCCCACGTTCGACTTCACTTAGCTCCAACATGCTGCATCCACAACTACACAGAACACTCTTCTAACTACAGTTGACTCTTGTAACGTACTGATGACTTGCACAGGTGCTCTTCGTGGTCGAACAGAACAGCATGACCTGCACGATTGGCTCCCAAAGGCATTTATGTTCAAACATGGATTTCTAGCCGTGTTTTTGTCTTTTTGTTCAACCCCTTTTGGGTCGTGAAAATGACGATGTCCTGTGTACAAACACTTTCTATCTCAAAAACCTGTTTGGATTTAACGATGTACATTGTGTATTTTTCAATGCATCGTTTCAGTGTAAACAAAGGAATGAGAATTTGTGGAAAGTTGATGGGAAGTCCTCTAGAAGCCGTTCGCGTTAAGACGTTCAGAAAATACACTCCTGGAAATGGAAAAAAGAACACATTGACACCGGTGTGTCAGACCCACCATACTTGCTCCGGACACTGCGAGAGGGCTGTACAAGCAATGATCACACGCACGGCACAGCGGACACACCAGGAACCGCGGTGTTGGCCGTCGAATGGCGCTAGCTGCGCAGCATTTGTGCACCGCCGCCGTCAGTGTCAGCCAGTTTGCCGTGGCATACGGAGCTCCATCGCAGTCTTTAACACTGGGAGCATGCAGCGACAGCGTGGACGTGAACCGTATGTGCTGTTGACGGACTTTGAGCGAGGGCGTATAGTGGGCATGCGGGAGGCCGGGTGGACGTACCGCCGAATTGCTCAACACGTGGGGCGTGAGGTCTCCACAGTACATCGATGTTGTCGCCAGTGGTCGGCGGAAGGTGCACGTGCCCGTCGACCTGGGACCGGACCGCAGCGACGCACGGATGCACGTCAAGACCGTAGGATCCTACGCAGTGCCGTAGGGGACCGCACCGCCACTTCCCAGCAAATTAGGGACACTGTTGCTCCTGGGGTATCGGCGAGGACCATTCGCATCCGTCTCCATGAAGCTGGGCTACGGTCCCGCACACCGTTAGGCCGTCTTCCGCTCACGCCCCAACATCGTGCAGCCCGCCTCCAGTGGTGTCGCGACAGGCGTGAATGGAGGAACGAATGGAGACGTGTCGTCTTCAACGATGAGAGTCGCTTCTGCCTTGGTGCCAATGATGGTCGTATGCGTGTTTGGCGCCCTGCAGGTGAGCGCCACAATCAGGACTGCATACGACCGAGGCACACAGGGCCAACACCCGGCATCATGGTGTGGGGAGCGATCTCCTACACTGGCCGTACACCTCTGGTGATCGTCGAGGGGATACTGAATAGTGCACGGTACATCCAAACCGTCATCGAACCCATCGTTCTACCATTTCTAGACTGGCAAGGGAACTTGCTGTTCCAACAGGACAATGCACGTCCGCATGTATCCCGTACCACCCAACGTGCTCTAGAAGGTGTAAGTCAACTACCCTGGCCAGCAAGATCTCCGGACCTGTCCCCCATTGAGCATGTTTGGGACTGGATGAAGCGTCATCTCACGCGGTCTGCACGTCCAGCACGAACGCTGGTCCAACTGAGGCGCTAGGTGGAAATGGCATGGCAAGCCGTTCCACAGGACTACATCCAGCATCTCTACGATCGTGTCCATGGGAGAATAGCAGCCTGCATTGCTGCGAAAGGTGGATATACACTGTACTAGTGCCGACATTGTGCATGCTCTGTTGCCTGTGTCTATGTGCCTGTGGTTCTGTCAGTGTGATCATGTGATGTATCTGACCCCAGGAATGTGTCAATAAAGTTTCCCCTTCCTGGGACAATGAATTCACGGTGTTCTTATTTCAATTTCCAGGAGTGTATATGTTCCGCCTACCTTCTTCACTCATACAAAAAAATTACAGGTTGCAGGTGTTTTTCTCATGATACATGAGCGAAGGTGTAGCAATGTGTTAAAATAATTTAAAAGACTAGGCCCACGGATCGAAATCTAAGTTCGGCCATAGTTATTTTCAAGGGAAGGAAGATTAGGTTTTAACGTCCCAGTGATGTTTAGGTCATTAGAATTAGAGCTAGTTTAGACTTTCTGTGATCACTTCGTGTGAAAGTACAGATGACTCACTTGTTACAGCCGTATGTGATTTCTTTCCTTCTTTTGTCTGGACATCAACAGCTGTCCAAATCTAATGCCATCGCTGGCGTCAGAAAATTCAAAATTAACCGAAAGTGGAAAGCCAGGCATAACAAGAATAGGAGTAAGTAATGACAATCATCCACGAGGAACCAAAGAATAATGTACGAGTGTATAAAGTGTAGAAAGGCATGGAGAGTCCCAGTTACGGAATTCTGGCAGCTAAACAGTTTCCGGTCACGTTAATGTGACCTCTCAAAAGCCTGAATAACGAGCTTTTGAAGCTCGGGCCGCTGCGAAACGTGCAGGAAGAGAATCTGTGAGGTTCTGGAAGGTACCGACAGGACTTAGAGCCATGCTGACTCCAAGGTCGTGGCCAGCTGTGGTAGGTTCCTCAGTTGAGGATCCATGTAGCGTACAGCCCGATCGAGGTGGCCCCACAGATTCTCGATTGGCTTTACATCCGGGGAGTTTGGTGGCCAGTGGGGTACGGTAAACTCATGTTGGTGCTCTTCGTACGCCGCAAGCTGTGTGACACGTTCCATTGCCCTTCTCATAGAGGCCATCGTGCCGAGGACAAACTAACTGCATATAGGGATGAACAGGCTCCCGAAGGATCTATTGCGCCGTCACGAGATCACCTAGGGAATGTTATGAAAACATTCTCCAGACCATAATCCTCCCTCCTATGTCCTGGACCATTCTGATGATTGTTACATGGTATTCGCTTCTAGACGTTTCACGCTGCACACACCAACGAATATCTGTCCTATAGGGCATAAAACGTGATTCGTCTGAAAAAGCTACCTGTCGCCACTCAGTGGACATACAGCTGCGGTATAGGATTGCAAATTCCACCGTTCGTCGCCAATGAAGAACAGTCAGCGTGTGTGCACGAACCAGGCACCTGCTGCAGAGGCCCCTATGCACCAACTTTTGCTGAACGATCATTGAGGAGAAGCTGTTGGTAGCCCCTTGGTTTATCTGAACAGTCAACTGCTCAACGGTTGCACGTCTGTTCTCCCGCACACGTCTCCGCAGCCGTCGTTGATCCTTGTCATCTATTTTCTCTGGTGCATCGCAGTTGTCTCGGGGTCAGTTTTGGAAAGCGCCATTTTGCTCAAATGGCTCCAAGCACTATGGGACTTAACATCTGAGGTTACCAGTCCCCTAGACTTAGAACTACTTCAACCTAACTAACTTTAGGACATCACACGCATACATGCCCGAGGCAGGATTCGAACCTGCGACCGCAGCCGCAGTGCAGTTCCGGACTGAAGCGCCTAGAACCGCTCAGTCACAACGGCCGGTGCGCCATTTTGCCGTGCACCGTAAACGTTAAGCGCGGCGGCTAGCGAAAAGATTACAAACTTAGCCGTTTCGGAAATGCTTCCACCCTTGGTCTGATAGCCAATGATCGCACACGTTTGGCCCTCTGATAAATTACTCCGTTTCCACATTACAATAACGATTGCGTTATTTTGCGCGTCCTCTGACACGCTTAATATACCCTCCACTTGCAGTGTTACCACCTGCCGTCTGTGAGTGGGTATTGAACGTTGAAGTTGAACACAGACAATAGTCACATTAATATGACTGGACTGTGTAGAAGAGGAAGTGAAGCGCATGTCTCGTCAGAAAGCACAAAGGACAAATAACTATTCACCCTCGAAAGGCCTTACGCTAATAACGTGCAAAACTGCCTCTAGCCTTGATAATTCAGCCAGAAAGAGAGTGCAGAAGTATATTCAGGTAGGCTTTAGATTAGATAGATCCCGAAGAACTACCAGATTGTGGGGATGTCGACTGATACGTTCCACCTGCTGCTATAATAGCCCCAGACATTTTCTGTGGGCTTAAGGTTGGATGATTTAGTGGGCGAGTCGAGGTGGAACAGGGATCGCGTCATTGTTCTTCAAGCCAGAAACGTAAGTGAGAGGGCCTGTGAAAATGGTTGTTGTTGTCTTGGAAGATACAAGTGTCCACAGCATACTCATCATGAAAATGGCGAAGAAAGGGCTACACTTGGTTACTGGGAAAGCTAAAATAAACAACATGGTTCATATTCATACTAATCTGAATGAAATGAACAAAGACATTGTATGAAAGACATCTCTAAAACATCAGAGAAGCAACTTCAGCCCGAATTACAACATACATCTCTGAGGGTTAAACGCCTCATTGGGCTGTCGGTGCGCTCGACGCCTCACATCATTTGATTCAGGCAAAATCATATCATGCCTCCAATCAGATAGTGGCGAGATTTTTTTCCGTGGACGACATGCACCTTCATATGCCTCTGTTCAAATGGTTCAAATGGCTCTGAGCACTATGGGACTTAACATCTGTGGTCATCAGTCCCCTAGAACTTAGAACTACTTAAACATAACTAACCTAAGGACATCACACACATCCATGCCCGAGGCAGGATTCGAACCTGCGACGGTAGCAGTCTTGCGGTTCCGGACTGAGCGCCTTAACCGCGAGACCACCGCGGCCGTCTATGCCTCTGTGAGCAATGGCCGTTTGAGGGGAACCCCACTCCAACTGTCCGTTGCATTACATACAGTTCCATCCCCATGTTCGCTCTGAAACTAGTTAAGACGGACCTGCATTCATTGAAACCAATTATCATTGACAATGATGACATACGTCGGTTAGGATCTTTCTGCAACCACTGTTCTCATGTGTGTTACATGGCGGCAACTGGAAGACCATTCCTCGTAGTTACATTGGACAGTCGGCGTTGATACACCGACGGATCAGGCGGTTGCATTCACAATGGTAATGGGCGGTGTCCAAACCCATCGATGCATCTTGCTGTACTGATTCCTTACATGCACTGCCCCTACTTGTGTGGATCCATTGGTACCCTTTCTACACTATGTATAGCGCTCCAGGTGTGACCAGTGTACTCTTTTCATAGGTTGAATAATATTTAGTGTCGTGAACACTATATATAAACAGATCTGACAATATTTAAAAGGCTATTCAAAGAGTCATTTTTCCTCATCTATTGTGTATTTTTTCCATTCTAAGTGTCAAATAATGCCAAAGACAACTGTATTTTTCTCCGTCAATACAGGTGACTTTTCACTTTTATAAAAAAAAGTATATTTAATGACAATTGCGTGATAAGCATCTCCTTATCCGTGCACAGGGCAAGAGCGTTCTTTATCCAAGTATTCTAAAACCTACAATAATCAATTTTCCTCTTTCAGACAGCTGGCCTCTTTTGTGGAAGAACACCCACAGGAAAAATATTCAAGTGTGTGAATGTGTGATGTCTGTTCTTTCGGACATGTCCAAAAGAAAAGACATCAGGCAGAATCCGCAGCTGTCAAACATTATATGTAAATTGAAGGGGCTCACTGTTGTCAGCTGCAGTGGGACATGACGCGGTGTCAGCGGCCACGAGCGAAAATGTGTACTGCATTCGGATTCGAACCAAGGATTTCCTGCTTACTAGGTAGGTGCGCTAACCACAGCGCCATCCAGGGCACAGTGTTATTGCCATTGTGCTGACTATCTCGATACGCCTCGCCGCGATCCACAGTCCCATCGAGCATCACCTGTCTGCAGCCCCTGTCCATTTTATTCACTGTTGCCACTCTGAGATTCCCACAGGAAGTCGGACTTATTTGTGCATCCTCACTGAAGAAATTGGACCCACTACCCAGAAATGAACCAAGGACCTTGCCGTTGGTGGTAAGGCTTGCGTGCCTCAGCGATACAGATAGCCGTACCGTAGGTGCAACCACAACGGAGGGGTATGTGCTGAGAGGCCAGACAAACGTGTGGTTCCTGAAGAGGGGCAGCAGCCTTTTCAGTAGTTGCAAGGGCAACAGTCTGGATGATTGACTGATCTGGCCTTGTAACAATAACCAAAACGGCCTGGCTGTGCTGGCACTGCGAACGGCCTAAAGCAAGGGGAAATTACAGCCGTAATTTTTCCCGAGGGCATGCAGCTTTACTGTATGGTTAAATGATGATGGCATCCTCTTGGGTAAAATATTCCGGAGGTAAAATAGTCCCCCATTCGGATCTCCGGGCGGGGACTACTCAAGAGGATTTCGTTATGAGGAGAAAGAAAACTGGCGTTCTACGGATCGGAGCGTGAAATGTCAGATCCCTTAATCGGGCAGGTACGTTAGAAAATTTAAAAAGGGAAATGGATAGGTTAAAGTTAGATACAGTGGGATTAGTGAAGTTCGGTGGCAGGAGGTTCAAATGGTTCAAATGGCTCTGAGCACTATGGGACTTAACATCTGTGGTCATCAGTCCCCTAGAACTTAGAACTACTTAAACCTAACTAACCTAAGGACATCACACACACCCATGCCCGAGGCAAGATTCGAACCTGCGACCGTAGCAGTCACGTGGTTCCGGACTGAGCGCCTAGAACCGCTAGACCACCGCGGCCGGCGTGGCAGGAGGAACAAGACTTCTGGTCAGGTGACTAGAGGGTTATAAACACAAAATCAAATAGGGGTAATGCAGGAGTAGGTTTCATAATGAATAGGAAAGTAGGAATGGGGGTAAGCTACTACAAACAGCATAGTGAACGCATTATTGTGGCCAAGATAGATACGAAGCCCACACCTACTAAAGTAGTGCAAGTTTATATGCCAACTAGCTCTGCAGATGACGAAGAAATTGAAGAAATGTATGATGAAATAAAAGAAATTATTCAGATACTGAAGGATGACGAAAATTTAATAGTCATTGGTGACTGGAATTCGGTAGTAGGAAAAGGGAGAGAAGGAAATGTAGTAGGTGAATATGGATTGGGGCTAAGAAAAAAAAGAGGAAGCGGCCTGGTAGAATTTTGCGCAGAGCATAACTTACTCCATAGCTAACACTTGGTTCAAGAATCATAAAAGAAGGCTGTATACATGGAAGAAGCCTGGAGATACTGACAGGTTTCAGATAGATTATATAATGGTCAGACAGAGATTTAGGAACCAGGTTTTAAATTGTAGGACATTTCCAGGGGCAGATGTGGACTCTGACCACAATCTATTGGTTATGACCTGAAGAATAAAACTGAAAAAAGGTGGGAATTTAAGGAGATGGGACCTGGATAAACTGAAAGAACCAGAGGTTGTACAGAGTTTCAGGGAGAGCATAAGGGAACAATTGACAGGAATTGGGGAAAGAAATATAGTAGAAGAAGAATGGGTAGCTTTGAGGGATGAAGTAGTGAAGGCAGCAGAGGATCAAGTAGGTAAAAAGACGAGGGCTAGTACAAATCCTTGGGTAACAGAAGAAATATTGAATTTAATTAATGAAAGAAAAATATAAAAATGCAGTAAATGAAGCAGGCAAAAAAGAATACAAACGTCTCAAAAATGAGATCGACAGGAAGTGCAAAATGGCTAAGCAGGGATGGCTAGAGGACAAATGTAAGGATGCAGAGGCTTATCTCACTAGGGGTAAGATACACTCCTGGAAATGGAAAAAAGAACACATTGACACCGGTGTGTCAGACCCACCATACTTGCTCCGGACACTGCGAGAGGGCTGTACAAGCAATGATCACACGCACGGCACAGCGGACACACCAGGAACCGCGGTGTTGGCCGTCGAATGGCGCTAGCTGCGCAGCATTTGTGCACCGCCGCCGTCAGTGTCAGCCAGTTTGCCGTGGCATACGGAGCTCCATCGCAGTCTTTAACACTGGTAGCATGCCGCGACAGCGTGGACGTGAACCGTATGTGCAGTTGACGGTCTTTGAGCGAGGGCGTATAGTGGGCATGCGGGAGGCCGGGTGGACGTACCGCCGAATTGCTCAACACGTGGGGCGTGATGTCTCCACAGTACATCGATGTTGTCGCCAGTGGTCGGCGGAAGGTGCACGTGCCCGTCGACCTGGGACCGGACCGCAGCGACGCACGGATGCACGCCAAGACCGTAGGATCCTACGTAGTGCCGTAGGGGACCGCACCGCCACTTCCCAGCAAATTAGGGACACTGTTGCTCCTGGGGTATCGGCGAGGACCATTCGCAACCGTCTCCATGAAGCTGGGCTACGGTCCCGCACACCGTTAGGCCGTCTTCCGCTCACACCCCAACATCGTGCAGCCCGCCTCCAGTGGTGTTGCGACAGGCGTGAATGGAGGAACGAATGGAGACGTGTCGTCTTCAGCGATGAGAGTCGCTTCTGCCTTGGTGCCAATGATGGTCGTATGAGTGTTTGGCGCCGTACAGGTGAGCGCCACAATCAGGACTGCATACGACTGAGGCACACAGGGCCAACACCCGACATCATTGTGTGGGGAGCGATCTCCTACACTGGCCGTACACCTCTGGTGATCGTCGAGGGGACACTGAATAGTGCACGGTACATCCAAACCATCATCGAACCCATCGTTCTACCATTCCTAGACCGGCAAGGGAACTTGCTGTTCCAACAGGACAATGCATGTCCGTATGTATCCCGTGCCACCCAACGTGCTCTAGAAGGTGTAAGTCAACTACCCTGACCAGCAAGATGTCCGGATCTGTCCCCCATTGAGCATGTTTGGGACTGGATGAAGCGTCGTCTCACGCGGTCTGCACGTCCAGCACGAACGCTGGCCCAACTGAGGCGCCAGGTGGAAATGGCATGGCAAGCCGTTCCACAGGACTACATCCAGCATCTCTACGATCGTCTCCATGGGAGAATAGCAGCCTGCATTGCTGCGAAAGGTGGATATACACTGTACTAGTGCCGACATTGTGCATGCTCTGTTGCCTGTGTCTATGTGCCTGTGGTTCTGTCAGTGTGATCATGTGATGTATCTGACCCCAGGAATGTGTCAATAAAGTTTCCCCTTCCTGGGACAATGAATTCACGGTGTTCTTATTTCAATTTCCAGGAGTGTAGATACTGCCTACAGGAAAATTAAAGAGACCTTTGGAGATAAGAGAACCGCTTGTATGAACATCAAGAGCTCAGATGGAAACCCAGTTCTAAGCAAAGAAGGGAAAGCAGAAAGGTGGAAGGAGGATATAGATGGTCTATACAAGGGCGGTGTACTTGAGGACAATATTATGGAAATGGAAGAGGATGTAGATGAAGATGAAATAGGAGATACGATACCGCGTGAAGAGTTTGACAGAGCACTGAAAGACCTGAGTCGAAACAAGGCCCCCGGAGTAGACAACATTCCATTAGAACTACTGACGGCCTTGGGAGAGCCAGTCATGACAAAACTCTACCATCTGGTGAGCAACAGGCGAAATACCCGCAGACTTCAATAATAATATAATAATTCCAATCCCAAAGAAAGCAGGTGTTGACAGATGTGAAAATTACCGAACTATCAGTTTAATAAGTCACAGCTGCAAAATACTAACGCGAATTCTTTACAGACGAATGGAAAAACTGGCAGAAGCCAATCTCGGGGAAGATCAGTTTGGATTCCGTAGAAATGTTGGATCACGTGAGGCAATACTGACCCTACGACTTATCTTAGAAGCTAGATTAAGGAAGGGCAAACCTACGTTTCTAGCATTTGTAGACTTAGAGAAAGCTTTTGACAATGTTGACTGGAATACTCTCTTTCAAATTCTGAAGGTGGCAGGGCTACAATACAGGAAGCGAAAGGCTATTTACAATTTGTACAGAAACCAAATGGCAGTTATAAGAGTCGAGGGACATGAAAGGGAAGCAGTGGTTGGGAAGGGAGTGAGACAGGGTTGTAGCCTCTCCCCCATGTTATTCAATCTGTATATTGAGCAAGCAGTAAAGGAAACAAAAGAAAAATTCGGAATAGGTATTAAAATCCATGGAGAAGAAATAAAAACTTTGAGGTTCGCCCATGACATTGTAATTCTGTCAGAGACAGCAAAGGACTTGGAAGAGCAGTTGAACGGTATGGATAAGGTCTTTAAAGGAGGATATAAGATGAACATCAACAAAAGCAAAACGAGGATAATGGAATGTAGTCGAATTGAGTCGGGTGATGCTGAGGGAATTAGATTAGGAAATGAGACACTTAAAGTAGTAAAGGAGTTTTGCTATTTAGGAAGTAAAATAACTGATGATGGTCGAAGTAGAGAGGATATAAAATGTAGATTGGCAATGGCAAGGAAAGCGTTTCTGAAGAAGAGAAATTTGTTAACATCGAGTATAGATTTAAGTGTCAGGAAGTAGTTTCTGAAAGTATTTGTATGGAGTGGAGCCATGTATGGAAGTGAAACATGGACGATAAATAGTTTGGACAAGAAGAGAATCGAAGCTTTCGAAATGTGGTGCTACAGAAGAATGCTGAAGATTAGATGGTTAGATCACATATCTAATGAGGAGGTATTGAATAGAATTGGGGAGGAGAGAAGTTTGTGGCACAACTTGACCAGAAGAAGGGATCGGTTGGTAGGACATGTTCTGAGGCATCAAGGGATCACCAATTTAGTATTGGAGGGCAGCGTGGAGGTTAAAAATCGTATAGGGAGACCAAGAGATGAATACACTAAGCAGATTCAGAAGGATGTAGGTTGCAGTAGGTACTGGGAGATGAAGAAGCTTGCACAGGATAGAGTAGTATGGAGAGCTGCATCAAACCAGTCTCAGGACTGAAGACCACAACAACAACAACCCAGAAAGACATATCAATTATATGAATGCGTTGATATGCCAAGCTAGGCAAAGGATTCAGTTTCGTCAGTGCCGATGCACAAATACGTCCGACCTCCTGTGGGGATCACACAGTAGCGTACAATGAGTGAAATGGACAGGGGCTGTTGATAGGTGGCGCTCAATGGGAATGTGGATCGGCTGTGAAGAGTGCCGAGATATTCCGCGCAGTAGCGATAACGCTATGTCCCGGTTGGGGAATTGGTTAACACACCTGCCTAGATATAAGGAGACCCTAGGTTCGAATCCTGGTCCAGTAGACATTTCCGCTCGTGGCCGCTGATTCCGCATTATATCCCGTGCAGCTGACAGCAATGATCCCTTTCAGTTTAAATACTCAAATCGCTATGGACCTTTTGCAACGTATCTCGAAAGCAAGGCAGACAACAAATAAAGACTAAGAAGAAACTAAAGCATGAAATCCCCTACTGTATCATGTGGTAGAGACTTCCGTTGATAGTAAACGACACCACCATCCCGTTACCAAAGTGAACGCCTGAACTTTCTTCCCGAGAAACAGTGACAGTGATGTCTCGTCCAATTGATGGTCTGTGTGCCACTATTTGCATGGCATTGTGAAATTTTTCGACGTTCTGCTTCCTTCGTTCTAGTGTGTGACGTTCTATGCTTGAAGTCGATGCAAATTTAAATTCCAAGCCCCCATTTGTTGGCGCCATAAATCCAACTTATGGATCTCATCAACAAGAAATTATGAATTAAACTGTATGCTGTCCATTACATGAATCTAGTTCCAGAGTCCACTTTTGTTTTTGTTTTCTTGCATTAGTTGAATGACCGTTAGTTTTGAAAAAAGTTTGTTTAACTGAATTTTAATCTTGCACCATAACTTCCTTCGTTAATACGTGACGCAGTTTTGGAATTAATCGAATAAACATGCCCCACATAAATCCTACTATCCTATCATTTTCTTTAGTTCTGATAGACACTGAATTCACGTTAACAAAATGTGGGATGATGGATTTAACTGGTTTCAATATTAGAAATAGGGGTTTCTGACATGAACCATAAAATAAAATTTCAAGACCATTGTATAGTAACTATGAAATCGGAAAGCAATTATCACTGTTGTGTTGTTATTATTAACATATCTTCTATGTTGAATAAGTCCGCAGCTCGAGGTCTCGCGGTAGCGTTCTCGCTTCCCGAGCACAGGCTCCCGGTTTCGATTCCCGGCGGGGTCAGGGATTTTCACCTGCCCTGATATAACTGGCTATTGTTGTGTCGTCTTCATCATCATCATTCATCCCCATTAAGGTCGGAGGAAGGCAACGACAAACCACCTCTATTTGGACCTTGCCTAGTACTGCGGTGCGGGTCTCCCGCATCGTTTCCCTACGCTCTGTCAAGAAGCATGGGACTTCATTTCCATGTGCAGAATAAATAGAATTTACATGATATAAATTTATTTTAAGGTCAAAGATTTAGTAGCTAATCGATCATCGATATTTAAATTACATCTGAGCGTGAATCAACCCTTACCCGCAACTATGCACTGATGAGTCGAAGCATTATGACCACCTGCTTAAAAATTTTGGAACGAAATGCACGACCGATTCTGCGTATCAGGGATCTGACAGTTTGTTGGTAGGTTTGTGGAGGTATGTGGCATTAAACGTCTACGCACAGGTCATGTAATTCGCGTAAATGACGGGCCGCTGATTCACGTACGCGGTGATGGCACCATGGCACCATGGCGCCGAGGCATAAACGTGAGCTCACTGCAATGCTCCCTAAAACACTGTAGCACAGTAATGGCTCCAACACACGGACAATTATATAGCTGAAAGATGACGTCGCTGTCGGGGAAGACATCAAGCATGAAGGGATGCTGGTGGTTTACAGCTGTCAGCGTATCTTCGATTAGTACCACAGGCCCACGCAAGTGCAGGAGAAAGTCACCCATAGCATAGTACTGATCCCACCCGCCTGCGTCTGTGGTGCGCTGCATGTTTGGAGTCGCCGATCACCTCGATGATAGCGTTTGCGGAGACGGCCAACGACCTAGTGCAGCAAAAATGTGATTCACCCGACCAGCCGACACGTTTCCATTGATCGACGACCGAATCCCTCTGTGCTCATTGCAGCCGTAACTGACAAAGTCATTGGATCAACATGTCACCAAAGAGGGGTGGTCTGCTGCGGAACTCCATGTTCAAGAATGTACGATGAACGGTATGCCCCAAAACACTTGTGTTCTTTCGGCAGAGATAACATAATTCACCATCTATCCTATTTTACCGAGCAAAGAAGCCTACGAAACCCACGTTCTGTGAAGAGCCGTGGAAGTCAGACCATTTAGTGCGTATTGGTAGTTTCACTGTCTTACATTTTTGCATAGGTGTAGCAGGTGAACATTCGACCAGCTTCTCCATTTGCGAGATATTCGTTCACAGACCCTGCGTTATAACAACCTACTCTTTGTCAGAGTCGCTTATCTCGACGGATTTTCTACATAATTTCCGTCAATACTGAGGCACTTGTCACAACGTTGTACCATAGAAGTCTGCCGCCTGACTTGTTAACCGCTGCATCACGACTGTTTTGACTTAGTCATCGTCTTGAAGACACTGACCGCCCAGGTGTTTCATCAAGCGCAGGAACAGATGGTAGTCACTGGGCACAAGATCAGGGCTGTACGGAGGATGATCTAGAGTTTCCCATCGAAAATATGTGATAGTTGTTTTGATTCTGGTGTGACGTAGGCCACTCATGTTTCATCGCCCGTAACAGTTTGGCTTAAGAAATCATCACCGTCATTGTGGTACCGCTCAAGGAAAGTCAATGCACTGTCTAAACATTTGGTTTTGTGGACATCCGTCAACATTTTCGGTACCCAACGTGCGCACAATTTTCGGTAATTCAAGTGCTCCGTCACAATGCCATACAAAACACTACGAAAAATATTAGGAAAGTCATCCCGCAAGGAGGAAATCGTAAAGCGTCTGTTTTCTCTCTCCTTATTGTCCTCTTCCTGCACCAAACTTTCATTAACGAGCGAAGGACACACACTCCGTTGTTCATCATGCACATTTGTGCTGCCATCTTTAAATGCTGTCACCCACTTTCTTATCATTCCTTCGCTCATAATGTTTTCTCCGTAAACTGCACATACCTCACGATGAATATGGCCTTTAGCACTTAGAAATCTTATAACATCCCGTACTTCACAGTCGGTGGGACTCAACGATTATCGGAGGCATTTTCAACTCTCAGTACACAACGTATACAAGGAAGAATGAGACTGCAATTGCGTCAGTGTGTAGATTAAGGTACAGTCTTTCATGTAAAAAAAAAATTATTGAGATATCTTAGCACGTATTTTTTTAATTTCAATTTGTTACTGCATCCCGTGATCGCAACGCCACCAGGCAGCATCTAACGCCGCAGTGGATTGTAGTCATAATGTTTTGCTGCTCAATGTACCGGGTGACCAAAAAGTCAGTATAAATTTGAAAACTTAATAAACCACGGAATAATATAGATAGAAAGGTAAAAATTGACACACATGCTTGGAATGACATGGGGTTTTACTAGAACAAAAAATAAAATAAAAACAAAGTTCATAAAATGTCCGACAGATGGCGCTGGACAGCAAATCTGCTACTGTGACGGGTGAGAGGAACGCCGATATGTTACAGAATCTCATCATCCCCAGCCTGGCTGATAAACGCCTGTTGGAACGTACGATGTTTATGCAGGATGGCGCTCCACCCCATATTGCTAGACGCGTGAAAGATCTCTTGCGCACGTCGTTTGGTGATGATCGTGTGCTCAGCCGCCACTTTCGTCATGCTTGGCCTCCCAGGTCCCCAGACCTCAGTCCGTGCGATTATTGGCTTCGGGCTTACCTGAAGTCGCAAGTGTATCGCGATCGACCGACATCTCTAGGGCTGCTGAAAGACAACATCCGACGCCAGTGCCGCACTATAACTTCGGACATGCTTTACAGTGCTGTTCACAACATTATTCCTCGACTACAGCTATTGTTGAGGAATGATGGTGGACATATTGAGCATCTCCTGTTATTTTGTTGTGCTAATTATTGCTAATCTGATCAGATGAAGCGCCATCTATCGGACATTTTTTGAACTTTTCTATTTTTCTTTCTAGTATAGCCCCATGTCACTCCAAGCATGTGTGTCAATTTGTACCTCTCTATCTACATTATTCCGTCATTTATTCAGTTTTCAAATTTATACTGACTTTCTGATCACCCGGTATGTCGATTTGCATGCCCCTAACCTACCCCAATAGGCGAAGGGTAGGTAAAAGGCAGACTGAAATATTTAGTCAGCCTGCAGGAGTTTGATCCCACGAACTTTCGCTTTCCATGCACACCCTTTACCAGAGTAGAGCACCACGCCTGACAACTCGCCACATAACCTTTGACCAACTCCAGTTATACGAGGGCTATCCACAAAGTACATTACGTTTTCGTTTGTGTCCGTTAGGGGAGGGACTATCGCGGCAATCTTGGTGTGATGGCATTCCGCCGCTCAGTCGGCATCCTGTCGTGCTAGTGAGAGGTTCGTGCTGTTCTCCGTTGAGTTACTGTGACAGTTTGAAATGTCAGCGTTAATTGAAAATGCCGCGAAATGTGAAGTGCGTGCTGTAATAAGGTATCTGACTGCAAAAAACTGTACACCGATAGAAATCTGTCGGCAGCTTTGTGAAGTGTATGGGGACAACATAATCACTGAAGGTGGAGTGCGTCAATGGGTCATAAAATTTAAAAATGGCTGAACTAACGTTCACGACGTAGAGCGAAGTGGAAGACCCAGCATAGTGACTGCCGAACTTGTCGAAAAAGTCGATGCCGCGGTCCGTGAAAACCGTAATTTCACAATAACGGAACTCTATGAATTTTCCACAAATTTCACGAAGTTTGTTGCACGAAATCATTACCGAAAAGCTTGGTTACCACAAGTTTTGTGCAAGATGGATACCAAAAATCTTGACATAGATTCACAAAAATCAGCGATCGCATCGTAACTGGTGACGAAACATGGTTTTAGCATGTGAACTGCGAGACAAAATTGCAGTCAATGCAGTGGCGGCACACAAATTCCCCCCAAAAACCCAAGAAATGCATGCAGACAATGTCGGCAAGGAAGGTGATGGCGACTGTCTTTTGGTACGGAAAAGGTGTGATTTTTGTGGATTTCCTGGAAAGAGGCACTACAATAAACTCTCAAAGGTATTGCCAAACTCTGCACAACCTCAGAAGAGCAATACAAAACAAGCGCAGGGGAAAGTTGGGCTCAAAGATCTTGTTGATTCACGACAACGCCCGGGCCCACACGGCAAATGTCACTCGTGAAGTTCTCGAATCTTTTAAGTGGGAGTTGTTTCCTCATCCGCCGTACAGTCCCGACCTGGCACCGAGCGACTTCCACTTATTCCCAGCAATGAAGAACTGGTTGGCTATGCAGCGTTTTGATGACGACGCACAGCTTCAAGAAGGGGTAACCACGTGGTTGAAGGCGCAGGCTGCCGAATTTTACGACGAAGGAATTTCCAAGCTCGTCCATCGCTACGATAAGTGCCTTAATTTAAATGGGAACTATATAGAAAAGTAGTATTTAAGTGTGGCTTTCATCTGTATATAATTTAAAAAATTCCAATACTTTATTTATTTTTAATTCCAAAACGTTACGTACTTTGTGGTTAGCCCTCGTATATTACAGTACCATGCGGAAAGGATTTAACGATTAAGTTGACAGTGCGAGGGCAAAAAATTACAGCAATCCACAGACGGGGTTCGTTGTGCATCAAGAAGTATTTTGTGTTAAATTTGCAGGCATGCAGCACGTGAAGACATTGGTGGTGCAAATAGTAAAATCACTGTAAACGCAAGCATAATTCCACTGTAAGTTCCAACAGTATTCGATGAAATTGAATTAAGAGTATGGAGACTTTTCATAGGACTAAAAAGTACATTGGTTAAGTCAAGCGACATACCTGCAACGATTTTGTTATTTAAAACTCGGTGTTGTTGAATTTATGAAAGAAAAAGGAATACAGGAACGAAAATTAGTGTTGTGGACCGGGGCCGTCTACTTTGATGAAAATCTCGCTGATGCCTGGTAGGATGGATGGAAGGGTTCTATGACAGCACACACACAATGAAAATAACACGGAATTGTGAACAGTAAAATATATTTCTCAGCTTTGGTAATGCTGGTTACAGAAACGGTAGATGCAGGTTTAGCCTACCTGCCCTGCGCTGGCAACAGTTCCCTAAACACAAAATTAATAATGGACTCTGTATTGAAGTGTGCCTTTCATCTGTATATAATAAAAAAATTTCCAATACTTTATTTTTAATTCCAAAAGTAGTATACTTCGTGGATAGCCCTCGTAACTGTGAAGGGAAGGCTGTGAGACGCTGGCGGTGTGCAGGGAGTGCGGCTGGCGCAGCAGCTGGAGGCGATGGTGGCGGCGGACCCGCGCTTCGAGGTGGCGGCCAAGCGCCACCTGGGGCTGGTGGTGTTGCGCCTGCGCGGGGACAACGCGCTCACCGAGCGCCTGCTCAAGCGGCTGAACGCGCGCGGCCGCGTGCACTGCGTGCCCGCCGCGCTCAACGGCCGCTACGTCATCCGCTTCACCGTGACGTCGGCGCGCACCACCCCAGACGACATCGCCCGCGACTGGGCCGAGATCCGCGCCACCGCCGACACCGTGCTGCAGCCCGACCGGCCGCGCGCCAAGGTGCCGCTCGCAGGTCAGCACCGCTGCACCGTCTTTTCCTGATGCTGACAGGGGAACCTTCCCATCGCACCCCCCTCACATTTAGTTATAAGTTGGCACAGTGGATAAATCTTAAAAAACTGAACACAGATCAATCGAGAAAACAGGAAGAAGTTGTGTGGAACTATGAAAAAAATAAGCAAAATATACAAACTGAGTAGTCCATGTGCAAGATAAGCAACATCAAGGCTAATGTGAGCCCAGGAGCGCCGAGGTCCCGTGGTTACAGTAAGCAGCTGCGGAACGAGAGGTCCTTGGTTCAAGTCTTCCCTCGAATGAAAAGTTTACTTTTTTTTTATTTTCGCAAAGTTATGATCTGTCCGTTCGTTCATTGACGTCTCAGTTCACTGTAATAAGTTTAGTGTCTGTGTTTTGCGACCGCACCGCAATACCGCGCGATTAGTACACGAAAGGACGTGCCTCTCCAATGGGAACCGAAAATATTTGATCGCAAGGTCATAGGTCAACCGATTCCTCCACAGGAAAACACGTCTGATGTATCTGATGTGATACGCGAATTGGGATGGAAGTTATTACAGCAAAGACGCTTTTCGTCGCGGCGAGATCTTTTTACGAAATTTCAGACACCAACTTTCTCTTCCGAATGCGAAAATATTTTGTTGAGCCCAACCTACATAGGTAGGAATGATCATCAAAATAAAATACGAGAAATCAGAGATCGAACAGAAAGGTTTAGGTGTTCGTTTTTCCCGCGCGCTGTTAGGGAGTGGAATGGTAGAGAGATAGTATGATTGTGGTTCGATGAACCCTCTGCCAAGCACTTAAATGTGAATTGCAGAGTAGTCATGCAGATGTAGATGTATTCTATTCGACACTGGTGACGGCATGTACGTCACCTGACAGGAATATGTTGTCGACCCACCTAACTTGTACACTTGGCGAATGGGTAAAAAGATTCTTCTACCTTGCCCGATTTAGGTTTCCTTGTGGACGTGATAATCAATCCCAAAAAAGTGATCGCATCGGACGGACAGATAATAATTGTCTGAAAATAAAAAATTAAACATTTCACTCGAGGGAAGACTTGAACTAAGGACCTCACGTCCGGCAGCTGCTCGCGCTAACCGCGGGACCACGGCGCTCTTTTTTTCCCTTTAATCTCATTTTGTTCGCTTTAGTTCGGTGCATCTGCTCGGGGCGGACGTCGTAAGACATCCAGTAGAGTTCGATGTTGATCTATTAACTCAGTTCTTTTTATTATTTATTACAGAGGGCATGTAACCCTCTGACCGAACATGCCGAGCTATCGTGCCGGCATCCTCCAGAGCTCACGTTATCCTTGATGTTGCTTGTCCAGTGCATGGACTGCTCAGTTTGTATAATTTGCTTTTTTTTTTCATAGTTCCACACAACTTCTTCCTGTTTTCTTGATTGATCTGTGTTTAGTTTTCAAGGCCTGTCCACTGTGCCAACTTATAACTAAATCTGAGGGGGGGGGGGGGGTGCGATGGGGACATTCCCTTGTGAGGATTCTTACTAAGGCGATACGAAGTGCAATACAAAATCGATGTGACTCGCGATACGAAAGCGACGCGACTCGCGATACGACGTAGGAGCAACCAGTAGTGTTGGCACACGTAGAAACGTAGTTTAAGTGGCCGAACTGGTACACACTGGGACCACAGTGATACAACACCGGTACGATGCCCTGTCGAATCGCCTAGCGCAACATGCAGTGACGGTTGTTCCACGCAGCTTTTATGTAGGATACAGAGGAGGGCAATTTACCTCGTCTGATGTGCTTCAAAAAATTTTGAGTAGGTAGATGAAGTAACGCTACATATGCTTCTGCATTTAGTTTCCCATTATCGCATTTACTTTTTGTGAAAAAAACTAAAAAATCACTGTTTCAGGATTTGCGAATGTTCTCCACAATGCAATCTTTCTCATTCGATTTTGAGGAAACCATTGTATAAAAAATTTTTTTTTTGCATCTTATAGGCTGTAAGTAGGCTGTTTAGGTTTTTATGTTGGTAACGCCACGTAGCGCTCTATATGAAAATCACTGGCTGTGCTATGTGCAGTCTGTGACTAGTTGGCATTGTTGGAATATTCGCTATTGTAGTGTTGGGCAGTTGGATGTGAACAGAGCGTAGCGTTGCGCAGTTGGAGGTGAGCCGCCAGCAGTGGTGGATGTGGGAAGAGAGACGGCAGAATTTTAAGAGCGGACGATCTGTAATTCTGGATATCATGAACGGATGACTTTTGAACATTATTAAGGTAAATACATTGTTTGTTCTCTATCAAAATCTTTCATTTCCTAACTATGCCTATCAGTAGTTAGTATCTTTTATTTAGCTGGCAGTAGTGGCGCTCGCTGTATTGCAGTGGTATGAGTAACGAAGATTTTTGTGAGGTAAATGATTCATGAAAGGTATAGGTTATTGTTAGTCAGGGCCATTCTTTTGTAGGGATTTTTGAAAGTCAGATTGCGTTGCGCTAAAAATAGTGTGTGTCAGTTTAGTGTTGATCAGAATAAGCAAAGAGATAATGTCTGAGTACGTTCAGTTTTGCTCAGCTGTTTGAAAATCAAATAACGTAGAGGTTTATCAGCAAGGTAATTCATAAATTTTTCTAAGGGGATGTTTCAAGACTGATATCACAGCTTTATGGTGAACTGGTTTTCTCTTCGCTGATGCAAGTCGTTGGACAGTTTGTATTTAGTGCACTTTAGGTCATACAATTCTGCGTATCAAATGTAGTAAACAAATCGAAATTGTCTTTTAAGTTGGAATAAGAGCCTTCCAGCCTCAAATAAATACGTGTCATACTTGGAAGTTAGAATCATATTAATACCGACAGCTGCCGACGGGCGTTGATATACACTCCTGGAAATTGAAATAAGAACACCGTGAGTTCATTGTCCCAGGAAGGGGAAACTTTATTGACACATTCCTGGGGTCAGATACATCACATGATCACACTGACAGAACCACAGGCACATAGACACAGGCAACAGAGCATGCACAACGTCGGCACTAGTACAGTGTATATCCACGTTTCGCAGCAATGCAGGCTGCTATTCTCCCATGGAGACGATCGTAGAGATGCTGGATGTAGTCCTGTGGAGCGGCTTGCCATGCCATTTCCACCTAGCGCCTCAGTTGGACCAGCGTTCGTGCTGGACGTGTAGACCGCGTGAGACGACGCTTCATCCAGTCCCAAACATGGTCAATGGGGGACAGATCCGGAGATCTTGCTGGCCAGGGTAGTTGACTTACACCTTCTAGAGCACGTTGGGTGGCACGGGATACATGCGGACGTGCATTGTCCTGTCGGAACAGCAAGTTCCCTTGCCGGTCTAGAAATGGTAGAACGATGGGTTCGATGACGGTTTGGATGTACCGTGCACTATTCAGTGTCCCCTCGACGATCACCAGAGGTGTACGGCCAGTGTAGGAGATCGCTCCCCACACCATGATGCCGGGTGTTGGCCCTGTGTGCCTCGGTCGTATGCAGTCCTGATTGTGGCGCTCACCTGCAGGGCGCCAAACACGCATACGACCATCATTGGCACCAAGGCAGAAGCTACTCTCATCGCTGAAGTCGACACGTCTCCATTCGTCCCTCCATTCACGCCTGTCGCGACACCACTGGAGGCGGGCTGCACGATGTTGGGGCGTGAGTGGAAGACGGCCTAACGGTGTGCGGGACCGTAGCCCAGCTTCATGGAGACGGTTGCGAAGGGTCCTCGCCGATACCCCAGGAGCAACAGTGTCCCTAATTTGCTGGGAAGTGGCGGTGCGGTCCCCTACGGCACTGCGTAGGATCCTACGGTCTTGGCGTGCATCCGTGCGTCGCTGCGGTCCGGTCCCAGGTCGACGGGCACGTGCACCTTCCGCCGACCACTGGCGACAACATCGATGTACTGTGGAGACCTCACGCCCCACGTGTTGAGCAATTCGGCGGTACGTCCACCCGGCCTCCCGCATGCCCACTATACGCCCTCGCTCAAAGTCCGTCAGTTGCACATACGGTTCACGTCCACGCTGTCGCTGCATGCTACCAGTGTTAAAGACTGCGATGGAGCTCCGTATGCCACGGCAAACTGGCTGCCACTGACGGCGGCGGTGCATAAATGCTGCGCAGCTAGCGCCATTCGACGGCCAACACCGCGGTTCCTGGTGTGTCCGCTGTGCCGTGCGTGTGATCATTGCTTGTACAGCCCTCTCGCAGTGTCCGGAGCAAGTATGGTGGGTCTGACACACCGGTGTCAATGTGTTCCTTTTTCCATTTCCAGGAGTGTATATCAACGGGAACTGGTGATAATGTGTGCCCCGACCGGAACTCGAATCCTGGATCTCCTGCTCACATGGCAGACGCGCTATCCAGCTGAGCCACCGAGGGCACAGAGTATAACTCGCCTGCAGGGACTATCTGGCGCACGCCTCCCGCGAGACCCACATTCTCATCTTGTATATCCACATGCTAGATACGTAGTTCCCACCCCAACACACTCATTACTCGTCGAATACAGTCTTTCCAAGTCCCGTAAGAGTTCGGGGAATATGTGTGCATCTGCACAGAAGAAGAAGGTCATGGCCGGTATTGCCAGAACTATACACTTATATGGATATTGGGGTCTGTTCTTTCGGACATGTCCGGAAGAACAGTCACCATATCCATGACCCGTATATTTGAAACGGCAATAAAAACTAAACGAGCAGCGATAGAAATACACCGTTTGTTGAAATATGCTTGGGACAACAGTACATTTTCAGACGGACAAACTTTCGAAATTACAGTAGTTACAATTTTCAACAACAGATGGCGCTGCAAGTGATGTGAAAGATATAGAAGACAACGCAGTCCAAGGGTGCGCCATTCAGTACGCCGTCTTTCTGCTGTAAGCATGTGCTGTTCAAACCTTCAAGTGTGCTGTGGACAACATGGTTTATTCCTTAGAACAGAGGATTTTTCTGGTGTTGGAATTCCACCGCCTAGAACACAGTGTTGTTGCAACAAGACGAAGTTTTCAACGGAGGTTTAATGTAACCAAAGGACCGAAAAGCGATACAATAAAGGATCTGTTTGAAAAATTTCAACGGACTGGAAACGTGATGGATGAACGTGCTGGAAAGGTAGAGTGACCGCGAACGGCAACCACAGAGGGCAACGCGCAGCTAGTGCAGCAGGTGATCCAACAGCGGACTCGGGTTTCCGTTCGCCATGTTGCAGCTGCGGTCCAAATGACGCCAACGTCCACGTATCGTCTCACGCGCCAGAGTTGACACCTCTATCCATACAAAATTCAAACGCGGCAACCCCACAGCGGCGCTACCATTGCTGCACGAGAGACATTCGCTAACGATATAGTGCACAGGATTGATGACGGCGATATGCATGAGGGCAGCATTTGGTTTACTGACGAAGCTTATTTTTACCTGGACGGCTTTGTCAATGAACAGAACTGGCGCATATGGGGAACCGAAAAGCCCCATGTTGCAGTCCCATCGTCCCTGCATCCTCAAAAAGTATTGGTCTGGGACGCCATTTCTCCCAAAGGAATCATTGGCCCATTTTTCAGATCCGAAACGATTACTGCATCACGCTATCTGGACATTCTTCGTGAATTTGTGGCGGTACAAACTGCCTTAGACGACACTGCGAACACCTCGTGGTTTATGCAAGATGGTGCCCAGCCACATCTCACGGCCGACGTCTTTAATTTCCTGAATGAATATTTCGACGATCGTGTGATTGCTTTGGGCTATCCGAAACATACAGGAGGCGGCGTGGATTGGCCTCCCTATTCGCCAGACATGAACCCCTGTAACTTCTTTCTGTGGTGACACTTGAAAGACCAGGTGTACCGCCATAATCCAGAAACAATTGAGCAGCTGAAGCACTACATCTCATCTGCATGTGAAGCCATTCCGCCAGACACGTTGTCAAAGGTTTCGGGAAATTTCATTCAGAGACTGCGCCATATTATTGCTACGCATGGCGGATATGTGGAAAATATAGTACTACAGAGTTTCCCAGACCGCAGCGCCATCTGTTGTTGACAATTGTAACTACTGTAATTCCGAAAGTTTGTCTGCCTGAAAATGTACTGTTGTCCCAAGCGTATTGCAACAAACGGTGTATTTCTATCGCTGCTCGTTTAGTTTGTATTGCCGTTTCAAATATACCGGTCATTTTTGAAACACCCTGTATATGGATATGGTGACTGTTCTTTCGGACATGTCCGAAAGAACAGACCCCAATATCCATATAAGTGTATAGTTCTGGCAATACCGGCCATGACCTTCTTCTTCTGTGCAGATGCACACATATTCCCCGAACTGCATTCTCGTCTTTAAGTGCTGTACGAATCCGTCCCATTGTTCCGAAGGAGACGTATTGCAGCAAGTCCGCATGCACCAACGACCATCCAGCAGTTGTAAACCACGCTGGTGGAGGATTGGAACGCCCTACCAAAAGAACTCCTTACCAACATTGTGGCCAGGGGAGCACGTTGCAGAATATGCACTGCCTCCGTGGGGGTCATGCACCATATTAAGAACCATGTCCGGCTTTTCTTAATGTCCAGCGACCATTTAAATTGCGGTGACTTCAGGGCAATTACTGTCTTTGAATGGAAGTATCATTTCTGTTTGTCTCATTGCGTGTTTCTATCAGTTATCTGCTGTATCATACTATAGTTCTTCTTTCGTCGAGCTATGTTACTTGGCAGTGAAATGTCATGCGAATGTCACTTTAGTCCTTAACTTTTGTACAATAGTGTATAATTCCGTAATGTCGCAGAACCTCATTGACAGAGTAAGGATAGATATTTTAACATATCATTTCCCAGCTTAAGGGGTAGTGTGTTCCGCAGATCTATCCGAGATAGTTTCAATGAGGCATGGATTTTTTTCCAGTCTGACTCAATAGACTGCCTTGCTGGTAGAACGTGATGTTCGCAGTCAGTGATTCAAAAGCCGGCTTCCGCAAAAGAAAGAAACAACGAAATGGTTATGAAATAACTTCTTAGGGAATTGAGGGGGCATGGGAAAGTCAAATAATCCTAATAAATTGGTACAACTACAGTGGTGCGGGACTGCGGAGGACGACCAACAACATTCGCAATCGTCAACACCTGGGCAGCTGGCTCAGTTTTGTAAACCGGGTCATCAGCGACGTAGGCGATAAACGGGATGCAGATCGTGGCTGAAAGCATTTTTCGACGCAAGGAAGAAACTGGAGTAAACCAACTTTACTTCTGTGCCTGATACTTCCAACAAACCTATTAATGAAGATTCAAATCCTCCCCGACGGCTTTTTCGACCTTCACTACAAGCTATGCCCTCCCACACCCCCTCAACTATCCCACTAAGTGTGCTAAATGTGCACTTAATACCTGGTAAAGGCAAGACAGTGAAAAGTTCTAGCGAGAACAGTGAGTAAGTGTATCGAGATGTTAACTCTACATATGCAGATGTGAGCCGACTTCACTTTCAGTGAAAGTGTACGTGAATCGGAAATATCGTGAGTGAATTGGGCATAATCCTGGTGCTCGTTGATCAAGCTGACAAGGTGTTTGCTGAATGATATTCACTAATGAACTTCGTTTTGTTTTCCGTTTCTTTGCTTTGATAAGCGCAATTTTTCTCGTATCTATTCTGACATGGGCCATGCCGGTTTAACTTATTTATATGTATCAGTAGATATTGTGCTGATTTTGCCCAAATTAGATACGTCATTTTTCACTGAATTTAAAGTGGCAATATGGATTTGTTTCATTTATTGTTCACTTTTCCGAACCGTTTAAATGGTTTATCTTCATATGATTTGACCATGAATCTTTCTGTAAATATCTACATACTCCAGTCAATGATATCTTCGTGTTTAACAGTATTATATGCATTTATAGTTTCCTTTTGTGTATTGTCGACTTATGTTTCTTAAAGAGAGCTGCAGCTTTAGGCCATCTTTACTTCTGAATGTATCGTTTTAATATCTGTTCGTTTCCGTAATTTCATTGCGAATAGCTTGATCTTAATATTAGTCGTGCATTAGAGTTTAATTATATTACATTAATTAAATATTTATTTTCTTTTGCTTTTAATGTTTTCTTTGCAAATTATGCTCTTTGAAGTATCTTTCCTTTTTTCATAATTTAATTAGTGAATGCATGGCATTTGAATCTATACTATATGTAATTTAGAGGTGTAAACCAAGCATCCGATTATAACCAGTAGCTATTGAAAAATGTAAATGTGTCCTCAATCAATTAGTCACTGCTCCGTTCAGGCCTAATTTAATCTGCCCCTAAAAATAGGTGACTACTAAAATATCGTTTCTCAGCCAGAAGAGGCGAGTGTTCAGAGGAGCTATTATCTGATTCTGACTTCAATTAGGCAGGGAGATTATACTTTCTTTTTTTTTTTTTTATCTGACCCAATCGCGCTTGGAGACCACGATCCCCGCTGTTAGTGGCGTAGCGGACAGCGTTCAGCGAACTGTTCCCAAAGCTCCATTAGCTTAACGTGCTGTCTTTGGGATAAGGAGCTGATGCACTGGGTTTTCGTAATCTGCGGAAAGTGACCTGCAGGGGAAATTCACAATGTGAGCTAAATATTGTGGCCCAACTCGCATATAAACTGATGGGAAAACATCAAAGAGTAATCAATTTATAACAGTGAAATTTCGAGAATACATTTCTCTAGGTAGCATATTTAAATGATTAACATTGTAAATTCACAGATAAATGTAAGCGCTACATAAGCCACTGCAAATGTCCAACTCGCATATAAACAGGTGGGAAAACACCAAAGAATAATTAATTTATAATAGTGGTATTTCTAGAATAGATATCTCTAGGTAGCATATTTAAGTGATTAACGTTGCAACATCACAGGTAAATGTAAGCACGATATAAGCCACTGCAAAAGTGAAATGCTGATACTTTAACAACCGGCGTAACAGCTCGAGTGTTGAATGCAAGCATGCAAACGTGCATGCGTTGTGTTGCACAGGTGCCAGATATCAGTTTGACGGATGGATTTCCGTGACTGCTGTAATTGGTTGCTCATCACAGCTGCGATTAACGATGTATCTGGATGATACTGCCGTTGTCGTCCGATGATGTCCTACATGTGCTGGGCTGCAGAGAGATCTGGTGATCGAGCAGGGCAAGGCAACACGTCGACACTCTGTAGAGCATGTTGGGTTACAACAGCGATATGGAGGTGAGCGTTATCCTGCTGGAAACACACCCTGCATTGCTTTTCATGAGTGGCAGCACAACGGGTCAAATCACCAGACTGACTTACAAATTTACATTCAGGTTGCGTGGAATAACCACGAGAGCGCTCCTGCTGCCATACGAAATAGCACCGCCGACCATAATTCCAGGTGTAGGTCCAGTGTGTTTAGCACGCGTACTGGTTGGTTTCAAGCCCTCCATCTGGCCTCATCTTAACCAACACACAATCACCACTGGCACTGAGGCAGAACTAGTTTTCATGACGAAAAAACAAAACAGACCTCCACCCTACTATCCAACGAGCTCTCGCTTGACATCACCGAAGTCGCAAATGACGGAGGTTTGGATCGGTGAAATGAACGCTACAGGGCGTCTGGCTCGGAGTTGTCATTGAAGTAACCGATTGTCACGGTTCGTTGTGTCACTGTGGTTCCAACTGTTGCACAAGCAATACGACGCACCAGGGCCATACGCCGAACACGATGTTGTTCCTTCTCGGTAGTCCCACATAGTTGTCCGGAACACGGTCTTCTTGCGATCGTACGTTCTTCTGACTACAGCTGTTAGTAATCATGAACAGTTGCTGCATTCCTGCCAAGTCTTTCTGCGATATCGAAGAGGGAACATCCAGCTATATAGTAATAGTGCTCAAGAAGCCATTATTCACACAGGCACATAAAGGCAACAGCAAAGTTCATAGGGCTGGATGAATATAAGATCGGTTTTCTAAACACTCCCCCATTCTACTACATTCTCAATTGGCTTGTAGAATCATCTGACGTGAACCTCAGAGAAAATCTGTGGGACCTGTTGGAAACAGCGGGTATAACACCGACATCAGAATATCCCGCAAATTAGTGGGATTGCGCGATCAATTCCTCAGCGAGTGGGTGAAAACCTAGGTGCGACGTACCTGCAAAACCTAGTGGACTCTCATCTTAACCGAAGTCGGGAAGTTATCAAGTTCAGAGGCGAAATTACGCGGTATTAAATGATGCTTGCATATCTCTAGGGGTCGCCATTTTTTCCAGTGAGCTGACGTTATAGGCTAGGCTTTCTCAACCGGTGTATCGTGAAATTTTGCGGCGTGGCACAGCCGTATGAAGCGTCCCGAGATTTTCTTCTATCCAGGTGTCTGAACATTATAAGCTTACAGTACAAAATATTTTACTTTTTAACGCGAGTTGTAATAATTATAATTTACAGTCAATTGCGAGACAGTATGCACCTATCATTTCCTGCAACGGCGGGAAATTATCTGCTTGCTGGTAACTTGAGTGATGGTAAAAAGCTGAAACTGTGATTACCTTTCTGTTCCCACTTAGGTAATACAAGAGTACGACCACACTGACTTGGTTAATTTCAGTGCACACATGAGCTAAGTAGCGTATTTGTGTATTGAGTAAATTTTATTAGGTTGGTCAGAAATGAAAGTAATTAGCATCTGTTGACGTTTAAACTAGCGAATTAAAATACTGTTAAACGTAGAATTAAAAGACAACTACAAAGTGTGGATGTCGGTACATATTGTTGAACAGGGGCCCCGCATATTATCTGTGCTGCAGCGGCGTGCGATCTGGATCCAGGAAGACCTTAATTAAGTTGTATTGGTACAATTTTCTTGCCTCACCAGTGGGATATAGTTCCATAGTGTGGGCTTACAGGTTCAAACTTTTAAGGGTTGCTATCGGAATGAGAAGAGTTTAAACTAACATAATGCTACATAACGCTAGTACTTTTGGTACAGCTCCCATACATGCTTTGTTGATTATATTTTAAATATGGCCTTTGGAGTTGCTGTCTACTGGCTAACCAAAAGGGACTTTGAAAAAGTGTGCGGAATATTAAGTCAACATACAGTACATAAGTAATAAAATAATAGGAAACCTATCAAACACTTTCTCACTGCTCATGGCCCCTATCCGATGCATCTGGGTCGGATCGGGAGAGCACTTACGCTCGGTTGTGAATGTAGCGCATATAGTTATACGCCAGAGCTTATCATATTTAAACTGACAATGTATCCACAGGTGCCCTTTGAAGGGAAGCAGATATTAAGAACGAGAAACATCTTTGACTTGGCACGAGGTAAGGATAACTGGAAAATTTTGAACAGTTTAGCGGAACAATTTAAAAACGAGTTCAAGGAGATTTCAGTTGGTAAGTAGTTGACATAAATACTGAGGCAGAAAGAAATGGCTAAAATATTAATAATGTTGCCCGTTAGTTACAAACCTCCAGAAATGGACTGGATCCAACTATCAAGATGAGTGAATGCATGCATTAATCAACTCTTACTAGATAACTTTAAGGAAGATGACGTGAGTGTCTGAAGTGATGCAGCAGGAGACACCTCTGGCAGTTTCAAGACAGAACAGGTGTCGATGACTGGACAGAACCCTGCTTGTCTCTTCACCTCTCCTACACCTATATTTCAGATTTTTATATAAAGCGTTATACAAAACTTGTGCACTCACAAACGTTGGAGAATGCTAATGAACTAATGGGAAAGATCTGCCTACTTTTTTGTTTTTCTTTCCTTTTGTTTTTCTTTTTAGTGGTAATGGAAATACAGTTGGAATTTTTGGCGGTAGTTCTGAAAGTCAGATAAAACGCTGTTGTTGTTAACGGTAGAGCGGCTCCCCAGAGTGATGGAACCAGCATACGGCAGCTCGAGGAGACTGGATGTAAGTAGTACCTATTGATCAGTTATTGTAGTATCAACTACTGAAAAACATCCAACGTTGTATACTTTTTTGCTGTCAGCTGACGGGCTATACTTTTCGTATCCTACAAGATATAAATAAACACTGTCCGTTGCATGCCCGAAGAAGAGTCTAGCATACTGGTGCTCCATCTCATATCCACAATCAACAGATCGTGTGTTCGAGTCCACAACCACTAAATGTCTATGTGTTAGCTCTGGAGTTCCAAGATTTTGGCATATGAGCCATGCCCTGGCTCTCTTGCCAGGCTGCACAGTTACGCCAGCACTACACCATGCTTCGAAAATATATGTAAGACTGCGTGTCCTCAAAACCTTTGGAAAACTATTCTTGCATTTCTTTCAAGATCACGATGAATTCTTAAAAGTATGCGTTTATTTAACATTAGTAAGTTTGTCTGCAGCTCTTGGTCGTGCGGTAGCGTTCTCGCTTCCCGGGTTCCCGGGTTCGATTCCCGGCGGGGTCAGGGATTTTTTCTGCCTCGTGATTACTGGGTGTTGTGTGATGTCCTCAGGTTAGTTAGGTTTAAGTAGTTCTAAGTTCTAGGGGACTGAGGACCATTGATGCCAAGTCCCATAGTGCTCAGAGCCATTTTTTTACTAAATTTAGGAAAATGGACAGTGTTTTTTGTCAGGTTATTTTCTTTGCAAATGCAGCCCCGTCAAATTAGAAACAAATAGCTCCTCACATTCCAACGTCTTTCTGTGGGCAGTCTGCAGTCAAGATCACTCAAAATGCGAGATCCGCAATAAACCCAGATGTTATAATTTTCGTTCTT
Source organism: Schistocerca gregaria (assembly GCF_023897955.1). NCBI lineage: Eukaryota > Metazoa > Arthropoda > Insecta > Orthoptera > Acrididae > Schistocerca > Schistocerca gregaria. The sequence goes on along the minus strand of NC_064931.1, from coordinate 654,635,219 downwards.
GCTTTCCTTTTTGCTTCATATGTTGAACAATAGCGGGTTTAAAAACTGAAGAACATTTACAGGCATGCCCCGCTGTAATACGTAAAGTCTCCATACTCTTCGTTCAATTTAATCAAAAACTGTTGCAACTGACAGTGTTATCATGCATGTGGCTTCAACAAATCGTCAGTTTCATCAGGTGCTCCCCGCCTGCAAATTTAGCAGAAAGTGCTTCTTGGTCATTCTAATTTTTTGCTCCTTCTTCATCAACTAAATCTTTAGATTCTTTCCGCTTGGTGATGTTCCATAGCAAATCGGAAGTACCCATCTATTATGCGACTGTATAATATACACTACTGGCCATTAAATTTGCTACATCAAGAAGAAATGCAGATGATAAACGGGTATTCATTGGACAAGTATATTATACTAGAACTGACATGTGATTATATTTTCACGCAATTTGGGTGCATAGATCCTGAGAAATCAGCACCCAGAAGAACCATCTCTGGCCGTAACAACGGCCTTGATACGCCAACGGCCTTGATACGCCTGGGCATTGAGTCAAACTGAGCTTGGATGGCGTGTACAGGTACAGCTGCCCATGCGGCTTCAACACGATACCACAGTTGACGAAGAGTAGTGACGCGTATTGTGACGAGCCAGTTGCTCGGCCAACATTGGCCAGACATTTTCAATTTGTGAGAGATCTGGAGAATGTGCTGGCCAGGGCAGCAGTCGAACATTTTCCGTATCCAGAAAGGCCCGTACAGGACCTGCAACATGCGGCCATGCATTACCCTGCTGAAATGTAGGGCTTCACAGGGATCGAATGAAGGGTAGAGCCACGAGTCGTAACACACCTGAAATGTAACGTCCACTCTTCAAAGTGCCATCAATGCGAACAAGAGGTGACAGAGACGTGTAACCAATGGCACCCCATATCATCATGCCAGGTGATACGCCAGTATGGCGATGACGAAACACGGATGCGACCATCATGATGCTGTAAACAGAACCTGGATTCATCCGAAAAAATGATGTTTTGCCATCCGTGCACCCAGGTTCGTCGTTGAGTACACCATCGCAGGCGCTCGTGTCTGTGATGCAGCGTCAAGGGTAACCGCAGCCATGGTCTCCGAGCGGATAGTCCATGCTACTACAAACGTCGTCGAACTTTTCGTGTGATGGTTGTTGTCTTGCTAACGTCCCCACCTGTAGGATCCTACGCAGTGCCGTAGGGGACCGCACCGCCACTTCCCAGCAAATTAGGGACACTGTTGCTCCTGGGGTATCGGCGAGGACCATTCGCAACCGTCTCCATGAAGCTGGGCTATGGTCCCGCACACCGTTAGGCCGTCTTCCGCTCACGCCCCAACATCGTGCAGCCCGCCTCCAGTGGTGTCGCGACAGGCGTGAATGGAGGGACGAATGGAGACGTGTCGTCTTCAGCGATGAGAGTCGCTTCTGCCTTGGTGCCAATGATGGTCGTATGCGTGTTTGGCGCCGTGCAGGTGAGCGCCACAATCAGGACTGCATACGACCGAGGCACACAGGGCCAACACCCGGCATCATGGTGTGGGAAGCGATCTCCTACACTGGCCGTACACCTCTGGTGATCGTCGAGGGGACACTGAATAGTGCACGGTACACCCAAACCGTCATCGAACCCATCATTCTACCATTCCTAGACCGGCAAGGGAACTTGCTGTTCCAACAGGACAATGCACGTCCGCATGTATCCCGTGCCACCCAACGTGCTCTAGAAGGTGTAAGTCAACTATCCTGGCCAGCAAGATCTCCGAATCTGTCCCCCATTGAGTATGTTTGGGACTGGATGAAGCGTCGTCTCATGCGGTCTGCACGTCCAGCACGAACGCTGGTCCAACTGAGGCGCCAGGTGGAAATGGCATGGCAAGCCGTTCCACAGGACTACATCCAGCACCTCTACGATCGTCTCCATGGGAAAATAGCAGCCTGCATTGCTGCGAAAGGTGGATATACACTGTACTAATGCCGACATTGTGCATGCTCTGTTGCCTGTGTCTATGTGCCTGTGGTTCTGTCAGTGTGATCATGTGATGTATCTGACCCCAAGAATGTGTCAATAAAGTTTCCCCTTCCTGGGACAATGAATTCACGGTGTTCTTATTTCAATTTCCAGGAGTGTATTACCCCTCTATCTACTTTATTCCATGGTTTATTAAGTTTTCAAATTTATACTGACTTTTTGATCACCCGGTACATTTACAAAACTGTTGCTGTATGCACATCCGCCAGTATGACATAGGCCATGGGACGGGTGAGGATATCAAATATGAATAGCATAGGGTACACTGCTATTGGCCAGAGTCGAATAGAGGACATGAACTGCACTAGAGGCCGCAGCATAAGCAGCTACGCTGAGCAAATCTTCTGGCCTCACATGGCCTATAATGTCTGCTGCAGTTTATACTAGAGGCAGATCAGTCTGCTGTACGAAGCTGTTTGATATGTGAAAAATATCCTACTGTTTACGACTTTACTATACACTTGGGTTTTGCATTCCTCTTTTAGTGGTTTGCACTCTACTGATGATGGACTTCGCTGCATCTTTATGGACCGTAGCCGTCACAGTCCAGTAGAAAGCACATGCAGAGACGTACAAGCTGACAAGCTCCTAATGTTAACAGCTCCCCAGGCAACGGCATTGGTGCCACCCTATCCGTTTGTTTTCACAACATCTGCATGGCTGCAAAGTGTCCAAGGAACAAACCAAATGAGCAGACGGCGAAAATTGCTCTTCAGGCTAGACCACAACTCATTGTAACATGACACCATACCACTGTTGTTGGGTGCAATAAATTGTGCAAACACATTTCCTTTGCCTGTGACATTTATTGATCTTAATAAGAAGAATGCCAAATACATTACTTTTCTCTGGACTCGCCAGTTTTTACGTATTCAGGAATACTGTGAGGAAAACAAGTATTGGACGACTATATAGAGTGACTCAGCTGCCCCTAACGAAGTCGTTTTATGCAATCCGTAACTCTATACCTGGCCTTCAATAACCACACATGAGATTTTTGTACACTTTCGCTCGTTACAAGCAAACTATTAGTTCTACGGAAAAGATGAACAGGACCTATCTGCAGGAAATTTATTGCAGTTAAATATTTTTCTGGGATAGGTTTCCGCTATAGGCCATAGTTTTCGAGTTATTCAAGAAAAACATACTAAAGTGACCGTCAAGAGCACCCCGACTCCCACATCAGATCCCACCTCTCAGGATTTCTGATATGTTGTTTATGGCAATCTTTCCTATCACTGCACAAAAATTTGCGAGTGCAGCAATTATTTCCCACGTTCGATCTTTTCTGGTCATTACTGACTGGCCTTATTACTCCACCGGGTTATTCGAACACTTACTCATTGTAAAACTGGCGTTTGTATAAATTTTACGTAACAATTCTGTGACTTTTAACACCATAAAATAAACAATAACTTCGTTGTATTTGTCAGGAAATCTGACTGTGAAGCTACTGCAACTGTAAGGGTTAAGTTAACGTCGAATTATTTTTGGCGTAAAGTTTGCAAAAGTCGCTTTCCACTTTAATTACCGTCAATAACACGATTAAATTAATAATGTTAACGAATTAGCCGATTATGCTGGTGGTGTGATAGCCCAATCAACAGATACCAAAAAAAGTCGAATATCGGGGATAGATCGTGTAGTCTGAAATTTCTGTGCAGTAATAGGATGGAGTACCACGCTCAACATACTAGAAATCCTGACTGGTGAGGGATGAGTCTGGAGGTAGATATGCACTTACAGGTCACTTTTGGACGTTTCCCTTGAATAAGTCGGAAACCGTGTCCTCCAGTGAAAACATGTTTCAGTACAAAATTTAACTACATTAAATTTCTTACAAAATGGTCTTATTCAGTTTTTTCTCTAGTTTGCGCGTAGCGAGCGAGAGAATATGAAGATCTCGCGCGTGGTTGTTGAAGGCCAGATACGGAATTGTGGGATTCATGTTCAAAAATGTTCAAATGTGTGTGAAATCTTATGGGACTTAACTGTTACGGTCATTAGTCCCTAAGCTTACACACTACTTAACCTAAATTATCCTAAGGACAAACACACACACTCATGCCCGAGAGAGCACTCGAACCTTCGCCGGGACCAGCCACACAGTCAATGACTGCAGCGCCTAAGACCGCTCGGCTAATCCCGCGCGACTAGGATCCATGAAACGACGTCGGTAGGAGCAGCTCAATCACCCTGTCTAAAGTTGTATTCCCATTCACATCAAATTTAATTACATCTGAAAGAGGTGTCTTAAAATTTTACACCTCATAGACTTGAATATTTTACGTCTAACCTATATGCAGCTGTTGTGAGGGGCATATGAAATTTCGCATAGCCGGCCGCTGTGGCCGAGCGGTTCTAGGCGCTTCAGTCCGGAACCACGCTACTGCTACCGTCGGATGTTCGAATCCTGCCTCGGGCATGGATGTGTGTGATGTCCTTAGGTTAGTTAGGTTTACTTTGTTCTAAATCTAGGGGACTGATGACCTCAGGTGTTAAGTCCCATAGTGCTTAAAGCCATTTGAACCATTTGAAATTTGGCATACGCCAAGGCGGTAGTCTCACTCTCTCTAAGCCCTTTCAAGAACGAAAACTGAGATTTTGTGGGGCTATAAAAATGGATCTTCTCGATTCTGCCAACATCTCTTGTAAAAACTGTGGTGTAAGCTTGTCCCTGACGAAACCCCACAAGAAGGAATCACACATTGAGAGTGAGCCTGGTAATATACATGTTGTTGTTGTTGTCTTCAGTCCTGAGACTGGTTTGATGCAGCTCTCCATGCTACTCTATCCTGTGCAAGCTGCTTCATCTCCCAGTACCTACTGCAACCTACATCCTTCTGAATCTGCTTAGTGTACTCATCTCTCGGTCTCCCTCTACGATTTTTACCCTCCACGCTGCCCTCCAATGCTAAATTTGTGATCCCTTGATGCCTCAAAACATGTCCTACCAACCGATCCCTTCTTCTAGTCAAGTTGTGCCACAAACTTCTCTTCTCCCCAATCCTATTCAATACCTCCTCATTAGTTACGTGATCTATCCACCTTATCTTCAGTATTCTTCTGTAGCACCACATTTCGAAAGCTTCTATTCTCTTCTTGTCCAAACTAGTTATCGTCCATGTTTCACTTCCATACATGGCTACACTCCAAACAAATACTTTCAGAAACGACTTCCTGATACATAAATCTATATTCGATGTTAACAAATTTCTCTTCTTCAGAAACGCTTTCCTTGCCATTGCCAGTCTACATTTTATATCCTCTCTACTTCGACCATCATCAGTTATTTTACTTCCTAAATAGCAAAACTCCTTTACTACTTTAAGTGTCTCATTTCCTAATCTAATTCCCTCAGCATCACCCGATTTAATTTGACTACATTCCATTATCCTCGTTTTGCTTTTGTTAATGTTCATCTTATATCCTCCTTTCAAGACACTGTCCATTCCGTTCAACTGCTCTTCCAAGTCCTTTGCCGTCTCTGACAGAATTACAATGTCATCGGCGAACCTCAAAGTTTTTACTTCGTCTCCATGAATTTTAATACCTACTCCAAATTTTTCTTTTGTTTCCTTTACTGCTTGCTCAATATACAGATTGAATAACATCGGGGAGAGGCTACAACCCTGTCTCACTCCTTTCCCAACCACTGCTTCCCTTTCATGCCCCTCGACTCTTATTACTGCCATCTGGTTTCTGTACAAATTATAAATAGCCTTTCGCTCCCTGTATTTTACCCCTGCCACCTTTAGAATTTGAAAAATAGTATTCCAGTCAACATTGTCAAAAGCTTTCTCTAAGTCTACAAATGCTAGAAACGTAGGTTTGCCTTTTCTTAATCTTTCTTCTAAGATAAGTCGTAAGGTCAGTATTGCCTCACGTGTTCCAACATTTCGACGGAATCCAAACTGATCCTCCCCGAGGTCTGCATCTACCAGTTTTTCCATTCGTCTGTAAAGAATTCGCGTTAGTATTTTGCAGCCGTGGCTTATTAAACTGATAGTTCGGTAATTTTGACATCTGTCAGCACCTGCTTTCTTTGGGATTGGAATTATTATATTCTTCTTGAAGTCTGAGGGTATTTCGCCTGTCTCATACATCTTGCTCACCAGCTGCTAGAGTTTCGTCATGACTGGCTCTCCCAAGGCCGTCAGTAGTTCTAATGGAATGTTGTCTACTCCGGGGGCCTTGTTTCGACTCAGGTCTTTCAGTGCTCTGTCAAACTCTTCACGCAGTATCGTATCTCCCATTTCGTCTTCATCTACATCCTCTTCTATTTCCATAATATTGTCCTCAAGTACATCGCCCTTGTATAAGCCTTCTATGTACTCCTTCCACCTTTCTGCCTTCCCTTCTTTGCTTAGAACTGGGCTGCCATCTGAGCTCTTGATATTCATACACGTGGTTCTCTTCTCTCCAAAGGTCTCTCTAATTTTCCTGTAGGCAGTATCTATCTTACCCCTAGTGAGATAAGCTTCTACATCCTTACATTTGTCCTCTAGCCATCCCTGTTTAGCCATTTTGCACTTCCTGTCGATCTCATTTTTGAGACGTTTGTATTCCTGCTTCATTTACTGCATTTTTATATTTTCTCCTTTCATCAATTAAATTCAATATTTCTTCTGTTACCCAAGGATTTCTAGCAGCCCTCGTCTTTGTACCTACTTTATCCTCTGCTGTCTTCACTACTACATCCCTCAGAGCTACCCATTCTTCTTCTACTGTATTTCTTTCCCCCATTACTGTCAATTGTTCCCTTATGCTCTCTCTGAAACTCTGTACAACCTCTGGTTCTTTCAGTTTATCCATGTCCCATCTCCTTAATTTCTCACATTTTTGCAGTTTCTTCAGTTTTAATCTACAGGTCATAACCAATAGATTGTGGTCAGAGTCCACATCTGCCCCTGGAAATGTCTTACAACTTAAAACCTGGTTCCTAAATCTCTGTCTTACCATTATATAATCTATCTGATACCTTTTAGTATCTCCAGGGTTCTTCCACGTATACAACCTTCTTTCATGATTCTTAAACCAAGTGTTAGCTATGATCAAGTTGTGCTCTGTGCAAAATTCTACTAGGCGGCTTCCTCTTTCATTTCTTAGCCCCAATCCATATTCACCTACTATGTTTCCTTCTCTCCGTTTTCCTACACTCGAATTCCAGTCACCCATTACTATTAAATTTTCGTCTCCCTTCACTATCTGAATAATTTCTTTTATTTCATCGTACATTTCTTCAATTTCTTCATCATCTGCAGAGCTAGTTGGCATATAAACTTGTACTACTGTAGTAGGTGTGGGCTTCGTATCTATCTTGGCCACAATAATGCGTTCACTATGCTGTTTGTAGTAGCTTACCCGCATTCCTATTTTCCTATTCATTATTAAACCTACTCCTGCATTACCCCTATTTGATTTTGTGTTTATAACCCTGTAGTCACCTGACCAGAAGTCTTGTTCCTCCTGCCACCGAACTTCACTAATTCCCACTATATCTAACTTTAACCTATCCATTTCCCTTTTTAAATTTTCTAACCTACCTGCCCGATTAAGGGATCTGACATTCCACGCTCCGATCCGTAGAATGCCAGTTTTCTTTCTCCTGATAACGACATCCTCCTGAGTAGTCCCCGCCCGGAGATCCGAATGGGGGACTATTTTACCTCCGGAATATTTTACCCAAGAGGATGCCATTATCATTTAATCATACAGTATAGCTGCATGTCCTCGGGAAAAATTACGGCTGTAGTTTCCCCTTGCTTTCAGCCGTTCGCAGTACCAGCACAGCAAGGCCGTTTTGGTTAATGTTGCAAGGCCAGATCAGTCAATCATCCAGACTGTTGCCCCTGCAACTACTGAAAAGGCTGCTGCCCCTCTTCAGGAACCACACGTTTGTCTGGCCTCTCAACAGATACCCCTCCGTTGTGGTTGCATCTACGGTACGGCCATCTGTATCGCTGAGGCACGCAAACCTCCCCACCAACGGCAAGGTCCATGGTTCATGGGGGGGAGGGGTAATATACATCTTGGCAAAAAAAAAGTGAAGCGCCCAGAAGGGGAGTAGGAAATGAAACGAAACTTCACAGATTGTTGAGTATGTTACGTTATTTCAGTGATTATAAAAACGAATCAAGCTGACGAAGAACTTGACAGGCGTTGCATCCCTTCTAGTCTGGATGCATGCACTGATTCGGTTGGGAATGATGCCATAAGGCCATTATATCCTCCCCTAAGGCAACCTGGCCCACATTCTTCTAACTGGTTCTTGATGTCCTGGATACTAGCACCGAGATGGAATTGATGTCGGAACTGGTCCCACACGTTTTCTTATCGGGTTTAGATCTGGTGATCTCGCTGCGCACTGGAATACCTCAACAATACACAGACAGTTCATTGAGACACGTCCTATTTGTGGACGAGCATTGTCTTGTTGGAAAATGGCGCAGCGATACTGCGGCATGAAAATTGGCGCATGGCGATGCAGAATGTCCACGACGTAATTTGATGCCATTAGAGTTCCCTCAGTTACTACCATCCTATACCGGCAATCATACCCGATTGCTCCCCACACCATGGTTTCAGAATTAATACCGCTGTGCCTCTCTAAAACACTGCAAGAAAAGGATCTGTCCACAGATCGCCGCCATACGCGCCGACGATGGTCATACAGCGTCACCAGAAGCGTGACTCATCGTTGAAAACAATGCGACGCCATTCATTAATTGTCCATGCTTCCCTGTTACGACTCTTAACGTAGCCGTTTATGTTGCGGTGTTAACAGCAGTATATACCGGGTGATCAAAAAGTCAGTATAAATTTGAAAACTGAATAAATCAGGGAATAATGTAGATAGAGAGGTACAAATTGACACACATGCTTGGAATGACATGGGGTTTTATTAGAACTAAAAAAATACAAACGTTCAGAAAATGTCCGACAGTTGGCGCATCATCTGATCAGAATAGCAATAATTAGCATAACAAAGTAAGACAAAGCTAAGATAATGTTCTTTACAGGAAATGCTCAATATGTCCACCATCATTCCTCAACAATAGCTGTAGTCGAGGAATAATGTTGTGAACAGCACTGTAAAGCATGTCCGGAGTTACGGTGAGGCATTGGCGTCGGATGTTTTCTTCAGCATCCCTAGAGATGTCGGTCGATCACGATACACTTGCGACTTCAGGTAACCCCAAAGCCAATAAGCGCACGGACTGAGATCTGGGACCTGGGAGGCCAAGTATGACGAAAGTGGCAGCTGAGCACACGATCATCACGAAACGAAGCGCGCAAGAGATCTTTCACGCATCTAGCAATGTGGGGTGGAGCGCCATCCTGCATAAACATCGTACGTTCCAGCAGGTGTTTATCAGCCAGGCTGGGGATGATGTGATTCTGTAACATATTGGCGTACATCTCAACCGTCACGGTAGCAGTTTTGCTGTCCAGCGCCATCTGTTGGACATTTTCTGAACTTTTTTGTTCTAATAAAACCCCATGTCATTCCAAGCATGTGTGTCAATTTGTACCTCTCTATCTACATTATTCCGTGATTTATTCAGTTTTCAAATTTATTCTGACTTTTTGATCACACGGTACATGGAACGGCAATTCCCTAGTCCCGCTGTTGCTAGACTCCGACCAATGGCGCGAAATGACAATATATTTTATACGGACTCCATTGCTTATTCTCGGATGGCAAACGCAGATGTGTATGGTGCAAAACACAGCGATCCTCCCTTGTGGTCGGCTGAAGTGGGCGACAGGAACCTTCATGACGAGCATGCTTAGCCTCGTGTTCGCAAGAAGTCAAACATCTGAGCTGTGTCACATCGAATGCTTCACAAATCTGGAAATTGCAGGATTTGACCAGCCAGACAAAAGAAGGCTCACAATGTGGCCCCTTACAAATTTTGACAAGTTCTGATAATGCTCTCTCAAACGAGTACGCGGCATCTCCGTGTCCTTTACAGTAATCAATGCCCTTTTTTTATGGGTCCCCTCCACGCCCACACCAACGTGGTGAACAAACCAAAAGTTCTACTGTCACCTCCGTATAACATGTTAGTTTTTTAATCAGGAGTGACAGGATGCGGGCTGTGTTGTTATCCATACGTCTGGGTAAGTTTACTCATTTACACCGAGCGAGGTAGCGCAGTGGTTAGCACACTGGACTCGCATTCGGGAGGACGACGGTTCAATCCCGTCTCGGGCCATCCTGATTTACGTTTTCCGTGATTTCCCTAAATCGTTTCAGGCAAATGCCGGGGTGGTTCCTTTGAAAGGGCACGGCCGATTTCCTTCCCAATCCTTCCCTAACCCGAGCTTGCGCTCCGTATCTAACGACCTCGTTGTCGACGGGACGTTAAACAGTAACCGCCAACACCACTCATTTACATGATCCACCAGGAGATAGAAAGTGGACGAAAGCGATCGAAGGGTAGCGGTTGTAAGGGCAGAGGGAAAAAAGTGCAAAGGCAAACACCAAGGGAAAAAAACCTCTGCGACAGTAGGACGGGTAGTAAGGGCAGTAGCGACTTGTTAGCTGCGACAGTGCATGCAAGGTGTGGTTATGTTAGTGCGACGTATCGTACATCGTTACCTTTGTCGTTGCGGAAGCTCGTTGTAGGGAATGCTGCAGCTGCTGCGTCCTTGTAACAGTTCAAGGTCTTCATACATTAGTGGGCGATCGGTCATAGATCAGCTCACAGTGTAGGGGGGGCGGGGGGCTGATTTGTGTGCTGTGTACAGTACGGTTTCCCTGTGATTGCCTGTTTTTCGGCGGGTCGAGCATCTGGGGTTACCTGTAGTAGTTGCAGGAGTTCGCTAGTACTGTCGTGTTATCGTGCTATGGTCCATAAATATTTAGTTTCTTGCTAATAGTGTCTTTCGTCTATTATGTTTCCATCTATGGTTGTGGTCATAGTTACTCAGAGAAAGGATAAACGGGTTACGAGAGTGTCTCGTGTTATTGTACAGTCGTGTGGAGAGTTTTTGAAATACCTGCAAGATGGAATCTAGCAGATATTACCGGTGAAGATCCGCGGTGCGTGTGTAGCGCGGAGCGTTGCTTATGATTCTGAGTACTTTGTCCTGTATGAGCTGCAGACGGCGCAGGCGTGTGGGCGCAGCCTATCCCCAGACAGGGGCTGCGTACGTCATTAGGGGTCCAAGAAGTGTCATGTACATGGACCTAGACACCCTCCTATTCAGTGTGCTACGCCTGTTAAGCATAGGGTAGAGCTGTTTGAGCCTCGCGTTTGCTTTGTTGGGTCACGTGTTGAATATTGATGCCGCTGTTCACGCCCCTTATACAGGGTGTTACAAAAAGGTACGGCCAAACTTTCAGGAAACATTCCTCACACACAAATAAAGAAAAGATGTTATGTGGACATGTGTCCGGAAACGCTTCATTTCCATGTTAGAGCTCATTTTAGTTTCGTCAGTATGTACTGTACGTCCTCGATTCACCGCCAGTTGGCCCAATTGAAGGAAGGTAATGTTGACTTCGGTGCTTGTGTTGACATGCGACTCATTGCTCTGCAGTGCTAGCATCAAGCACATCAGTACGTAGCATCAACAGGTTAGTGTTCATCACGAACGTGGTTTTGCAGTCAGTGCAATGTTTACAAATGCGGAGTTGACAGATGCCCATTTGATGTATGGATTAGCACGGGGCAATAGTCGTGACGCAGTACGTTTGTATCGAGACGGATTTTCAGAACGAAGGTGTCCTGACAGGAAGACGTTCGAAGCAATTGATCGGTGTCTTAGGGACCACGGAACATTCCAGCCCATGACTCGCGACTGGGGAAGACCTAGAACGACGAGGACACCTACAATGGACGAGGCAATTCTTCAAGCAGTTGACGATAACCCTAATGTCAGCGTCAGAGAAGTTGCTGCTGTACAAGGTAACGTTGACCACGTCACTGTATGGAGAGTGCTACGGGAGAACCAGTTGTTTCCGTACCATGTACAGCGTGTGCAGGCACTATCAGCAGCTGATTAGCCTCCACCGGTACACTTCTGCGAATGGTTCATCCAACAGGTGAGGCTTCATGCCAACGTGATCAAATTGTAAATTTTCACATTCAACATGTGTGGGCTGACGAGAATCCGCACGCAATTGTGCAATCACGTCATCAGCACAGATTTTCTGTGAACGTTTGGGCAAGCATTGTTGGTGATGTCTTGATTGGGCCACATGTTCTTCCACCTACGCTCAATGGAGCACGTTATCATGATTTCACACGGGATACTCTGTGCTGCTAGAACATGTACCTTTACAAGTACGACACAACGTGTGGTTCATGCACGATTTCAGTCGAAGTGTTCGTTCGCTTCTCAACAACAGATTCGGTGACCGATGGATTGGTAGAGGTGGACCAATTCCATGGCCTCCACGCTCTCCTGATCTCAACCCTCTTGACTTTCATTTATGGGGGCATTTGAAAGCTCTCGCCTACGCAGCCCCGGTACCAAATGTAGAGACTCTTCGTGCTCGTATTGTGGACGGCTGTGATACAATACGCTATTCTCCAGGGCTGCATCAGGGATTCCATGCGACGGAGGGTGGATGCATGTATCCTCGCTAACGGAGGACATTTTGAACATTTCCTGTAACAAAGTGTTTGAAGTCACTCTGGTATGTTCTGTTGCTGTGTGTTTCCGTTCTATTATTAATGTGATTTGAAGAGAAGTTATAAAATGAGCTCTAACATGGAAACTAAGCGTTTCCGGACATATGTCCACATAACAAATTTTCTTTCTTTGTGTGTGAGGAATGTTTCGTGAAAGTTTGGCCGTACCTTTTTATAACACCCTGTATACGCTGTCTGAATAGGTAGTAACTCTAAATACTAACAACAGTAATGCACTCTGGTGGCCGTTCCACGTGTCGCTTCCGACGATGTCTTCTGCATGCTTGACTTTTTCTTTTCAGGCAGTGTACGTATGTGTTGGCTGCTTCCGATACACGATTAGTACATCGACATGGCACATGTCGATCAGTCTGCTTTTCTACAGCTGAGATACTGTGTCTACCACTATTTCAGACACCTCTGAACCCCCCCCCCACACACACACACACACACTGCTACGGGCCAACTAAGTAGTCTTATAATGGTTTGTCATATGTGTCAAGCATTTCTCTGTTATCCTATTAAGATGTCAAGCTGCGCCACTGTCTCATGAAGTCCAATTTCTTGGTTTAAGTACAGGAGTTGTACGTCCGGACACATGAATATTTCTGGTATTAACAATAAATTCTAGTTCCACAGATTCTTAATATGCAGCTATGTTGTAATCTAAACGCTTATGTTGGTACAGTTATACCAGAAGTATTCCTCATAGAAAACTTCACTATTTTTACTTTTTTCGTGAGACATGGAGAAGTGAGTGAACGGGACTGCGAGGCACACATGGATGTAATCGTGTTTCAGAGACGCGTGCACGCAACGAGCTGTTCGGTTCCAGCCTGCTCCTCGCCAACTCGCCAATGTCGCCCAAGATTGTGAACGGGAGCTTCGCGGCCATCTTCGACAACGGCGACCAGGAGCTGTCTCAGCTGCGGCTCCAGGTGAAGGACAGTCCAGGTGAGGACACACATCTTCCCCATGCTCAACCTTTACGTTCACTTTTGATTGATACACCGAGTGTCGCGCAAGCAGAACGGTCCACCTCCAGTTGGATTCCAGAGTTCAAAATCAGGCTGAAAAGTATACGCGTTGGAGAAGCTAATACGAACATAGTAGCAAGAAATGCTTATTTATAGAACTTGTTTCCCGGCTAACCGGTAGCGTTCTGTCTTTCGTTTGTACTATAAATCATCTAGACGTATCCTGACATGCCAATAAGTACGTATTGTGTTAATCTATCGCCTTGCCAGACATTATATTATCATCTTTCCCCACTTAATTCGGATATCTGCGACAACATTCACAAGTCTACAGAGGTATTTAGAGTGCTTTATTTACGCTCATGAAATCAGAGTTCATTGTGAAACATGGTCCACTAAAATTATAATTTCAAGAAAGGCTAAACTTCCTGGTAGGGTGAAGAGGAATGCAAAGATGATTGTTACCTCTAATAAGAACACTGACTACCGTCTTCCCAGTATTCAAGCCGCATCATTTCAAATAAAATTATCGAGCTTTCGGCAGCTGTCCCCGCCATCGTTTGCAGAAGGAAGAATACTGACTGCTACTTATTTTTAATAATTATTCACTTCCCCTGAAGGCTGAACAAGCTGCTTCGATTTCAGAGCCAATCTAGAGCCAAGGCTTTTTCAGTCAGAAAGCAGGCGGACCCATAGCGGGGCGGAGGGAGTCCCAGTTCAGAGGATTTCCGGTTCCCACATTTGCCTTACAGCCAAAAGAGACCTCCCAAAAATCTTGGTCACCATCAGGGAGAGGAGGGAATGGGGGGAGGGGGGGGGGTACGAAGGGGGATAAGTTTATGTGAATAGGTCCCAGACAATTCCACACATCAACAGAAGTTATGCATCACACCTCTATTTCGAAATTTCGTGGCACAGAAAACAAAAATTGACTTTGAAGCACGCATATATATTCATTGGCAATATGTCCAGACAATCAAATTTACAAAAAAAAAAAAATGTAAGGAGAAAGTAATTTGTCTCTCATGGGTAGTTATTCACGGTAATCCTCGGCAACGGTAGTACCTGGTGGAACGTCCCGTTGTTCGATCCCACACATGTTCGGTTGGGTTCATGTCCAAGCAGCAGACAGGGCACTCCATTCTGATGATCCGACCACGCCGAAGGAATGTATTCATGAGAATAGTATTATGATCGGGTGAGATATCATCCATTAAGATGAAATTTTCAAAACCATGTTGGCGATACGGTCCCGTTATTGGTTGCAGAATCTCGCCCCTGTACCGTAGAGCATGAGATTGCCCTCAACAACCACGAGACACGTACGGTGCCCCATGTAATTCCATCCCAGAACATTGCTCCATCACCACCTTGTTGCACATCTGGGACACAGCGTTGGAGGCGTTCGATATTACCGGGTTGTGTCCAAACATGTTGTCACAGATTATAAGGGAACAAATAGACTGATTTCTGACAGTAAACCACACACGAAGACAATCCTGGTGCGCCCACGCTCCGTGATTTCTTGCCTATCTGCAACGAAGCCCATGCTGTTGTGGTGTATAACGAAGTGCATGCCACGGTTGTCGGGAATGGAGATTCGCATCATGCAATCGTCTCCTAACAGTTTCATACGATACGCGACGTCCTGCAGCCTCTTCGAATGCTAAATTCAGTTCTGGAGCACTCAGCCCACGGTTACTTTGACTCAAAAGCTGTAGATATCGATTATCCTGTGCACCTGTCGAACGTGGACGTCATGTGCGCTATAAGTACTCAACACTACCTGCCAATTGGAACCGATCCCGTGTCCGCACCACATCATTTTGGCTCGGTGCACACGTCGGGTAACTCCCCTGGTTAACTAGTCTTCTTCGTTTAAAGTGATGATACGGCCCGATAATTGGTCGTTATTGTTCTTCATGGCATGATGGATGTTCACTCTAGTTTTACACTGACGTCTCGAATGCGTCCCCTCCAGTGCTTTACTTTCAATTGAAGTGCTGCAATTCATTTAAATGGGGCTTTCTGTCCTTAGGTAGCGCACATGGTAACTCTGTGTGTGTTTACAATCATCGTCAGAGGTGATCTTCCGATCGGTACAGAAATATTTACAATAGCAAAACATTTGTTGATATACTTTAAGGGGAAAAAACGCACCACGAAGGAATTATCCGAATGGAACGGAAATTGGCGGATGTGATGTAAGTGTATTATTACCGTTTCAGAACAACTGGATAATTTATTCAAGAGGAGGAACTTTTACTAGCAGTTATTCGACTTGGAATTTATTGTTGGAGTTGTTAGATGTCCTCTTGAGGGATATGGTGCCAAATTATGTCCAACAGTCAAAATTCAGAGATGGTTGGAGGGCCCTACCCATAATGCTTCCAACTTTCTCAGTTGGGGAGGAATCTGGCGAACTTGCTAGTCAAGATAGGGTTTGGCAAGCACGGAAAAAAGCAGCAGATTCTCGCTGTGTGCGGACGGGCATCATCTTGCTAAAATATTACCCCAGGATGGTTTGCCTTGAAGGGCTACAAAACGGGGCGTAGAATATCGTCGACGTACCACTGTGCTATAAGGGTGCCGAGGATGTAAAACAAAGGAGTCCAACTATGAAATGAAATGCCACCCGAGACTCTTACTCCTTGGTTAGCAAGTTGTATGGCGGGCCAAAGTAAGAGTGGCATCCCGTCACTGGAACGACTCCAGAAACGTCTTCGGCTTGGAATCTCATTGGCCGGAGTAGCATAGTCATCGGAGATGCTTTCCTATTCGATCTGATCCCAGATGTCCAGCGGTGGGATACTGAACTGACTGTTGCCTGCCATACTGCCCAACAACCGCGAGTGATGGTTTGGGCTCCTTTGTTTGTCATCCGCGTCACTCTTACAGCACAGTGGTTCCTTCGACGATATTCTGTGTCCCGTTTTGTTGCTCTTCAGGGCAAGCAACACTGGACTTACATTTCAGCAAGATAATTCCTGTTAGCATACGGCGTGAGTTTCTACTGCCTATCTTGGCCACCAAGGTCGTCGGATCTCTCCTCAATTGAGGGCGTTTGGAGGATTATGGGGAGGGCTCTCCAACCATCTCAGGATTTTGACAAACTAACGTGCCAGTTGGACAGAATTTGCCACCGTATCCCTCTATCAATCAATGTCAAGCCTAATAACTGCTGGTATAAAGGCCAGAGGTGAACCAGTGCGTTATTAACTTGTTCAATTTGTGAAGCTGTTTCTCATCAATAAATCATCCATTTTTTCTGTAATTGTAATCTTTTTTTTTTTTTTTTTTTTTTTTTGGCTTACATGTACATCACCTGTACCGATTTCCGTCATATTCTATAATTCCTTCTTGGTGCGGGTTGGTCCGTCCTTTTTTGCCTTAGAGTCTATATATGTATTTAAGCATATTGTATATATGTATACGTGTATCTATTTTCCACAGAGTGAAGTCAGTGACTTGCTCGACAGGTGCAGTCTACCATTGTCGGTACAATTTGTATAATATGCAATCGACGGCTATTGACAATATGTGACTCGTGTTTTTTTGTTTTTCGTTATTGTTATCTCCGTTTCCCACGAGGGGTAAGCTGGCTGGCAGCGAGTTGGACTGCTCCACGTAAGTTACTGTGTCTGCTTTCACTGTCCAGAAACTGCAAACTCAGGTTGAAATGGGCAAACGAGTGCTTTATCTGACCTGCTCAGAGTTCTCAGGCTAGTCCCGCTCTGACCTGTCCAGTAGTAACGCATACGTGTCACACGCTAACGTTATGACTGCAACCACATAACCTATATTGTTTATCAGGCTGTGGAAAAATGCAAGCAGTTTGGAGCACCAATGGATGCATCATGTGACATCTACTCATGGGTACCGAGGACAATGTAAGCAGCAACTGTCACATCAGCTAGGCTTAAAGCCCCAAGTAGTGATCGTCTTTCAGATAACAGTACATGCCGTGTGTCAACAACACAAGTCCAACCATATGGGGCGTAGAATGTCCAATCGTTTTGGAGAAGAACGGCTGTTACAACTGCTTCTATAGCCTGTCACGCTGTCCACGGACAGTATGGTTGGTCGGCAACTCGTTCGTCACCGCCCTGCAGCAACGTCTAATGAAGCTATTTGGACTCGGATAAAGACCACGTGGATTCCATGCCATGATGTTTAGATGCACTGATGGCAGTACATGGAGATATTGCACTTTACTGATTTCTGACTGTCACACTTCCCTATCACTTCCGTAATCCGAGGTTAGCGAACGTGTGGAATTGGTGCTGCCATTGTCCCTTATAGGGTATTGTATTCTCCTGGATGATAATGGATCCAATCGCACTGCTACAAACACCGAAAGTTATTGGATCAGTACGAGAATGAGGCAACACATCATACCTGGCCTTCTCATCAGTGGATTAAAATATTATCGTTGCTTGTATTGGGAAAATATTTAAATGCTCGTTATCCTTCACCAACATTACTCAAATAATTGTAACAGTACCTTTGTGAGGAATGATATCAAACTGCTATGAATACCATCCTGAATTTATTAATATGGATTTCCAGCATGATTCACTCTTATCGATTCCAAAGGGCCCCTCCTCACGATTTTAGTGGTACTTCACATTATTTTCCAAATCTTTTCGTTTCATTCAGTACGTTTCACAGTGGGAAAATTTGTTTATTCATGATTTTATGAGTTGTTTCATTTATGATCCTTTTCAGAGTTAGATGCAAACATCGTATTCACCAGAATTGAGTCATCTTGATTATGACTTTTACATACTTCTAAACCTGTTCTGTGCTAGTCACCTTACGGTGTGCTGTTCAAGTTTACCACTGTTATCCCCGCCCAGTTTTCCTACTAGACTCACGAGCTCGAATTTCTTTAATTTCCTCGCCATGGGCGTTTCGCGAGAGGTGTGTTATGACTCTTCTTGGAATACATTTTCTCGGAATTTTATGTGCATCCTCTCCGTGATGCACAATGTCTATCTCGTTCCATCTACCAATAGAGTTCAATGAGCACCTTCATCACACTTTCCTACTTGCTGAATGAACCCATGACTAAACGTACTACTCTTCTTTGGATATTTTCTACTTTCTTTATTAGTTCTATATGGTGAGGTTAGCAGACGTGTGACTCTCAATTCAACGATTGTTTTGTAAACAACTTCTGCAGTGAATGAGTCACACTTTCTTAGGGCTCTTACAATGAATCTCAGCCTGGAATCTGCTTTTCCTGCAAACCACACTTCCCGAACCACATCACTGACCGTGTGACATTTGTTTTCGCAGCTTAGCTTTTGAAATACAGATTTTCATGTTCTGCCAAGGAAAAATATCCCGGATAGATATCACAAGGATGTATATAAGCAGTCATCCACTAAACAACACTGGATCACACAAGGGCACCTTGCCTACACAACAGTTTTTCTGGTATCCATTGTAGTTAGTAGCGCATCTGCCAAATGGATCTATAAACAGGAAGTAGACAGTAGCTTGTTACTCACGAATAAGTCCATGATTCCGTTTGTTTACTGTCTCAAACCCCTCCATAACTTAGCTGTTTCAGTTTCCAATTGACACGTGGAGTATCCACATACGATTCCCGATAAGGCCACGGATTTTTCTTGGTGGGAGGAAAGGGCCATGGTGCACTCAGCGCTGTAAGGATAACTGAAGAGCTGCTTGAAGGACAAGTAATATCTGCGGTGAGTGAGAACCGAGATAGAGAGGTAATCTGTCCACCTTCCCCTCCAAAGGCAACGGCCTTGCCGCAGTGGATACACCGGTTCCCGTGGGATCACCGAAGTTAAGCGCTGTCGGGCGTGGTCGGCACTTGGATGGGTGACCATCCAGGCCGCCATGCGCTGTTGCCGTTTTTCGGGGTGCACTCAGCCCCGTAATGCTACTTGAGGAGCTACTCGACCGAATAGTAGCGGCTTCGGTCAAGAATACCATCATAACGACCGGGAGAGCGGTGTGCTGACCCCACGCTCCTTCTATCTCCATCCTCCCCTGAGGATGACACGGCGGTCGGATGGTCCCGGTAGGCCACTCGAGGCCTGAAGACGGAGTGCATTCCTCTCCAAGCCGAAATTTAGTGACGGTGTAGGAAGGATCAGGCACAGCAGTTAGTCGACAGACATTGTCCAGGAGGCCTGACCTCCCGTCACCACTGTACCAGTTTCGAAACAATCCATGCACAATATACTTTTCAATTTACGATGAGTTACAAATACTTGCATCCTTTTTTCACTAGCTCTGAATAGAAGCTACATCACAAACAAGTAATGTGTGTCAAACCCTTTTTCTTCGGCCGGAGTGGCCGAGCGGTTCTAGGCGCTTCAGTCTGGACCGCTGCGGTCGCAGGTTCTCATCCTGCCTTGGGTATGGATGTGTGTGATGTCCTTAGGTTAGTTAGGTTTAAGTAGTTCTAAGTCTAGGGGACTGATGACCTCAGATGTTAAGTCCCATAGTGCTCCGAGCCATTTGAACCAAACCCAAACCTTTTACTTGGATTGCCATACGGTATGGCGAGATTCGTCACTTTAAATCACTCGTTTCCACTGATCCACTGTCGATGGGCGTCGCGCTTTGCACCACCTCAAACGTCGCTTGGCATTGACTACAGAAACTTGTGTCCCTTGGCATTGACTACAGAAACGTGTGACTTACAGGGATCTGCTCGACTACTGTACTCCACCCTTTTTAACGCCCTACACACAGTCATTATGCAAGCTGGACTGCTGGTTGCAGTTTGGAACTCACGACTGATTCCTTCCACTGACTTCATGCTATTTCTTACAACCACGCTGCACAGTGGTCAACGGACCCAGTCCGTCAGTATATGAGGTCTACCTGTTCTTGGTTTAGCTATGGTTGCTCCTTCACGTTTCCACTTCACAATTACATCATCTACAGCTGACTTTGTCAGCTTTAGAAAGGTTAAAATGTCCTTGACGGATTCGTTACCCAGGTGACACCCAATGAGTAGTCCATGTTCAAAGTCGCAGAGCTATCCTGACCAAACCATTCTGCTGGTTTCCATGGTAGAGCTGTAGCACAAGGGTCAACTGAACTCTTGCCCCGATTACAGCGGAACAAACATGGCTCCGTTGGACCGTTACAACAACTGAACAATATTATGTGGAGTCGAGAATCGTGTTACACGTTGCGGGAGCCCAGAGTGTGGCAGTTATTGCCGTGTGATGGCTTTGGTTCCTCATTGTTTTAGTCTGGATCTTCATTACGCTCACTTTGAACTGATTGCTCCAGACACGCACATAAAATTACTGTTGACATAAAATACTTCTGTTGTAAAAAAAAAAAAAATGGCTCTGAGCACTATGAGACTCAACATCTGATGTCATCAGTAACCTAGAACTTAGAACTACTTAAACCTACCTAACCTAAGGACATCACACACATCCATGCCCGAGGCAGGATTCGGACCTGCGACCATAGCAGTCGCGCGGCTCCGGATTGAAGCGCCTCGAACCGCTCGGCCACCGCGGCCGGCTTGTAGTAAAAAGTTTATCATTTGTGATGAACACCATTGTTGTTCTGCATGCAAAACTCTTTCGTCTGTGCACACCTGTGCCATGGAATAAGTTTGTCACACAGCTCACCTCCTTAAAGTGCTGAACCCGAACTAGGGCAGAAAGACTGACACAAAGTCCTCATTTTTGCCTAAGACAGATATTCAGTACATCGAGACAGCTGCTCAGGTTGTGTGCTCCTGTGTCTGAGCTACAATTAAATTGATAAAATCAACTTATGTTCATTAAAAATAAAAATTTACATTTGACAAGGACCAGCTTAGGGTTGGTACTGCGCCAGATTAATTTTTGAAACAGAAATGAATAAGCTATCTCAGTCTGGTTTGCAAGGAGAGTACGTAGTTGGTGGTACATTTCTAACGGTAGAGACTTCTCGCGAGGCAAGACGGAATCGGACGCTGGAACTGGCCTGTGTGCACGGCGACGGCCTGCTTGAGTCCGTGAGAGTCGATGCAGGAAGTTTGGCGGCGCGGCTGGCTCGCCTGTTTACTCCGGGCAGCGGCGTGCTGACAGGTCCGTAGTCTTCCTTCTAGCTCTGTCATTTGCGGATAGCTGTAAACTCGCTTACCCTCTTGTCTTTTGTTTATTCTCATTTAATTCCCGTTGACCCATTTGGGCGCGGTGGGGGCTGTCAGCGGATACAAGTCGCCACTCTTCAGCCATATGGGACTAAAAGTTTAAAAAATATTATAAAACTGGACACGGTAGTCGATAAAATAAAAAGACAGATTGTCACTTGCGTCATTTAAAATATGAAAGGGGGATTTGTTGATTAATTAAAATATTGACACAGATGAGACGACAAATGCATGTTTCACAAAATATAAGAGAGACGGACAGCTGGGTAAGTTAAAAACAGTAAAAAGCCGGTGTGTTGGCCGATTAAGGAACAGACATAGACAAGTGATGTGATGAGTGGGCATATACTGCCAGGGAGAGGGGTATGGTGTGAATGTAGCAGTTCAAGTAGTGTGTAAGAGGGCTTTTGAGTGGACGGATATTTGGAGGAGGGATTCGGTTGAGTGAAGAAGGATGCTGTTCCGAACCGAGATTTAGGATGTGCGTGGAGGTGGAGAAAGGGAGCCCTGACTGAGAGAAGTGGGGTGGTTTCTTTTAGGCCCGGTAGGATGGGTGTATATCAGGGCACATTTCACGGTTAGGTGAGGGAAGGCAATTAAAGCTTCATTGGGAGAGGATACAGAAAGTGTGGAGGTATAGCATTGGGGAAATGCAGTGGTAGAAGTGTGGCAGGGTACCAGGGTCATTGAGCAGGGTAAAAACTAGGCAGTGGGTAGTGTCGAATTTACAGATAGCGTAGAAATTCGGAGGTGTTCAAGATGGAAGGGTAGGATAGAGAATTTTATAAGTTGGTAGAGGATATAGTTGCGGAAGGGCAAATGAATCCGAAAGGCTACGTGGAGTGCATGGCGTTTGAGCATCTGTAGAGTATAATAAAAAGATGGTGAGTGGAAGTCTATGCCACATTTGCATAGCATAGTATGGGTTAGATCAGGGGTTTATAGGTGTGGAGGATTTTAGAAGGGCACAATCCCTACATTCAGCCAGTGAGTAGTTTCAGTAATTTTAATCTATTGTGGGCTTTCTCTTGAATAGTTAGTAGATGGAGTTTCCATATTAGTCTGTGACCATGTGTTAATCAGGGTATTTTAGTGTGTTAGTTAACTGGATAGGACGGTTGTGAATGATAAGGTAGAATTCGAGGGTACGGGTGGGTGGTTCAGCCTATAATTAATGCCTGGATTTTAGTGGGGTTGATTTTGAAGAGCCACTAGTTGCACGAGGAGGTGAACGGACTGAGATGGAGCTGCGGGGAGCGTTGCGATTTCTGAAGGGTGGGTTAGAGGGCGAGGGATGCAGTGTAAGCGGAAAACTGGAGGAGATGACCAGGAGGAGGAGGCTATGGCATATTTCGTAGTGTAGATGACATACAGGAGAGTTGAGAGTACAGAATCTTGGGGCACACCACACGGGATGGAAGATATGGGAGACGGTGTTGTTGATGGTGATATACGATGGGTGGCTTGAGAGAAAAGATGCGAAGAGGCGGACTTATTTTATGTCATGTGCGGAGGTATGGAGCTTGAAGAGGGACCTGGAATGCTAGACATGGTCATATACTTTTCGAGATCATGAAAGACAATAATGATCTATTTGTGGATATTGATTTTGTGGGAGAGGAGAGGAGTAAGGTACAGGAGTTTGTCGTCGCAGGAGAAATTGTGACAGAAGCCACATTGATGGACAGGAATGGGTAGGTGCTGTTATAGGTGTTTATGGAAACGTCGGGATAAGATGGACTCAAAAACCTTACTAAACACAAAGGTAAGGCTGATGAGACTGTAGGAGGAGGCGTCAGTGGCAGATTTTTTAGGTTTAAGGAAGAGGAGGTTTGGAGAGGTTTACCATAGCTGAAGATAGAAACACATGTGAAGGATTATATTAGAAAGGATGACTATGATTTCTAGGAAGATAAGCGGGCATTCTTTCAGGTATTTGTATGTTAGTAGTCGTGACTGGGAACAGTGTTGCTTTTGTTATGAGTACCTGCTTAATGTCTTGTGTTGTTATTGGAGTATTGAGTTCTGTCTGTAGTATGTTGTCGAGGAACTAGAAGCTAGGAGCGAGGGCCGAGAAGAAGGTATTCGTATGCTCATGGACTGTCGGGAATAAGGAGTAGTCGAAGTGAGGGTCATCTGGGATGGTGAATGCGTCAGAGAGGGAGGATGAAAAGTGGTTGGCTTTGCTTGGTTTGTTGGTGGAGGAGGTGATTATCACGCTGGAGGAGATAAGAGGGAGCAGGGTTGTTGCGAATAAGGTGGTGAAATGTTTTCCAGTACCTGGAAGGGTTTATGGGAAGTGTGGCGTTGAGATTTGTGCACACGGAGTTTCTTGGCAGTCACCAGATTTTAGTTGTCTCGTCGCTGTTGTCGGTGGTGTGTAATGCTGCCACAGTCATGGGTCTGCAGGGAGGATCAGAAAGCCGATGGGATTCACAGAGGTGTAGGAGAGCACGAGGAGGGAATGTGGGATAGTATGGGTAGATGGTCTTCGTTAGAACGTGGTGAGCAACGACATTTGACAAGGTCTGTTGTAGGAAGGTGGCGGCATGTTGGATGTCACTGGGGTGTCTGAAAGATAATGGGTGGCTTCCGAGTTGGGTAGGAATGGATTCCTGTAGGCTTACCAGCTGGTACGGAAGTAGTCTTGGATGTGTTTGGGAGAGGCAGGAAGAGTGTGTGCGCGGTAGGCTGCATGTTGTAGGAGATGGTGCGTAGAACAGGGAGACAGACACTTATAACTTGGTCGAGGACTGCTGCAGCAATGTACCCAAAGATGTTAGGAGAGGTGAGGATAACATCAGGAGTGGAACTGTTTTCAGGACAGATGTGCAGTGGGACTGGGACTATATCACCATAGAGGGAGTCAGTAAACTGATGCCACCTCTGGAGATCACCATGGGAGCGGCTATGATGTGGTTACAAAAGTCGAGAAGATACGGTCTATGCGGAACTTGCCCTTGCAGCCTGCTCCCTTTTGTAGACCGTAATTATATCGCATTGCGGCCAAGTGGCTTAGCTGTTGGCCTGCTGCTGCCTTTACCGCCATCTGTGGTGAACCGGTAAAACTGCTTCTGTCGACAATCTCCGCTTGCAAAGATTTTACGATTAGTAAATGTACCTTTAGTAGAGGAATGCAGCCAGAAATTGTAATTGTTTGCTCTGCGAAGCAGCTGTGCGGCGGCGCATCCGAGGCATGATGGTGTCGGGCAAGCAGCTGTCGCTGGACTCCAGCCTCGACATGGCGCACTCGCTGGCGGGCCGCAGCGGCATGCGGCCGCACTCAGAACCCTCGGCCGGCGACCACCTGCCAGAGGAGGACGACTCAGGTCAGGCTGCCACCACAAACCCTCTCCTCCCACATGTCCCACTTAGAGGGCATTTTTAAATTCTTCTCTTTCCCTCTAAGGAAACTGTGTCAGCGATTTTTACTTATAGACCGTCTGACAGCAACTGAATAAAACACAATTTTAGTGCCATACGCGTTTCGCCATTACATTCTGTAAGGCATAATCAGTGGCCTAGAATGTGTACATATGTTTGCTATTTAATTTACATTTTTGTTACTGTACCTATAGGTTATAAATAGTTCTGGTGGTTGGTATTTCCTATTAAGTAGTAATGTTTTGAACTGTACTTACAGGTTGCGTGGATAGTTTCTTACATATTACGCTCCTGTTGCATTTTTGGTGTTGTTCTTCTTCTTATGAGTGCCAATTTTCGGCTTTTTCCCTCATTCCACAGCACTATGAACTGAACGATTGTTTCAATGCAATGTTTTGGTTTCTGTTGCTGACTGTCAAATGTTTTTGCCAAAGATCGAATGTTATTGCCAAACTTCCGAGTGTAATTATTGAAGTATCTGTGATCTGATCGTGTATGTATTTGTGTGTGCGTTTGTGTATGTGCGCGCGCGCACGCATGTGTGTGTGTGTGTGTGTGTGTGTGTGTGTGTGTGTGTGTGTGTGTGTGTGTGAAGTTCAGCATTCGGGGATCCGCCAGCTGCAGGCATGTGTTCGAGACTGGGCTGTGCCTGCCTTATGCACTAAGTCCTTTTTGGGACTTGGTGTCTCAGCCCTGCTGATTTGTGGTCTGCTCCTGCCAACTCCGACTCTGTGTCCCTAGCGGGACTCAGCTACATAAAAGCCAGCCGCCAGTCGACTCCTGCCCGAGTGCAGCGGTTCATACGCTGTGTACAGTACCTTCGTTTACCATTATAGTGACGAGAGCTGGACGAGGGACCAGCGGGCTCACACAACGCTGATACAAATAGCGCAAATGGTGCCACTAATGTCGCGTTGGGAGCTGAGGGTGAGGGGCCGGCTCCCAAGTGGGGTGGCATCGCAGCACGACACGAGGCGCCACTGGCCTCAAACCCGTGCTCTACAGAGGCTGCCGGCCTGAGCAGCACGAGGTGCCAGCGCAGCAGCCGCCGGAAGCCGTTGCCCGTTCGTAGGCCCAGTCAGAATCAGCAAGGAGGAGCATGCCTGCCGTGTACCAAGATCAATAAACCTCTTTGTAATTGTTAACAGTGTTCGCCCTGGGCACAACGACCTGTCACCACCACTCACTCATGTATCAGCGTTTTCACCACGCTAAAGCTATTAGTCGTGTCAAACAAAAATACAAAGTGTCTTAAGAGACAAGACGAATTTTAGACTGTACTTCACACCTACGTGACTGATTAGCTTTCGACAACTCCTTGCAGTGATTTGTTCCAAACAATTTTTTTTATTTGCTGTTCTCTCATTTTTTTGCTCCAGGAGTAATAACTTCTATTTTTTCACTTATTATTCATTTATTCGTTCACACGTAGTGTTCTGCAGATCCAGTCACGGAGGAGTCTTCAGGGACGTGGAAAAGTCGTCAGATTATACATTAATAGGAGGGGTCAGCGACTGCTCGCAATTTCTGTGAAATTATTAGTAACCAGTTAAGACAAGTGTGCAACCATTCACATTGACATATCACAGGAATTACTGCAGATTACTTGCAGCTTAAAAAATTAGCTCTGGTTTAGTAGTAGTATTGCTGGCTTCCGCCGAGTACGATTGATCCCTGCCTTAAAATCCAGACTTTTTGATATGCCTCCAGTGCCAATTTGTCTACCATCCTCGTACAGTTTCATATGCTGTTACAACTACTCTGCGATGATCCACCCTTCCTGGGCAGCTATCATTTGGCTTAGTGAAAGGTCCAAGTTGGGTTCCCAGGTTTCGTTAATGGCGGTAAGGTTTTATTTGCAAAACATCTCTAAAAGTTCATCTGACCAGTACAGCCGTGGCTGTAGAATAACTCTCGTCATACACTCATGTGACAAGAGTCATGGAACAAACCTCTAACATCGTGTCAGACCTCCATTTGCCCAGACTAGTGAAGCAACTCAATGTACACTACTGGTCATTAAAATTGCTACACCAATAAGAAATGCAGATGATAAATGGGTGCCGGCCGCGGTGGTCTAGCGGTTCTAGGCGCGCAGTCCGGAACCGCGGGACTGCTGCGGTCGCAGGTTCGAATCCTGAGTCGGGCATGGATGTGTGTGATGTCCTTAGGTTAGTTAGGTTTAAGTAGTTCTAAGTTCTAGGGGACTGATGACCACAGTAGTTAAGTGTCATAGTGCTCAGAGCCATTTGAACCATTTGATAAATGGGTATTCATTGAACAAATATATTATACTAGAACTGACATGTGATTACATTTTCACGAAATCTGTGTGCATAGATCCTGAGAAATCAGTGGCCAGAACAACCACCTCTGGCCGTAATAATGGGCTTCATACGCCTGGGCATCGAGTCAAACAGAGCGTGGATTGCGTGTACAGGTACAGCTGCTCGTGCAGCTTCAACACGATACCACACCTCATCAAGAGTAGTGACTGGCGTATAGAGACGAGCTAGTTGCTCGGCCACCATTGACCAGACGTTTTCAGTTGGTGAGAGATATGGAGTATGTGCTGGCTAGGGCAGCAGTCAAACATTTTCTGTATCCAGAAAGGCCCGTACAGGACCTGCAACATGCGGTCGTCCATTATCCTGCTGAAATGCAGGGTTTCACAGGGATCGAATGAAGGGTAGAGCCACGGGTCGTAACACATCTGAAATGTAACGTCCACTCTTCAAAGTGCTGTCAATCCGACCGAGACGTGTAACCAATGGCACCCCATACTACACGCCGGGTGATACACCAGTATGGCGATGACGGATACACGCTTCCAATGTGCGTTCACCGCGATGTCGCCAAACACGAATGCAACCATCATGATGCTGTAAACAGAACCTGGATTCATCCGAAAAAATGGCGTTTTGCCATTAGTGCACCCAGGTTCGTCGTTGAATACATCGTCGCATGCGCTCCTGGCTGTGATGCAGCGTCAAGGGTAACCGCAGGCATGGTCTCCGAGCTGATAGTCCATGCTGCTGCAAACGTCGCCGAACTGTTCTTGCAGATGGTTGTTGTCTTGCAAACGTTCCCATCTGTTGACTCAGGGATCGAGACGTGGCTGCACGATCTGTTACAGCCATGACGATAAGATACCTGTCATCTCGACTACTAGTGATACGAGGCCGTTGGGATGCAGCAGGGCGTTCCGTATTACCCTCATGAACCCTCCGATTCCAGTTTCTGCTAACAGTCATTGGATCTCGACCAACGAGAGCACCAATGTCGTGATACGATAAACCGCAAACGCGATGAGCTACAATCCGACATTTATCAAAGTCGGAAACGTGATGGTACGCATTTCTCCTCTTTACAGGAGGCATCACAACAACGTTTCACCAGGCAACGCCGGTCAACTGCTGTTTGTGTATGAGAAATCGGTTGGAAACTTTCCTCATGTCAACACGTTGTAGGTGTTGTCGCCACCGGTTCCAACCTTGTGTGAATGCTGTGAGAAACTAATCATTTGCAATTCACAGCATCTACTTCCTGTCGATTAAATTTCGCGTCTGTAGCACGTCATCTTCGTGGGGTAACAATTTTAATGGCCAGTAATGTATATTGAAGCTGCTATTTGCAGGGCAACCGTGTGTTTGCACTTAGTAAACAATGTCAAATATATGATAAAACGTTGACTTACAATGATTTAACAGATACAAATAAAAAATAACTCTGTATCCCTCCTACAAACAAGTGAGTAAATGACGTGGTTACTTCCACCGAGGGCCGAACCGCACAACCCTGGGTTCGGTGTGGGGCGGTGGAGGGGTGAAGTGGACTGCGGTAGTCGTGGTGGGGTTGCGGATCAGGTCGGCTGCAGCGGGGGCGGAGCCTCTCTGTCGTTTCTAGGCCCCCGGTTAACATACAATACAAGTAATGACTGGTACCTGATGTGAAATATCGTTTGTTACGTACGTACTACAGCGCAAGAAAACAACAGATTGCTGGAATCTGATTTTGATTGAAACTGAATTAGCAGCTGTAGTAGTTCACAGTACAAGTGACAGAACGTTCTTTCAATCATTTCACTACCAGGATAAACGATTTTTCAGAATTTTTTCATGAAAGTGACGTTTTTGAAAGACGCTAACGATGTATGAAAATTATTGGTTGAAATTCTGTGCATTTAAACATTCCTAATAACATATAAAAATACTTTATATCCCTAATATCAGGTGAAGCCTTTCTTCCTCCTCTCCCCCCCCCTCCCACCGTCCCGTCTCTCTCTCTCTCTCTCTCTCTCTCTCTCTCTCTCTCTCTCTCTCCCCTCTCATCACTACTTGTTTTCTTCTATGAATGTTTAGGTCATTGTACGTATTACCTGGATTTTATCTTACTGTCACACTCATTACTGCACATATATTCAGTTATAATGTGTTTTATTACTAATGCCAAGAGAGTGTCAAATTGAAATTAAGCTCTCATTTGAGTTCTCAAGTTCATAAATGTTGGCTTGTATATATGTTCTCATAACTTTACAACCCATTAAATCAATGGAGTTCTGTGGACAGATACAGGGGCTGAACGAAAAATTATGGAAACACCACAATCACAACACGTTACCATGCCTAATACGGCGTAGGCATTCGAAACAGCTTCCAGTCGTCTCAGAATGGATAAATATATGTCCTGCGTGGTTTTCTAGGAAATCTAATAACACTCTTCCAGCAAAATAGTGGCAAGTTTATGTAACGATGTTGAAGGTGAATAGCGATTTTGCACACTTCTCTTCAGATGAAACTATAAGGCTGAGTAACATTGAGATCTGGTGATTGTGGTGGCCAGAAGAGACGCGGAAATCCCTCCTCATGCTCAGAAGAACAGTCCTGGATTATGCGAGCTGTGCGAGCAGGGGCCCTGTCATGTAGGAACATAACATCACCACAGGGGAACAAACGTTGTACTATAGGACGGACCTGATCAGCCAAAATGGTCGCATAATCCTTGGCACCAAGGTAACCTTGCAGAATACGTTGGAGTCCATGGAATACCACGATATGGCTGCCCAAATCATCACCCAGCCGCCGCTATGTTTCATTCTTGAGACGTAAACTTGGTCAGAAGCTGGAAACAATGTGAAACAAAACTCATCCTACTAAATGATTTTCTCCCATTGCACCGTAGTCCCGGTTTAGCGACTTCAGCACCACGTTTCCATGTTACGGGCATTTGCATCGCTGAATGGGTTTGGCATTCCAGCTCGCTCTGCAGTTCCCGTTTATGGAGCTCGCTTCGAGTTATTTTCGTGCTGAATGGGTTCTTCAGTGTGACATTCAGTTCTACAGAGCCTTTTGCAACTGCTGTTCTTTGCAATGACCATCTATCACGACCACTCTTTACACACTTTCCTCCGCATTGTTACTTACCGGATGATCTGTTTTCAGCTTTCGCTTCACATCGTATAAATCTTGGATACAGTGCCTCTTGAAACACCAAACACTTCGTCTGTCTTGCTTACAAAAGCTCCCACCATGCGATTACCTACAATTTCTCCATATTCGAATTCACTTAGTTCCGACATAATGCACTCACGAGCATACAGAACACTCTTCTGACCAAGGCTGGAGCTTGCAACGTATTGACGAATTTTCACAGCCACCGTTCGTGGTCAAATACAACAGTGTAACGTGCAGGCTCGGCTAGCATCTGCATTTATCTTCAAGCATGCATTTGTCGTGGGTTTTCCATATTTAGTCCAACCCCTGTATATTGGCACAATGAGACACTTGTCTGCAAATATTCAAACATTAACAACATCATCTGCGTCGGTAGTTAGAGCACAATTCTTTCTCTATCTCGCAGACAAGGAAGAAGTGTTACCATTACCCTCAAAGTACACTACTGGCCATTAAAATTGCTACACCAAGAAGAAATGCAGATGATAAACGAGTATTCATTGGACAAATATATTATACTAGAACTGACATGTGATTACATTTTCACGAAATCTGTGTGCATAGATCCTGAGAAATCAGTGGCCAGAACAACCACCTTTGGCAGTAATAACGGCCTTGATACGCCTGGGCATTGAGTCAAACAGAGCTTGGATGGGGTGTACAGGTACAGCTGCCCATGAGACTTTAACACAATACCACAGTTCATCAAGAGTAGTGACTGGCGTATAGTGACGAGCCAATTGCTCCGCCACCATTGACCAGACGTTTTCAATTGGTGAGAGATCTGTAGAATGTGCTGCCCAGGGCAACAGTCAAACATTTTCTGTATCCAGAAAGGCCCGTACAGGACCTGCAACGTGCGGTCGTGCATTATCCTACTGAAATGTAGGGTTTCGCAGGGATCGAATGAAGGGTAGAGCCACGGGTCGTAACACATCTGAAATGTAACGTCCACTCTTCAAAGTGCCGTCAACGCGAACAAGAGGTGACCGAGACGTGTAACCAATGGCACCCCATACCACACGCCGGGTGATACGCCAGTATGGCGATGACGAATACACGCTTCCAATGTGCGTTCACCACGATGTCACCAAACACGGATGCGACCATCATGATGCTGTAAACAGAACCTGGATTCATCTGAAAAAATGACGTTTTGCCATTCGTGCACACAGGTTCGTCGTTGAATACACCGTCGCAGGCGCTCCTGTCTGTGATGCAGCAACAAGGTTAACCGTAGCCATGGTCTCCGAGCTGATAGTCCATGCTGGTGCAAACGTCTTCGAACTGTTCGTGCAGATGGTTGTTGTCTTGCAAACGTTCCCATGTATTGACTCAGGGATCGAGACGTGGTTGCACGATCCGTTACAGCCATACGGATAAGATGCCTGTCATCTCGACTGCTAGTGATGCGAGACCGTTGGGATGCAGCAGGGCGTTCCGTATTACCCTCATGAACCCACCGATTCCATATTCTGCCAACAGTCATTGGATCTCGACCAACGCGAGCAGCAATGTCGCGATACGATAAACCGCAATCACGATAGGCTACAATCCGACATTTATCAAAGTCGGAAACGTAATGGTACGCATTTCTCCTCCTTACAGGAGGCATCACAACAACTTTTGACCAGGCAACACCGGTCAACTGCTGTTTGTGTATGAGAAATCGGTTGGAAACTTTTCTTATGTCAGCACGTTGTAGGTGTCGCCGCCGGCGCAAAACTTGTGGGAATGCTTTGAAAAGCTAAACATTTGCATATCACAGCATCTTCTTCCTATCGGTTAAATTTCGCGTCTGTAGCATGTCATCTTCGTGGTGTAACAATTTTAATGGCCAGTAGGGTAGCATGGACTCTCAACGTGTTGTTGGAAGTATTCTGCGGGAATATTGAGCCACGCAGCCTCTATAGCCGTCCATAACCGGACGGTGTTGGTAGTGCAGGATTTTATGCAGGAACTGACCTCTCGATTATGTCACATGGTTCAATGGTGTTCATGTCGTGGGATCTGGGTGGCTGTATCATTCACTCAAAATGTCCAGAATTTGCTTCAAACCAATCACGAACAAATATGACCCTATGGCATGGCACATTGTCATCCAGAAAATGAATGGCTGCAAATGATCTCCAAGTAGCCGAACATAACCATTTCGAGTCCATGATCAGTTAATTTGGACCAGGGGACCCAGCGTATTCCACGAAAGCGCAGCTCACACTATTATGGAATCACCACCAACTTGCACAATGCCTTGTTGACAACTTGGATCCACGGCTTCGTGGAATCTGTGAAACACTCGAACCCTACCATCATCTCTGAATAAGTGGAATAGGGACTCATCTGACCAGGCAACGGTCCCAGTCTTCTAGGGCCAGACCGTTATGGTCACGAGCCCAGGAGAGATGCTGCAGGCGATGTCGCGCTGTTAGCAAAGGTACTTGAGTCGGTCGTTTGCTGCCGCAGCCCATTAACGCCATATTTCGCCCCACTGCCCTAATCGGATACATTCGTCGTAAGTCCCACATTGATTTTTTGCGGCTATTTCACGCAGCGTTGCTTGTCTGTTAGCATGGACAACTCTACACATACGCCATTGCTATAGGTAGTTACGTGAAGGCCGTCAGCCATTGCGTTGTCCATAGCGAGAGGTCATGCCTAAAATTTGGTACTCTGGGCACGCTCTTGACACTGTGGACCTCGAAATATTCACTTTCCCCAACGATTTCCAAACTAGAATGTGCCATGCGCCTGGCTCGAACTACCATTCCGCATACAAAGTCTGTTAATTCCCGTCCTGTTGCCATAATCACGGCTGAAACCTTTTCACAGGAATCAACCGAGTACAAATGAGAGCTCTTCCACTGCCCTTGTATACCTTGAGCACACAATACTAATGCCATCTTTATATGTGAATATTGCTATCCTATGACTTCCGTCACCTCAATGTAGTAGCTGGCAAATCAAATGGATGGTCCAAAATACCACACATAGTCCTGTTGATCAACAATCCACTACCTCGTAATTCCAAACCTCTAATCCCCATTAGCTTCCCCTACTCATAGCAACTAGCAACTATCACTACGTTGTTGTGCACCGAGTATATCCAAAGCAAACCTGCTTTCCGAAAATACAGTTCGGTTCGCTCACATCTTTTTGACAAGGACATCCCTCTATTTTACTCCTGAAGGTGTTGCACGATGCATGTACTCCTACTTGCCACAATTTCAAGTGTAACTACCCAGCTTTGGCATTACTGAAGTTCACCCTCGGTCATTAGCACATGTTGATCCCCATCTTCTTCTCTAATAGCAGCACTCCTTCCTCTCTTACTTGCACAATTTTTACAACTTATCCTAACTTCTCTGCATAAGTGTGTTCCGTGTAACACCTAAACAGTGTGTGCTTGCCAACTACTGGTACCTTCATTGATATATACAATTAATAGCTGTCTTTTGTTATACCCACCTTTGCACCATTGTAGTAGAATAGCAACTTCTGGCTGCTCTGCTCCACCGCTAGCTGTAATTCCGTCGTCCGCAGCTCGTGGTCGTGCGGTAGCGTTCTCGCTTCCCACGCCCGGGTTCCCGGGTTCGATTCCCGGCGGGGTCAGGGATTTTCTCTGCCTCGTGATGACTGGGCGTTGTGTGATGTCATTAGGTTAGTTAGGTTTAAGTAGTTCTAAGTTCTAGAGGACTGATGACCATAGATGTTAAGTCCGATAGTGCTCAGAGCCATTTGAACCATTTTGTAATTCCGTCGAAAGGTTTCATTGCACTTTCCTCAGATGGTTCCAATGGCTCTGAGCACTATGGGACTTAAAATCTGAGGTCATCAGTCCTCTATAACTTAGAAGTAATTAAACCTAACTAACCTAAAGACATCACACACATCCATGCCTAAGTCAGGATTCGAACCTGCGATCATAGCGGTCGCGTGGTTTCAAACTGTACCACCTAGAACCGCTCAGCCACTCCGCCCGGCAATCTCCGTTGTTGCCAGATGTATACATCATGGCGGCAATGACGTCATCCAATATGGCGTTGTGTAGACATGGTAACAGCGCATGATGTCATCCAAGATGGCGGCAGTGAGGTCCCAAGATGGCGGCTTTTGGCGGGAAGTTTGAATTTTGGCGGGAAGATAGGTCAATTGGGCCACGTCCACTAACCTAACCCCTCTCCGCTCCCCCCAGAAAAATGGCTGAAAGTTCAAATTCCAAGCTGGCCGGAGTGGCCGTGCGGTTCTAGGCCCTACAGTCTGGAGCCAAGTGATCGTTACGGTCGCAGGTTCGAATCCTGCCTCAGGCATGGACGTGTGTGGTGTCCTTAGGTTAGTTAGGTTTAATTAGTTCTAAGTTCTAGGCGACTGATGACCTCAGAAGTTGAGTCGTATAGTGCTCAGAGCCATTTTCTCAAATTCCAACAGGATAATGCGTCACATACGGTTATCTCTACTAACCTAAGAAAAATCGCGGGAAGACAGGTCACGTGGGCTACCTCCACTAACTTAAGTCATCCAACCACCACCTCTTCCTAGGAACTGGCGCCAAGTTTGAATTTTGGCGGCAAAGAAAGGTCACTTGGACTTTATTTAACAACCAAAGGAAATTGTGGGAAACAAAGCTTACCACCACTAACCTA
Source organism: Schistocerca gregaria (assembly GCF_023897955.1). Classification (NCBI taxonomy): domain Eukaryota; kingdom Metazoa; phylum Arthropoda; class Insecta; order Orthoptera; family Acrididae; genus Schistocerca; species Schistocerca gregaria. The sequence continues at coordinate 654,599,920 of NC_064931.1, read as the reverse complement.
AGTCACTCGACCGCCATCTCTTCCTAGGGATTGCTGGGAAAGGACTCAGCCTGCATTGGGCTGCTGGAGAGAGGAAGGAGCGTATTTTATTTATTTTGGAACAATTTATTTAGGGACGGAGTACATATATCACAGTGATCCAGAACACACACTCTGACATACGACACAGCATACAGACCTACAAACTACTCCGAAATAACTCATGTATAATGCTCTACACACGTGCTTCCTTATTGTAAACTGTCAAACTAAGACTGTACAGCCTGCTGACAATCAAACGACTCGTAAGTAATGAGATAAATTTACGTACATAGAGCTGAACAAATCGTAAATTCTCAAAATAATAATCCATCTAAAAGACTCTGCAAACATGCTCACTAATTTTCAACTGTTAAAATCCTGCACCAGTCTTATTTAAACAATTAGAGGCAGCACCACGATCCAGTGTGTTCACCACGAGGTCCGCACTTCAACTGACCTAGTACATAGTACCACCACCAGAGGCCACTCTCGCTGTTCCGTGACGTAATCCAAGATGGCAGCCTTAATGTCAGCTGATGACACAATAACCGTTATCCAAGATGGCGGCAAAGAGTGTGTTCGGCATGATGTCGAGACCTAGTACACAGTACCACCACCAGGAGCATTGTTGTTTGTTCCCTGACGTGATCCAGAATGGTGGGGGCAAATGGCGGGAAAAGGACTCTCATTGACCAACCTGCCTGCAGCACCATTACCGAATTAATCTGCAACCGATCAGAAGAAGACCGCTACACTCCACGTCTCGTGAATGAATGGAGATTTCCGAGTCCTAACTCATCCAAGTGCACGAGATTTCTCGAGATGCGCCCATGTCGAGGAGCTTAGCACTCCTTATTGTTGTATAGTAACAGATTTCAAAGTGTCATTATGTAATAGCAGACAGTTAAGAAGAACAAGAAACGAATGATTTTTATGCGAGCTGGAGTTCCGAGAAAACGTCGACATCGAAACGAAGGGAATCAGGGAAACAGTCAATTTTTTTCCGTCGAGGCAGCATTATACTGTATGTCCATTGAGGTACCAGTGATACATGTAAGTTGACTACTGTAGTTGATGCTTTTCAGGAAGACAGAACTATTCACCTCTAAACTTACTTGCATCTGCGTTAAAGGATAACAGAGAGCGGATGGGGTGACCGATTGAGATGGAGCTGTAATGAGGTACAATTTAATTTTTGACTGATGCATTCTAGAGAAGAAGAAGTTGCTGCAGTTCAATTTTTCCACTGTTCTGTCTGCATGCAACAGCCACGTGACATAGCCTGCGTTCTGCTTGTATACAGCCACTTGTTCTGTATGTGGTTTAAAACACTGTCTACTTGTGATCATTAACGGTAAACCTGTAGGTCATCAGAGGACTTCCATCTCATGTGTGATGAAACTTGACACACTCCTCTAAACGAACTTTGGTTTATGCCATGTACTCCATCCCCACTGTCGCATCTTGGCTATAAAATCGAGACTTCAGCGTCAAAAAAAGTTTGCGATAAGTGCTTGTGAGGTGCTGCAATCCCTGTTTGCACAGATGTACTGTTTACTGAGTTAGTGACGGAATGACTTGTAATTTTCACATCTCGGACTCTGCTGCTATGAATTTATCTGTTTCCTTTTAGGAGGTATCCCCCGCTACTAATGACCATCTTATATAGGCCTGATGCAGGCATCGTATAGTTTCTGAACCGTGATCGGATGTGAACGGTAAACACTATACATCTCTGGAAACCTGTATTGTGCTAGTATCACGCAGAGCAAATGTTTTACGGAAGTTAGTGGAGCTTTTATAGTTCCGAATTTTTTTCTGTTGGATGGTGCAGAACTACGATGATAGCGTGTTGGGCTGATGGATTTGAATGGACGTGGATCTGCTACAGTCTGTAGTATCCGTATCTAGTTTGGAAACGTACCACATTGCGCGCATGTCCACTGAATGGTCGAAACACGGTCCTGTTGCACTAACTCAGGTCATTCTGTTTCTATATGGGTTGCAGAAGGTGGAGAATATGTCTTTCTCCGACTTCTGCTCAGTTCCGACTTAATTTGGAACGATCGCATGCGCTAAGCTGTAGAAATGGGAGCTGTTGCAAGATGCGTAGGGGCTGACTAAAATCAAGTTGGAATTTTACTGTAGCAGACATATTCGAAAAAGGTGTCTCGTTTCGAGATATGAGAGTGCCAGAAATATGATTCACTTGTGGGGTGTGATCCAACGCAGGTATGTGGTTGAATGGAAAGACTTGATTCCAAATAATGGACATCGTTTCTAGCAGATAGTGCAACACTAGAGATCTGAAAAGCTTGTGTACATTTTCTTACAACCTCAATCAGCACATCATCTACTATTACTGTTTGTGTTCCTTCTCAATGAGTCATCGCCTATAAATCAGTGGATATATTGCAGAACCTCTGGTATTGTATCGAGTCAGAATATGTTACAAGCACTACAGAAATATCTAGCTGGGGCATGTGAGTGAGCCGCAAATACCAGTTACATACCACATTCCTTAGTCGAATCATTTTCAAATCTCAGCGATTTTATAATGAGGTTGCATTGTGGGCTACATGTAACTAGAGTGCTGGTCTGATAATATACACTCCAGCGATGACTGTCTCGGTATTTGTGTGGATAGAAACACCACCTCTATTTATAAAGCCAATATACTTGTGTGCACTGAGGAACCATGACCGCTTGTGACAGTAACATACAGTAGTTGTTGGGCTCGAGTATTTTAACATCTGGCCGATTACGTCGCTCTTTCTAGGACACGGTGGTAGCACTCGCACGAAAAACTTGTGAGACATGTCCACTGTTGTACTGGCGACCGGAACGGTCGCGGGGCTGTAGAGATAGAAACCCGGCGGGACCCGCGGAGCGGCCCCCGAACAACACGAGAGAGGACGGACACGACCAATGAAGAACCTTATGACACAACAAGAACAGACAAGAGTCACGAATCAAACAAGACAACCATGTCCACTTGTAAAGCAACACAAAAGTCAATACTCTGTCTAATGCGAGGCGATATGTCCTGAGACGCACGCGAGGTTAGACTGGCATGCTGAGAGACAGGCAGGCGCTTAAGTACTCGATCAGGGACGCTGCTATTGGCCGCTGCAACCACGTGTTCCACTGTGGCGCCCTCACTTTAAATGCGTGGCAGGAGGCGCGTGCCGCCACAGCTTATGGCGCGATGGTACAGAGACCTCTCCGGGTCTTCAAAGTCCATGACGTCTGGCGAGGATTCAAATTCCGCGGCGCACGTTACCAGATCCCTCCCCCCTGAAATTTGCACATAGGGGCGGAAACGCCCTGGACGGTGCCGAGGCGGGCGGCAGCGGGAAGGAGCCAGGCTCATCAACCGCTATTGGCGGGGAGGAAGGGACACCCAAGGTATCCATGACAGCCAATCAAGAGTCCAGGGTGGGGGAGGGAGCCGCCGATCCACCTGGAGGGGGAGAGAGCCGGTGGCAGGCCCTCAGGGAGACGGCATCAACGACGAGTACCCACATCGACCCCAAAAACGGGCCCGCAAAATCGATATGGATGCGATCCCAGGGCCAAAGAGGCACAGGCCAGGGTGCAAATGACTGAGGACGACTCGCCTGGTGATGCGTACAGACAGTGCACCCACGGACCAGGCGCTCAATATCGCCATCGATGCCGGTCCAATACATGTGCCGGTGAGCCTAAACTTTCATACGGGACATACCTCAGTGCCCACGGTGTAACAAACTGAGCACCTGAAGCTGCAATGCCAGAGGGATGACCACCTGATGGGCATCTGACTCCGTGGCCAACAGAAGGACATCTGGACCACGGAGAGCCTGTGGGACAGGTGGCGTCAGGGGCTGAAATCGGACTGCATCTGACGAGTGACGTAGGACGGCAACCCGTGGACCACGTAGTTGTGAACCTGCCGCAAGACAGGTTCACGGCGGGTAGCCGCAGCAATGTGAGCAGCCATAAGAGGCAGACCGTCCAGCGCATCCTGGTGGGCAGAATCAGTATGAAAGCAGAGTACCTCCTGTTGGTCAAAGGCAGGATCAGGGCCAGCTGGGAAACGTGACAAAGCATCCTTGTTAGCATGGTGTGTGGTAGGCTTATACCAGATAGTGTAAGCGTAATTATGTAAAAACAATGCCCAGCACTGGAGACTTTGAACCGTCTTCTCCGGAAGGTGAGAGTGGGGTCCGAAAAGTGTAACCAAGGGTTTATGGTCTGTCAGGAGGGTGAACTTTGCCTCAAAGAGATAGGTGTGAAATTTTTGGACAGCGAACATAATCGCCAGAGCCTCCTTTTCAATCTGGGAGTAGTTCTGTTGTGCTAGGGTCAACGTCTTAGAGGCATAATCGGTGAGTTGTTTGGAGCCATCAGCAACCCAGTACGCAAAGACGGCCCCAATAACGTACTCCAAGGCATCAGCCGCCACAACCAAGGGGCGGTCTGGAGAAGAGGGAGTAAGACAAGGGGCGGACTTCAGCATCTCCTTTAAACCGATAAAAGCCTGGTCACAGGCAGGGGTCCACTCAAAAGGTACCAGTTTGCGACGCAAGTGACGGAGGGGTTGAGCAACGGAGGCAGCCTGGGGCAAGAACTTTAAGTAATAAGTAACCTTGCCCAAAACCACCTGGAGTTCAGTTAAGTCTTTGGGACGAGGAAGGGCCTCAATGGCCGTGACATTACGACCTGAAGGGCGAATGCCATCTTTGCTAAGCCAGTGGCCTAAGTATTCCACTTCCAGTTGAGAAAAACAACACATTTCCAGCCAACAGCGTAAGCCAGCAGACTGCAGAGCATGAAATGAGGCACTGATGTTTCGTAAATGTTCCTGGCGGGAACGCCCGGTTACCAAGATGTCATCCAGATAATTCACACATTCAGCGATAGTCTGTGTAAGCTGCTCCAGGAATCGCTGGAAAATGGCTGGCGCCAAAGAGACACCAAAAGGAATGCGCTTGTACTTATAAAATCCGAAAGGCGTGTTGATAACTATGATGTTCTGAGATTCGGCATCCAAGGGCAATTAGTGGTATGCCTCAGCCAGGTCGATAAAGGATAAATACTCTTCCTGTCGGGGAATCTGGTAAGTGTCAATGAGGGACTGAGCATTGACTGTAGCGCCGAAGTCCCCACACAGACGAAGGGATCCATTGGGTTTCCGTATGACCACCAGTGGTGTCGCCCATACACTGTAAGTGACAGGCTCCAGCACGCCAGCGGCCTGGAGCTGATCATGTCCCTGCTTGACTTTGGGCCTTAAGGCCACCGAAAGGTGCCGGGCCCGGAAAAATCGAGGTTGTGCAAATGGCCAGGGGATGATTTGCATCTGAAAGCCGGAAGCACATCCGAGATCCGGTGAAAACAACGACGCAAAAGCGGAGCACTGATCGTCCAAGTCCTGAAAGGAAACAGCCGTGGAAACGACCTTAACTTCGTCGGAAATTGAAAAGCCAAACAGTTGAAACGCATCCAGGCCAAATATATTCGAAGCCAACAGATGGTCGACGACAAAGACGGTAAGGAGCCGGGGAACACGCTTGTACATCGCCTGGACGACGAACTTCCCACGAAGGGGAATGGAACCATACTCATAAGCGACCAAACGGCGAGAGGGAGGCGACATCGCAGGAGAGCCCAGCCGAGTATATGTCATCATATTACTCAGGGAGACGGTGGCCCCAGGGTCGACCTGAAAACTGACATCCTCTGTGAAAATGTGGAGCATGAGGAAAAGCTTCCGTGCTGACGGGTCGTCCTGTGGGACGACCGATTGCAGAGCATGGACTGTATCTTGAGGCCCAGGACTGGAGCGAGTCGAGCGACTACGACAAACCGATTGGATGCGGCCCTCCTTGTTACGCAGCGTGCACCTTTCCCAGCGGTGGGGACAATCAGCCCACGAATGTGCAGTAAAACACCGTGGGCAAGATGGAAGTGGGCCGCGAGACTGGCGACGAAGGGCGACCAAGGGCACCGATGCCATAGAGACTTCAGACAATGAGGAGTCCCGACAGCGCTGGCCTCTGTCGGCCGGGCCACGTCAACGTCGCAAGGGTGGAACTCGCCATCATGCCGCGATCATCGCCACCTGCGGTCGCGCCATAAGACGTTCGTTAGCCGCTTGAGCAATTTCAAAGAAGTGAGCAAATGCATAGAATCTCTTCCAAGGAGGGGTTGTCTAGTTTCAACGCCGCAGTATGGACCTCAGAATCGGGAGCCAGCTGGACCACCACATTCCAGATCAGGGAGTCCACATACGAAGCCTCACACTGCTGATTGGTGCACGTAAAATTGCATCGACGGCTGAGACCCTGCACGTCCGTGACCCAGGAACAATTTGATTAACCAGGCTGTTTATGGTACTGGTGGATCTCCATCCGGGAGGCGACCACATGGTAGCGTTGGGAATAATAGTTTGTCAGCAAAAGGCAGATCTCCTGAAAAGAGGGGGCCACAGGATCGGACAACGGTGCCAACTTGCGGAGAAGAAAGAACGTGTCTGGAGAGGCCCAAGACAAAAACAACGACCGCTGCAAGGAGTCGTCCGTGACTTGAAAAGCCGTAAAATGTTGTTTCAGCCGATGTAAGTAGGTTTCCCAGTCCTCTTTAGCGTCATTAAACGGTGAAAACGACGGCGGACGCGGGAAAGCATCGGACACCCAAGAACTCTGAAGCTGTTGCAGTAAAGCGTCCCGGGCATCGCCTTTGTCCGTTAGCAACTGGAGTGACTTTTGTAAGATGTGTAACTGGAGCTGCTGCTGCTGCATGAGCTGCTGCTGTTACTCCAGCAGACATACCAACTTTGCCTCCATGCCAATAACGACCACGGTTTACCTCGTCACCAAAATGTTGTAACAGCGACCAGCACGGTCACGGGTTTGTAGACTCGGAAACGTGGTGGGACCCGTGGAGCGGCCCGCGAACAATAACACAACGGGAGAGGACGGACACGACAAAAGAAGGACCTTATGACACAACAAGAACAGGCAACAGTGGTGGTGGTTAGTGTTTAACGTCCCGTCGACAACGAGGTCATTAGAGACGGGACAGACAACAGAGTCACGAACCGAACAAGACATCCATGTCCACTTGTAAAGCAACACGAAAGTCAATACGCTGTCTAATGCGAGGTGATATGTCCTGAGACGCACGTGAGGTTATACTGGCAGGCTGAGCGACAGGTAGGCGCTTAAGTACTCGATCGGGGACGCCGCTATTGGCCGCTGCAACCACACGTTCCACTGTGGCGCCCTCACTCTAAATGAGGGCCAGGAGGCGCGCGCCACCACAGATTACGGCGCGATGGTGCAGAGACATCTATGGGTCTTCGACGTCCATGACATTTGGCGGGGATTCAAATTCTGTGGCGCACGGTAGCAGATCCATCCATGGTTGATTTTCTCTCAGTATTATTTCTTATCGCCAGTGATCGGTTATTGACGAAGTATTATACTTAGGTAGTAGCAGCGTGGTGCATGATACGTTGACATTTGGGCATCAGACTTATAAAGTATGTGTTTGTGCTCTGACGTGAGTGACGGAAGTGACTACGTCCAGTCGTAAGGAAAGTATGGGTTTGACGTGGAGTACTGTGATATCATGGGAAGAGTATGTCAAGTCATAAGAATGGTACTGATATTTCTATTTCCAGAGCCACATTGTCGAATGTCGTTCAACTGAGACTGCGATCATAACATTGAGTTGTAAGTAAAGGGATAAAATATATATGTGACTGATTTCGTAGGATAAACACTGCACACGTACGTGCTCGGCCAGCAGTGCCAGAGCCGGCCGTTGTGGCCGAGCGGTTCTAGGCCCTTCAGTCTGGATCCGCGCGACCGCTACGGTCGCAGGTTCGAATCCTGCCTCGGGCATGGATGTGTGTGATGTCCTTAGGTAGTTAGGGTTAAGTAGTTCTAAGTTCTAGGGGACTGGTGACCTCATATGTTAAGTCCCATAGTGCTCAGAGCCTTTTTTTTTTGTGAAGCGCCAGTGAGCTGTGCAGGGGCGATTCATGAGTCTCATTATCGGTAGAAGCTCTCAGACTGGACATGCCTCATGGAGTGTAGGGATGTAATTGAATTAACCGTGTTGTCCTCTAGACGACCAAATAGCGAACTTATACTAAGTATGTGTTGGATGGATTTTGTGATTGCCTGGAAATTTGAGAAGATTGAATATGGAGGTGCGTTTGTGCTGGATTGTTATTCCCGTCCATATAATTTGTTCGGTTGACTGCTTCTGCACATTTTGTGCCTTTATTTAGTTGAGAGAAGATCGATTTTGGTGTGTGCATTTAGCATGTGGAAGACACGTTTGCTGGTTCTCTAGACACGAGAAACACTTTAGTTGACCTTGTAAATTAAGGGGGTGATTTGGAATCTACTAAATCACCAACATCGGTATTTGAGAGTGGAAATATCAGTTTCCTCTATTTGTGTCGAGTTGCCGAGTGAACGTCTTCATGGACGTGACAAGTTTCTAGTTAGTCAGTGGTTTACAGCAGGCCCCACCTAGCTAAAGTTTCGAGTTTGTTCAAATGGCTCTGAGCATTATGGGACTTAACATCTATGGTCATCAGTCCCCTAGAACTTAGAACTACTTAAACCTAACTAACCTAAGGTTCAAATGGTTCAAATGGCTCTGAGCACTATGGGGCTCAACATCTTAGGTCATAAGTCCCCTAGAATTTAGAACTACTTAAACCTAACTAACCTAAGGACACCACACACGCCCATGCCCGAGGCAGGATTCGAACCTTCGACCGTAGCAGCCCCGCGGTTCCGGACTGCAGCGCCAGAACCGCATGGCCATCGCGGCCGGCAACTAACCTAAGGACATCACACAACACCCAGTCATCACAAGGCAGAGAAAATTCCCGACCCCGCCGGGAATCGAACCCGGGAGCCCGGGCGTGGGAAGCGAGAACGCTACCGCACGACCACGAGCTGCGGAGTTTGAGTTTGTAGAGAACTAATTTCCGGTCTATATCTTGGGAATTGCTGCCTCGTGCTTGATATCGAGAAATACTGCGAAAATGTTATAATATTATGGCGAACTATGCGAAAAAATACGTGTGTTCTTGTAATCCCTCAGTCTGGATATGTGTGTAGAAAATCGAGCAAGCAAGGAAGCAGGTTCAGAGCAAAAAAAGTAACATGTTTGCACTGAGGGGAAACGATCCCGAATTTGTAGAACAATTCTGAGAGCGACTTCGGTCTGCTGTGGGTGCTCTGGTCGCGTGTTAGGAGTGGATGACTTGTGATCGTTGACTGTGGGAAAATATCTAGTGCTGAGAGGAGAATGTATACGGTACTGTCCATCTTAACGGTGTATGTATGAATGATGTAAAAGGGATGATTTTGTTTGGCGCAGAATACGAATTGTATGGTTACTGCATCGACATGGTGGACGGTGATATATTGCTGGATTGGAGATCGTTTTGCGGACTAATATTCAAGGTCCTGTCAACGGTGGGAGAGAAGTGTAATAGAGTAGGAGTCTTTCCGTATTTGACGTTATGTTGGGTACACAGTGATATATTGATGGGTCGCAGGTTGGTTTCATGTTCTGCTATTCAAGCTCCTGTTCTCAGTGGGAGAACAGTGTAAATGAGTAAGAGTCTTCATGTATTTGACGATATGTATAGTAGTTTGTAAAATTTAATTTCCAGTGGAATATGGCGATCTGTGTAAAATAACCGTTGAAAGTCACGTCTGCAGAAGGAAAAAAGGCAGATGGTGCTTCGATTTGGCCACAATAGGAATTCGGCAGGTAAATTCGATAAGAGCCAACCGTAATTCTCGATTCATTCACATCCTTTGTGCTGGGATATAAGGGCATCTACATAGCGGAGGCAACTTTTGTGTGTGTTGAAAGCAGGTAGGGTAACACGTGATTAACAGCGATGCGTCAGTCACGCAGGGCAGTTAAGCACGGTTGGACACATCTCTCATGTTGCGCTAGGAACAATGCGCCCTGTGCTACTCTGTCATCAACGGTAAAGACACGTGCTGCCTCGAAGCGTCTCATGTTTGAGACAGATGTGAGCATGCCTTGGAGTTCTCTGACGTCAGAATAACACCGACTGTATACTCAAAAACCGAAACAACTTTCACCTGTGTCTGGCGGCAGCGCGCGGCTGTGACGGCGAGCGAGCCCCTAGAGTTTCTGCATCAGCAATGGTGCATAGGTGAACACGTATTTCCAGAGGAATTTCTCAGGTATCAAGTATGAAAAGGATGTCGCTGCCCCATGCTTGAGGGCAGCTGTGCATGGTTTGACAGCTGACAGGTGCGTCACTTCGCTGGGGCTGAATGTAGCCTCCTGTGCAGTCTATTGGACAGGGGGTTTGCAGGGTGCTTGCTCGCATTGATTACATGTCTGTTGCATTATTTTGCGAGCGGGTCTGTAAGCTGTGCTATGCGTTATTTGGACAGTTTACAAGTTGATTTCGTGTCTGCACATAAGTGTACTGCACTATTATTTTGGTAAATTAGGAGTTGTTAGCGTGTCTGGAGAGCATTATTTAGAAGTAATTTACAGGTCTGCCGACTGTGTATTGTGACTCCAAGCACATCAGGGAGACTGTTTTGAGTCAGTGTGATAAATATACTCCATCCCCAAATAAAATGTTCCAAAATAAATAGAGTACACTCCTTCCTTACTCTCCCCAGCAGCCCAGCGCAAGCTGATTCATTTTCGCGCCATTTTCCCCCTCCAGACCATTATCTTGGATTAGATCACGGGAGGGATGACAGTACCATCTGGTGGTGGTACTGTGTACTAGGTCAGTTAAAGTGCAGACATCGTGTGAACACACTGGATGGTGGTGATGCCTCTAATTGTTTAAATAAAACTGGTGAATAATTGCGACAGTTGACAATTAGCGAGCATGTTTGCAGTCCTTTAGATGGACTATTATTTTGACAATTTAGGAGCTGTTTGCTCTCTGGACGTAAATGTATCTCATTACTTACGAGTGGTTTGCATGCCTGTAGGCTGTGCAATGCATTATTTTGACAATTTACAATTATCAAGTGTGTGTGCAGAGTATTATACATGAGTTATTTCGCAGTAATTTGCAGGTCTGTGTGCTGTGTGGCATGTCAGAGCGTGTGTTCTGTATCACTGTGATAAATATACTCCATCCCTAAACAAATTGTTCAAAAATAAAGAAAGTACACTCCTTCCTCTCTCTCCAGCAGCCCAGTGCAGGCTGAGTTCTTTTCCCACCAATCCCTAGAAAGAGGTGGCGGTTGGGTGACTTAGGTCAGTGGTGGTGAGCTTTGTTTCCCACAATTTTCTTAGTTTGGTAGAGAAACCCCAAGTCACCTTTCTTTGTCGCCAAAATTCAAACTTGGCACCAGTTCGTAGGAAGAGGTGGCAGTTGGATGACTTAGGTTAGTTGAGGTAGACCCAGTGACCTATCTTCCTATTTTTCTTAGGTTAGTAGAGATAACCGTGGTGTGATGCATTATCCTGTTGGAATTTGAACTCCCACCATTTTTCTGAAAGAGGGGAGGGGATTAGGTTAGTGGATGTACATCAATTGACCTATTTTCTCGCCAAAAGCCGCCATCTTGAATGCTGTCACAGCCGCCATCTTGGATGACGTCATGCACTGTTGCCTTATCTACACGACGCCATCTTGAAGATGTCATCACCGACAATTTGTGTACATCTGGCAACAATGGAAATTGGGGCCGTATCTCCCTTGCCCCAATACTATTGCTCCATGATACCTGGAGTTGGGCAGGGATCTTCATAGTATTACTATTTACAGGGTGTTTCAAAAATAACCAGTATATTTGAAACTAAGCGAGCAGCGATAGAAATACACCATTTGTTGCAATATGCTTGGGACAACAGTACATTTTCAGGCAGACAAACTTTCGAAATTACAGAAGTTACAATTGTCAACAACAGATGGCGGTGCGGTCTGGGAAACTCTGTACTTTTTGAGGATGCAGGGACGATGGGACTGCAACATGGGGCTTTCCTGTTCCCCATATGTGCCAGTTCTGTTTATTGATGAAGCCGTCCAGGTAAAAATAAGCTTCGTCAGTAAACCAAATGCTGCCCACATGCATATCACTGTTATCGATCCTGTGCACTATATCATTAGCGAATGTCTCTCATGCAGCAATGGTAGTGGGTTGCCGCCTTTGAATTTTGTATGGATAGAGGTGTAAACTCTGGCGCATGAGACGATACGTGGACGTTGGCGTCATTTGGACAGCAGCTGCAACACGGTGAACGGAAACCCGAGGCCGCTGTTGGATCACCTGCTGCACTAGCTGCGCGTTGCCCTCTGTGGTTGCCGTACGCGGTCGCCCTACCTTTCCAGCACATTCATCCGTCACGTTCCCAGTCAGTGGAAATTTTTCAAACAGATCCTTTATTGTATTGCTTTTCGGTCCTTTTGTTACATTAAACCTCCGTTGCAAACTTCGTCTTGTTGCAACAACACTGTGTTCTAGGCGGCGGAATTCCAACACCAGAAAAATCCTGTGTTCTAAGGAATAAACCATGTTGTCCACAGCACACTTGCACGTTGTGAACAGCACACGCTTACAGCAGAAAGATGGCGTACAGATTGTCGCACCCACGGACTGCGTTGTCTTCTATATCTTTCACATCACTTGCAGTGCCATCTGTTGTTGAAAATTGTAACTACTGTAATTTCGAAAGTTTGTCCGCCTGAAAATGTACTGTTGTCCCAAGCATATTGCAACAAAAGGAGTATTTCTATCGCTGCTCGTTTAGTTTTTATTGCCGTTTGAAATATACCGGTCATTTTTGAAACACCCTGTAGGTGGCGGTAATCGCAACTAAACCAATACTTTTTTCTGAGCCGTCCATAGACTTTTTTTTTTTTTTTACGATCAAAATTCCTGCCACTTGGGGACTAGTACTCCAATTTATATTCCCGTCAGCCAACTGCTGATTTATAAATTCTGTCAAAATTAGTTGCAGGATCATGATATTCTGTACATCCTCCAATACACTGGCGCCCTGTTTTCCTGTCAGAATCCTGTATTGGGTTACTGACATATTAGGCAATGAAATTTGTGGAAAAACAAATCTTGAAATTTTAGCAACTGGTCCTCCATTTATCCTATCCATTCCCATGAAATGCTACAGTTTCTTACGAAATGCAGTCCTGGTAGCATCCTGTGCCTCATCACAGCCAACATCCCCATGTGGCAATCTTCCTCATTTGTAATCTCCAACGTAGCCAGTAACATACCTTTTAATAGCGTAACTTCTTCGGAGCCAAAATTATTCACATTGATGGGTACCATTTTGTTTCCACCCCTGTCTTGTACACGTAAAGTATCACATTACACCAAACAACATGCCACAGCCAGTATTTCACTACTCTCTTGTGTAACACACAACATATTAACTGGTAATTCAGGCTCCACATTCACCCATAGCGACTTCCCAGTGCTCCTAACACAGAGTCACATGTGTCAAGCCTTAATATCATTGCTCGTGGTTCATCTGGACTGTTTTGTACATTAGACAATCCTTGCAGATGATCGATATTGATAACAGTGTCCCCTATTCAAAATGTATTCCCAATAAGTCATACTACATGTTGTCGAAGTTCAATTATGGCATGATGTTCATGCAGAAAGTCCAGTCCTTCTAACAGCTAAGTCAGTTACTTTTTTCGCGATCCTCACTCCATAACCAAAACTATTTAACTACGTCAGTAAGCAATCCACATGATTAGTTGTTGACAAGGTTTTGTTTATGGTCACTCCCAGAAATCTGACAGATTCTGCAGTTAGCAGCTCTCTGCCTTCATAACTTAACTGTGTTATGTATTCAACAGTTTGTTTGGTCCTGAAGTGTACAATTTGAGTTTTTGTTAAGTTTGGTTTCATAGCACTATTATTTATCCAATTTTCTAGTTCTTGAAGAGTCTGTTTTGTTTTCTGTGCTAATAAAGAAGAAGAGTAAAACTGAATCGAAACTTAACTAAATCATTCAAAGGAGAGTGTTCTACTAAATCTGTTCTTAGAAGAGTCACATTTCCTTTGATCTGCAAACAATAATGATATTATATTTTGTATTATTCAACTCTTTGTTGTCGTGCAGAATAATCTCCAAGAGTAATGTAGCTAATGTCAACAAAATATTTATAAGGCAAAAATGAGGAACATAAGTGACATGCAGTGACTTCATTACAGATAAATGTATTTTTATACTTACTTACTAGAACATTTATTCTTTCTTGCTATTTGTAGTACAATAATGTAAAGCAGGTGGTCAGAAGGCAGGATTTAGAATAGTATATTTTTTAAAAATAACAATGTTTTGTGAATTGATTTGACATTCTTGTCTAGTGTATGGTGTCGACTTATTTATTCTACATCATTCAAATCATTTATGACAACCCCTCACTCCTTTCACATTCATCAGTATCATTTTATGTAGTTTCTTTCCACTATTTATACTGTATCTTTACAATATAACAGATTTTAATTGGATTCAATTTTTTTTCCAAAAAAGCTAATATGATTTCTTCATATCACTTACATGTGCCTAACAGAATAGCAAAAAAAATGCACCAATGGCAGATATTTCTCTAAAATTTTCTCAACTTCGCTATACAAAGGCTATTTTCAACTCTGTTAATATTTCTTTTTTTTTCAGATGAAGTGAATGACATGCCCAAATTATGTGCAAAGTGTGGGCATATAATCAAGGAGTGATGATGATATTCTGTGATGGAACATCGCAGCCTAGATTAAATACATAAAATTTCATAAGTCTATTTCAATAATGAATAAAAATATATCACTTTTGTATCATACATACAGCCTTTATGAAGCTTTCTTTCTTGTGAGATATTTATTGAAACTACTATGTTAGAGCTAAGTATTCAACTCTTATATTGTCAGGAGGGAATGCCTATTGATTAAGGACTGGTAAACAGGTTTTTGTGACTTCCAATTAGTAACATATTCATCAGCAAGTTTTTCCAGTTTTCTGTGATTACCAGTGTCTGTAACCAGTATGTGTCTGTAATATCTTACATTTAATTTAACATCATATTTTTAAGTGCTTATATAGTCGGGTAATGCATAAATAAGTGCACTAATATTGGGGCTAGAATTCAGGTTAACAATGTTTTATCATGCAAATTAGGAAATGAGATGTAAATATGAATCAAACATTAATAGAATAATGACACTGTTGCAATCAATTAAAAATTTAGCAGTTTTGTTTCCTCTGGAAGACTTTAATTTTTTTATTATGAGAAGATAGGGATGGAATTCTTCAAAAAAATGACTACTGTTTTTATAACGTGTATCAAAGTAGCTTGTCAATATGGAAACAAAATTATCACGCACAAAGGAAACTATGAATTCTCAGTTTCTGATAAGATACGAAGAATCCTTTGAATAAAAATTTAGTTGCCAGAACATTTTCCTTAACATATAGCCAAATACTAACCATCTCACAGTATTTTATACAGAATTCATTATATTATGAGTACTTTATGGCATATTCCGATCTTGCTCCTATATGCTCTCAATGTTTTACTAGAGTGGATGATTTTAGTATAATTATCAATGCAATAAGTAATCATATTCAAATAAAATGTTAAGTTGTCATTGTGAAAACATCTTTTTGAGTAATAATTACTATACATGAGTCTTCAGCAAAAAAAGGAACATGTTTTATCATTGTAGTCACAAATATCTGGAGGGAATAAGAATTTTTTGTGGATAAGAACAGCAGTTTACATATCAGACAGACATTAACAGCTAGCTGTTGCCAATCATCTGTTGATATGTGCTTCAGATTGCTAATATTAATTATTGACAATGTTTTAGGTTATACAATTGTCCCTTAAATGAAGCAGCCATCTCAACATAAAATATGTTATTCTAAAACTGGCAATATTGGAACTGCTGGATCTGCTTATGTGACAGGTACAGGATGAGGAGCACTATGAAAAGTTAGCACTGAATATGAGGTATATTTTAAATTTTGAAACATTATTTAAATGTATGTGTTTGTGAGAAAACTACATCTGACCAGTCTTGTTGATCACATTTATTTGCTTCTACTACCAATGAATTAAATTACTTTCATGTACCATTAAATAATAAAACTGAAATCACTTAACGTTATATGACAAATGATGTAATGGTATTTAATGTCTCAGATTCAAAAATCAGAAGTTATAGTAAGATATTCATTGTTATGTAACTTGGTCTATAGATTTTGATGTGAGTTATCCTAGATATGGGCTCCCATGCACAAAAACCTGATGCCAAGAGAAAATTCAATTTAAGTAAGTGGTGTTATTTTCAAAAGAAATAAAAAAAGGAAAATATGTAGAGAACTGAATTAGTTATTTTGGAATAAATCTAGTTCATATAGAGTTGTACCATATGTAATATGCTGTTAGTGTTTAACTGAAATTGTTCTTGAAAGCACATTCATTGGTACAAATAAGGTAATAGTTTAGATTAAATATTTCATGTTACAAGCCCAAGATTAGGCCAACATGTTTCCCTTCTCTGCTACCTTTAAAACATAAAAAACTGTTAAGATATTAACCCTAGTAGCAGCTGCTACCTATATGTGTCATGCATCATAGTAATTCCTTGAAATATAAGGGGGAGAGTATACTTTAAATACATTTTCAAGATATCAGTAAAATTCTATACATTGCAAAACTCATATAAATTCTAATTTTTAAACGTCATAACAGATGTAAATTTTTCAAGACTAAATATTTCTTGAGTTTACTTGTGTATGACCAACAGAAAGATTCATCTTAAATCACATCTACAGATATTACTATTGTTTCCAATATTGTTCATAATAAGATGCTATAATTAGTTACCAAAACTGTTAATGAAGCGAAAGTTCCTTGCTACAAATAAAATTACACATGTATTCTACAGATAGGATATTCATAACTGTATTTACATGCAACATAAAATATCTATGGAATTCAACAAATTTCATATTGTTTTCTGTGACATCCATAGCAGATTATAAACTCTTATCTGTAATCACTCCTGTATTAATAAAATATGTATTTGAAATGTTGAATCATATTTTTATTTCTGTCACTAAATATGTTACAAAAAATGCAATTAAAATAGCAAAAGCTCTTCATCTTGACAAAAACAAAGTTTTTAAGTTACTGTGAATCATTTTCACTCATTTGTTGTTTGCTGCAAATGTCAGCTCTCATCAGGTTTCAACCAATCTTGCAGCTGTAAAGTTGGTTATGTGGCTATTGTGAAATGCTGAAATCCATTTCTTTCTGTTTTATTCAAGACTTAAGAATATTTGAAGTATTTTTGGAACAGATTACTGATTCTGCAGAGACAAATCAGCTCTGTAAACAGAATTTTGACACACAGGCTTTATTATATTGTGCAGTCATTTAACTCTTGTTTATGAAACCATAAGTTGACTTGTAATAGTTATGTAATTGTTCCAAACAGGTAGGTATACCTTGCAGAATTATGCTAAAATCAGTGGTATATTTTAATTTTCCTCGTCATTGTTAGAGGTTTCTCAGTTGATTTTGTGTGATTAAACTGAGAAATCTCTAACAATATATACACACAAAGATGATGTGACTGACCAAACAGAAGCACTGGCAGGTCGATAAATACACAAACATACACAAAACATTCAAGCTTTCGCAACCAATGGTTGCTTCTTCAGGAAAGAGGGAAGGAGAGGGAAAGACGAAAGGATGTGGGTTTTAAGGGAGAGGGTAAGGATCATTCCAATCCCGGGAGCGGAAAGACTTACCTTAATGGGAAAAAAGGGCAGGTATACATTCGCACACATGCACATATATCCCGTATACTGGCAACCCATCCCAGCTTTGCAAGGGCAAACTAAATACATATGGCCAAAACACTCATCTGACATATCATTAATTTTATTTATGGGCCACTGCATACAGTTATGATTAAAATTTGGAGAATATTGTTACATTACTAAACATTAACTCAAAATTCGAGTGTAACCTAAGCAATTTAAGCAGCACATTTCAGGAAAGTTTTCAGGAGGCGTGACCTGATCAGCATATGTCATCATACCTCAGCCAATTTACACAAATAATTTATAAATAATATACACAAACCTTTCTTGTGAAACATTGTATCTGTCAGATAGAAACAAATATATAAATAAATAATGTATCAAAATCCCTACTGTAGTTCCTGAAATTAGCCATCACACACAGTTTGAAAAAAGTGGTGGGGTGTTTTAATTTTTAATATATAACAGACTTTTCCCCATGTCTTTCCCAGAATATGCATTTGACACATATATTGAATGCTTCTCCTCCTCCCCCTCTCTGTATCTATCTCTTCCTTCCTTTACTGGTCCATCTCATCTTCCTACCTCTATCTATCTTCCCCTCACTACTACCTCTGTCTCTTCATCTCCTCCTCACCCTCTCTTTGTCCATTTCCTTCACCCCCTCTCTCTTTCCATCTCTGCCTCTACTTCTCCCTTTTCCACTTGCCCACGACCCCTCTGCACCTTCCAGTCCCCAGCCATGCCCATCAGCATATGTAGCCCTACAATACAGTTCACCCCCTGAAGCAGCCCGATACTACTCCCACAACATGCCTCTCATACAGAGGAGGCTAAACATTAGGGGCTTGAAAATCATTTATCTACCTCTGATGTACAGGCCACCATGCAAAGCAGTTCAGTAAGCCATGCCAATATTACCATCATGCAGGGCAGGACAGGACAGGCTACATGTTAGGGCCCAGACAACCGTTTCTTGCCACTGACATGTCGGTTACACTGCAAAGCATATTCATTTGGCAGACCAATATGGTGCTCACACAACATGCCTGTTGTGGAGGACTGCCTATGTGCCAGGCGCTAGAAAAAAAACATGATTTTGCCAATGTATTCACTCCTATTGGAGCTGAGACATTATAAACCCCACACTGCTGATACTTGGGAGCCCTACTGCTTCTGTGGCAAATTTGGTTGAAATTGATTTATGGTTTTGGGGGGAGATCCCAGACATATACAGAAACATCCATACACTCTGCCTTATATACAAGGTGTATGGGTAAAAATAGATATTTTTATATGTGGTACCTTAATATGTAGATTCATCAGTGTGTTTCTTCTTTGCATCATGCAGTCTTCGTACAAACACATCACAAACTTTATGACCTGATGTTTTGTGCCTGTCGGTAACTGCACCACTAAGTAGACTACATCTGTCAGTGAGCACATTTCAACAACTGACCTGCTGCCCAGGGTAAAATAAGCATTAACGGCTTGCTCTTACCACATATACTTGGAGGTACTAACCAACCTAAGCTCATAACACACCTAATAACTATAATTATCAGCTTGCAAATGTAGTAAATACTGATGGTATGTTCAGTACTCTGCCCTCAGTCACCAACAGAAATATCTGCACTAATACTGGTTACACTCTGTATTTAACAGACAGATAACTGATACAGATATGTATAGATTCTAGATTCTGATCAAGTTCTGCTGCTCTCTGGCGTTGAAGGGTGGGGGAGGGGGGGGGGGGGTGGATGCTTACTTTACCGATTTTCCCATCAAATAGCACTTCTTATATAGACGACCATCTCATAGCACCCATCATTGCCACAAGATGTCACTCCAAACACCAGTTAAATATGGCACTGATAGCAATACTTATATGACACACTCATCAGTCCTATAGTTATAAATTATACACACACATTCTTTCCTTGTGAAACAGGTTATATATTAATGGAAACTGTAGAAGTCCCTACAGTAGTTCATAAGATTAGCCTTCACATACAGATAGAAAACTGAGGTGGGGGGGGGGGGATCTTTAATTTAGTAATATGTATAAATATGTAGCGGAACATCTTCTGTTAAATATTATTACCATTTTTGTCTCTTCAACTATCTATAGATAAACAGACCAAAAGAATTATAAAGATATTTGTTGTGTGCCATTAAGCTTTCCTGGTCTATCGACTGTTTGTGTTGCTCTAGGGTGTCCAGTAGGGTGCAGTCATTTATGAAACACTATATTTTGACAGTGTACCTTGTGCCAACTTCAGGCAATACCTGCAGAGAGAGAATCTTTGCTGCTGCATACAATGACACTCCTACATTGTTCATAGTGGGGAGTTTTAACCTGTGAGCTTTTGCCTCCAAAAAACCATAAATAATTTAATATATACTCTAACACTTAACTTTTAAAGTCCTGTCCTAACAGTTTGGCAGTTTCTCATCTAATGCTATTACTGTGCACAGAGCATGTAGTTTGATGGAGATGGGCAGAGGGACAATCTATGTTAAACTTTAACAAAGTATGTGAATTGCCCTGCTCGTGGTGATCTAAGGTTATCTCATTTTCCCCACACATTCACTCATTCATAATTACACAAACACATTCTCACAGCAGATTTACGAGTGCCCAGGATTATTCATGCTGGAGAATAAAGAATGCTAATATTGTAACAGATAAAAAGTTTGGGGTTACAGTACACTGCAACACTATAGAATATTGGGTTGCCCCAATATATGAGAATAGGTATTTCAGTATCTTTGATTTGATTTGATTTTTTATTGGTCTAGTTTTATCATACAGCACAAATTGTACAATTGATATTGGACAGGTCAAAGATAAGTAACAATAATATAAAGTATTAGCAAAATAGTAGGCAAATTAAAAATAGGTACCTATTACAATTAATTTTGTTATGTATTCATAAATTCTCTGACAGAATAGAAACAGTGCTTTAATAGAAATGCCTTTAGTTTAGCTTTAAATATTGGATGAGTAGCATATTTTATTTCCTCTGGTATCTTATTGTGTAGTATTACACCAATGTTAATTATGCTCCTCTGATAGGTGGTTGTTCTGTGATATTTTTGATGTGTATTTGATTTCCCTCTAGTACTATGGTTGTGTACATTTTTGTTCTGTAGCAGTTTGCCTGTTTTCAGGCCTAGTTTGCCCTAGTGAACAAGATAGTTTCATAAATGAGTAAATTGGAACATTTAGAACACGAAGCTCAGTAAAATGAGATTTACAAGACTCCATCTTTTTAAGGCCACAAATTATTCTTAGAGCTCTTTTCTGCATTCTAAAATCCTTTACACTGTGAGTTGAGTATCCCCAGAAAATGATCCCATATCGGACTAGTAAGTGGAACTGTGCATAGTATGCCTGCAGTACTGTTGTTTTGCTTGTTGTAGCCTTTAAAATTCTTAGGCCATAGCACACAGATGATAGTTTTCTAGACAAATTATTTATATGTGTGTCACACTTTAAGTCTTGCTAAACCCATAGACCCAAAAATTTTGTGACACTTGCATTTTCTAGGGGATCATTTATAATTGTGCTTGAATAGACATTTGATTAGTTGGAGGAATTAAATAAAAACTGACACACACAGTTTTTTCAGTACTTATAATGAGTTTGTTTTTTGTGAACCACTCCAAAAGTCTTTTCATAGAACTTTCTGCTGTGGACTGCAAAGTTTCTGGACTGGATCCAGTGAGCAATATGCTGGTGTCATCAGCAAACTGGATAGTTTTTGTGGAACTCATATATTTGACTAAGTCGTCCACATAAATCAAGAAGAGTAGTGGACCTAAGAGTGAGCTCTTTGGTACACCACATTTTATTGGTAATTCGCTAGAAAGAAAGGAGTTGTTTCTTGTTTTATTCATTTTGTTGAATTCATACTGAAGGGATACTTTCTGGCTGCAGATTTTTTAGGTATGAACAGAATCAGCTATGTGCTACACCTCTTACTCCTCGTCTCTCTAATTTTTTGAACAGAATGTCATGGCCCAGGACATCAAAGGGTTTTGACAGGTCTAGAAAAATACCTGCAGCTAATTTATGTTGATCAAGGGATTTTAAAATGCAGTCTAAGAATTCTAAAATTGCTGTCTGTGTAGATTTAGACTTTCTAAAACCGTGTTGTAGTACTGTAAGAGGTGTATATTTATTTATGAAAAATAAGAGCCTGTCATAGAAGAGTTTTTCCAGAATTTTTGAGAAGGAACTTACCTGTGACATGGGTCAGTCATTTGATATTTTTTCAGAAGAACCTTTTTTTAATAGTGGTGAAACTTTTTTTATTGTAAAATATCTGGAAATATACCAGTTTTTAAAGAGAGGTTGAAAATTTTTGCCAAGGGGTTTGCTATGTGGTGAGCACATGCTTTTAATATGAAATCAGGTACTTCATCAAGACCACTTGACATTTTATTGCTTAATGATTTAATTTTACATATAATTGCATTGGGGTTTGTTTCATAAACATACATAGAAGCAGTCGAGATCACTGACTTGCTAGAGAAACTTGGGACTGGTTCTTGACAGTGTACTTGAATGAGGTCTTTAGCTAGTGAAGTGAAGTGTCTAGCAATTACACTAAAGTCATACCATATGTAAAAATGAGGGATTACAATACATTACACAACTACAAAATAATGAGTCATTACAGTGTTTTAGATACCTCAGCTCTCTAACCTTCTTGATGAGTTGCTGTAAGAATGACTTAATATCAACATCCATGAGGATTGCTCATCATATAAATCCAAAGGCCACTCATCATTTAAATGCCATGTCCACCCAACAGATCACAAGAAGAGCATGTCTACCTTTGCAAGAGATTGTATCAGCAACTGGACACAACATCTAAGCAGTTGTTCATATCCCACCTGGAGGTGGCTTCTTTACTCTCATCCAATTCTTGGGAGTGGGTTGACACTATCTCTTGGACTCTGATAGACTGATCGTAATGTAGTGCTACAGCCAAACAAGTCACCATGTTTGAACATCTGGCAACAAATGAACAACAGCTGCAAGAAGAGCAATGACAAACAATGATCAGTCTCATGAGCAAAAGGTCAATGATGCAGAGAAATCAGTTCTTAGAAAGGGAGTCAATTTTACACCAACACTGACTGCTACACCTGTTGCAGATTTCATCAGTAGTGTAGAACAAGTAATTTCTGCCCTCCACACTGACAATACAGAAGAAATACATTGGGAAATGGGCCACATATTCACAAGAGCTATTCCACTGACAACAAACACTCCAAAAGTGTAGGGAGCTGCTATTCAAAAACTACATAATGAATGGTCTTTTTACCTGCTGACAAGGGAACTGGCACTGTATTACTTCCACTGTCAGAGTACAATTATAAACTGTATAAATTCAGCCAAATGAGGTGGCCCAGTGATTAGCACACTGGACTCACATTCTTGAGGATGGGGGTTAAAATGTGCATCCAGCTACCCAGATTTTGGTTTTCCATAATTTTCCTAGATGGCTTCTTTGAAGGGGCATACCTGATTTCCTCTCCCATATTTTAAACAATCTGAGCTT
The DNA here is from genome assembly GCF_023897955.1 of Schistocerca gregaria. Lineage (NCBI taxonomy): Eukaryota > Metazoa > Arthropoda > Insecta > Orthoptera > Acrididae > Schistocerca > Schistocerca gregaria. Next base: position 654,576,482 of record NC_064931.1, on the reverse strand, counting down.
GTGCTCCATCTCTGATAACCACATTGACAACAGGACATTAAACTCTATTCTTCCTTCCTTCCTTTGTCTCTTCCTCTGAAGATGCAGCATACAGGAATATGAAAGGCGACTTGACCAACAGAATAAAGAGGAAGACCATAGAGCTTCTACACCAGCCCCTGTCAAAGGATATAATCAAGATCTTCAACCATGGGCCACTGCATTACCAGAGCTCTACAGCTCACAAAAAATTCACAAACAAGACATTCTTCTATGGCCTATTTGTAAGCAACACAGATGTACCTGCATATCAGCTGGCCAAACGTCTAACGTCAGTATGAAGACCCTATGTCAGTAAACTTCAGTTCAACATCAGGAACTCTTTACATTTTGTTCAATGGCTGCAAGAATTATGTCTTTGTATCCAAGACCTTCTGTTGAGTTTTGATGTGATTTCCCTCTTCATTAGGGTGCCACTTTCTGATTTCCTCAAGCTGATCAGGAGGAATTCAGCCCACAATGACTAACTTCTCCAAATTTGTTCACACATCATACATTTTCTCTTTTCAGTGGTGACTATTATGAAATTGATGGCATTGCCATAGGGTGTCATCTGTCACCACTTATGGCAAACTCATTCTTGAAGAATTTCAAAGAGTAAGGTCAGGAAACAGATGCACTAAAGATATGTGCTTTTTTTCAGTATGTTGACGACACATTTGTGTAGTGACCACGTGGGAATTAAAAGCTTTCAGTATTTTTACCAATATCTGAACTCTCTGCAACCAAGCATCAAATTAATGATTGAAATGGAAGAGAATGGCAGACTCCATTTTAGATATTCTGGTCAAGCAGGAAGTGGACAGGACTATGGAACACAGCATATACAGGAAAGCCACCCACACTGATTTGTAACTCCAGGCTTCCAGCTACCATCATCCTTCACAGTGTGGAGTTTGCTACATACACCGGTTCATTGTGTTCATGCAATATCGGTCACAGGAATACTAGCAAGGCAGCTCAACAAACTTAAGAATGTATTCATGAAGAATGGACATGGCAGTAGACAAAACTGAGCTCCTTTTTGGCAGAACATACAAGTCCAACAAACAGAATATGAAAATGGCACATTTGCCATTGTATCAAACAGAACTGAGAGAATCTTAGTTCAATGTAACATTAAATGTGATTTTTGCCCACCCTCAAAAACAAATGCATTATTAAGTACAGTGAAAGATGACTTGGTGCTCTGTAAACCAGATGTCTACCATACTCCATGAAGATGAAGGCACACTGTGTGGACTGTCAAGAAAGAAGCCAGGAGCGCAGGAGACACATCAAACTCAAGCAACCCACAAGATCTGTTATTAGAGAACACTGCATACCTACAGGGGACACAATAAAATATGGACAAATGAAAGAGCTAAGACAGGCATAATCATTTTGGGATTGTGTTCAAAAGGAGACTGTTGAAATACAAGTGGCCAATTACCTGATCAGTGGGGACAGTGGTTTCAGTCAACAACATTTCAAACAATGTATCTATTATGGATTACCTGGTGTGGGCATATTATGATGTAGTCTTTCCTACCCACACAAAGTTATGGGTGAATTATTATAATATAATGACTATCTCTGATTTAAAAAATCATATGCATAAATCATTGTAATTTTAAATGTTTTCCTATGCTTTTTTGGGATAAAAGGTTCTGAAAGACAGATTTATGGAACAAACATATTCTTAAAAGCGACTGGCAGATGAAAACACAGAAACTTTGACAGGCTCATGTGATTCAAAGTTTTCATTTAGTATCTCTTTATATATACACTACTGGAAATTGAAATAAGAACACCGTGAATTCATTGTCCCAAGAAGGGGAAACTTTATTGACACATTCCAGGGGTCAGATACATCACATGATCACACTAACAGAACCACAGGCACATAGACACAGGCAACAGAGCATGCACAATGTCGGCACTAGTACAGTGTATATCCACCTTTCGCAGCAATGCAGGCTGCTATTCTCCCATGGAGACGATCGTAGAGATGCTGGATGTAGTCCTGTGGAACGGCTTGCCATGCCATTTCCACCTGGCGCCTCAGTTGGACCAGCGTTCGTGCTGGACGTGCAGACCGCATGAGACGACGCTTCATGCAGTCCCAAACATGCTCAATGGGGGACAGATCCGGAGATCTTGCTGACCAGGGTAATTGACTTACACCTTCTAGAGCACGTTGGGTGGCACGGGATACATGCGGACGTGCATTGTCCTGTTGGAACAGCAAGTTCCCTTGCCGGTCTAGGAATGGTGGAGCGATGGGTTCGATGACGGTTTGGATGTACCGTGCACTATTCAGTGTCCCCTCGACGATCACCAGAGGTGTACGGCCGGTGTAGGAGATCGCTCCCCACACCATGATGCCGGGTGTTGGCCGTGTGTGCCTCAGTTGTATGCAGTCCTGATTGTGGCGCTCACCTGCATGGCGCCAAACACGCATACGACCATCATTGGCACCAAGGCAGAAGCGACTCTCATCGCTGAAGACAACACGCCTCCATTCGTCCCTCCATTCACGCCTGTCCCGACACCACTGGAGGCGGGCTGCACGATGTTGGGGCATGAGCGGAAGACGGCCTAACGGTGTGCGGGACCGTAGCCCAGCTTCATGGAGACGGTTGCGAATGGTCCTCACCGATACCCCAGGAGCAACAGTGTCCTTAATTTGCTGGGAAGTGGCGGTGCGGTCCCCTACGGCACTGCGTAGGATCCTACGGTCTTGGCGTGCATCCGTGCGTCGCTGCGGTCCGGTCCCAGGTCGACGGGCACGTGCACCTTCCGCCGACCACTGGCGAAAACATCGATGTACTGTGGAGACCTCACGCCCCACGTGTTGAGCAATTCGGCAGTACGTCCACCCAGCCTCCCGCATGCCCACTATATGCCCTCGCTCAAAGTCCCTCAACTGCACATACGGTCCACATCCACGCTGTCGCGGTATGCTACCAGTGTTAAAGACTGTGATGGAGCTCCGTATGCCACGGCAAACTGGCTGACACTGACGGCGGCGGTGCACAAATGCTGCGCAACTAGCGCCATTCGACGGCCAACACCGCGGTTCCTGGTGTGTCCGCTGTGCCGTGCGTGTGATCATTGCTTGTACAGCCCTCTCGCAGTGTCCAGAGCAAATATGGTGGGTCTGACACACCGGTGTCAATGTGTTCTTTTTTCCATTTCCAGGCGTGTATATACACAGGTATGCTGCAATACTGTTAAAGACACGGCAGGTTAGGTACACACTGTCTGTTATGTTTCCTACTCCCATCAATAACTAAACTGTTCCTGAATTGTTATCATATTTTCAAAATAGCTATTTATATAAATAGTCACATATATTTGAATGTATCAAAATGTTATATAAACTTTACTCGACCTGAATTCATAATTCGGTTGGTTATATTGAATATATGGACTTAAATGATGCTATAGTTTTACTAGAAGTTCAGTTAATTAGAAAAATGGCTACTTGAAGTCAACACTGTAGTTTGTAATGTACAATACCTATTGTGCTAATCAGCATATTTGTTTGAAGTGACATTTACCATTAAAAAGACAAACATTACTGTGTAGTAACATACTTTGGGTTATCTGAAATTAATTAACTTACAAAATAATTGACACTGAAAGTCTAGATATCCATAATTACCCAGTGCTGATTTTGCCTATGTACTTGCTAGATTCTAAACTTTAACACTGTGTTTTTGTTGGTAGCATTTATTAAGCCACTGGTTAAGATATTGGATAATTTATCATAATGCAAAATAATTTTCAAGGAGGCAAACATTATCATAAGTAGTGCACTACCAGTGCAGAACCATAATATGGTTCATTTATTTATTTATTCCTTCAAATCCTATATGTATATAATATACACAAGGATATTGGACATGGTTAGGTATTTACAAGATAAAATACAGTTTGTATTGCAGTCCTAAGGACTAGATACTGAAGTAGTTTAGCAAAGATTCATACATACAACAAACATTACAGGCCACATACAAAGTAGAATATTAATAATGCATTTTCATTTTTGTTGTTTGGCTTTTATATATTCTGTCAGACTGTAAAAGCAATCCAATTACTTTTCAAATTTACTGATCTTCAACATATTCCATAAACCAAACAACTATAAAGATTCATAGTCCATTCAGAATAGGAAAATCTACTGTGACCATATTTCAAAATATTATATAGTTTCTGAAATCACAATAAGTTCTTACACTAGTCTTATACAGCCCATACCACCCCCAAACTTGCCAGTCTGTGAAGTTCAGTACTTATGTAAACATCTCAACATTGGGTTGAGTAAGAGTTCGTGACCAGCACCCATGCATGTAGGAAGTAAATGATAATAAGGTCTGCAGGAGTAAGTTATACTGGTAACATTTACAAACCTGCATTTGGATTGGACTTCCTTAATTCTTGTGCAAAAAGGTGTGCAGTATTCTGCTGCATCCATTTTCAATATGCTACCACTCGAATTCAAAAATCTTTGCAGTAATCCATGTGTTTTCAAATTGAAACTGAAGGAGGTCCTTCAAATATAAGCTTATTCTTATTATAATGTTGATTGTGTTTAATTAAACTTATGGACTGACTTTTTTGGGTTCATAAACATTTATTTTTGTCTGTTATTACTTTTATGTTGTAATTTCATGTACTGACACGGCCATGACCTTGGAGATTTGCTCCTCAATTTGATCCTATGGAACTTCATGAGTAAATAAAAAATAACTGTATCAGATCTTTACATCCACAAAAATATGTGTTGCTCCTCAATTTGATCCTATGGAACTTCATGAGTAAATAAAAAATAAATGTATCAGATCTTTACATCCACAAAAATATGTGTTCAAATAACTACCAGTTCATGTCAAGATATATACAGTGTATTTTTCAACAGTTTATTCATACATATATCTGAGTTCAATGAAAACTATTTTGTGTGTAATATGATTTTCATTTTTCTACTACCGACACTTTTCATTTTGGCACTCTTATGTTTGATGAGTAGTACGTCACTGCATTATAACTGGGTTATACTATTACAGATGATGGATGAAAGGGCACGAGTCTCTTTACCTGCATAAATTCTGAATAGTAAACCATGAACTGGACATCACTACATTTCTAGAGCTAATAAAAGTGGGAAAAACACATAAATTTGACATTTGTATAGTGTACATCATTACTTCCAACATTTTTCTAAAGCCTATTTTCAACAATGTTCAGCAATCAAGGTATGAGACTTCAAGAACAGAGCATCTGAGGGTAATATAGATAGAGGACCAATGCATGTAACATTGGGCTTTCTCTGTGTACCAGGATTGCTGATGTTTACCTCAAACAAAATATTAAGTACATAAATTTACTTTCACAAGGTGTTAATCAAAATGTTGTGATTACTCTTCATTAAACTATACCATAGGTCAGGATTCAGTCCACTTTTTTTATACTGGATATGTGGGAAGCACAAAGGAAAGATATTAATGAACCAGACAAAAATATAACTCCACGTAAATATAGCACTACAACATTTTGAATCTTATTTTCCTCTGGCAGATGAATACAAAAGAAAGAATGAAAAGTTAAATGAATTTTTGAGAACTGGGATTAAAGTCTTTTGTGCACATGTGAGAGAATAATTAGTAATATAGATGTTGACAAGTCATCAAATGCTATTTTAAAATGAGACATTTATTCAAGACCACCGAAGTACAATAGTATTGAAAATACATCAAAGCCATAAAAGCACAGAGAACACCATTTTCTTCTGGCTTGATAAGATCATCATTTACAAAACTGGAGATTTTATCATACTCTAAAATACTTCTCACTGCAATTCTCCAATTCCTCTAATTTTCTTCATCAGAGAGTTTTTCTATTTGCTGTCTTTCATCAGCCATTGCCTTGTCTTTTGCACTTCTATTAACATTGAGTTATCATTTAAATTGGGTACAACTATATTTCCAGTATTGTCATACTTTTGTACAATATTCAGGTTTGTAGGGAATGCAAGTGTGATAGTGGCCTGATGCTAAAGTGAATGGGTGTCTAAGGAAAGTCAAGGTTATGGCCAACAATGTCTGCCCCCACAACAACGGATTGCTGTATCCTGCACCAAGCACAGTGTAACCATTTCACAAATATGTGCGCCATTTGAGGACAAATAACTAGCTCCCTGTAAGTATGATTGTTACTCCTGGTGTCAAGATGTCAGGAGCCATCAGGTATGACTTAAGGTCGCTGCTGACAGTGATTGAGGGAATTCTGATGACACAAAGGTATGTTGCAGACTTCCTGCACTCTCATGTGTTCCCCTCATGCAGCAGTATTGCAGTGCCATTTTTCTACAGGACAATTCTTGTGCTCTTGTAACACATGTCTCTATGAACTATGAGCGCAATGTTGAAGTACTCTCATTAACAGCAAGGCACCTAGGTGTGTCTATGTTGAAATGTGTGTGGAATCAGCTCTCAGTGCCAGACCACAGGGTATCCAGAACCAGAGCATACCAAGAACTGTTTACAACAGTTGTGGGCCAGCTTGCCTCTAGAGAAAATGCAATGGCTTTATATAACAGTCTTCCCTACTGAATCAGTGCATGCATCCAGGTCAAATTAGGTACAATGTCATGCTGATATGTGAGCCCACACTGATAACGTCTTTGTAAATTTGACTCCATTTTGTAATCACTGTAATAATATTGCATAATCTCTGAACTTATAAAGTTTCATTTCATTTTCCCGTCCCCTTCTGTGTACTTCACTAATTTAACACATGCTCAGATTATCATTTCTCCTCAATTAATTATTTTAACAAACAGTAGCATTTCTCACACAAAATCTGCTGGAGCTCAATTTTTAGATTATATGGTTTCTTATTGAGTATATTCATGCCTGTCATCTTATTACATATTTCAATCCGCATGTGCTGTGGAGTCTCTCCACATCATTTCAGTAGGTGTGTGGGAAGTACACACAGCAGTAGTTATCATGAGGCATCACAGATATTTTGTACTGTAAGTATGAACTGAGACAAGTGCAGCAGTAATAGATTCTTAGCTTCAGTTTATTCACTTTATTATTGTTTTACCTCACATGATCCAATTTTCATTTTAACAGCTGAATATTTTGGGATGATAGTAAATTAAAGAGAAACCAAGAAGTGAAAACAGTAAATCTGTTCATTTTGATGTTTTGCAATAAAAATTTTAAGCCATGCATCCTCATAGATAAAGTAGCAATAGATACCAATACAGGATGTCCTAGCAGAAACGGTCAGTATTTATGGAAATGAAGGAACAATCATTTGAAGCAAAGAACTTCATATGAACATATGCTCCATTCCAAATGGTTTTTAAGACAGAATCATTAATGTACATTCATTTATTTTCTAAATTATTCATAAATTGTCAGGTTATCACATGTGCACATACACAATAGTTAGTAAACATCAAAACATGTGTTTTACAAAGTATCACTGAAAAATGCATATGTTTAACATGTTCACTCTAAGCATTATTATTCAAGTCATCTTACAGCTGTTGCAAAGTTCCCAAAAATAGTTTGATTATCCCACTGGCAACTGTCAGTTGAAAAGTGTGTTTGTTTAATGCATTTACCTCTAAGCATTATTGTCCAAATCACATTAAAACTGTCGCATAGTTTCCAAAAATTGTTCAAATATCCCACTGTCAAAAACAGTGCATTTGTGCACTCTTGGGAGAATGTGGTGTGTAGGTTGCCTGAGTACTTCTACACATCTGCTAATGAGAGCAGCAGCATCCATGATGTGACCAGAAGCACTACCATCAAAGAAGGCATAAACATACACCATAGCTGCATATTCTTCATTAGTTTAGATGTGTGACACTAACTCAGAACATGTATAAACACAGTTAACAAATGATTTTATTGGTTACCTGTGCTCTCTCAACCCACTATACTACTTCACTCACAATGCACCCTGGACAACTGTGCTTTCAATGGGCTATTTAATGGTGCTAAAACATCCTGAGCAAAGAGCCTGAAGTGAGTACAGCAGATTGGGCTAAAATAACAGTCAAAGAGGTTGGATGGGTAAGACACATATATGTGCACCACCAGCCTGACAAAAAAATACTTTAAATGTGTTGTATCCTGGAAACCATTCAGAATAGGTCGTATGTCCATATGAAGGTTTTTGCTTCAAATGAGCATTCTTGTCATATCCATAAATATTGATCATTCTTCTTGGGGCACCCTGCATGTGTGGAGATAAGGCTAACCTTTAGTTACAGACTCATTTTATGCTTCCCAGGTTTACAAGAACAAGATTTTGAAGTTAACTGATGTGTCAGACAGATACCTCAGAAGTCTTCTCTACTTTCAGGGTCTATATGATAATCACTAGATGTACTGAGTAAATTTCAATAATATTACACAACTCTGTCAGAGTAGAATTTTGTGTTTATAGGTGTTTCTTATCATTATCCAAATTACTGACAATCATCATTTGTATATTAAACTTAATATTTGTAATAATACAGATCAGGAATCCACACAGACTTCAAGGAGTCTAAATAACATATATACTTGGCAGAAATATAAAGTTTATACACAAAAAATGTTCATTTAAAAATTTACACCAGTGACTGTGTATAATGGTGTCATGGAATGTCACTCAATGAGAACCTAATAAGGTACAAACTAACATAATGAATCACTGAACTAGCAACATGTAGGCTTTAATTCAGTTTATAAATGACTGTGTAGATTAAATTTTGCCATATTAAAAACTCAGTAAAAGGGAAAAGTAGCATTACACAAATCTCATATTTAAAGACACACATAAGAAGGTTTATACAGATTGTTGGAAGACATAGTAATTAAATAATCAATAATGACATAAAATAAACAAAACACTGATAATATATGCACATGTTATGCAGTGGTTATTTTGATTATAAACTGCTTAAACATCTTTAAAACCATTCAAACAGAGAGTATTAATTTCATGATCAGAACTTTCAGTGTGCACTTTTATCTTCATGAATTATCTAGGTTAGCAAAGAATTTTCTGAAAATTCAGATTTTCTAATTGAAATTTTTCATTAAAGAATAAATTATTTTAGTAAAATTCACTGTTCTGGAATCATAAAAATTAGGGCTACAAGAGAATAACACTGAATTTTTTAATGACTACATTTTAAGATGTGAACATTGTAGAAAGTTGATGATAACAGCTATTATATTTCTTAAATTCCACAACTTTCAGAAAAGACAAGGTGTTCTTTAGAAAGAGGGAAGTGATGACTTTCAGATGAGGCATATCAGTCATAAACAAACAATTATTAGTTGTACTAGACTTATGTTTGCATGGTTTTGTGGATTTTTTAAAATACAAATAGAGGTTGGTTGTGTCATTTTTTAGGGTGGAGATGAAAAACAGCATGACTAAGGTACTTGCTTTGTCGTCAAGAACAAGACTGTTACCATGATTAAAGAATTCCAGTCCCCTTAACAAAAGAAAGTCTTACATCACAATCAAACATATAACATTCATAAATCATGCACCAACTGAAGATTCAGTTGAGGATGAGAAAGATGAATACTCCAAAGAATTATATAGGGTAGTCAGAAGTATTCCATCAAGAAATATGAGAATTATCCAAGAAGATTTCAATGGAAAAATAGGTAAAGAGGATACATTCACTCCCACAACAGGAAAACATAGCAAGCAATCCACCACAAATGAAAATTGATTAAAAGTTATCAACTTCACATTATCAAAGATTATAAGAACCTGATCCACAATAGTAACTCAAACAGAAATTCACAAATGTACATGGTGCCATTTAAATGTTAGTACTTAACTTGTGATGGCCTGTGGTTCACCGATGTTGTGGATGCTGAGACTAATGACATCACAAAAATTTCAAGCTTGACAAACTATTTATTGACATCAGCTGATCAACAGAACTGACATAAGTGCAAAAAACTGACAAAACTGAGCTAAACCGAACTAAACTGCACTGACTCCTGAAGTAAACAAAATATGACTGACTGCCTGTGCATCCTCACTGCGTCACTTTAAATACAATTTTAACAGTCACTACCATTGTTAATTTATTACAAAATGTAACTTGCAATTAAAAACAATTTTATCTAAACTAATTACTGTTACATTTGTACAGATTATAAAGTATAATGACAAATAACATAATATTTTTAACATCATCTTGGTTTTATGTAAGAAAATTAATTAATAATTTGATTTCAACAATTATTTTGATTCTATTTTAATTTTGTAATTACTGACTGTATGGAATTTATTGCTAGCATTTGCTCAAGGTATACACATTGTGCTCTGTCACATTACATAAATTAAATACACACATGTTTACTCAAATACTAAAGTTTCCAAAAATTGGGTGGTGTAACTAACAAGAGGTAAATATCTGCATAATTTACAAGCATCATTAATCACAATGAATTACATAAAAATGAGTAACAAATGAAATTGCATCTCCAGATAATGATTATTTTCATTTGAATGGTAATGAGGTTTATGTGTTAGTGAATTTAGAAACTGCGCCGGACGCTGTGGTCTCGCGGTTCTAGGCGCGCAGTCCGGAACCGTGCGACTGCTACTGTCGCAGGTTCGAATCCTGCCTCAGGCATGGATGTGTGTGATGTCCTTAGGTTAGTTAGGTTTAAGTAGTTCTAAGTTCTAGGGGACTAATAACCACAGCAGTTGAGTCCCATAGTGCTCAGAGCCATTTGAACCATTTGAATTTAGAAATTGCAATTATGGTAATTAGAGGCATAAGTTATTTACGTTGGCATTTACACAGCATCTTAACATTTTTTGCTAAACATTTATTACTTCAATTTCACAATCTGATATTTAATTTGGCATATGTACATATTTTTGTTAATGACAACAATCTATTAACAACCATGAGAATGTACATTGTTCCAGAATATTCTATACGTATCTACAAAGACGAATAGGTTTTTCGGCAAACTGAACTGAAAAATACCTATAACAATACTCATAAAAGGCTCTAGGAAGCACTGAATCATATGATAAATACATGGAAGCATATAAAAAAGTTGATATTGGACAGTTCATAATGATCTTGGGGGAAGCTGTTACATAATACCCTCCAGATGACTGTAAATCAGATTGACCATGTTATGGCAGACCAAAGATGCAGCTCATTCATAAGAGATGTCAGAACACACAGAGGAGCAGACTATAGCTCCTACCACTTCCTAGAGGTAAGAAAGATGAAAATCAAGTTTATTTGGAATCAACAACCAAAAGCCATGCCAAAACCTATGTTCGATGTACAGTGACTGAAGTAATTTTCTGTTAAAGAAACCTAAGTGTCAGAAATTAATAACCAGTTTACAGCTTGGCAAGAAGTTGGGAAGGAAACTAGTGTTGAGAAAGCTTGGGGAAGAATAAAGACAGTAGTAACAGGTACAGCAGAGAAAACCTTTGGCAAGAAAAAGAAACTGAAGAAACAAAAATTGTCCAATGAAAAGTGTCAGAATTATGGAAAGGAGGAAAGAAGCCAGGATGCTGTGGCTGCACAATATGGAGAACGAGGATAGGAGAGAGACCTTCAACACAGTGAGAAGAGAGATAGCAAGAGTTCTAAAAACACAGAAAAGGAAATATCTAACTGGAGCCTTGGAATCTATAGAAATGGAAACCAGGAATAGAGACTCAACAAAGCTGTTTCAGTATATGAAGAACAGTAAGAGAGGTTATCAAAGTGAAAATCTATGCATAAAAGATAAAAATCAAAACATGCTAGCAAATCAGGAAGATATTCTAGCAAGAGGGAAAGAATATTGCTCAGAAATGTTAAATTGCACTGACCTTCAAATGCATAATGATCAAGGAAAACAGCAGTAATACCAACAAATACAAAATCACAGAACAGGAATTAGTACACACCATTTGAAAGCTGAAAAACAACAAGGCTGTAGGCAAGTACCAGATATCAGAAGAGTTGTTAAAAGAGGGTAGAAACATATTATACACAGAAATTTGTAACCTCATTGCAATGAACTGGAAAACTGAAACACTGCCTGAAGACTGGAAAACTACAATAATTTACCACATAAACAAGAAAGGAAACAAAATGGAATGTGAAAATTACAGAGGAAACAGCCTGCTGTACATAATATACAAAGTTCTGTCAATAACCATTCTCAACAAAATTAAGGGTTACACAGAAAAGAATACACAAGAGTGCCAGGTTGGGTTTCTGCCAAACCATTGCACAAATGGTAATCTGTTTACTCTATGGCAGATCTTTGAGAAATTTTGGGAATTCAACAAAATGTCCACTCTCTGTTCATTGATTTCCAGCATCCACAGAGTAGCCTCTACAACGCACTATGAGAATTTAGGATGCCCAGTAAAATCATTAGGATGTTGCACCTGTGCATAGGTGGCTCACAGGCAGTAGTGAAGTTCAGAGGATCCCCAACTTCCCAATCAAAAAGGCTTAGGATGAGGAGATGCTCTTTCATGTGTCCTCTTGAACCCTGCATTAGAGAAAGTGCTTCAAGAAAATAATTTACACGGTCTCCAATTTAAAACCAGTGAAGTAAAACTCCTGGCATATGCAAATGATATAGTCTTCCTCACTGAAACAGAAGAAGAACTGAAGGATGTGTACAGGATATCTCAGGCACAGCACCAAGAAAATACAGAATATATGGAAATAGGTCAAGTTATAAACACAAATCCACACTTTGAAACTGAACACCATTCAAGATAAAGAAAAGTTCATCAGTTTAAATATGTTGGACTGCACTTCAGCAGTAAAAATACCATAACACTGGGTCTAAATGAGAGAATAGGCTCAGGATCAAATTTTCTGTACACTCTAGGCAGCCCATACAAAAGTAAAGCTTTGTCAATCACAAATAAGATGAAGATACACATAAGAACCAAAGAAAATGATACACTTGTCTAATATCATGTAGGGCCCCCACAGGCATGCAGAAGGCACTTGACTCAGCCTGTTTGAAACCTGGTGCTGGAAAATTTTCACTGCCAGTATTTTGCTGGCAAGGGTAGCACAGATGATGACCCAAAGTTCCTAATAATCAGTCTTTATGCCATTGTCCTGAATTAAATTCCAAATCTGTCTGCACTATCTTATGAAGTGAGGGCATGTGACACTACTGATGGGAATTCATCTGTCAGATGGGTACATTAAGCTCAGCAGCCCTCTTGGTGCTATTTGTGAGGAGTAGGCTATCTTCTGGCAATGGGTTTCATCTTCTCCATCCCCCTTATCCATAACAACATAGACCCAAGACAACACTGATGAAGCACTCATCACAGAGATCCACATGACACATATACACACTTGACATTCCTAACATGTCTGAGGAAACTACTGTGAAAGCAAAGAGAGCTTCACTGCAAATTTAAACGCAGCCAAAACCTCTCAGACAAACAGAAGCTAAACAATGTCAAAGTTAGCATAAGGAGTGTTATGCGTGAAGCGTTCAGTGAATTCGAAAGTAAAATTCTATGTACCGACTTGACAGAAAATCCTAGGAAGTTCTGGTCTTATCTTAAATCAGTAAGTGGATCAATACAGCATATCCAGACACTCTGGGATGATAATGCCATTGAAACAGAGGATGATATGTTTAAAGCTGAAATACTAAACACCTTTCTCCAAAGCTGTTTCACAGAGGAAGACCACACTGCAGTTCCTTCTCTAAATCTTCACATGAATGATAAAATGGCTGACATCGAAATAAGTGTCCAAATAACAGAAAAGCGACTGAAATCACTCAACAGAGGGAATTCCACTGGACCTGATGGGATACCAATTCGATTCTACACAGAGTATGCAAAAGAACTTGCCCCCTTCTAACAGCCATGTACGGCAAGTCTCTAGAGGAATGGAAGGTTTCAAATGATTGGAAAAGAGCACTGGTATTTCCAGTTTTCAAGAAGGGTCATTGAGTAGATGCGCAAAACTATAGGCCCATATCTCTCACATCAATCTGTTGTAGAATTTTAGAACATGTTTTTTGCTCACGTATCATGTCATTTCTGGAAACCCAGAATCTACTCAGTAGGAATCAACATGGATTCTGGACACAGCAAGCATGTGAGACCCAACTCGCTTTATTTGTTCATGAGGCCCAGAAAATATTAGATACAGGCTCGCAGGTAGATGCCATTTTCCTTGACTTCCAGAAGGCATTCAATAAAGTCCCGCACTGTCGTCTGATAAACAATGTAAGAGCCTACGGAATATCAGACCAGTTTTGTGCAAAACAACTCATTTCATGTACTTTCCACAACATATGATGGAAGTGTAATACCCTGCAGTTCTCATGAGTCATTTGAACTGCAAAAGAAAAATGTGAATGAAGCAGGACAAGAAAATATGTTGAGTAAAGAAAAATTTGAAACCTAATGTGACTGTGGTAAATACAAATATGCCTGCATTAAATTCTTTCAATGAATTATTGGTTTGTGTGATAAAAAATGACAAAATAAACAGTACAAAACAAGGCACTGTGCACAGCAATGGTAGGCCTAGATTTTGTAGCTCCACTTCAACTATCAGTATTAAAACTGAAATATATGCAGATAACTGAGAGTGAAACATAGCTTCTGATTTTTGCAATAAAAGCAATGTGAACCTAACTTCCACAGTGAAAGCAGGAGTGAAATTTTGCACAGCAATGTCAATAAGTAGTGGAAAAATGGAGACATTAAGCTCCAAAGACTTTTCTGTTTTCCCAGTAGGAACAAATGTTGTTGCAAGAAATGAAAAAGACTATTTAGTGTTCTCTCTTGAAAGTAGACTATATTAACTAAAAAGTGCTAATTTCATTGTATTTTCAGTTCCACATCACTGCAACCTGGTAGAATAGTCCTGTGTAAACAAAGAAATGGAAAGTGCAAATAGCAAGATAAAAAATTTATGCAGTCAATCTGTATGCACGGGCTTTTCCTGCCATGGTGGTGCATTGGAGTTTGAGTATATAGTGCAAGAGGACTCACTGTCCTCTCCTTAATTCCACTCACAATAATTGAACAGAACAAATTGTCTGGTGTAAGTGCTTATTCTAATAAACTTTACAATGTGCACAGGCAGCATGCCAACTGCGGCTCCTGGCTTAGCTGAGAGACATACATGCCCTTCCACTACAGGGTCTCAAAGCTACCTGCTTGGCTGTTACAATGGTGCTAATCTTACCTGCATGCACAAAGGACCTATGAGATCCACTTCTGCACATAGGTTGCAAGGTCTTCCAACAGGGGGCAGATAGTCTGACCTGCCCAGTTTGGAAGCTGCCACTAGATGGCAGTTGGTTGCAGAGTCTGAACATACTCCAACTCTAAAGTGAGTTTTCTTACAAATAACCATAATTTTATCAAATAACAGAACCAAAACAAGGAAAAAAATAAAAAATATAACTAGACACAATATCAATGGAAATAAAACATGAATAAACTAACATTTGGGATGCCCAAACTACCAAAACACCACTGCCATACTGCATGTGAAACACTATGTGTACTAACATGCAGGACAAAAAACAATAATGTATTAATAGCATACTGCATAAGAACATGAAAATCAGAACTAACAGCAGTTTGTCCACAAGAAACATCCACAGCTTCCCAAGCTGATCTTATGAATGCAGAGTTTGTGCCAGTAAATCGTAATTTGGCAATGGTCCTGTTTCATATACCACTACACAGATCTGAGGGAACACTTAAATGATTCACTGCTTAGGCAAGGGACACAAGTTTGCTATAGGCCTCTTTATCTGCCAAATAGCAGTTTTTACCATCACCACATGCACACACTTATCAGGACCAGGAAACAGCTCGTCAATGCCACCCACCCTCCACACCAAGGGAGGCAAGTTATCCTACTTGACCAACACATGATCGCCAATCTGGGGTTGCCATGCTGCTTCCGACGTCCATTTTCTGCATTGCTGCAGGTCATGTATATATTTTGTGGACCTCCTCTTCCAAAAGGACTGATGCAACTGCTGTACAAGTTGCCATTAGTGCAATCTGCTGGCAGGAACCTCAAGGACAGATGGTTCAGGATGAGCACAAAGGGGCTGTTTGATTAGGAAATGACTAGGAATGAGAGCAGCAGGGGAATCTAGGTCATCAGAGAGAAGACACAACAGTCTTGAATTCCAGCATGCTTCTATCTGAATTAACTCAGTAGACAGTTCTTCAAATGTCAGTAATGCATTGCCAATGATGCGTTTGAGATGTGACTACAAACACTTGATCACTTGATTCCTCTCTTCCAGAGTCCACCAAAATTAGAGGCACGAGATGGCTTTAACCTCCAACTGATTCCTCTGATTTCAAAAAATTCATCACACCTTCAACAGTAGCAAAATTAAAGAAAAAAACGTTTAAGCTTGAGGTGGATGCTCGGGTCAGTTACCACAAACAACACCCTATAATAAGGAGTTCATTTATTCACCTCTTTACACAAGTAAGGCTTACAAAGAACTGGATGGCGGAACTGAACAAAGATAATGTTTAGATTAGTTCAAAGATGACATCATCTGGTTTCGACATCATCGGTGCCACATAGCCCCCTCCTCCCCCCCCCCCAAAGTACGGAGTATTTTTGAGAGGCCAGAAAGGGGGGGGGGACTATGGAGTGGGCAGGGGTGGTCCACGGGAGCCGGACCACGGTCAGCTCAACAGCATTGTCGGGGAGCTGTGTGGGTACATGGCATGATGGAAGGTCCGGCCACTGAACCTGGAAGTTGTTGAACTGCACTGAACGTTGTACTGGACGTGCTGGTCGTGCAGCGACAGGTAGGAGCGGCGACGACGATGTCTCTGGTGGCCATGGCAAACACACGAAGCATGTCCAGGTCGATGTCAGGCAAGAGGGGAACACATTTCACCAGGTGGCAGGGAATGGCGGAGGTTGTGTCATGAGCATCGCATGATGGGAAACACACGACGAACAGTCTGTCATCGTGTAGTGTTACAGAGATGTCATGAATTATGTCCGGATGTCTGGGGGGACAGGCACAAACACCTCGAGCAAGGGCACGTTAAAGATGGGAGCGGGGGGGGGGGGGGGGGGCAAGTGTGAGAAGCCTCAACAGGGCGAGGCAGGTGATGGGGTAGAGGTCGAAGGGACCTGAGAAGTGCCTGGCGGTGAGAGCATGATCGTAGGTAAGCTCGACGTGGGGAGCATGTGATCACTCGACGGAGACCAGAGTAGAGGCCAAGGTCGGAGAAGAGCTGCACGATTTGAGCTGGAAGTCACTCAACCGAGTGTGTAAGTCCGACGTGGAGGGAGTGGTCGGAGCGTCGTGAGCCATGACAGTGAGTGGCGTGGTCGTGGCCTGAAGGGGGATAGAAGTAGGCTCTACATGAGCGGGCTTAAGTCTGTTGAGAGAGACTGTAACACTGAATCTTTTATCTGGATGTCATAGGTGCTGGCTCACAAGTTCGACAGGGAGAACAATGTTCTGGCCATATACGAACTCGGCTCTTGTACATTTGAGGTCTTCCTTTAGATTGCACGAATGCCGAGTAGCACAAGGGTAGGGGCTTCCGACCATAGAGAGTCGTGGCATCGAAGAGCCTCCTTGAAAGTGCAGTGCCAGCACTCAACTAGCCCGTTACTTTGCGGGTGATATGGTGTGGTATGGATGCACCGGATGCCACAAATGTTACATATCTCGTTGAACAGGGCCAACTCAAATTGTCTGCCCTGGTCAGTTGTGATGATAGCTGGACATCCGAAACGCGATACCCATGACTCAACGAAAGCTCGAGCAACAGTTTCTGCAGTGATATTTGGGAGGGGGACAGCCTCGACCCAGCGAGTTGTTCAGTCGATAGACGATAGAACATAACGAAAGCCGTTAGAGGGGTGAAGAGGGCCGACAATGTCAATATGAATATGCTGAAAACGCCCAGGAGGGATCGAAAAGGCGCCGAGGGGGGATGAAGTGTGCTTGTGTACTTTGCAGCATTGGCACGTGGTGCAGGAGCGTGCCCATTGCTGGCAGTCCTTGTTGACATTTCTCCACACAAAGGGCTCCACTACGAGGTGGGCGGACGCACGAACACTGGGGTTTGCCAAATTATGCAAAGTGTTGAAGACAGCTCGATGGAGCGTGGTTGGGATGAGGAGGCATAACGTGCTCGTACAGTCTTCGCACCAGATCTCACCAGAAATGCCAGGGGAGGTGGTGCGGACGAAGTGTAATGAAGAGGTAGAGTCTGAAATCAGGTTTTGCGTGTCCTCATCGGCGGATTGGAGGTTAGGCAGTTCAGAGATGTCTAACAGCGAATGAACGGCGTCGACTCGTGAAAGGAAATCAGCAACTATATTGTCAGCATCCTTTATGTGTCTGACATCGGTGGTGAACTGAGATATGAAGTCCATGTATCTGAAGCGGCGAGGAGGCGGGTCAGCTGGCAGGTTTGTAATGGCCGCAGCCAGGGGTTTGTGGTCTGTTAAAACATAGAAAGGGCGTCCCTCAACGTCAGTCTTAAAATGCTTGATTGCTTCGTAGACCGCGAGCAACTCTCTGTCAAACGTGGAATATTTCCGTTATGCACTGGTGAGCTTGTGTGAGAAGAACTGCAGAAGAGAAGTTTGGCCGTCACCGGCTGGCTAAGGACAGCGCCGATGTCAATATCACTCGTGTCTGTGGTGATGAAAAGCTGCGCATTGGGATGAGGATACGCGCTGAGAGCAGTGAAAGAGTTAGTCATAGCATGGGTCCATCGAATGGACCAAGATCAAGGAGTGTTGGTGCATGCAAAGGTGTCTGTCAGTGGAGCCTGAATCTCCGCAGCCTGAGGTAGATGTCAGCGATAATAATTAACCGTCCGCAGAAAGTACTGGAGGTCTTTGAATGACAAGGTCTGGGTTGATTTAGTATTGTTTTTACTTTCTCAAGGGACGTCGAAATGCCATCGGCAGAGACCCGAAAACCAAGAAAAGTGACAGTGGGTCGATGTAGCTGCAATTTGTCCTGGTTGGTCTGAATGACTGCTGCCGCGAGAGTGTTCATAACAGTTTGCACATGTCGAATGTTGTACTCGATGGAAGAGCCGAACACAAGAATGTCATCCAGATATGCAAAGTTGAATTTTAGGTCGAATAGCCCTTCGTTGATGAAGCATTGCCAGGTCTGCGTTGCGTTTTTCACACTGAAGGGCATGAATCGAAACTGAAATAACACGATTGGGGTGGTGATTGCTGTCTTCTCGATGTCTTCAGGTGCCATGGGAATCTGGTGGTAGGCCTGTTTGCAATCAATGACCGAGAACGTGGTTGCACCTGCGAGGGAACTGGTAAAGTCGGCAATGTTGGGTATGGGGTAGGTGTCCATAATTGTTCGTGTGTTTAGTCAACGGTACTCTCCGCACATGTACCAGGACCCGTCTTTCTTGGGTGTCATATGTATTGGCATAGACTAGCTACTGGTAGAGAGTTCAATGACGCCGGAGCTTAGTAGACCCGAAATCTGATTTTTAAAGTTGGAGCGGCGCTCAGGACGAAGTCGACGTAGTGTGAACGGTGCCTTTGGTGACGACGGAAATGTTTCCGGCAGCACTGGAGGCCGTTTGTATACAATGTGTGGCAAGTGGAGCGGGTGAGGCGTGGTCGTGGAGTTCGGAGCCACTCGGCGGATACGACGGGAGCCGAGGCGGCAAAGTGTCCCAGGAGTCAATGCGACAAGATGGCCGCCGGCCTGAAGCAGTGACACCGTTGTCGGGTGAGCTCGGTGGAGCTCGTGAGCGGTAGTGAGTCCATTGTCCGAGGGTGTGGCCTGTGGCAGCACGGTCGCGGGCGAAACACTTGGCACGAGTGCATTGTTTCTGTTGTCAGTGGCGGTCGTACGGCGGTGAGCAGGAGCCGAAGTTGCACAGGTTGAAAGGCTATCCGTGAGGGGTGGGGTCGGAGCCAACAGTTCGGGTCCTGCATGCGCACTTGTGTCCGGCCAAGTGTCAAACGCTGCCATGTTAGGAGGTGTGGACCTGCGGAACTGTCAGTACACATTATGGCAGTCTTGATAGCACAGTTGCGAGGGGCAGCCGGAGGTAACCACATGGAGGTTCGATTGCTGGGATTGCAAGCAGATTCAGCGCACTTACTGACCTTGCTGTAGTGTCCGTAATTCCTTTGCTGCATTGGAGAGCTGGAGCTGTATTTCGTGGAGCTGAAGGGAGAGTTCAAAGTTTTCCTTGCGTAGGCAATTGACGTGTTCAAGCTTGACAAGGCACTTGTGCGTGGCTTCTTGTAATGTCATCGACAGAGACGAGCATGTACATATGAGATGATCCCAGACCAATTTGTCACAGGGGGGGATTGATCGACAGAGCACAAGGGAAGTGAGTCTTGGACAGATGATGAAACACGATGTTTTGCTCTAGGTCCGGTGAAAGTTTGTGATGTTGCAAGAAGTCAATGCCTAGTATCGGTTCGTCAATCTCACACACTAAGAAAGTCCACTCGAGTTTGCACTTTGCAGAGAGTGAGACGATGTGGGAAGTTGAAACTGAGCATTGCAGTTTAGTTTAATTCACGGCCTGCAGTGAAGTATGATGAGGGTGGATGTTTGACGATGCTAAGGACGTAGAAAGCAGCGAAACATCGTCTCCTGTGTCCAGTAGGAAAAGGTATCCCAACGAAATGTCTTTAATGTAAAGGCGTCCGCAATTATCCAGTCGTTCCCAGATGAAATGGAGCACTGGGGGGTGCCTGTCATGTTGTGCACAGGAAGCGGCACCTCGACCTACCTGCAATTGGTGTTTGGGAAGTAGCAGGGTGGTCTGCAGTTCTGTGCCGCCTCACCAAACCATGTGTGGAAGTAACAGTATGAGTAGTGCGGTTGTATTTCCTACGGAACGTTCATTGCCAGTGGCGGTGGCTGAGATTCGGTGGCTGCAGCAGGCTTGGTTGCAGGAGGGGGATTGACCGTGGGCGGAGCTGGTGACGTCCCAGTAGCTTGTTTACTGCTATCCGGAACAAGTGGAACGGTCGGTACAGTGCGGCCCCGGCCGCATCCGGCCGCAGGACGATGAGCCTGAACCTGAGACTTGTCAGGTAGGCAGTGGCTGGTGAAATAGAGCAGTGATGCATCATGTAGTTTGTCAGCAATTGTCATTCTTTGCTCGACAGGTTCGGGAGACTCTGAGCCAGAGCAAAGCGGATGTGAGGAGATAGTTTATCTGACCAGATGGCAAGGAGAGCTGTGTCAGAGAGTAGATCGGCGCTGACCAGGGCACGTAGCCATCTCCAGAGCTGGGAAGGTTCGTCGTTGTGCAGTTGCTCGACGTGGAGCACTTGCCGTATTGCTGCCTCAGTTGAGCGTGCAAGTTGACGTAGAACTGTCTTTTTGGCTAGAGTATCACAGGCAGTATTCAAGGTCCCTTATTGTTCCTTGTCTACATAAATGACTTTCACACCTCAAATGGAGCAGCAGCTACTGTACTATTCGCAGATGACTCTAGTGTGACAATAGGTGCACCAAAGCATATGCTACAACCAGCTACTGATGAAGTAATAAATAATGCTCACATTTGGTTCAATGCAAACTGGTTGACATTAAATGCAAATTATATGCAGTTTGGGAAAGTATGCCAAAATGTAAATCTTGATCTGTTGTTGGGTGACAAGGACATAGACAGAGTGGTGTCAACAAAATTGCTGGGGATTCATGTAGATGAAAATCTAAATTTAAATGATCATGTAATTAAACTTGTGCAGAAACTTAACTCAGCCTGTTTTGGTCTTAGAATCATTGCAACTGTTTGTACTGCAGAGGGTGCCAGAATGGCATAGTTTGGCTATTTTCAGTATCTTGCAACATATGGAATAATATTTTTGTGTTCCACCACTTGCCGTCTAAAACAAATCTTTATGTTACAGAAGAGGGCTATCCAAATAATAACACACAGTTATTGACAGACACAATGCAAACCCTTATTCAATGAACTTAAAGTTCTAATAATAGCTTCCTTATGACTATTTATGCCAATAAATAATTCTGATAATGTTTATTTTAAGGAAAAATGGAAAACACTGTCTTTCATCACCTAAAGTTTCTGTTAATTTTTTAAATCTGATGGACAGCTGTTGAGGGCGGTAAAATTTTTACTGAATTGTTGTAGTGAATATAAGGACTTCCTGTTTAGTGAAAACAAAAGTAAAGCCTTAGGGCAAACAGACTACGCAGTTACAATACTGTTAGTATACACGTATAAAAAGTTGTATTACTGTGTCTTATATGGCCAAGTATTACTCTTTGTAAATATTTTGTACAATTTTGTATGTATTATTCTATGTACTGCTTAATGTAAAGTTTTGTAAGTTCCTTTTGCACAAATTGTTTCCCATAAATTTACATCTACGTTTGGACAACATCCATACAATATTTATTGTCTATGGATGGATAAATAAATAAATAAATAAATAAATAAATATACAGGTTCTGGACAGCTCAGCCAGAATTCTGTTATTTGCATATGATAGAAGCATCATAATTAGCGATACAAATGAATTTGTGCGTACTACAGCAGAAGAAGTGCTCCCATACTTACAGTCATGGTCTTGTTCAAATAAACTGACTTATAAAGTATGGAAGTAAGAGAAAAATACATGCACTATGCTGCAAAACAAACAAATAGAAAAGGTGTGTACTACAAAGAATCTGGGAATGCGAATTGACCAACATTTAAACTGGAATGAGCATATTGTGTATCTTACTCAGAAACTCAGTTCAGCATGTTTTACCTTAAGAATAATATCCAAGGTATGTAGCCCAGAACATACTAGATCTGTGTAATTTGGGTCTTTCCAGGCAGCTGTAAGCTACAGCCTAAGTTTTTGGGGCAAAATCAAGTCATGATTAAAAGAAACTTTTATTATAAAAAAAGAGCTATGCATATCTAGCTCACAGAGCACCCCAAACACATTGTAGATCCTTATTTAAACAGCTAAAGATACTAGTAATACCATCTATATGTATTTTAAAGTGCCCATAAATAATCAGTAATAATCATTGTAATCTTCAAACAAACTCTGGCTACCATGACCACAACACAAGGCATTGTAAAGACTTTCACATTTGCCACGTAGCAAAAACCAGAGGTCACAATCATGTGAGCCACTTAGGAATAATACTTTTAAATGCACTTCCATCACAAATCAAAGAGCAGGAAGATAAAAGTAAATTCAATCAAGAAGTATTTCATTCTTCAGTGCTACATCATTTCTTTGATTTCTAAGTTTCTCTTTTCAAATATTGAAAATATTTCAGAATGAAATAACATTGGATGGACATGTTTCTGACCTGTTTGAGTCCATAGAAATTTATATACATGACTGTTGATTAGGTCTGAGGAATTATCATATTTTATTCAAAAGAATTTATGCTTATGCTGACAATCTCCCTATATAAAAAAGCAGAATTATTCTTATTTTTGGATGATGCTAGTAGTATAAGGTTTTGTTCCCAATTTATGTATATATGCAAAAGTTGTATTTTCAAATTGTGTTTGGACTCTGCAACCCATTCCAACTGCCATCTAATGGCAACTTCGAAACTGGGCAGGTCAGAGTGTCAAGTATAGTCTGCTCCCTTTCGGCAGACCTTGTAACCAACGTGCGCTGAAGACCTTGCTGTCGAGCGCCCAAAACCCCTCTACTACTACTACTACTACTACTACTACTACTACTAACCAACGTGCAGAAGTGGATCTCCCAGGTCCTTTGTGCAGGCTAGTAAGATTAGTGCCATTGTAATGGCTGAGCAGGTTGCTTGAGACCCCTTAGAGGATGTTCATCTTATATCCTCCTTTCAAGACATTGTCCATTCCATTCAACTGCTCTTCCAAGTCATTTGCTGTCTCTGACAGAATTACAATGTCATCAGCGAACCTCAAAGTTTTTATTTCTTCTTCATGGATTTTAATACCTACTCCAAATTTTTCTTTTGTTTCCTTTACTGCTTGCTCAGTATACAGATTGAATAACATTGGGGAGAGGCTACAACGCTGTCTCACTCCCTTCCCAACCACTGCTTCCCTTTCATGCCCCTCAACTCTTATAACTGCCATCTGGTTTCTGTACAAACTGTAAATAGCCTTTCGCTCCCTGCCACCTTTAGAATTTGAAAGAGAGTATTCCAGTCAACATTGTCAAAAGCTTTCTATAAGTCTACAAATGCTAGAAATGTAGGTTTGTCTTTTCTTAATCTATTTTCTAAGATAAGTTGTAAGGTCAGTGTTGCCTCATGTGTTACAACATTTCTACGGAATCCAAACTGATCTTCTCCAAGGTCAGCTTCTACCAGTTTTTCCATTCGTCTGTAAAGAATTCATGTTAGTATTTTGCAGCTGTGACTTACTAAACTGATAGTTCAGTAATTTTCACATCTGGCAACACCTGCTTTCTTTGGGATTGGAATTATCATATTCTTCTTGAAGTCTGAGGGTATTTCACCTGTCTCATACATCTTGCTCACCAGATGGTAGAGTTTTGTCATGACTGGCTCTCCCAAGGCCGTCAGTAGTTCTAATGGAATGTTGTCTACTCCCGTGGCCTTGTTTTGACTCAGGTTT
The DNA here is from genome assembly GCF_023897955.1 of Schistocerca gregaria. Taxonomy (NCBI): domain Eukaryota; kingdom Metazoa; phylum Arthropoda; class Insecta; order Orthoptera; family Acrididae; genus Schistocerca; species Schistocerca gregaria. Next base: position 654,551,804 of record NC_064931.1, on the reverse strand, counting down.
TTCAGTGCTCTGTCAAACTCTTCACCCAGTATCGTATCGCCCATTTCATCTTCATCTACATCCTCTTCCATTTTCATAATATTGTCCTCAAGTACATCGCCATTGTATAGACCCTCTATATACTCCTTCCATCTTTCTGCTTTTCCTTCTTTGCTTAGAACTGGGTTTCCATATGAGTTCTTGATATTCATACAAGTGGCTCTCTTTTCTCCAAGGGTCTCTTTAATTTTCCTGTAGGCAGTATCTATCTTGCCCCTAGCGAGATAAGCCTCTACATCCTTACATTTGTCCTCTAGCCATCCCTCCTTAGCCATTTTGCACTTCCTGTTGATCTCATTTTTGAGACGTTTGTATTCCTTTTTTCCTGCTTCATTTACTGCAATTTTATATTTTCTCCCTTCATCCTTACCGAAGGATTTCTAGCAGCCCTCGTCTTTTTACCTACTTGATCCTCTGCTGCCTTTACTACTTCATTCCTCAGAGCTACCCATTCTTCTTCTACTGTATTTCTTTCCCCCATTCCTGTCAATTGTTCCCTTATGCTCTCCCTGAAACTCTGTACAACCTCTGGTTTAGTCAGTTTATCCAGGTCCCATCTCCTTAAATTAGCACCTTTTTGTAGTTTCTTCAGTTTTAGTATACAGTTCATAATGAATAGATCCTACCTGCCTGATAAACACTTATACCAGACAATTTGTTCTATCCAATTATTGTGAGTGGAAATAAGGTGAGGACAGGGAATCTTCTTGCACTTTACAGCCAGACTCCAATGTACCACCATCGAAGGAAGAGCCCGTGTGTACACTTTTTCATCCTCTGGGCTGGATCCAGTGACCATGTGGAATTTATATTCACATGGATTTATTTTCTGCTATTTGTGAACTTTTAAAAGATCACCTGTGAGCTGCGGACATTATTGGTTTTGTTGGTGACCGCTATAGAATGTCTCAAGGTCAGTTCGGGACTTTGACAATAAGAGCCTTAACCATGGTGATTGGGGACATATTTGTGAATATTTAATGTGTCTCAAAATCAAACACGAGAAACACAGAAACATGTCGATGCCAGCATCATTGGTGATGTCATCTCTTACTCCTGCCAAAACTTTGCGCTGTCGGAGACTGCAACGTCTGCCACATCAGCTGCCAGTGCCCATGACACTGCTGCTGTTCCAGTCCTTATTGCCTCATATTGCTGCTGAAACCTTGAAACCTGGTAAGTGTGACTGTTGGCTTCCTGCTATCATCTTCCCAGTCCTAAAATAGAGCCCACAGAAAAAATAAAATAAAAAAAACTAAATTAGTCAGGCAGAGAGGTGTAGCAGAGGTCACTCTCGTGTGCTTAGCAAGCTTTGTGCAGTCTGCGGACAGTGCCAGCATCAAAATGCTGGAATCAAAATTAAGTCATTTGACTCGTATTCAGACTGATTTTGAGTCTTCTCAAACATGGCTGGTAACTGAAGACGAATCAGCAGATCATAGTAAGGACATATCAGAATTTGGGGATTCATGGGACTTCATTGAATTCACTATCAAGGATTTAATGAAGAGGCACACCCAACTTTCACAGCCTTTGGGCTTGAATCCATCAGGCAGTGTCAGTTCTTTGAAACTACATGCTATTAACTTAACAAATTTTGAAGGTGACTACCTTAAGTGGTTATCATACAGGGATACATTTTTGAGTCTCATTATGAATAACAATTCAATTGATGACATTCAGAAACTTCATTACCTTAATTTGTCTTTGTGAGGTGAAGCTAAAGACCTATTTAAACATATACCTGCCACAGCAGGAAATCTATCGATAGCCAGGGGACTTATTATGCAGAGGTATAATAACCCAAAAATAATTACAGCCAGACATACTAAGGCTTTGTTGGCCTTACCTACAGTCAGCCATGGCACAGCAAGCAATTATAGGCAACTAATTAATCATGTATGTATCTATTTGAAGGCCTTAGAAGCTCTCCAACCTGATGTTCCACTTCATGAAGTTACTCTACCGGAAGATATTCTGTCTTGTATGTGACCCACGCATCATCATGAGTGGGAGGTAAAGATGTCTGGCTCAACAGTAACCACATTAAATTAACTAATAAATTTTTTGAAAACAAAATGTCAAACCCTTGAGTTGATCAGGTTTAGGGATAACACCTCAATGGACCTGCAAGGAAATGCTAATAATTCAAATCAAACGAGACATGTGAGGAGGGCTCATCTGGCTAATACTGACACTGGGGAGTTATGTAATTTTTGTAATGAACTTCATGCTATCAACAAATGGTGATGAGTGGCAGGCATATGTGACAAAAAATAAGCTTTGTTTTTTGTGCATCCACTCGGATCATTTCTCAACTAAAAGCAAGATTTCTCCTTGTAAGTCCTGTAAGGGAAGGCACAACATACTGCTCCTCAAGCCTGCTGATTCAAGGAATGGGCAGGTAGTGAATCAGGAGGCCATTCCTTGACCCATCAAGCTCCAAATGGGAAAGAAAACATCCTTTGTAATGTTTTGTTGGCAACAGCTGTCGTCAACATTAAGGACAGCATGGGTAAACAGCAGGTTTGCAGAGGTCTGCTAGATAGTGTGTCAGCTATCCTTCATTTGTCAGGTCATGGCAGAGAAATTAAAACTGAAATGAAGTAAACATTTGTTTTCTGTGAAAGGCATAAACAATGCCTTTGCATTCTCAGTGTCTTACACCTGTAATGTTGAACTGTCGTCTAGGCTCAACAGCTTTCATGTTAGAACCACTTGTGTTATAGTAGACCATGTCACCAGGGACCTACCACCAAGCAAGATAGACACAAGGTCCTGGATTGTCCCATGTAATCTCCCACTCGCTGATCCAGAATTCAACAAGCCTGCCACAGTAGATTTAATTCTTGGTGCTGAGGTTTTCTTTCATGTTGTTTGTAAGGAGAGGCTGCTGGAACAAGTCATCCTGCACTGATTGAAACAAAATTTGGCTGGATTTTGTGTGGAAGAATGCTTTCAGCAGCACGCAACATGCCTCATTCTATAGTGACCTTGTTCTTTGTTAGAGGTGAAAATTTAGATGCCAAACTGCAAAGGTTTTGGGAGTTAGAGTAACTGTCTACAAAAACAATGAGTAAACAGGATAAAATATGTGAGGCTCACTTTCAGTGCCACACGGCATGAGATGAAGAAGGGAGATTTGTGGTTTGACTGCCAGTGAAATGTGAATGTAAACCCTTGGGTGAATTATGATAACAAGCCGCTCACACAGCTTGAGAGGAGATTTAAAAGGCAACCGAATGTGCAGAAGGAATATGCTGCATTCATGCATGAATGTGTTGAACTAGGACACATGGAGGTCTCTAATGCTCAAAGTATTGTTGGTCTCAGGTGTTACCTTCCACATCATGCTGTCTTCAAGGAATGCAGCTCCACTACTAAGTTGAGGGTAGTATTTGATGGCTCTACTGTCACTTCTAATGAAGTATCTCTCAATGATAGCTTGATGATTGGTCCCACAGTCTAGCCAGATTTATGTTCCATCATTATAAAATTTCGCTCCTTTAATTTGGCTCTGTCAGCTGTCCATCCTGATGATAGGAACTTCCAGAGAATTCTGTGGCATGAATCACAGTCTGAAATGATGAAAGACTATAGACTGTGTACACTCACTTATGGAACTGCTCCTGCTGCCTTTCTTGATACTAGATGTCTTCAACAGTTGGCTTTGGAAAATCAAAACAGCTTTCCAATGGCATTTCAAGCATTGATGTCTGGCTTTTGTGTGGATGTCTTTTTAGGTGGATCAGCTACGGAAGCTGAAGCTCAGGAACTTCAAATCCAGCTGACTCAACTACTTGCTTCTGGGGGTTTCCACTGAGGAAATGGTGTTCCAATATTCACAAGGTCATGAAAAAAATTCATGTGCAGGACAGAGAATTGTCTTTGCCTTGTTATCTTACTGGTGAACAAGCCATAAAAACATTAGGGATATTATGGCATCCTGACTCCGACACATTCCAGTGCCATGTGCAGCTGAAGAGTCATTGGGTCTCAATGGTTACTGAGTGCAATGTCCTGTCTACAACAGCATCAATCTATGACCCACTGGGGCTTCTAGGTCCAGCAGTTATAAGATGTAAATTGTTCTTGCAGTGCTTGTGGCAACTAAGCCTTGATTGGGATGAAATTCTTCCCACCTCACTGATGAATGGAATGCTGTTTATGTGCAACTGCTTTCCCCTAAATGGTATTTTGATTAACAGGAAACTCATTCCTTGCCCCCAGTATGTTAAATTAGAAGTTCATCATTTTTATGATGCGTCATATTGGCTGATGGTACGTGTGTATACGTGCCAATAACAGTGTGTTGGTCTCATTGGCTGCAGCCAAATTTCGGGTTGCCCCTGTAAAACAACAGTCTCTTCCACGACTTGAATTATGTGGTGTTCTGATTCTTGCTCGACTCATTCACAAGGTGGACAATGCCTTAGCCATCATATATAGTGCCAACTTTTCTCTTCTGGCTGCAGCATAGTCCTGGTCACTGGAAAACTTTTGTTGCCAACAGAGTCTCTGAAATCCAGGAACTGAGTTCAGTTGCCAACTGAAGACATGTCAAATTAGAGGATAATCCTGCTGACCACTTATCACATAGTATTAATCCAGCTGCTTTGAGTTAACTTGTTCAGTGGTGGTCTGGCCCGTCATGGCTATACACTTGCAATCTCGACTGCAACACCTGTACTCCACTTAGTGTAGAAGATACACCCGACAGAAGGTGTATACAAGTATCCTTGGTGTTGATAATTAAACTTGATGATGAACTGCTGTGTAATTGTTCATCATTCAAGAAAACTTACAGAGTTTGGCCTATGCACTGAAGTTTGTTAATAGTACTAGGCTTCAGCAATCAGGCAGGTAACTGGGCCACTCACTCCACAAAAATGTCAAAATGCTATCAAAAGGACCTTTGGCACAGCTCAACATAATGAATATGGTAATGAGGTCCCTTTGTTGAAGGCCAGTTCCTCTATTCCATAGAATAGCAAATTAAGGGATTTGCACCCGTTTGTTGATGCCGAAGGTATTTTAAGAGGGGGAGGGATATTAATGAATGCTGATGTACAACATGATGAGCGCCATCCTATTATCATACCGCCTAAGCAACATTTGACAAAAAATCTCATAATATGTGAACATGAAAATCTGTTGCATGCTGGGCCGCAACATTTGTTGGCTTTGTTGTGTAGGAGTTTTGGATCCCCAGTGGGTGTAACACAGTCAAAGGAGTTATCAGGAAATGTTTAAAATGCTTTAGGCGTAAGTCCAAGACAGCAGTTCAACTCATGGGTCAGCTACCTGCAGCTAGAGTAAACATGTCTCGTTCATTCCAGTTCTGTGGAGTAGATTATGCAGGCCATATTGCTGTAAAGCATGGTGGAAGACAGAGTAAGGTTGCCACCAAGGCTTATATTGCTTTACTCATTTGCAGGATAACTGTGGCTTAGAATTAATTAGTGACTTGGTAGCAAGTTTATTTTTGGTAGCCATCAGGAGATTCATTGCAAGAAGAGGGAAACCTACTCACTTGTACAGTGACAATGGCACCACATTTGTTAGTGCAACCAATCAGCTTGTGGTGCCTATGAGGCGTATCGTCTTTGACCTAAGCTAAACATTATCTTTGTGCATTCCGTCATCCAGTTGTTTGTAAGCTTTACTTGCGTAAAGATGTGAATAAATGAACTCCTTATTATAAGGTGTTGTTTGGTGCAACTGACCCGAGCATCCACCTCACTGGTGACCCCAAGTTGTAACATATTCCGTTTTCACCGTTTTACTGTGTCCGCGACCTACAAGTCAGCTATTTTCGTGTGTATAACATCAAGACAACATTCGAACAATGGATTCAGCCCAACGCCTAACACCGGATTTTGTGATCAACATGCATCATGTTGCGGGTGATGTATACCCACCAGGACTGCAACACAATGACTCTCACTCGACGATTACGCTGATTTCTCCAGACGTTTTCGACACTGCAACAATAAGTGAGGTTAGGAGTGTGCATGAGTGTGCATGACTCCGGGTATCAAACGGTGCAGTTACCTCTCATGGATCTTCGTGCAGTGCGGGATCAATGCCGATTTCTGCAAATGCTTTGTTGGATAACCTACCACCGCCAGGACAACGGTTTGCCATGCTGCAATCCGTGCAGTACCACGTGGACTCCTGCCACGTGGCTGAAACTGCTTTGTTCATGGGTCAACCTGCTCAGCATCTGATCATGCCTGCGCCTGCATCGGTTCAGCATCAGCACATGCCTACCTGCTTCGATACCTTGTCCTGCAACAGGAACAATAGCTTGTTATCTGTGCTTGACCTCCATCTCTGTCCTACTGCTATGCCTCAGTGTTTTGTGCCACAACATTCAACTAATCCACACATTTTTGAGTGGAGTGACTATGAATAGTGAAGACTCACACATTCCGCCCGACATTCGACATCATTTACCTCACTGTGCTTCTGGATGGCCCACACCTCTGCAGCCTCCCTGCAGCACAGGTGGCTCCGACTCTGATCGTACATCGATTTTCCTGCAGACTGGCATGCGTTTTCAAACTTTGAACTTTTTCTCACGTGTCGCCCCCGCAGTCGAGCTTTCGCTACCGTTTTCGGCACATCTCAGTGCCTCATCCACGTCAGTCTTCTGCGACACGTCAATACAAACACACCCACAACATGTCGAACTTCAGCAACCGCAAGCGACACATTACGATGTCTCACCTGCGTCGGCCTTCCACGTCGCGACCACCCTGCTGCTTCCCAAACGCCAATCGCAGGTAGGTCCAGGTGCCGCCTCCTGTGCACAATATGACAGGCACCCCCCAGTGCTCCATTCTGTCAGGGAACGACCAGATAATCGTGGACAACTTTACATTAAAGACATTTCGTAGGGATACCTTTTTCTAGTGGATACAGGCACCGATGTTTCAGTGCTGCCCACGTCCTTAGTGTCATCGATCATCCGCCCTCATCATACTTCACTGCAAGCCGTGAATTCAACTAAACTACAATGCTTGGGTTCAGCCTCACACGTCGTCTCACTCTCCACAAACTTCAAACCTGAGTGTTTTTTTTTAGTGTGCGAAATTGACGAATCTATACTAGGCATTGGCTTCTTGCGAACCCACAAACTTTCACTGGACCATTGCGAAACAATGTGTTTCACCACCCGTTGAAGACTCACTTCCCCTGTGCTCTGTTGAGCAACCCACCCCGTGACACAATGGTCCGGGCTCACCCCATCTGCACATGCTTGTCGCTGTCGACGATGTTACAAGAAACCATGCATAAGTGCCGTGTCAAGCTTGAACACGTTGCTCGCCTACACAAGGAAAACTTCGAGCTCTCCCTCCGGCTCCACAAAACACAGCTCCAGCTCTCCGATACAGCAAAGGAATTACAGACACTACAACAATGACAAATCAAGTACAGTAAATGCACAGAATCTGCTTGCAATCCCAGCAATCGAGCTTCTTTGTGTTTAACTCCCGCCACCCCTCGCAAATGTGCTACCAAGGCTGCCATAACGTGTACTGACAGTTCCACAGGGCCACAGCCCCCTAACACGGCAGCGTTTGACACATTTACATCTACATCTACATCTACATCCATACTCCGCAAGCCACCTGACGGTGTGTGGCGGGTACCTTGAGTACCTCTTGGCCAGACACAAGTGTGCATGTGCAAAGAGCGTCATGTGTTCCCGAACTGAGGGCTCCTACCCTGCCCCTCGTGGACAGCACCTCAAACAATGCAACTGCGCCTCCTGCGCGCCGCCGTGCGACCGCCACTGACAACACAAGCAGTGCACTCGAGCCAAGTGCTTCGCCCGCAACCGTGCTGCCACAGGCCGCGCCCTCGGACAATGGACTCACTAACGGCTCACGAGCTCTACCTAGCTCTTCCGACCATGGAGCCACTGCTTTGGGCCGGCGGCCATCTTGTCACGTAGACTCCTGGGACACTTCGCCGCCTCGGCTCCCGTCGGATCCGCCGAGTGGCTCCGAACACCACGACCTTGCCTCGTCTGCCCCGCCCGCCATACATTGTAAACAAACCGACTCTGGTGCCGCCGGAAACATTACCGTCTTCACCAACGGCACGGTTCACAAGCTCCATCTCGTGCCAGGCCCCCTGATCTCCAGTAAACCATGTCGACTTTGTCCCGAGTGCCTCTCCAACTTTAAAAATCAGATTCCTGAACATCTAAGCATTCATATGACACCCAAGAAAGACGGGTCCTGGTGCATGTGCGGAGACTACCATTGACTAAACACACGACCAATTATGGACACCTACCCCATACCCAACATTGCCGACTTTACCAGTTCTTTCGCAGGTGCGACCACGTTCCCTCTTTTCGATTGCAAACGGACACACCACCAGATCCCTGTGGCCCTTGAAGACATCGAGAAGACAGCAATCACCACCCAAATCGTGTTATTTCAGTTTTGATTCATGCCGTTCGGTCTGAAAAACGCAACCCAGTCCTGGCAACACTTCATCAACGAAGTGCTATTTGAACTAAAATTTTGCTTTGCATATTTTGATGACATCCTTGTGTTCAGCTCCTCGGTCAAGGACAACATTCCACATGTGCAAACTGTTATGAACACTCTCGCGGCGGCAGGAATTCAGACCAACCAGACCAACAGTCTACATCAACCCGCTGTCACTTTTCTTGGTTTTCGGGTCTCTGCCGACGGCATTTCACCGCCCCCTGAGAAAGTGCAAACAATAATGAACCTACCCAGAACTTCGTCATTCAAAGAGCTCCGGCGTTTTCTGGGGACCGTTAATTATTATCGCCGTTATATACCTCGGGCTGCGGAGTTTCAGGCTCCACTGACGGACGCCTTGGCAGGCACCAACACTTCTTGACCTCGGCCCGTTCCATGGACCCGTGCTATGACTGCCTCTTTCACTGCCTTCAAAAATCTTGCCGAGGCCTGCACCATCGCGCATCCTCATCCCAAAGCACAGCTTTTCATCACCACAGACACAAGCGATACTGACATCGGCGCTGTCCTTAGCCAGATAGTCGACAGCCAAACTTCGCCTCTGCAGTTCTTCTCGCACAAGCTCACCAATGCACAACTGAAGTATTCTGCGTTTGACAGAGAGTTGCTCGCGGTATACAAAGCGATCAAGCATTTTAAGACTGACCTTGAGGGACGCCCTTTCTATGTTTTAACAGACCACAAACTCCTGGCTGCGGCCATTACAAACCTGCCAGCTGACCCACCTCCTCACCGCTTCAGATACATGGACTTCCTATCTTAGTTCACCACTGATGTCAGACACATAAAGGGTGCTGACAATATAGTTGCTGATTTCCTTTCCTCCAATCCGCCAATGACGACACGCAAAACCTGATTTCAGATTCTACCTCTTCATTACACTTCGTCCGCACCACCTTCCCTGGCATTTCTGGTGAGATTTGGTGCGAAGACTGTACGAGCACGTTACGCCCCCTCATCCCAACCACGCTCCGTCGAGCTGTCTTCAATGCTTTGCATAATTTGGTAAACCCCAGTGTTCGTGTGTCCGCCCACCTTGTAGTGGAGCCCTTTGTGTGGAGAAATGTCAACCAGGACTGCCAGCAATGGGCATGCTCCTGCATCGCGTGCCAATGCTGCAAAGTACACAAGCACACTTCATCCCCCCTCGGCGCCTTTTCGATTTGCGGCATCTGGCGCATCCTTACCACAGCATATCACCCGCAAAGTAACGGACTTGTTGAGCGGTCGCACCGCACTTTCAAGGCGGTTCTTTGGTGCCACAACTCTGTATGGACGGAGGTCCTTCCCTTGTGCTACTCGACATTCATGCGATCTATAACAAAGACCTCAAAGGCACAAAAGCCGAGTACGTATACGGCCAGAACATTGTTCTCCCTGGCGAACTTGTGAGCCCTTCTGCTTCTCTCCCTCAGTCTGACTTACCTTCCTTTGTGGACTGCATCATACGCCATTCATCAACCTCCACATCCCTCCACCCGCCAGCCATTCCCGCCCTAAGGTTCAAATCCCGAAATCTCTGGACAATTGTGAGTACCTCATGCTCCGAGATGACACTGTCCGTGCTCCCTTCCAACCTCCATATACCAGCCCGTACCAAGTTCTCTGGCGCTCAGCCAACACCTATAACATCCAGATGAAAGATTCAGCTGTTACAGTCACTCTCAACAGACTTATGCCTGCTCATGTTCCGCCTTCTTCTATCACCCTGTAGGCCATGACCACGCCACTCACTGTCATGTCTCATGACACTCTGACCACTCCCTCCACGTCGGACTTCCAGTTCCAATCATCGAGCTCTCCTCCGACCTTGCCCTCTACTCCGGTCTCACGCACTCCGTCAAGTGACCACGTGCCCCCCACGTTGAGCTTACCTACGATCACGCCATTGCCGCTGGGCCCTTCAATGGTCCCTTCGACTTCTCCACCGTCACCTGCCCCAATATGTCGAGGTTTCTCATGCCCCCATATTGAACGTGCTCTTGCTCGAGGTGTTTTTGCCTGTCCCCCTGGACATAATCCACGACATCTCAGTAATACTGTGTGATTATACACTGTTCATCATGTGTTTCTCTTCATCTGGTGCTCATGACACAACCTCCACCATTCCCTGCCATCTGGTGAAATGTGTTTCCCTCCTGCCCGACGTCGACCTGGACATGCTTCATGTGTTCGCCACGCCCACTGGAGACATCGTCATTGTCACTCCATTCCACCTGCAAACCACCAGCCTACCTGTTGCCCCAGTACGATGTCCAGCTCACTTCAACGACTTCCAGGTTCGTTGGCCGAACCTTCCTTCATGACATTTACCGACACAGCTCCCCAACGACGCTGTCGAGCTGACGCCATAGTCACCCCCCCCCCCCCCTGCCTCTCAAGAGTATTCTGTACTGCAGGGGGGGGGGGGGGGGGTATGTGGCATCAATGAAATTGGCACCAACATTGATGCATCCATCTTTGAACTAAGCTAAGATTATCTTTGGCCTCTTCAGCCATGTCCAGTTCTTTGTGAGCCTTACTAGTGTTTGGGTGAATAAATGATCTGCTGCAAAATGGGGGTTGTTTGGTGTAGCTAACCCGAACATCTCCCTCACTCCAAACAGCTTTAGCAAATTCAGGTTTTTCTTGGTTTGTAAATTTCGAGCTTAATGAAGTTGTTGCATTTATGAAATAATCGTTGATGTAATTTGGCTTATCTCGTTTTTTTATATTGACGTTTTCTGTGTTTTTGAGAATGAAATCCTTGTCTTTGCCTCTCTTTCCTGTTTCAGTCTTCATACTACCCAATATGGCTTTTGATTTGTTATCAGACTGTCTTTTCAAATTGTCATTACTCATAAATTTTGCCTTGGCAATTACTTTTCGATATACCTCTTGTAATTCTTAACATATTCTATGAATTGTGGATCTGTAGATACCTCAGTAGTTATTTAGTTTCTTTAGAGTTCCACAAGAAGTTTTGATGCCAACTGTGATCCAAGAACTTGGTTTTGTGTTGTGATGTGATGTGATCCTTGACTGCTTCTTTGGAAAGCACATTTCGAAATATCACAGGAAAATTGAAGAAAAAGTGTTATATGAATCTTTCATATTTGTTAGGGGTGGCATTTCTGCCCAGGACTCGTTAGTTAGGATATTTGTAAATTCTACACAGTGGAAAATTTTCTTTTATACATGAGGAACACTTCTTTTCTTGCAGTGGCATTGAAGGAATTTTGAGGACAAGAGCAATATGGTCTGATAATCCCAAATCAGTATTTGTTTCTTCTACTTCTGTGGACTATAGATTTGAAAATATATTATCTACAAGACTGTTTGTATTATATGTTATTCTTGTGGGTTCGTGTATGTGTGGAAACAGATTGAAACTACGTAATAGATTTAAGAATTGATTTTGTAGCCTACTTTCATTCATAAGATTTATGTTAAAATCCCCACAGACAACTACAGTGGCTCTTTCAGTAAAAAGGAAGTTATGCAGTTCTTCTAATTGATTAATGAATATGTTTGCATCCCCAGTAGGTGGTCTGTATATTGCTATGACTATGACTTTTCCCTGTATTTCATACAACTGTATAGCTGCTGCTTCAAAATGATTTTCTGCACTTAATAATTCACCTTCAACCTTCTTTTGTACATGATACTTGATTTAGTAAAGGTACATACACCTCCGTTTTTGGCATTTTTTCTACAATACTAACTTGTCAACTTATATGGATGAACATTAATCATAGTCATGAGAACTTGTTCCAATTTTATTTATGGTTTGTGCTGTCATATTCATTCCCATGTCCTGGTGAGTTACCAAAAATCCTTGAGAAGGACAGGTTTCCTTCACCTCTCAGGATGTACCTGTTTGTTGGGCTGTGGTGAGTTGCTTGTTGCTGCAATTGGTGCTGCTGCTAATGTACTTAATACTACCATTTCTGTTGTTGTTGTTGATGATGGTGATGCTGTTTCTGACACTTCAAATGTTGGTTCTGCCACTACTGCTGTGCTTTCTTGTGAACTTGGAGTATTCTAGTTTTTTTTAGTTTACATCTAAAATAATATTTGGATGATGAGGAACTATAGTTCTCTTGTCGTACAAATCATTGTCCACTGTTCTTTCTATTAACACTTCATCTTTTTTCACATGCTTTGCTGGTGCTGATGATGGTTCTATTGCTTTTACCTCTTATTGAAGTGCTTTCATTATGGAGTCTGGTGATGATGATGCAGTTATCATTTTGATTTTGAATTTGTTTTGGTGGTTTTTTATTTCCTTCATTATCAGATTTGCCAGATATTCTTTCCCCAAGGCATTCAGGTGAAGTCTGTGTTGTGTGTGGAATCTACATCCAATATTGGTTATATCAACACATTTCACATTTTAAAAATGTCTGCAAATTTTTTGAAAACTGATTGTTTGCACTTTTTATGTCTGTATTAACATATGACCATCTTACAAGATCATAGTGATGCAGAATATTGGCCATTACTATGTTTTTGTGAGTGAGGTTTCTCAGACACTGTCTAAGATCGTGCATAGCACTCACTGTTTCATTTTTATAGATGTCATTTTTGCCTCCCAGAAGTACAACAAAGATTTTATCATGCAGATTTTTTACCTCTGAGGATGCAGTAATTTTTTTAATTTAACCAAGTGGGGATCCAGATTTGACTATACCACTTGAATATGTTTTAGTTGTTGCTTTTAGCTTAGCTTATTATAGCCTTGATGTAAAATACAAACAACAATGGACAGAGAATGCTGCCCTGGGGAACACCTATTTCAGTTTGTTTTGGTTCTGATATGGGTTCAAAATTTCGAAAATTGTGAGATGACCTCAGCTCAACAACTTGTGACCCGTTTTTCATGTTTTGACAGTACCACTAATGCTTATTGCTTCAAGTTTTCCAAGTAATATTTCATGGTTCACAGTGTTGAAAGCTTTGTAATGATTGAAACATGCTTTTATATTTCATTTCCTCATATTTATTTCTTTCAAGACTGATTTTCAAAGGGTAACATATTACAAAGCTGAGCATCAGATGTTGGTGTAAGATAATACTTGAACAACAGAATGACATCTCAGTCTTTACATGTTTGACTGTGTGAAGTTCTGTCAAGTTTGTTTGTGGGAGGCATTATTTGCTAACTAGTTTTGGAAGTCAAGTTAACTCATGTTATATGAATATTTTGTAATGTGTGTGAAACTGTATGCTGTTTGTTATTATGATAACTATAAGAGCTGAACTTTTTGATAATAACTTTTGTCATTTCTTTGGATTAATAATAGTAATTTCCAGGTTATTGCCAAATATGCATTTGAGTTTGAAGGTTCCCTGTACCAATGTGGGAAACAGTGTAGCATGACACAATTTATAGTTAGCCAGGCAAGCTATATCTGTTATATGCTTCACTTCTTGAAAGTTTGTATACACCTGTACTATGCATATAAAATCTCATGTAATCATGATATTTTCCAAAGTTGGAATTGCATCTGTTGATCAGAAAAGGTTTAAATAAGCCTCAGTCTCGTTGTTAACTTCTGCACTTTAAGTTAGTGCTCAATGGTTTATAATTATAAGCAATTAGTTTTCCTAGTAAGCTCCCATTCAAGATCACTAGCCAGTTTTCTACTGGGAATATAAATGTAATTGTGTTCTCTATTATTACCAAGTTTGTTGGTGTAATTGAATGAAAATTTGGGCAGCCATGTTAGTGGGAAGTTACTCATTGTTTCCGGATTGATGTGATTGTGACTATTGATTGTAATCATGAGCTCAGGTTCTCATATAACCTTATCTGTTTCAAAAAATTAGTTACACTTTGTGTGATACCATATTACATGTAGAATCATAGCAAAATGTAATTTCACTGGTGGCTGTATTCTGACATTGAGTCTGTGAAACTAATTGTGTCACTAAAGTATTCCCAGCTAAGATGTCTGCAAGAGATACTGTATTTAAGCACATAATTTATTGTATATCTTTCTAATCAAGTTAAAATTATTTTCTTTAATCCAAATCATAGTTAAAAATCTCTTTCAACTTGCAAGTCACAGTTTTCTTAGTGTGACTCTGTTCTGGTGTAACAACAAGTGTTGGTATGACAATGAAGAACAGAAGAGCAGAGACAGCTATGAGATGATGTCAGCCAATAATACACTGACTAGGATGACACAAAGACAGGAGCATCATCCATGTGAACAAAATATAAGCACTGCTGTAGGAGAAGAGCCATCATACAAATGCTAAAGCAGTGACTTATGAACAGTTTTGTTTTGCTTGCACTGAAGTTATATATACCAAAGGACACTGATTATTTGCATGTCACCATTTGCTTGCGACACAAAAAATGGTTCAAATGGCTCTGAGTACTAGGCAGAGAAAATCCCTGACCCCGCCGAGAATCGAACCCGGGAACCTGGGCGCGGAAAGCGAGAACGCTACAACACGACCACGAGATGCGGGTGCTTGCGACACACCTTTGTGAAAATGCAAGGTTAAGTATTGTCAATTTGACGTACTGTAATAAAGTGCATTAATATGATCTGCTGCAATTGTTATCTAGTGATCTGGGAAAACAGCTTCCTAGGCACCCTATATTAGGTGAGTGAGCATGATACTACATCGGTTACGAGTTATAAGAAAAACCCCGCTCCTCCTGACCACAGGATTTTCTATTGTGTCTTACTGACACCTTAATTCTCTCTTGTCTTTCCTTTGCAAGGGTGTTTACTTACTTTCACAATCTCTTATGGTGTTTCTGCTAATCAGAGTTTTCAGGTGGGCATTGCACACATTTTCTTTGCTTTTGTACTTATTTTTCTAGCTTGCTTTGTCAATCTCTTGCATTTGTTTCCTCCCACATGCCCACCCCACCTATCCCATCCCCTGCTCAGGCATCACAGTTGCCAGTGTT
Source organism: Schistocerca gregaria (assembly GCF_023897955.1). Classification (NCBI taxonomy): domain Eukaryota; kingdom Metazoa; phylum Arthropoda; class Insecta; order Orthoptera; family Acrididae; genus Schistocerca; species Schistocerca gregaria. Next base: position 654,536,321 of record NC_064931.1, on the reverse strand, counting down.
AGATGCAACATAGCTAATGCAGATGTTTCAGTTTCAGAGCTAACAACTATCCTCACTGCTAAACACAGTACAGCAGCTCCTGGCAAACAAAACTACCAATGCAGCACAAGCAACACCTACTCCCAGTACTATACCACATTTTTGCCAGTTTCATGAACAAGAAGAGGAATGGCTTTAGTGATTGCAACAGTGTGAAGCCTACATAATTGTTCACAATGTAGCAGGTACTGTGAAACTCCCCTATTTCTTGTGTATGGTAGAAAGCACGGTGTTCTGCCTCCTACAGAAGTTATTTCCTCATGCCACTCCAAGTGAACTTTCGTATGATCAGGTTGTAGATTTGCTAACTAGCTATTATGAACAACAAGTGAATGTGATAGCAGCTAGGTATTAATTCTTTACTTGGACAAAAAAGTCAGAACAAACTTATCATGAGTGGGTAACAGATTTGCAATGTATGATGAGGAAATGCAAATTCAAATGTGCTTATGGTGCTTTATATTCAAGCTTGATGTTGTGGGATGCAATAGTGTACAATGTAACTGATGTCAAACTAAGAGAACAGATTTTGAAACTGTTGAATCCATCATTTCAGCAAGTAGTGCAAATGCTAGATCAGAATGATTCAGGTGCCCTGTTGGCTGATAAATCTGAGCAGGCCCCAATTTCTCGGGTTGGGTCCCTTGTTTGCTACCAGCCCTTTTGGCAGTGGCAGCTTGCGCTCAAAATGCCACATAAGCAGCTCACTAAACAGGTGGCTACACAGGTGAACAGAGTTAAGTCATGCCCTCAGTGTTATTCATGGCAAAAACGCTAAGACTGCCCCTTCCGACAAGCTCAGTGTTATACATGTGGCAAGAATGGACATGTACAATCCATATGTTTGCAATGGAACAAACAAGAATTCGACCCACTCACAAAAATTTAGACAGAAGCGCCATGTCATTAATGCAGTATATTCCAAATCTGCAACAGACATTAGCAAAACTTGCAAGCGAGTAGTTTCTTGAATGCTACACCAGTTCAACAAACTTTTTGTTCATTTGCTTCTTTGTGGGAAATGTGGGAAATTTCAATTGGACATGATTACCTTGCTGAATTGCACATATGAAAAGTTAGGCTCCCCACACCTGTCTAAAACTAGCATGCATCTGACAGCTTACAATGGACAAGACATTCCCATTCTCGGAAAATGTACTTTGCCTGCCATGTATTGCTCGCATATGTGAACAGTGACTTTTATGGTGCTACAATTACATGATTATGAGAACATATTTAGTCTTGATTCATTTGATTTGTTTGGCTTTAACATTCAGGACAATGTGTTGTCCGTGTCTGTATTCCCTGGAAAAGACAGTGTAACTAGTTGGCTAAAGGATTCCCGGATCTCTTCTCTGGATGCAAACAATTTTGTTGTGCATATTACTCTGAAAGACAATGCTAAGCCAAAATTTTGTCAGTCCAGAACTTTTCCAATTGCATTAGAGGACAAAGTCACTGCTGAACTTAAAGACTTCCAAGACAGCAGAGCTATTGCACCCATCCAAGCTAGTCAATGAGGCAGTCCACTAGTTTTGCTTCCCAAACCTTCAGGTCACATTCACCTCTGTGTTGAATTTAAGTCTACAGTCAACTCACAAATTGTGATTGATCCTTACACCTTGCCAATCCAGAGAATCTCATGGACAAATTAGGCGCTGGTCACTACTTTTCAAAAATTGATTTGTGTGATGCATATCTTTAAATACCACTTGATGTAGAATCACAAAAAGTGTATGTAGTGAGTACTCATTTAGGCTTGTTTAAATATTTTATTTTGCCTTTTGGCAGTGCTTCTGCACCCACCACTTTCGAATGGTATTTGGAACAGCTGACTGCTCAAGTGCCATACTGTTCAGACTATTTCGATAATTTTGCCATTTCAGGTTCTGCACCTGAAGATCATATTGTAAATTTGTGTACTTTGTTTCATGTGTTATCTGATAGAGGACTAAAGTGTAGACTGGACAAGTGTGATTTTTCTAAACCTGAGTTGCAGTATCTTGGTAATGTCATAATCAGTCAAGGTGTACATCCTCTTCATTTGTGTTTGTTAGTCATACAAGATTTGCCAGTTCCTCACAGTGTCACAGATTTGCAGTCAGTCTTAGGGAAAATGTACTATTATATTCAGTTGACACCAAATGCTGCACAAATCACAGCACCATTGCATTGCTTGCATCACAAGGATGTTCCCTTTGTTTGGACAGATGAGTGCCAAGAATTTTTCAAATACTTAAAGATGCATTGCTCAGTGATCAACACTTAGTTCACTTTAATCCTGACAAACCAGGTGTATTGCAAGTTGACACTTTCACTTATAGAATTGGAGCAGTGCTTTTGCACAGAATTGGTGATAAATACAAGCCTATTGCTTTTGCATCAAAAGTGTTGTCCAATGTTCAGTGTAACTATTCACAAACTGAGAAAGAGGCTTAGGCTATTGTGTATGGTGTCTTGAAATTCCACCACTATTTGTATGGCAGCAAAATTCTACTTAGTAATGGATGACAAGCCACTGCAGTGTTTGTTTCATCTGATGAAACCAGTTCCTGTATGAACTGCCAAAAAACTGCAAAGATGGGCTTTGTTGTTGTCTCAAAACCAGTATGAGATTGCTGTAATGCAGACGCACTTTCATGTCTTCCAATTGACCCAGATACAGACTTTGACACTTCTGCTGCATCTTGTTGTCAGATTGATGTTCAGGATTCTGAATTGCTTCGATATTTTACGCTGAACTACAGGAAAATTGCACAGGCCATGGAAGCTGATCCAGATTTGAACATTTTGCTAACATATATTCACACAACTTGGACTTGTTCCTTGCATAGCATAAAGACCTCTGTAGTGTGTCAATACTTTGCACATCAGCATAGCCTCACTATACAGAAAGGTGTAATTCTTGTTCAAAATGCTGGTGGACAGTGATGTGTGTTAATCCCTAAAGCTTTGCAAAAAGAAGTGTTGCAGTTACTTCACCAAGGACACTGGGGGATTGTTTGTACAAAACAGGTAGCGTGTCGACACTGTACTTAGCAGTGTATGGACACACAAATAGAACAGATGGTGTCACAGTGTCATGCATGTGCAGAAAATCAGTCCGCTCCACCACGAAAATTCTATGCTTGGCCTAAGTCACAGCCATCATGGCAACATGTGCACATAGACTTTGCGGGATCTTTTTGGAACACTCGTTGTTTGATTCTGGTTGACTCAGGTAGTAAGTTTCCTTTTGCTGTGCCAATGAAATTGACAATGTCATATAGCAGAATTAAGTTGTCTTCTATTTTTTGTCTTGAAGGCTTACCTGAACTCATAGTGTCAGAAAACAGCCAGCAGTTCATGTCAAATGAATTTGAAACATTCTGTGAACGCAATGGCATACAGCATCTAACTAGTTCACCATTCCATCCACAGCCAAGTGGCAAAGTGATACCAATGGATCTGGACCCACCCACACTGCAGCAGCTTATGCCTTCTACAGTGGGTTACGGCCTCAGGAGGTGGATTCATACCCATCTGGTCGTTTTCCAGGGGATGTTTCCACCAGAGCACAGCCCAAATGATGGGGTATGACCAGAAGCTGATGTCCCCTGCAACCACAGCTTCTGGTCCAGTGAAGCTTCCAGCCTCCTGCCTTCCCCACCATTGGGGTAGGTGGGAGGGGGGCAGGGGAGGAGGGGGGAGGGGAAGGAATTTCCCAGTGTAATGACAAGTGTCGGCACAACGATGAAGAATGGAAGAGCAAATAGGGCTGTGAGATGACATCAGTCAATAGTACGCTGACTAGGATGACACCAAGACAGGAGTGGCATCTACATGAAGAGAATATAAGTGCCACTACACCTAGCCATGGTGGAGAGCTGTCATACAAACACTACAGCAGTGACTTATGAACTGTTTTGTTTTTCTTGCATTGAAAATGTATATACCAAAGGACATTGATTATTTGCATGTCACCATTTGCTTGTGACACACCTTTGTGAATGTGAAAAGTTAATTATTGTCAATTTAACATACTGAAATAAACTCCATTAATATGATTTGCTTGAATTTTTGTCTAGCAATCCAAAAAAACAGCTTCTTAGGCACTCTGTATTAGACAAGTGGACAGGATACTACAGACTGAGTCCATAAAACTGGCTGTGATACAGAAATGTATGTCAATGTTAGATTTGGGGATTATTGTAGTAAATGTTTTGCTAAATGCATAACCCCAAGCTCAGTTAATCACTGTGTCTGTTATCCTAACATTCCAGTTATACTGATACACCATAATATGTTAATAAAGATGTCTCCTTCTCTTATAAAACTCCAAAACATAACACCACAACACACTTCTAAATTAGTTATAAAGAAGAAAAAGAAAAAAAGACTACACAAAAAAAGAATATGCAGAAAGGAAGAAAGATAGAGGAAATGAAAGGATGAGCTTGAGAGTAAGAAGTTACTGTCTAACTAGAAACAGATATCAAAAATAATGAAAAGTGAGTAGTAGAATGGTAAGAAAAACATAAGGAAGGTCATATGGAGTCTGGCAGCATCAACACTGGGCCACAAAACATGACTCCATGCTAGTTCATTTATTCTGTGCATTCCCTAAAGCATTGTGTTCAGAACTTTGAATAGTGGGGTTAGAGCATGGGCAGAAGCTCAACCCAGCATTAAGAGTTGTCAAATAAAACACCCTAAGTTACATTAAAGTAGTATCACATTGAAAAATATGTCCACTATGCTGGGATTGTGCCCTGAGACAAATCCTCCAACTAACATTGCTGTACAAAAGAAAAAAGCCTGTGAAGTAGCTAGTCACAGCCTGTTTGTGTTGTTACTGCACATAATTTGATTGTGAATTCATTGAGGGTATGTCACTGGTTGCCATCCAAGCCAAACCACAGTTATATGTGCCTGCTGAATGCTAAATTCTGAGGCAACAGTCAGTGGTGTAAAGCATTTCCCTGGAGGTGAATGTTGTTAGACAAGAATGTGTTCTAATTTACTTTTCATGGTGAAGGAAGACTCTCTGGCATGTTTCTGCAAAAAAAAAAAATTAAATCTCTTTTCAAAACTGTTTAAGCAGCTGGAGGATATGGGCAGTTTGTGCTATAAAATTCATATGACAATTAACTTTTCCTAAGAACATCTGCAACTCATCCATTGTCCTTCATGGGAGTTAGCCATTCTTTGCTTTATATGTGTCCCAGGAAATGTATGCTCAGTTAAAAAATGCACTGATCAGTCCAACAGAGCAGACCATGGTCTTGAAGCCATTCAAATAACGCCTACTGATTTTGCAAATTCTGCACCCGTGTGATCCCTGTTAGAATTATATCATCTAAATAGTTTATGTAAGTTGGGAGACCATGCATCAACTGGCCAAGGTATCTTTGAAATAATGTGAAAGCACTTGCAACCCCAAACAGTAATTTGTTCTACCAATACACACTAAAAGGCATGTTAATCTCCAAAAATTGTTTAGTTTTATCATTTATAAGCAACCCAAAATAGGCATCAACAAGACCTATAATAGAGAATAATGGCCCCTAGCCAATATAGCTAACAATTCATCTGACTCAGGAATTGAATTCAAATCTATGTTTGACTGAGCATTAATAGTAGACTTAAAATTGTTACATATCCTGATTGATTATTTAAGCTTTTTTGTAATTACTGTTGGCATTGTCCACTGAATTTACGATACTGAGCTTATTACTACCATAGTTTGCAATGTATTTAATTCTGCCTTGAGTTGATCACATGTCGCAAATGGCACCGGGCATGCTCTGAACTGCTGATTTTTTCCTGGATATATGTGCTTCAAAACCTATTACAGAATTTAATGTGATTCTAAGCAATTCCACATAATGTGCAAGTGTCGTATTAAGTTATTGAAATGGAATTGTGGTTACTTGGTCTTGAATTCAGAAATCAAGAAGTGCAAAAGGATCACAGGCAAAAATGATAGTTGCCATCCACAAATTTACTACTAATAAGTACAGTTGTCTAGCTATACTTTTGTGCTTAGCTTAGAATGCAATTTCAGCCTGCAAATTGGATCAACTGCGTATTGTACATTACCACTCTGTGCTAAGCTGGCCTGTGGGAGTGAACCAATGTGCCAGTATGTGTACAGGCTAATTGGAGGCCCAGCTGTGCCTGTGTTCAGCTGGAAGTCCATCACTGCATGATTGACTTCTTATGGCAGCATGAGTTTCTACAGATCTCTTTCTGTTTGGGCACGAACTGGATAGTGTATGTCATGCTGACAGTTGGTGCTGTTGACTACTGGCCATGGAAAATGCTTACTGGGTGCCCTGGTTTGTTGCAACTAAAACATTACAAGTTAGATTACAGAACAGACAGTAACACCTGTCATACCTGGTGCTGCAGTTGGGGAATGATTCATTTGCACTAACATGTTTAGGTCTTGTGGTCAACCATGTGTGAGAAGCTGTATTGTGAGCTTTCACCTGTTTTGTGAGATGATGAGAGTGAACTAATCACTTTTCTCTTTGTGCCTATCAACACTGACAACAGTGAATAATTAACTACTTATCTTACTACAGTATCCCACATTGCCAGACTACCAGATGACTAGGTGCTCATTATAATGGGTGATCAAAAAGTTTCCATTTCAGGATGTTGCTGCAGCATATTTGCATTGAAGCATGTCTCCAATGTGGGTATATAAATACTGACATGTAGACAAGGGATTAGAGTGGCATTCATGTCTTTCCAACATGCATGCTGTAAATGCAGAAACATAGATTATGGGAATGTTATTATCAAATAAATTCAAACAGGACCATCATGCTGTTATTTGTTCCTTGGCTGCTGAAGGATAAATACTGGTAAACATCCATTGGGCAATGCAGAAAATGTATGGGGCAGCATTTCTGTTGAAAACAACCGTTGTGGAATGGTGCACAAAGTTCCATGCTGGGCACAATACTACACATGACGCCCATCAATCTGGGGTACCAGCCTTATCCAATTTCAAGTGGGAGACACGAGTACCCACACTAGAGTCCAGATAAATTACAAACCAGTACTATTGCTCTGCATTTATCTGGTTTAGTGTCAAATATTATAATCATGTTAATTTCTTTTTCTAACAGTGGTTGCACAGGTGATGGCAATGAACTAACTGTAGAGCCTAACATATTTTTTTGTTTTATACCTGAAAACAGCAAAGATGATACAAATTAATTGTGTTCTAAAGTTGCATACACTGCTGCTAATGTTTATGTATACTGATAAATCATTCACCCAGTTGCATTACAACTCTCAAAGCACAAACATTTCAAACTGTGTAGAACCACTCCTGGCCTCAAAACAGCCATCATGTAAGTATTAGTGATGATGACGATGATGAATAAAGATGTAGTCATAAAAAGAAAAAAATATATGTAACTCATAATTTCTTTTTCTCCTGGTAGGTGAGGCACAGTCATTGCAGCTGCCTGACATGAAAATAATGCTGCTTATAATGACATATAGTTTAAACAGCAGTGTCAGTACACACATTAGTTTGATCTCAATGGTAGCTTTAGAAAATCCTTGATATAGTGATACAAAAGTCATATTATCCATGGATGATTGGATTCATCTATGTGATACCTCAGTGCAGACCGCTGAAATGTTAGAGAGAAATGCTCAGTCTCTCTCAGTGACACTAGGTGATCATATGGTCTCCACAGGGGACTTCACAAAAAAGGTTAAACTGTTTAATGAGATAGAGTGCACTCATCTACAAGAGTATAAATTTAAAAATGTAATACCTCCAATTTATGTGATCCAGCATGCTCTAGACAAGTCATCTACAAGAGTATACATTTAAAAATGTAATACTTGCAATTTATGCGATCCAGCATGCTCTAGACAAGTGGATAAGCTGACATCCATATGTGTATAGAGTCTATGAGGAAACATGCAAGTTGGAGTTAGTGAATGAAACACTTATCCGTCAGAAGAAAACATTGCTCAACTTTACAGTTCAGGTTGGGTACCAGCACATGCAAATATGAATGAACAAAGTGTGCCAGATGTAGGAACAAAACTACATTCTTCTTTAAGAATGTTCATATATCCTGCTACAAGTAACAGTTTATAAATAAACAAAAGTGCAGAACAACATGTGTGTTTTTATTTAGCTATAAAATGCCCTGTATGTTAACGTAAGCACACAGTCATCACCATGACTGAGAGGATGAAACACCCCCATCACAGGGACTTCATAATAACTGACTGCTCCTGCAATGATATTAAAAACCAGAAGATGAAGGAAGAAAAAGGAGGAGAATAATAGATAACTTCTTCCTGATAATGAATGAGCAATACTTTTAGGCTCATATGACTGCAGCAAGACTAATATTGTTATATAATTGCTAACACCTCCTCATGGGATCAGCTTCAAGCTTATGTATATACTTTCAAAAACATTATTTCTACCCCAATACTAGCTATTATATGAGACTTTGCATGGCATCAACTGTGTAGCATATACATCATAAAGTAAAGCAATGATATCTCCGAACCTGAAAAAGTAAAGCCTAACAGCATATTCATATTTCATGATGCAGCAAACACATTCCAGGATTCCAAAGCACTTGGTATGGGATAACACAAACTATATCATCACTTTCAAACAGGACAATATGAATTTAAAACATATTTATCAAGGACAGTCATGACTTTATTGAAGTTATTAATATATGCAGGGATTACTGGAATCACACATAGCATTGGTTTCTAGTTATTGATGAAACAAAGATAATGAATGAATACAGACCAGGTATTTCTGTATGAAAGGTACTGTAATAATACATAGCTATATCAGTATAATGTATACTATGGGTGAGTTCACACATATGTTAGGCACTCATTCTGAGGGGATGCTGCACAGACAAAACATCCATTTATAAGTTGACAAAAAAATTGAAGCAATAAACAGAAGTCCTAAAAGCAGTACTACAGAAATAGAAAATATAAACAAAACTCTTAAACATCATATTATAGAAATGCATCCATCAATGGAAATGCAAACATTGGGAGATGTTGTGAAAACAATAAATATGAAGATATATGAAATTGAAAAAAACATTAGAAGATATAAAGAAATCACTCATGTCAAAGAAAGCACTAGAAACCTTTTGAGGCTATCAGTGTAATAAATGCAAAGTTTGCTGAGATTGAAAAAGTTTTAAGCTATGTAAGCTGTGTACCATCTCAAAGTCAGTTTAGTATAGAACAGAATATCAAGAAAATGCAGTCATCAAGGCAAGGAAGGCTATTTGGCAGAAATTATATTCTAAAATTAGGACTGTTGGAAAAAGATAATTCTTTGTTGGAAACATTCAAGTCAGTAATAGAAACTATTAAACAGCACCTCAAATATGCTAGGCGGGAGCAGGAGAGGGGGGAAAAGAAGAAGAAGAAGAAGAAGAAGAAGAAGAAGAAGAAGAAGAAGAAGAAGATAATTAAGCATTACAGTGTATAAAAAACAGGACTTTGGGGTTTCTAGACCAATCAAATGTTATGATACCAGACTGAGCTTACCAAATACTGCAGTTCCTCCTCTTTTTTGACAATGTTGATTCTCATTTTGGTTGAAAAGAACAAGATTCATGATCTTTACTTAAGTATGTAACACTCTGAAGTATGTATGAAATTATATTCATTTCCAAACTTGTTTACAATATAATACCTTATTTTTTTGGAATCTAGGGGAGGGCGAAGGCACTACATGCTTGTCGAACTGGCTGCCAGGGATTCAGTTGTCAAAAACGGTTACTGCAGCTACAAAATGTTTGAAACAGTCAATGACATCGATTTTCCCACCAAACACTGCACTGGTATTGTTTGTATTGCAATTACCAACACGAAAAAATGAAATAAAAAATTTATGTCCGTGAAATCTTTGGCACTCTTCCAAGTTCTCAACATCGTAAAGAAATTACTTTGTTGATGAAAAAGCTTAGGGGTACGCATCCCCCAGAGTTCCCCCAGAAAAACAACACTGACTGTATGTTGACCTTTATCAGAGACGTCTTATGATGGAAAATCTGGTGAACTATATTCTGCTTTATACATTATTGTATCTCTTTGATAGTCAGAAATTACCATTGACATCTATTTATGAAATTAATATTTTCCATAATACATGCAGCTAAGAGGAATTGCTATTTTGTGATTAAATATACACATTTTACAATGCAATTACCAGTTTTAGAAATGGTACAAATATAGGTTACGTATCAACTAACTTTTTAGTTTATGGTATATTTGGTACACAGTGAAACACTTGTATACAGTACTCAGTGACACAGTGTAGACTCATTGACGCTTAGAAATTCAGGCCTATGACAATTTATCAAGCTGCAGAATGTGCTAGCGAGGGCTTTCTTAGGGCAGTGACACCAATAAATGTAACTTCTGGGCTTAGAAAATATGGAATTTATTCATTTAATGTCAACATCTTTGATTAGTTGGATTTCTTTCTGCTGGCAGTTTCAGGCTACTTTTTAAATTCTGATGGTGTGAATCATCCAATAGGAACACTAGCTTCTGGTAAATGTATGATCCCTACAAACCCTTTGCAATATACAATGTAAAATGTTGAGACAGTCAGTTGAAGTTTGTACATTGTTAACATTAGCACTAGCAAACCATATATGTCACCAAAGGAGTTTCATGGTTTCCCAAAAGCTCTTCCCAGAAAAATTACTCCACGCTCAAAATGGAGAAGCATTCAACACCTGAGAAGGCAACTATTGAGGAAAAAGCTTTAAGGAAAAGGGGAAAGTTAGAAAAAAGAAGATAAGAGAAGTGTGAAGAGAACCAACAAGCAGAAAACTAAGCAATGTTATAGTGAAAGGGCTTCAATAAAAGTGATGAACAAATTGATAAAGAAGAGGTGTCATTTGATGAATCAGAGAGTAGTTCATCACTAGAACTTTTTACTTTGAACCAGGATTTTGTGACTGCTGACTATTATTTGGTAAAATTCCCAAATGATGTATCTTGTGTGCTAAAGTATTAACATCAGTAGGTGCTGATGCTGTATATAGGCTCTCATATCTTCCAAAAGTGAAAAAAGTAGCAGATTTTGTACTCCAAGAAGCCAAAGATACAGTTCGTGTGTAATATAAGGACATTGCAGTGATTCTGCCTTCAGTGTTGCCTATGGCTACCAAGAGATTATAAAATTATATTACCTGCCCAGTCAGTTTTGGCAGACTTGTTCACTGAGCAAAAGTTATTGTAATTTAATGTCTGTAACTGTATTTACTGTTTCACTGTGTACTCTACATGGTACAAAGGGAAACATTTGCCATGTCTTTTTATAACTGTATGTTCATTTATTAATTAGTTGCCAAATAATTTTTGTTTTATTCAAACATGTTGGCAATGAATTGTTCTTTTAAATAAATACAAACTGTTTGTTCTGTAAGAAATAATTTTTGAGAAATCATCAAAAGTGTCATTTTTGTTTCACTGTGTACTACTCAGTCTTACTGTGTGAAAGAATAACATCATGAAAATGGGTCATCCTATAGATCTCACTTTACAAAAAGCTACATCTAAAGATTTTTGTGTCTACAGGAAATGCAATTTGAATTCATATTTTTGATATGGACTTGATTATTTTCGAAATTTAATTTACTTACCTAATGAGAAATGGGAGTTTTGTTGCTCAATAGTTAAAGAAACATCACTTTATTTGGCAAACACAGTTGACCTCTTCACAAACAATTTATCTACAGTAAAAATTTAATATTATGAAAAGTAAACAATTTGCTGATGTGGAATATTTTGCAATTTACATATTTTATTTCATAATTGCATTTCACATGACACACTGTGCATAGTATGTGTTTTGTTAAGGAAATGTGCATTCAGATGCTTTGATTTGGTGAATCAAATTTCTCATAATCAAAATCTGTGGTGAGAAATCATAAAAAAAAAAATAGGTCAAAGATAAATATCAACTATGTCCTTCAGTCTTGTACAAGTTAAAGTAGGTAGGCAGGGCGGGCAGTGGTGGTGGCTGCTGTGTAAAACCAGAAGAGCACATGAACACCCTAACTTTCTATGCTTTGTGGATTTATCTGTTATTTTTCATGGAATACTGTTGAACATAATATAGATGCTGCAGCCTGAAAGATAAAGCACTTAAATCTGCCATGCCACTGCTCCTCTAGACTCTGTGAAACTTGGAAACAGGGTCGTGAGCACACCCCCAGTTGTGGATGTTTTGGTTGGTTAGTTGTTTCGGGGAAGGAGACCAGACAGCGAGGTCATCGGTCTCATCGGATTAGGGAAGGATGGGGAATGAAGTCGGCCATGCCCTTTGAAAGGAACCATCCTGGCATTTGCCTGCAGCAATTAAGGGAAATCACGGAAAACCTAAATCAGGATGGCCGGACGCGGGATTGAACCATCGTCCTCCCGAATGTGGATGTTTTAAGGAGCTTTTGCACATGCAGGACTCTTGTGATGTAATTGACTTACGGGGCAAATACAAACGGATTTCATGAACAATGTGCATGGATCACATTGTTCACATCTAGCCCTTGCCACTTAATTAGAAGTTTACATCAGTGCCACCAGGTGGCAGCACACTGTGGCAGACTTTTATCCCCATATGGTCAACATAAATCCTGCTAGATGATAGCACACTCCTCAGATATGCTAATTTGCCCACTATTTAGTATTTAGTAACATTAGATTGGATGTCAGTATATATTAAAGTTGTACTGACAATAAACCTATTTTGTGGATTTCTGAATGAGTTATATTATATTAAGTTATGAATTTTGTCATCCATTTGAGGCACTGAGAATCATAAGGACCTAAAGCACATCACCGTCAATTGCAAGATTGTAGCATTTATTCATGCTTCTGAAATCTGTTGATCTTATGGTGAGTCAGGCTTATCTGTGCTGTTGGCCCACATCATGTATATGAAAACTCACGAAAAGCTGTATCACTGGTTTCTCTGATATTCAGCACTTATTAGTATTCTAGTCAAGTGACCATGTTGGTAGACATTATTACTTGAGTTTAATCATTACCACAAATGGTAGTTTGTGTTTAGCATTTGTTGTCTATTGTGTGGAATTGGCTTTCATGCTCAATGTAAACATGAGCTATATTGAATCTGTTTTAAGTGCTAACAAAAAATAATGCTGTGAGGATGTGTCATGAATGGTGCTTGTGTAGCTCAATCAGTAGAACAGTTGCCCATGAAAGGGAAACGTCCTGAGTTTGAGTCTTGGTGGAGCACACAGCTTTAATCGTCCAGGATATTTCATATTGGTACACACTTGCTGCAGAGTGAAAATCTCATTCTGGGAACAGAAAAGTAAATTACCAGGAAAAGTTACCTACAAAGGAACTAGAGTCTCCAAGAACAGATGCTTTGATTGAGAGAGTGACAAAATCAAATAAGCGTGACTACAATAAAACATTTAACAAGGAAGCATACATTTAGCACAAGTTGTTCTGTGGGTGCAACACAAGAATATCTGATATTAAGCCTAGAAGTAAATTCGTGACCAAAAGGAGTCTTGTACATGAGTCTGAAATAATGGAAAGCACAAAAAACTCTCATTTATACAAAAATACATAACAGAGAGTTGATAAATCTTACACATTATTTTGTTATCACCCAAAACTGTACTTAATTATGTGCAAACCACAAAAATCCACAAGAACAATTCTCTCTTTTGTCAGATAAGTTATGCATCTTATTATTATTATTATTATTATTGAAATGCAAAATGGCTAAGCAGGGATAGCTAGAGGACAAATGTAAGGATGTAGAGGCTTTTCTCACTAGGGGTAAGACAGATACTGCCTACAGGAAAATTAAAGAGACCTTTGGAGATAAGAGAACCACTTGTATGAACATCAAGAGCTCAGATGGAAACCCAGTTCTAAGCAAAGAAGGGAAAGCAGAAAGGTGGAAGGAGTATATAGGGGGTCTATACAAGGGTGATGTACTTGAGGAGAATATTATGGAAATGGAAGAGGATGTAGATGAAGATGAAATGGGAGATACGATACTGCATGAAGATTTTGACAGAGCACTGAAAGACCTGAGTTGAAACAAGGCCCCCAAAGTAGACAACATTCCATTGGAACTACTGACGGCTTTGGGAGAGCCAGTCCTGACGAAACTATACCATCTGGTGAGCAAGATGTATGAAACAGGCGAAATACCCTCAGACTTCAAGAAGAATATAATAATTCCAATCCCAAAAAAGCCGGTGTTGACAGATGTGAAAATTATCGAACTATCACTTTAATAAGTCACAGCTTCAAAATACTAACACGAATTCTTTACAGACAAATGGAAAAACTAGTAGAAGCTGACCTCTTGGAAGATCGGTTTGGATTCCGTAGAAATGTTGGAACACGTGAGGCACTACTGACCTTACGACTTATCTTAGAAACTAGATTAAGGAAGGGCAAACATACGTTTCTGGCATTTGTAGACTAAGAGAAAGCTTTTGACAATGTTGACTGGAATACTCTCTTTCAAATTCTGAATGTGGCAGGGGTAAAATACAGGGAGCGAAAGTCTATTTACAATTTGTACAGAAACCAGATGGCAGTTATAAGAGTCGAGGGGCATGAAAGGGATGCAGTGGTTGGGAAGGGAGTGAGACAGGGTTGCAGTCTCTCGCCGATGTTATTCAATCTGTATATTGAGTAAGCAGTGAAGGAAACAAAAGAAAAATTTGGAGTAGGTATTAAAATCCATGGAGAAGAAATAAAATCTTTGAGGTTTGCCGATGACATTGTAATTCTGCCAGAGACAGCAAAGGACTTGGAAGAGCAGTTGAACGGAATGGACAGTATCTTGAAAGGAGGATATAAGGTGAACATTAACAAAAGCAAAACAAGGATAATGGAATGTAGTCAAATTAAGTCTGGTGATGCTGAGGGAATTAGATTAGGAAATGAGACACTTAAAGTAGTAAAGGAGTTTTGCTATTTTGGGAGCAAAGTAACTGATGATGGTCGAAGTAGAGAGGATATAAAATGTAGACTGGCAATGGCAAGGAAAGCATTTCTGAAGAAGAGAAATTTGTTAACATCGAGTATAGATTTAAGTGTCAGGAAGTCGTTTCTGAAAGTATTTGTATGGAGTGTAGCCATGCATGGAAGTGCAACGTGGACGATAAACAGTTTGGACAAGAAGAGAATAGAAGCTTTCAAAATGTGGTGCTACAGAAAAATGCTGAAGATTAGATGGGTAGATCACATAATTAATGAGGAAGTATTGAATAGGATTGAGGAGAAGAGAAGTTTGTGGCACAACTTGACCAGAAGAAGGGATTGGTTGGTAGGACATGTTCTGAGGCATCAAGGGATTACCAATTTAGTATTGGAGGGCAGCGTGGAAGGTAAAAATCATAGAGGGAGACCAAGAGATGAATACACTAAGCAGATTCAGAAGGATGTAGGTTGCAGTATGTACTGGGAGATGAAGAAGCTTGCACAGGATAGGGTAGCATGGAGAGCTGCATCAAACCAGTCTCAGGACTGAAGACCACAACAACAACAACTGTTGTTATTATTGTTGGCAGTAAATTTGTTGTTGTGTAAATTTGTTGATAAGCATAACTGTTATAAGGCAGATGCTATTAATTTCATGTTCTCAAATTTCTCTGAATCTAAACATTAGTGAACACCGAGAATGTATACGCATGAGCCAACACTGAGTATGGGTCATGGCATGATTTTCTGGTGTGTTGGTGTCATTGATGACATCTTAGAATTTTCCCAATTCCAACCCCCATCCAAAACTGAGAAAGGCCAGTTGCTTTATCTATAAAATGGCAGGAATTCAAATTCTGGGAGGGAATTCAAAATTTTGCTGGAAAATTAAAAAATTGCCTAATTGCACTAGTGTGGAAATAGGGCTTTTGTAGTTCTAATTACAAATGGGCAGGAAATTTTAAATGGTGCATTGTCATGATGCTTGACTTTGGATGCAGGAACAGGGAATCTGAATCCTGGACTAATGAGGTAGACCACCTCATTAGTCCAGGACTCAGATGACATTGAAATGCAAGATGGCCATGCAAATGTGCAACCTACACTCCTGGAAATGGAAAAAAGAACACATTGACACTGGTGTGTCAGACCCACCATACTTGCTCCGGACACTGCGAGAGGGCTGTACAAGCAATGATCACACGCACGGCACAGCGGACACACCAAGAACCGCTGTGTTGGCCGTCGAATGGCGCTAGCTGCGCAGCATTTGTGCACCGCCGCCATCAGTGTCAGCCAGTTTGCCGCGGCATACGGAGCTCCATCACAGTCTTTAACACTGGTAGCATGCCGCGACAGCGTGGACGTGAACCGTATGTGCAGTTGACGGACTTTGAGCGAGGGCATATAGTGGGCATGCGGGAGGCCGGGTGGACGTACCGCTGAATTGCTCAACACGTGGGGCGTGAGGTCTCCACAGTATATCGATGTTGTCGCCAGTGGTCGGCGTAAGGTGCACGTGCCCGTCGACCTGGGACCGGACTGCAGCGACGCACGGATGCACGCCAAGACCGTAGGATCCTACGCAGTGCCGTAGGGGACTGCACCACCACTTCCCAGCAAATTAGGGACACTGTTGCTCCTGGGGTATCGGCGAGGACCATTCGCAACCGTCTCCATGAAGCTGGGCTATGGTCCCGCACACCGTTAGGCCGTCTTCCGCTCATGCCCCAACATCGTGCAGCCAGCCTCCAGTGGTGTCGCGACAGGCGTGAGTGGAGGGACGAATGGAGACATGTCGTCTTCAGCGATGAGAGTCGCTTCTGCCTTTGTGCCAATGATGGTTGTATGCGTGTTTGGCGCCGTGCAAGTGAGCGCCACAATCAGGACTGCATACGACCAAGGCACACAGGGCCAACACCCAGCATCATGGTGTGGGGAGCGATCTCCTACACTGGCCCTACACCTCTGGTGATCGTCGAGGGGACACTGAATAGTGCACGGTACATCCAAACCGTCATCGAACCCATCGTTCTACCATTCCTAGACCGGCAAGGGAACTTGCTGTTCCAACAGGACAATGCACGTCCGCATGTATCCCGTGCCACCCAACGTGCTCTAGAAGGTGTAAGTCAACTACCCTGGCCAGCAAGATCTCCGGATCTGTCCCCCATTGAGCATGTTTGGGACTGGATGAAGCGTCGTCTCACGCGGTCTGCACGTCCAGCACGAACGCTGGTCCAACTGAGGCGCCAGGTGGAAATGGCATGGCAAGCCGTTCCACAGGACTACATCCAGCATCTCTACGATCGTCTCCACGGGAGAACAGCAGCCTGCATTGCTGCGAAAGGTGGATATACACTGTACTAGTGCCGATATTGTGCATGCTCTGTTACCTGTGTCTATGTGCCTGTGGTTCTGTCAGTGTGATCATGTGACGTATCTGACCCCAGGAATGTGTCAATAAAGTTTCCCCTTCTTGGGATAATGAATTCATGGTGTTCTTATTTCAATTTCCAGGAGTGTAGATGAAACCTGATTGACACAAGATGACCAACCTGGATAAAACATGGCACTGTGACATCTGAGGTAAAGGATGTTTGTGCAGATGCAGCCCTGCCTGCTAACCTTGAAATAATTTGAAATTTTTCCCTCGGCTACTATTCACTCATAAGAAAAAATTCCCAACTGTCAATAAATGATGTTGATGAATCATAATGGGTGTGTAGAGATGGAAAAATAGTGCAATACATACTTTTTGTTCATGCCCAGTTTACTTTTAAGGGGTAAAAAAACCCAAAATGTAATATCGCATTTTAGGTTTGGAGGTAGTACATCAGAACTGATGATGTATAAAAATGTTTTTCATATAAAAGTTGGTATATAATTAATATTCTTGAAAACTGTGTGATAAGCTTTTGGAATATTTTGAAATTTTGAAAAATATCCCGCTACCATTAATTAATTCTGAAAAATGAAAACTTTTGTTACACTGCAAATTAAAGAATCTTTCTAACGACATGTTTCCTGTGAAATAAAGCTGTTTACTGAAATACCATTTTTGGGAAATAAGTTATTTTCAACATACCTTATTAACATCTAAATATTCATTTACTTACATTTGTTTTATGTTTTAAATTGTTACTTTATGTTTTACATTCATAGGGTTTAATTTTTGTTTTTTAGTTTACTGCTTCACATACATGTATTTTGTTGATTTAAAATAATAAGTGACTCATTATTATGATATAAAATAATTAGAATAATGATAATCTGTAAGGAAATACTTAAAACATAATTTTTTTTTTACTCCACACACATACAATGAACGGAATTCCTTTAAATAAAATACTGTTATAACCTTTAATCACAATAATTGCGTGGATTTTCACACTCTCTCTTAGAAACAATAGCTGATCACATGATTACAACTCAGTCTCTCGTATTCGACTGCTGTGCCGTGACATGCGGCCGGTGCCGTTCGTAGCTAGGTGGCGCTCCCGCGCTCATCCGATTTGCGGAGCGCATCTATCGCCGTTTGTGCGTACTGTCGTGGCGGCACTGTTAAATGTCGTGGCACTATCACAACACTTTTCCCCCCTTGAAAAAAATAAACACTCACTTCCTTGGAGACATGGACAGCGCAGAGACATCCATGGCCTCTTGGGAGGCCCCGAGGAGATCCCGCGCAGAGACACGGGAGTATGGTCGAAAATGTCCAGGACGGAAGCTCGTGCGAGGAACGTGCCTCCTGGATGAGATGATGGGTGAAAACTCCGGAGCAGCATCCATAGGTGTCATTGACCTGGGAGTGTGCTCCAGCGAGATGGGTCCCGGAGAAGGCGGCGTCGCGACTGGGGCCGGTTCCGGAGTACTTGGAAGCGGCAGCGACGGCGGCTGCATCAACACGGACGGTAGATCGGCAGCAGCGACAGGACTGGCGTCTCGGGCTGGTGGAGGCGAAGGATGGGGCGGTGGCACAGGCGTGGCCACCACTCGTGGGCGCATCTGGTCGTAATGGCGAACAACCGTGCCGTCGCCCGTACGGATTTCACAAAGCCGGCGGCCACGAAGAGCCTTGACCACCCCTGGAATCCATTTAGGGCGAGATCCATACCCTCGTGCCCACACGTCGGCGCCCACCGAGTATTTTCCCGCACGAGGGGACACAGTACAAGGCCTGACAGGGTGAAGCAGGTGCAGTAGAGTGCGCGGTTGGCGGCCATGCAAGAGTTCAGCAGGGCTGCGATCACCCAGAGGCGTGAAGCGATAAGAACTCAGAAATTGCAGCAGGGCGTCATCTGTGGAAAAATCACTAAGGAATTTTTTCATCTGGCATTTGAAAGTGCGGACAAGGCGCTCGACCTCCCCATTCGATTGCGGATGGAAGGGAGGTGCGGTAACATGATGAATCCCTTGTCCAGTACAAAAATCACGGAAGGCCTGCGAAGAGAACTGAGGGCCATTGTCCGTGACGATCGTGGATGGAAGACCTTCTAGCGCAAAGATTTTGGACAAAGCCAGCGTCGTCGCCGCAGTGGTGGGCGACGGACATCTAACAACAAATGGAAACTTCGAGAAGGCGTCAATCAACAGTAGCCAATAAGTACCGAGGAAGGGGCCAGCAAAGTCGGCGTGCACCCGTTCCCATGGCTGAGCTGGATCAGGCCACGGAGAGGGCATTGTACGAGGTGCCGCCAGTTGTTGAGCACACTGGCCACATGCAGCAACCATATGGGCGATGTCCGAATCAATGCCGGGCCAATAAACGTGCCTGCGGGCCAGGGACTTAGTCCGAGAAATACCCCAATGGCCTCCGTGCAATAGTTTGAGAACATCTTTGCGAAGAGAGGCTGGCACCACGACCCGTGGAGATGCGCCATCCGTGGCCAGAAGAACAACACCATCACGAACAGACAGACGAAGGCGCAAGGCATGATAGTTGCGAAGGGGATCCGATGCCCGGCCCCCGGTCCTGTCTGGCCAACCTCGTTGAACAAAACCGATCACCCGACGCAGGACCGGGTCCCGCGCAGTAGCTGACGCGACCTGCGAACCTGTAAGTGGAAAGCCCTCGACTGCACGACGTTCTTCCTCATCAATGTGGAAACAGAGGAGTTCATCGCGATCGAAAACAGGGTCGGGGCCCATCGGCAATCGCGACAATGCATCCGCGTTTGCGTGCTGGGCCGTTGGGCGATAGTGAATCTCATAATGAAAACGAGACAAGTATAAGGCCCAACGTTGCAGGCGGTGAGCTGCCTTATCCGGAAGTGACGCCGAGGGGCTGAACAGAGAGACCAGCGGTTTGTGGTCGGTGATGAGGTGAAACTTAGAACCATACAAAAAAACGCTGAACTTTTTTAGAGCATAAATGATAGCGAGCGCCTCCTTTTCGATTTGAGAGTAACGCCGTTGCGCCTCGTTGAGGGTCTTGGAAGCATAGGCAATAGGTCGTTCCGACCCATCCTCATACCGATGGGCGAGAACAGCCCCTAGGCCATACTGTGACGCGTCAGTCGCCAGAACCAAGTGCTGACCCGGACGGTATGTGGCAAGACAAGGCGCCGACTGCAAATGAGCCTTCAGGCGGACAAAAGCCTGCTCACACCCGTCGGACCAACAGAAGGGGACGTTTTTGCGTAACAGCTGATGCAGAGGATAAGCTACCGCTGCTGCGGATGGAATGAATTTGTGATAATAAGCAATCTTGCCTAGAAACGCCTGAAGTTCTTTGACCGTAGACGGCCGGGGTAGAGCGTTAATGGCCGCAACGTGCTCACGGAGAGGGCGTATGCCCTCACGGGACAACTGGAAACCAAGATACACAATGGAGGGTTGGAAGAACTGTGACTTGTCCAGATTGCACCTCAACCCAGCTGAATGCAAAACCCGAAACAGTGAACGTAAATTACGAAGGTGCTCCACAGTGGAGGCTCCCGTGACAACAATGTCATCCAGATAGTTTATGCAGCCGGGAACGGAAGCCGTGAGCTGTTCCAAAAACCGCTGAAAAATGGCCGGTGCGCTAGCGACGCCAAATGGTAATCGCTGGTACTGATACAACCCACAAGGAGTGTTGATAACGAGAAATTCCTTGGAAGGAGCGTCCAACGGCAACTGATGGTACGCCTCCGATAAGTCAAGTTTGGAAAAGAACTGGCCCCCAGCGAGCTTGGTAAACAACTCCTCAGGACGAGGAAGAGGATAAGTGTCAATGACGCTCTGAGCGTTGACAGTGGCTTTAAAGTCACCACACAATCGCAGACTCCCGTTTGGTTTAGAAACCACCACGATCGGCGATGCCCATTCGCTGGAGGTAACCGGAAGGAGAATCCCTGAAGCTGTTAACCTGTCTAGCTCAGCCTTGACAGGTGCACGCAACGCCACTGGAATAGGGCGTGCCCGGAAAAACTTAGGGCGAGCCGTAGGTTTAAGAGTAATGTGGGCTGCAAAATCCTTGGCACAACCCAGACCAGCAGAGAACACGGACGAAAATTCACAACACAATCCATCAAGCTGTTGATACGGAATGTCCTCAGATATGAGGTGCACATCATCATCAATGGAGAACCCAAACAACTGGAAAGCATCATAACCGAACAGGTTTTCAGTGCCCGCATGATCCACCACATAAAACGTGAGGGGCCGAACAACAGACTTGTAGGCAGTGGAAGCATCAAACTGGCCCATGATAGGAATTTTCTGCTGATTATAAGTCCTCAGATTGCGCGTAACTGGAGACAAAGGAGGGGAGCCCAACGCCAAATACGTGCGAGAATTAATGAGAGTTACTGCAGAGCCAGTGTCCACTTGCATGCGGATGTCTTTATTCAGAACACGAACAGTAACAAACAACTTATTTGTTTGAGAAAGCACACAGTGAACATCCATGTCCGACGCCTCGTCCTCGTCGACAGGAACTTTATGGGACTGACACACAGAAGCAATGTGGCCTTTTTTCCTACATGAATTACACGTGGCCCAACGTTTTGGACACGCTGCCCTGTCGTGCTGTACGAAACAACGGGGGCAAGAAGGAAGCGCGGAACGAACCGGCTTCTGTGGTTGCTGGTTTCGCTGCGAGCGTTGCGGCCCAACGCGACGTTGTTTACGCGAGTGAACCGCCGCCACATCTTCGTTCTCCTGTGCAACAGGCAAATTGTCCTTGTCGAGAGTTGACTGTACAGCGCCTACATCACACCACGCGTCTATTTGCGCGCCAGCAGCGTGAGACACTTCAAAGGATTGAGCGATGCTTAGAACTTCCGACAACGACGGGTTTGGCAGTTGTAGGGCACGTTGCCGAACTTCTTTATCAGGAGCAAGCCGTAGAATAGCATCCCTAACCATTGAATCCGCATAAGACTCGTGATGAGTGTCCGTGACAAACTGACATTTCCTACTCAGGCCATGTAGTTCCGCCGCCCAAGCCCGGTAAGATTGATGGGGCTGTTTACGACACCGGTAGAACGCCACGCGGGCGGCAACGACGTGGGTGTTTGTTCGATAATAGGCAGACAATAAGTCACACATTTCTTGGAAGGACAGGGAGGCTGGTTCCCGCAGAGGGGCTAACTGAGATAGCAGCTGATAGACCCGAGGGGAAATCCAAGATAGAAATAACGACTTACACATAGGAGCGTCGACAACGCCGAAAGCCAAGAAGTGTTGCCGCAAACGCTTCTCATAATTCTTCCAGTCTTCAGCGGCCTCGTCGTAAGGAGGGAATGGAGGCGGAGAAGAGGAAGACAGACGATGAGTAAGCGACGTCGACAACGCCTGAATCGCTGCCGTCAGCTGTGTTTGTTGTTCAATGAGCGCTTGCATAAGCTGTTCCATGTCTGCCCCGTCACGAACACGCAAATCCACAACGCGGTGAAAATATCCCGACCTCGTCGCCAAAAAGTGTTATAACCTTTAATCACAATAATTGCGTGGATTTTCACACTCTCTCTTAGAAACAATAGCTGATCACATGATTACAACTCAGTCTCTCGTATTCGACTGCTGTGCCGTGACATGCGGCCGGTGCCGTTCGTAGCTAGGTGGCGCTCCCGCGCTCATCTGATTTGCGGAGCGCCTCTATCGCCGTTTGTGCGTACTGTCGTGGCGGCACTGTTAAATGTCGTGGCACTATCACAACAAATACATGACGGAGAAGATGATGCAAAACAAAATTCAGCAGGATTCCAAATTGTTGTGGGTGATCCTTTAAATATCCTGATTTGTATCAGGTATATTTCAGTATATTGGTAAGCCTTGGCAAAGAGAATTGATTATGCACTAGTGATTGCAGCTATATTATATTGTTTCTTAAGTGGGGATTGTTCTTCCAACATCGAAAGCCATACATGTTCCATGGCTGTACATGTGCCATCAAACCCTTTGGGATCACCAAATTTTTTTTGTCCACGGGCATGACGCACAAAACATTTTTTCCCTTTTTTTATTTATTATTATTATTTTTTTTACATTGACCCACCCCCTTTTCGCCATTTTAAAAGAAACTAATTGTGAGTTTGACTTGAGAATCTTTTTTTTGAAGACCCGAATGTCCTTGTGACAGCATCAAAATCTGATAAACATACATCTAACCAGGTCAAAAGATATTTGATGTTTTCTTTCCCAGTAAGGGAAAAGTTTATATATCAGTGTTAGAAGTTTACACTTTCAGTTAAAACCTGAAGGACATGAACTGGGTGAGAAGCATTGTCAGGGAGAGAGTGTGTTCCACAGTGTTGAGGGATGTGGGTAATGAGGTAGGGGCCGTTAGGTAGGAAAACTATGGAGAGGATAGGTAGGAGGTGAGGTGTATAGAGGGAATATAGACAGTGGGAAAGACAGAGGGTGAGAAGTAGTGTGATGTGTGGGAATGTGGTGATAAGGATGGATGAACAGGGAAAGGGGAGAGGGGTCCTGATCTGGAGTGGGATAGGTGGAGAAGATTTAAAATTGGTAAGATGGATAAATATCAGAGTGGATCCCATTGCCTAGGATATGGAGTGTGTATAAGTGTAGGGAAGAAGGAATGTATTTGTGAAGGCACTGAAGGATTCCAGGGTTTGTAATCAGAAGGGAGATATAGGGTTATTGGAATCTAGTTTTTGGATGGTATAATACATGCAAAGGTGTTTGATGTGAGTAAGGAGGAGTGGGAATTTGATAAGATGGTAGAGGATCCATGTGAAGGAAGGCAAACGGATGTGGAAAGCAAAGTGGAATGCTTGGAATTCAAGGATTTGAAGGGACTTATAGAAATTTGGTGGGGTGGAGATCCATACCACATTGGCATAGCAGAGGAAGGATTGGATCAGTGTTTTGTAGGTGTGGAGAATAGTGGAGAGGTGTAATCACCAAGTTTGGTCTGTAAGTAGTTTTTGTCCATTGTGGCCATTCTATTGGATGGTTAGTAGGTTAGTGGAAGTATCCACATTAACTGCAAATCAAGGGTTGGTCCAAGATATTTTAGTGTATTATTTAACTGGAAGGACAGTTGTAAAAGGTAAGGTAGAAGCCATGGACATGTAAAGTGCAGGTGGTTCACCCCATAATTATTGCCTGGATTTTGGATGGCTTGACCTTCATGAACCATTGGTTACAGCAAGAGGTAAACTGATAGATTTGGAGGCATCATTGGGATTTCTGAAATGTATGGTAGAGGGAGAGGAAACCAGTGTCATCAGCATACTGATGGAGGTGGACTGGTGGGGGTGGTTTGGGCATATCAACAGTGTAGAGGAGATAAAGGAGAGGAGAGAGGACAAAGACTTTGGGCAGTCTTGCAGTGGGATGAAAAATGTGACAAATGAGGTGCAAGTAGATAGGAAGAATGCAACAAGGCAGATATAGTTAACTAGAAGAGTGAAAGACTGGAGTTTGAAAAGGAGACCAGAAGGTCAGATATGGTCATAGGCTTAGCATATTTATGGGAGTTGAGTTAGTTGATAAGAGATGGGTTGGGTGCAGGAGCTGGTTATCAGAAGAGAAATTTGGACAGAAGCCACACTGGTTAATGGGAAGGAGGTGGAGTTGGTTCAGATGTTGATGGATGCATCAGGAGAGTATGGATTCGAAAACCTTGCTAAACACAGAGGTGAGGCAGATGGGGCAGTAGGAGGAGGTATCAATAGGAGGTTTGTGTGACTTGAGGAAAAGTAGGATTTTGCATGTTTTCCATTGTTAAGAGTAGCAACCTTTGGAGAGGACAGTGGTTTAAAGAGTTTCAAGGGTGACTCGAAAGAAGTGGTGGTATTGTTCAAGGTGTTGATAACTAACGCAGTGATGACCAGGGAAAGGTTGAATTTTTTCTGAAGTACTTGATTCAAGTCATGTGCTACAATTGGTGTTTTTAATTGTGTTTGTAGTATGTTGTCCAAGTACTGGAAGCTGGGGGCCATGTGTGGAACAGCAACAGTTGTACACTTGTGGATTGTAGGGAAAAGAGAGTAATCAAAATTAGGGTTGTCAGGGATGGAGAAGGGATGGAGAGAGAGGATGCAAAATGATTAGCTTGGCTCAAGCTGACAGGTAAGGCATTGTTATTGTAGAGAAGTGGGTGATGAGGTATCAGGTCAGTGCTAGTCAGTCAATGGAGAACTTTCCACTACTTGGAAGAGTTAATGGGGAATGTAGCGTTGAGTCTGGTGCATTTCTGGTGCTAGTCCTGGCATTTTTTATCATTTAATAAATTCCTGATGTGACTGTGTTTGCTGGTGGTGTGTGAGGGTATCCTAGTAACAAGTCTTTAAGAAAGAGTAGTATGTGTGATGAGATTCCCAGAGGAGTAGTAGGGCTTGTGGGGGAACGCTGGGGCAGTGGGGATATATGGTTTTGACAGGTATGTGGCTGGATATAGTGTCTGACAAAGTCTGCTGAAGGAAGGATGTAGCATGAGGAATATTGTCAGGTTGCTGGAAGATCAGGGAGTGGCTGGCTTCCAATCTAGGTTCCTATGGATCCCCTGTAGACATTACAGTTGGTGTGACAGTAGTCTTGGATAACACTTGGATGGAAATTGGGATGGGGTGCACTGGGGTAAGCTCGTACGTAGATGGTGAGGAGTACAGGTAGGCAGTCACTTCCAATCAGATCAGGACCTCTGCAGTGAGGTGTCCAAGGGGTTTGGGAGATACTAGGATGACATCAGGGGTTGTGGTGCTTTCAGGACAGGTGTGGTGTCAGATGGGAACACTGCCACTTTGCAGGAAGGTAGTAACCTGACACTGCTGTTGGAGTTCTGTGAGGGATCTAATATGTATATTGAAATCAGTAGCAATGATATAGGTAGAAAAGATACAGTCTTCATGAGTGAGGAAGTCATAGTGGATAGAGTGATTAGGTCAGATGTAGATGGTGGCACAGGTAATGGTTAGGGTTTGGAAAAAGAGGGTAAGGGTAAAATGTTTGGTGGGAGTATTGTATAAGGGTTGTGGCTGAACGGGAATCTTCTTGTGGCGGCCAACTGCCACTCAGACTTTGGCCAGGGTAAGGAGGTTATCTGCGTGGTATGATAAAGGGAGGAGTTTGGACAGTGTGATAGGGTTGGAGGAACATTTCATTAAGAAAGAAGTCTGTGTGTTGGGATAGGGGATATTAAAAACTGTTTATTGGTGGAAAGAGAGGCTGTTGTGGTTCAGGATAATATAAGGGATATGATTGGTTTGTGTGCATGAGGTCTGAGGAAGTTTAGGCAAGGGTGTTGAGGCAGTTGAAGATGAAGTGGACATGGTCACAGGAGTAAGTAGCTGGGGCATTGAGATGGAAGATAGAGCAGTCAGCAAGGGAGATTTGTTGGAGGGTGTGTGAGCACTGGAATGGATTGATGTTTTGGAGGACAACTGTAATGAATTTCATGAAGTCTTCAGTAGTGGGAGTTGAATGGAGGAAACTGTAGGGGTGAGTGGCAGTGCCAATGGGACAGGTTAGGACAGTGAGCTCAGGTTTGGTAGGTTGTGGCTTAGCTTTGCATTTCACAGAGTAGGTGGTACAGAAGTCATTGCAGTTGTTGTAAGTGGAAGGCAATTCTAGGTTAGGGCACTATTTAAGAAAATGGGCGACTCTGCAGAGTGGACAGGTAGGAGGATTTTTCTAATCTGCAGTAAGGTGATCATTGTAATGGAAACATTTTTGGCAGTGGTACGACTGAGGTTGGAATTTTGAAGGTTTGATCTTGTGGTGGGGAAGGAATATCAGAGCTGTTAAGAATTATAGAGAAGAGGTCACTGTGGAAGTTGGGTTCTGGAACTTTAGTAAGATGGAATCTTTTCTCAGGATGATTTATGGGATGTGGGGGCATGGTAGGTATTGTAGGTATTTTTTAATTGGGGATTTGGGTTTGAGGAACTTTGGTTACAGACTAGAGAGGATGAAGGTGTGAATGGTAGGAGAAGAAATTGGAGGGGGATGAGTTGTATCCATAAGCTGAGTGTCATCACGTTCAGTTTGCAGTTTTTTAGGTGTGGGAGTGGGAGGTTGTTGGTGTTTTATTGTTGTATAGGTCTCCTTACAGCTGCTGGAAGGAAGGATGGTTATGAGATGCAGGGCAGATGGATGTGACATTGTTGATGCCTACCTGGAAGGTGTGCAGGTCCTTGAGCATGGCTTCAATTGATCAGTGCAGTGACATTTGGTGAATCGATAGTTGTGACATCATCTGTTGAAACTGTTGCTCAGTGGGCTGTGATGTGTGCGACAGTGGTTGAGGTGACTGATGAGTCATGACTGAAAGAGAAAAGATAGGAGGTGCTGGGGATGGAGAGAGATGCATGTGTTACTGCTGTGGTGGGACAGGATAATGTAGATAAAGGAGGATAGATGTAGTGGGGTAAGTGAGAGGTCATACTCCATGTGGTGACAGTAGGAGCAGGCAATGGAGAGGTGTAGATAATTCATGTAATCGGATGGTAGAGAGTGATGAACAGCAGTGACTAGGGTGATCAGCCACTGAAACAGGGCTGGACAATGGTGATGAGCTGTGGTGGAGTTTTGAACAACGAGAATGTCTCCAGTGTAACAGGGATGGAAACAGCTATGTCAATCGTGAAGCAGTGACAGTGATAAACATATGGAGGTGATGACGGTTACAAACAGGAGATGAATCAGCATTGACCAGCTGATGGCAACAAAGACTGGCAGTGAAGATGTGGGCTGGCAGTGACCAGTGGCGAGGGAAAGGTCTGTGTGCAAAGATTATGACTGGTAGCGAATACAGTGATTGGTAGCAAGCACTAGCAATGAAGTCTGGCAGCAAAGGCAACAATGATGATGGTTGGAAGCTTATCGATATCAGTATTTTAATCTTCAGAGCAGCCCAGGTATTTCTTATTCCTGAGAGGAAGAGGGGTTACAACCCTCGAATGACAGAGCTGTTTTTTTCTTCTTTATTGTTATTTCATACCCCTCATCCCATATGGGTCGGGAGGTGGGCTGTCAGCTCAATACTCCACTCTTCAGCCAAGAATCATCTGAATGATAAAACAAAGATGACAGGAAAAAGAATATGAGGACTTCTTTCATTTTAAATCAAAAAGTTTAATTAAAGGCAGCTAAATGAATGAAAATATACACAATCTAAAAAACGTAGATACAATGTGGTGATTTTCTTATATGAAAAAGCATTGCAGCTCTGCATTTTTACTTAACAACTGAAAGACCAACAATGGGTACGAGATATTGTGGGAGGAAAGAATATTTTACATAGAGGTTGAGGGGTATGGATTGTCAGGTGGGGAAACTATGGAGATGATAGGTAGGAGGTGAAGTGGAGAATGAGAATACAGCTGATGGGAAATACAGAGGGCAAGGAGGAGTGTGGCGAGGGGAAATGTAACAGTAACAGAGGAAAAGGGTATGGGTGGAGACAGAGCCTTCAGATAAGCGAACTTATCTGTGGAAGCCATGTAGTATCGACATTTGAGAATAAAACATGCTTATAGTTGTCAACAAACTTCTTCTGGATTGTTGAACACCTTGTCAATACACAAAACAAAAGGCCACTCTCAACAGTGGCCGAAACGTTGGACATTTTTATGTACTGACAATGCAATCACCAGCCCAGAAGAATTTTATTTACAATGGATGCAGAAGCCTACACCTACATGCGTATACACTGAAGTATCAAAGAAAGTGGTATAGGCATGTGTCAAATACAGAGATATGTAAACAGGCAGAATACGACACTGTGGTTGGCAAGGCCTATATAAGACACCAAGTATCTGGCAGAGTTGTAACATCAGTTACTGCTGCTACAATGGCAGATTATCAAGATTTAAGTGAGTTTCAATGTGGTGTTAAAGTTAGTGCACGAGTGATGGGACACAGCATCTCTGAGGTAGTGATGAAGTGGAGAGTTTCCTGTACGACCATTTCACTAGTGTACCATGAATATCAGGAATCTATCATTCAACATGACAGAAATGCAACCCTTCACATATTGCTGCAGATTTCAATCCTTAGCCATCAACAAGTGTCAGCATGTGAACTATTCAACAAAACATCATAGATTCGGGCTTTCAGAGATGAAGGCCCACTCATGTAGCCTTGATGACTGCATGACACAAAACTTTAAGCTTCACCTGGGCCCATCAATGCTGACATTGGACTGTTGATGATTGGAGACATGTTACCTGGTCGGATGAGTCTCGTTTTAAATTGTATTGAGTGGATGGATATGTACGGGTATGGAGGCAACCTCATGAATAAACCCTCCTTGTTAGCAGGGGACTTTTCAAGTTGGTGGAGGCTCCATAATGGTTTGGGGCATGTGCAGCTGGAGTGATCTGGGACCTCTGGTACAGCTAGATATGACCCTGACAGGGGACACGTGTGTAAGCATCCTGTCTTATCACCTGCATCCATTCATGTCCATTGAACATTCTGATGGACTTTGGCAATTCCAGCTGGACAATGCAACACGCCACAATTGCAGAATTGCTATGGAGTGGCTCCAGGAAAAGTCTTCTGAGTTTAAACACTTCCGCTGGCCACCAACCTCCCCAGACATGAACATTATTGAACATATCTGGGATGTCTTGCCCAGTGCTGTTCATAAGAAATCATCAACCCCTTGTACTCTTATGGATTTATGGATAGATCTGCAGGAGTAATGGTGGCAATTCCCTCCAGCACTACTTCAGACATTAGTCGAGTCCATGCCATGTCATCTTGAGGCACTTCTGCATGCTCACAAGGGCCCTACATGATGTTAGACAGCTGTACCAGTTTCTTTGGTTCTTCAGTGTAGTTATCGACAAGTTGAAGTGGACCTATTAAAAACACAGTAAATATAGATGACAAGAAACAATGACATCTTACAACAGTAATGGTATACATCATAATCACACATCACATTTCGAGATGAAAAACAGAACAGCCTACAACAACAGAGTGCAGCACCAACTGGTGGTAGATGACTGTTACATCTCCCAGTGAAACAACACAGATTGCTATCTACATCTGAAGAAGGGAATATGAACACAATAATTCGAGTGTGCTGTCAGTGGTCAAAACGGCAGCACTGTGTAAATATGTTATGAATCATACAATACAGTACACAGGTGATCAAACTGGCAAACACTAACGACCAGCTCACCTGGCTCAGTTGGCCACGCATACATAGATGACACAGCCACCCAAATGTGACACATGTCATAGAATTTTTACCATGTGTTATTAAAATCAGTCAACTCCATAGGATAGCTAAATGGTGACAGGCATTATACATACAGCAAGTCACTGAATTTTAATGTCAATTTTCTAGTCAGATCAATTAACATCGTATCGAAAGTTACGCTATCCAGGGTGATGAACAAACAGAGTGAGCTGACTCCCCCTCCCCCCCCCCCCCCCCCTTAAGGACAAAATGGTATTTGTTAGGAATTCAACAATTCATTCATAATACCTGCATAAAAAACACATTTATTGCATTATTAAGAGGGTGAAATTACTATCTTCATACCCTGTACAACACTGATTCTGCCTAACACAATCATGTATTTGTTCCAGAAGGTTTATAACAGCTACTGTTGACGATATTCATATTTTATTACTGTTCAGAAATTGTGGTAAATTCTCACCATCCTCTATAAAATGATCTTCAGTGATGGTAAACATATCTGACACTAAAAACAGTCAACAGACCACGTCCCCCCAAGTGTTTAACACCAACCTCTTGACAGGAACGCTAACTTCATGTTCAAACAGATACTTGACAACATAGTCCAAGAGTAATTTAGGATATGTCCACCATAGATTGAGTCTCTCCATAGCGACCCATGTTACAGAGTACAAGTACCACAGGTTCACCCCAGTTAAACACTTAAAGCAACCTGTTAGAGGCACATATTTTTTCTTCCATTGCTCTGTATGCTAGAGGAATAGAAAAAGGGACTTTACAGTACACAGGTGATCAAACCGGCAAACACTAACGACCAGCACACCTGGCTCAGTTGGCCACGCATACCTAGATGACACAGCCACCCAAATGTGACACATGTCACAGAATTTTTACCGTGCGTTATTAAAATCAGTCAACTCCATAGGATAGCTAAATGGCGACAGGCATTATACATACAGCAAGTCACTGAATTTTAACGTCAATTTTCTAGTCAGATCAATTAACATCGTATCGAAAGTTACGTGATATAAGATATTCTCTGCAGGTTTACTATCAATCGAGATTACATTGGAGCAAGACAGCATTGTAGCAACCATTTCAGCCTTGGATGGCCCCAGCACAGCAATTGCAGATGACACAGACAATGGGCCAACATTCGTCTGCATTTGCCTCTACAAATAAGTACCGCTAGGCCAAAGGTCAACAAAAATGTGGCGTCCTCTGGCTCACAGAACATAAAGAGAGACAGCAGTGCGAGCTAGCAGGCGATACTTCATGGACCTCTATGCCTTTCTTTGATCTCATAAGCCATGGTCCACGTGGGTTGAGCACAACATGCACTCCCCACTATCGCATATGCAAATCAGACAGCCCCCACTCATTCTGCATGTTTGTCGCTTCTACAAATTAAGAGGTATGCATGATAAGGGAGATCATTTGCTCATTCAGTTGGTCATGAGTCTATTGTCCTTCCATGGCCACGAGACCTCACTGCGCACTTGATATCTTAGGTGTGTATACCCTCCGGCAGCTCTGGATCTACGACATTTCCAAATTGGGGCAAAAACTTGATGCCTAAAAAGGAAAATTTGTGTCACTCATGTGAGGACTACCATGTGCTAAATTTAAGGGCAATGCCAGGCAGATATTTGGTGCTGCATCTGCTGGATATTAGCCAAGCTCTGCCAGGTGTGACTATGTTTAGCAAAACTAACTGCGCAAAGGTGTACATGCAGATCTCTGTGGCACCTGAGGACATAGAAAAAACCACGATTATAGCCCCATTCAGGCTCTTGAAGAGCATGTTTATGACATTCAGCTTTATAAATGCTGCCCAGACTTGGCGGCATTTCTTGGATGGCATCTTGTGAGGTTTACCATGCTGTTTCACATTTGTGGTCATGCAACAACTCATTTATTAACAGCAATAGACATACATATGAGCACGCGCGCGCACACACACACACACACACACACACACATTTATTAACACACACACACACACACACACACACACACACACACACACACACTGGGGGGGGGGGGGGCGGTCCAATAGCCAAACAGTTGCAGTCATTCCACCAGGAAGGAGGTACACAGCTCATGTTGTCTGTAGTTCAACCATGCCTAGACGGCCAATACCGCGGTTTGATAGTGTTTGCATTGTTACTTTGTGCTAGGAAGGACTCTCAACAAGGGAAGTGTCCAGGCCTCTTGGAGTGAACCAAAGTGATGTTGTTCAGACATGAAGGAGATACAGAGAGACAGGAACTGTCGATAACATGCCTTGCTCAGGCCACCCTAGGACTACTACTGCAGCGGATTACTGGTACCTGCAGATTATGGCTCAGAGGAACCCAGATAGGAACACCTCCATGTTGAATAATGCTTTTTGTGCAGCCACAGGACGTCGTCTTACAACTCAAACTGTGCACAATAGGCTGCATGATGCGTAACTATAACGAGGTCCATCTTTGCAATCACAACACCATGCAATGCAGTTCATAGGGGCCCAACAACATGCCGAATGGAC
Organism: Schistocerca gregaria; assembly: GCF_023897955.1. Classification (NCBI taxonomy): domain Eukaryota; kingdom Metazoa; phylum Arthropoda; class Insecta; order Orthoptera; family Acrididae; genus Schistocerca; species Schistocerca gregaria. Next base: position 654,503,121 of record NC_064931.1, on the reverse strand, counting down.
TGCTCAGGATTGGCATCACATTCTCTTCACCTATGAGTGTCGCATACGCCTTCAACCAGACAATCATTGGAGATGTATTTGGAGGCAACCCAGTCAGGCTGATGCACCGAAAAACTCTTAATAATCACACTCGAAATGTCCACAACGGTTATCACGCCACTGAGGTGAACAGCTTCAGGCTTGCCCACTAATCCCAGAGGGTAAACACTCAGATTGAGCACGCAGTGGAGTCTCATGGCCATGGAAGGACAATGGACTTGTGACCACCGGCCAAGCATGCAAATGGTCTTGCACCTCATGGATACAATTTAATTTGTGGGTGTGAGAAACCTAGCAAACGAGTGGTGGCTGTCTGGTTCGCATATTTGATGGTGGGGAGTGCCTGTTGTAATTGATCTTCAGGGACCATGGCTTGCAAGATTGAAGAAAGGCCTAGGCATCTGTAAGGTATGAGCTGCTATCTCACATTGCTGTCTCTCTTTGTGTCCTGCACACCTTTGGGTGTGACAGCATTGCTGAGCTTTGGCCTAACAGTATTTGTGTGTGGTGGTGCATGCAAGTAAATGTCAACCCATTGGCTGGGTCATCTGCAATTGGTGTGACGCCATCCACAGCTGTGGTAATGGCTGCCACACAGATCCCCCCTCACGTTTTGAAGATGCTGAGTCAATCGTGAACATGTCATGCTCACAAATTCACAAAGACCTATGTTGTTATCTTGGAATGGCAAACTTTACCAGCGCCATCTGCATAATGCTGCCATGGTGTTCTAAACTCTGACTGCAGTGTAAGACAGCCCCAGTGTTAAAAGAAGGGCTCCCATTACCTGGACTGATGAAATGGAGCACATGCCTTTACCAAGTGTAAATGGTGCCTCAACAAAGCGATGCTGCTCACCCATCCAATACACAATGCAGAGCTGCTCACCATTGATGATTTCAGCCAGGCTGAGATTGGTGCAAGACTTCAACAATGTGTTGATGACAGCTGGCAGCAACTTGGTTTCTTTTCACTGAAGTTATCAACATCACAATGCTATTCAGTTTCATATGATGGAGTGAGCTGCTAGCTGTGTATCAGGCTGTGAAACAATTCTGTTGGTCAATAGAAGCCCACAACTTCATTATCTTCACAGACCATATATCGATAACACAAGCATTCTGGATCAGCAACACCAACTGTTCATCACACCAACTACAGCAGCTGTAGTATGTGTCCCACTTCACAACAGACATCCACCACATCTTTGGGATGGACAACGTCATTGCCGATTGCTTGTCCCATGACTGTGCAGTCACCTACACCCTGGTGAACTTTGAAGACATTGCACAAGAACAGGAGGGCGATCAAGAGCTCGACAGCATCTGACACAATACCTCCAGCAGCCTACATCAAGATCTGGTGCCCATCTCTGGCTCCTTCCTGAAGGTTTGTTGCATCGTTATGACAGAAACACATCACCTGTTCCTGCCACAGAAATTCCAGCACACCACTTTTGACTGTGTCCACGGATTATCATATCCTTACGCAAACACAATGGTGTCACTCATGACTGCACATTTCATGTGGCCTGGACTACAAAAAGGCTGCTGTTATTGGACACACACTGGCACAGAATGCCAGCATGTTGAAGTCGGGGATAGACCCACACACCCAAAGGCACCTTCCCCAAATCTACACAAAACTGCACATGTGCACATGTCCACATGAACATGGACCACTTCATGCACTGGCCGGAGGCGATGCCCATAGCAAACATCACCACTGAGGTTGTCCCTATTGCCTTTGTTGCCACCTGGGTTGCACACATACTCTGCCCCAGCCATGCAACTGCAGACTGTGGCCACCAGGTCAAACATGTCGCCCAACTGTGTGGCATGTGACTAAACTGCACACAGCATCTTACGGCATTGTTGAGTGACTCCACCAGATGCTGAAGGTGTCCCTGATGTGCCACAAAAATGCCTGAACTGAGGCTCTCCCACTCGCACTCCTCAGCCTGCAGGTAACCCCAAAGGAAGAGATCGGCATCTCCCTTGCAGACTTCTTCTACATCCTGTCGCTCTCCATCCCCAGAGAATTCATGGAGGAAGTACAGCTACCATACAAGGTGCAGCATCGCCACTACCAGAACGCCTATGCAGTAACATGGCTGGGCTCCGACCAGCGCTGTGCCACATGTGGCACAGCACTAGCAAAGCCTTTTAATCATGCAGACCTCCAGTGCTGCATGCATGTGATGCTGCACATAGATGCAGTACAGCCACCAGTTTGGCCATCCTACTCAGGACTGCACTGCAGGATAACCCATGGAGGGAAGACATTGGAGATCGAGCATAATTTTAGGGCGGCTGAAGTCACGATCAACAGAGTCAAACTGGTGTATGTTCAGCCGCTGGACATTTCTTTGATCTGGCAGAGGACTTGGCAATAGATGAAACTCCGCATGCAACAAGCTAAGCAGAGTCCATCCCTGCAGCTGGCAGTGATTCACCCACACTGCCAGGTGTTACTGAGCAGCCACATGCACCTCAGCCTACCCCCACAGACAGCCGCCAAGACTGCACCTGACACAGACACACCATCCAGCCCCACCATAGAGGCCAGCAGACTAAATCACATGCATTGGGCACCATGTCTTCTTCAAACCCCCATGCTGCATCACAATGACGTCTTGCCTCATACAGCAGGCCACACACACCACGCCATATGCCACATCAGATGTGCATGATATCACACACCACTGTCATTGTGATCGAGCTGACGTCACCACAAGCCATGAGGCACAAACGTATGCTAGCTAAAGACAGAACATTCTCCAACCTGCCAGACTCCACTCCCCCAGGGATGATCTGTGTTGCAGACATTATCACAGCTGTGGATGGCAGCACAGCAATTGCAGATTACTCTGCCAATGGACTTCCATTTGCCTGCGCACATCCCTGTGTGAGCCCTCATGCAGAAGTACGACTAGGTCACAGCTCAGCTATGACGTGGTGCCCATGGGTGCACAAGGCAGAAAGAGAGACAGCAGTGTGAGCTAGCAGCTGATACTTAACAGATGGCTATGCTGTTCTTCGATCTTGCAAACTGTGTTCCTCATGGATCAAGCACAATGAGTGCTCCCACCATTCCATACACAATGCCAGCCTGAACATTTGATCACATTCTTATTATAGGAAAGGATGGTTGGAATTTAACATTCAACCTGTGTTGTCAGCAGTGCCAGCCTGAACTTTTCATCACATTCTGACTATAGGAAGGATAGCTGGAATTTAACATTCAACCTGTGATATCAAATTTCCATCTCACCGAGGAATGTCTAGAGCGAAAATCGGTGTTAATTAAAAAAGTTGTACTGACATCCATCAAAAGTGTATGTGGGTCATTGTGGTACATCTGGCAGCGTATGCTAGATTTAGCTGGGAACTTATTGCAATCTGAATTCATCATGGGGCCTACTGAATTCGTAACAGAACCTACTGTTTGAATCCACTGAATACATAATGACAAATGCTAGTATCGTACTATACGAACTGAGCTAAAATGAGCCATACATCTTTATGAACTGTAATAGCACATTTTCCTGAACAAACACCCTTACAATTCATCAGATATGAGAGGTGTCATGTATGGTTTCTGGCTTGAGTTGCATGTACTGTTACAGATTTTGATGCTGTCTTGCTCCAACATATTCTTGATGGGTAGTAAGCCTACATACAACACATTGCAGAGAATATCCTCTATCACTGCTAATGGGTCCCTTTTTCTATTCTACTTGGATATCGAGCCATGGAGAAGGAATATATGCTTCTTACATACTACCAAAGGTCCATATCGCTAGCACTAGTTGACTGTTCAGTGTTAGAGAACATCTTATACCCTTTTTGGAAACAGAACACCAACAACATGTATTTCTTCCCTTTCAACCTACCAAGAGCTTGTTTAACACTTGTCATACAGAATCGCTACATTGAAAAACTATGATCATGACAGTAAAATTTGATGTTGAGTACCGAGATGTTAGAACATGGGCAAAATACAGAATGTTTATGCATGAATTATGACTGAACTGATGAATTCCTAGCAAAAATCATGTTGTTCGTAAAGGTAGAGGGTTCACTCTGCTCGTTCAAGATCTTGGACAGCGTAATGATTATTATACATCAATGTCAAATATTCCATCACATCAAGGCTTATCTATAGCAAAAATCAGTGTGTTTACAGAACATATGAAATTATGGTGTTATTGAAAACTACAGACTTTCACACTCTTTTTGCTTAATTCCATACATTAAAAAAGCGACCATGGCAGAGTTGTTTGGAGAGGAGGGGGATGGGGGATTACACTTCTGTTGTTTTGTTGTTGTTGTCTTCAGTCCTGAGACTGGTTTGATGCAGCTCTCCATGCTACCCTATCCTGTGCAAGCTTCTTCATCTCCCAGTACATACTGCAACCTACATCCTTCTGAATCTGCTTAGTGTATTCATCTCTTGGTCTCCCTCTATGATTTTTAGCTTCCACGCTGCCCTCCAATACTAAATTGGTAATCCCTTGATGCCTCAGAACATGTCCTACCAACCAATCCCTTCTTCTGGTCAAGTTGTGCCACAAACTTCTCTTCTCCTCAATCCTATTCAATACTTCCTCATTAATTATGTGATCTACCCATCTAATCTTCAGCATTTTTCTGTAGCACCACATTTTGAAAGCTTCTATTCTCTTCTTGTCCAAACTACACTCCTGGAAATGGAAAAAAGAACACATTGACACCAGTGTGTAAGACCCACCATACTTGCTCCGGAAACTGCGAGAGGGCTGTACAAGCAATGATCACACGCACGGCACAGCGGACACACCAGGAACCGCGGTGTTGGCCGTCGAATGGCGCTAGCTGCGCAGCATTTGTGCACCGCCGCCGTCAGTGTCAGCCAGTTTGCCGTGGCATACGGAGCTCCATCGCAGTCTTTAACACTGGTAGCATGCCGCGACAGCGTGGACGTGAACCGTATGTGCAGTTGACGGACTTTGAGCGAGGGTGTATAGTGAGCATGCGGGAGGCCGGGTGGACGTACCGCCGAATTGCTCAACACGTGGGGCGTGAGGTCTCCACAGTACATCGATGTTGTTGCCAGTGGTCGTCAGAAGATGCACGTGCCCGTAGACCTGGGACCGGACCGCAGCGATGCACGGATGCACGCCAAGGCCGTAGGATCCTACGGAGTGCCGTAGGGGACCGCACCGCCACTTCCCAGCAAATTAGGGACACTGTTGCTCCTGGGGTATCGTCGAGGACCATTCGCAACCGTCTCCATGAAGCTGGGCTACGGTCCCGCACACCGTTAGGCCGTCTTCCGCTCACGCCCCAACATCGTGCAGCCCGCCTCCAGTGATGTGGCGACAGGCGTGAATGGAGGGACAAATGGAGACGTGTTGTCTTCAGCGATGAGAGTCGCTTCTGCCTTTGTGCCAATGATGGTCGTATGCGTGTTTGGCGCCGTGCAGGTGAGCGCCACAATCAGGACTGCATATGACCAAGGCACACAGGGCCAACACCCAGCATCATGGTGTGTGGAGCGATCTCCTACACTGGCCCTACACCTCTGGTGATTGTCGAGGGGACACTGAATAGTGCACGGTACATCCAAACCGTCATCGAACCCATCGTTCTACCATTCCTAGACCGGCAAGGGAACTTGCTGTTCCAACAGGACAATGCACGTCCGCATGTATCCCATGCCACCCAACGTGCTCTAGAAGGTGTAAGTCAACTACCCTGGCCAGCAAGATCTCCGGATCTGTCCCCCATTGAGCATGTTTGGGACTGGATGAAGCGTCATCTCACGCGGTCTGCACGTCCAGCACGAACGCTGGTCCAACTGAGGCGCCAGGTGGAAATGGCATGGCAAGCCGTTCCACAGGACTACATCCAGCATCTCTACGATCGTCTCCACGGGAGAATAGCAGCCTGCATTGCTGCGAAAGGTGGATATACACTGTACTAGTGCCGACATTGTGCATGCTCTGTTGCCTGTGTCTATGTGCCTGTGGTTCTGTCAGTGTTATCATGTGACGTATCTGACCCCAGGAATGTGTCAATAAAGTTTCCACTTCCTGGGACAATGAATTCACGGTGTTCTTATTTCAGTTTCCAGGAGTGTATTTATCGTCCACGTTGCACTTCCATGCATGGCTACACTCCATACAAATACTTTCAGAAACGACTTCCTGACACTTAAATCTATACTCGACGTTAACAAATTTCTCTTCTTCAGAAACGCTTTCCTTGCCATTGCCAGTCTACATTTTATATCCTCTCTACTTCGACCATCATCAGTTATTTTGCTCCTCAAATAGCAAAACTCCTTTACTACTTTAAGTGTCTCATTTCCTAATTTAATTCCCTCAGCACCACCCGACTTAATTCGACTACATTCCATTATTCTCATTTTGCTTTTGTTGATGTTCATCTTATATCCTCCTTTCAAGATACTGTCCATTCCGTTCAACTGCTCTTCCAAGTCCTTTGCTGTCTCTCACAGAATTACAATGTCATTGGCGAACCTCAAAGTTTTTATTTCTTCTCCATGGATTTTAATACCTACTCCGAATTTTTCTTTTGTTTCCTTTACTGCTTGCTTAATATACAGATTGAATAACATCGGGGAGAGGCTGCAACCCTGTCTTACTCCCTTCCCAATCACTGCTTCCCTTTCATGTCCCTCGGCTCTTATAACTGCCATCTGGTTTCTGTACAAATTGTAAATAGCCTTTCGCTCCCTGTATTTTACCCCTGCCACCTTTAGAATTTGAAAGAGAGTATTCCAGTCAACATTGTCAAAAGCTTTCTCTAAGTCTACAAATGCTAGAAACTTCTGTAGGTGATAATTTTTTTGGATTTCGTTACTGTATTTGATGCTTTCAAAAACTGCTTCAACCTCTTCCTAACAGGTGTAGTGAGATGGGGCCTGTCGGTACAATATTCATTGTAGCAAGCATAAGATCACACCTGGAGAGTGGGTTTACATTTATTTAAGTGCAAATTTCATCAATTTTGGTACTATATTGGCTATATTCTATGTTTTTGGTACATATAATATTCGATTCAAATGCACCTGGAAAGGGATGGGTTATAATTCCATAAGTGCAAATTTTCTAGGATTCGAAGTTTTCAAAAATTGTTTCAATGTCTTCCTATCTGATGTGAAGTAAAGCACTGTTGTGTACTGTAAAGGTAATTGCATAGAAGACATCAGCGCAGTCTTCTGTGGTTACGACCTGTAACCAGAGCACTTGGCAAAAGCACTTAACTCAATAAACAAACTACCTTTGGTCTTCAGGCCTGTCTCACTCCCTTCAACACCATCCCCCCATCCAAATAACCTCAGCCTCCCCACTGTGCCCCCATCCTCACTGCCGTAATCATGAAGCATGGCCCTGAGATCACAGCTGAGAAGGTGGTGACTAAACACAATTCCAATCCTTCCATAGAAATCCACTTTGCTGCTCTATCTTCAATGACTCTGGTCCTACCTTCCTCATATGTGTATGCTATGCACAGAGCATGCTCGCTCTCACCATCAATTGCCTCCTCACAGAGGGAGCTGTCGCCTACACAACAACTGTCACAAAGTCGAACCATCCAAATCCTCCTCCTCTCCCCCCCCCCCCCCCCCTTCCCCGCCAATCCAACAGACGCCGGTCGGTGTGGCCGTGCGGTTCTAAGCGCTACAGTTTGGAACCGCATGACCACTACGGTTGCAGGTTCGAATCCTGCCTCGGGCATGGATGTGTGTGATGTCCTTAGGTTAGTTAGGTTTAAGTAGTTCTAAGTTCTAGGGGACTGATGACCACAGATGTTAAGTCCCATAGTGCTCATAGCCATTTGAACCATTTGAACCAGTCCTACAGATGCCAACAATGCCTCCTATATAAATGACCACTTTACTCCTGTTGGTAAGAATCCTCCCACCAGCCCCCACTGTAAGCAGTCTCACTTCCTTAACCAATGTCCCAACCTAGGTCACCTCCACTTGCAACAACTGCAATGATGCTCACCCTACCTACTCCACAAAGTAGACGCCAAACCTCCACTCATCAAATCTGAATTAACTCTGTCTGTCCCTCCTATTGACCATCCCAACAACTCCCTCTGCCCATCTCCCACTACAGAGGATATAATCCATGTCCTTACCATCGTCCTCCAAAATATTCACCCTTTCCAGTGACCATACACTGTCTAGCAAATCTCGCTTGCTGCCCACTCTGTATTCCCACTCAAGCCACACCAAGTCTACTTCATCTTTGTAGTAACCAAGCAGTACATGATACTGATCCAAGTAACACAAATATGGCTTTATTCACAAACCTCTGAACAATAGTGAAAATAGTCCTCTTATGAGTCAACACATAACAAGACATACAGAACTTGAAACATAAGCAATATGCAGAATGATTGATGTGGGTGGTACAAACTGAAAGAATGTAATGAGAATGAGTCAGAGCAGTTCTGCTCATATATAATATGGAACAAACCACTGACTTGAAGAGACAGATGCCATAAATTGACCCAAGAGTGCAGTGTTCTGTTTGTTGTAACTGACAAGATTCCATGTGACTGGTGTCTATGGCAGTAAGCTTAAAGTCACACAGGCTTGAGAATCCCATAACGTCAATACGACCTGTAGCCAGAGCACTTGGCAAAATCACTTAACTCAATAAACAACTTTGGCAAATTCACGAGCATTTGAGTAATACAGTTTATGTCCTTGTCCATGTCCTGAGCAATCTTCAGCAAACAACACATGGAGATGATGAGGCCTTTCTTCTGGCAAGCACTACAAGTAGCCCAGCACTTAGGTCACGCTGAATGTTCCTGCTGGAAAAAAACAGAAAGGACAAGAAGGAAACAGAACACTGATGCTGGCGCTGTGGTGGTCGTAGCTGCCTGGGCGAGCCGCGGTCTGCTCGATGTTGGGCCCATTTGTTTACTGCCACCACTGCTGCTCCCTTGTGCAAACTTTCTGTCATCATAATGGGCAGGTCATGTTACACTACTGTCACATCTTCCCAGGCTTCAGTTTGACCATCCATTGTGCAGAAAACTTGAAAAGATTGTGCTATTTGCAAAACTTCTGCCAATGGGATGTTTTCACAGAGTAATGCCTTCTGGCTCTCTTCCTTGTCCAGAGATAAACACATAACTGTGTCATGCACTGTACAATCTGCATAAAAGTCCTTATAGGCATCAGTAACGAACTGAGACTTATGGCTAAGGCTCTAAAGTTCAGCTGTGTAGGCCCTGTATGATTGGCTTGGTTTCTTGTGGCATTGATAGAATTCAACTAATGCCGCAGTAACATGCATTCATTTCTGACAGTAGTTGGACAATAAGCTGCAAATGTGATCAGTTCTTGTAAAGGGGCAAGCTGGCATAGTAATTGATACACCTTCAGTGGAATCCACAAGAGGAATAAGGCTTTGCATAAATTCGAGTCTGTCACGCCAAGAGCCAAATAATGCTGTCTGGGTCTTTTTTTTTTTTTTTTTTTTTTTTTTTTTTTAGCCTTCCAATCCTCGGTTGAATCATCATATGGAGGATAAGTGGGTGGACTGACCAGTTGCTCGGTACCCTGTCTGTTAATGGAAGCCAACAAATTGGTCACTGGTGAAGTAAGCTGATCAATCAGGGCCTGTAACATAATGACTAAGCCTGATGAAACAGCACTTAAAGATTGCACATTTCGAAACTGTTCCAAACTCATTTCCAGTCATATAGTAACCAAATAATACATGGAACTAATCCAAGAAACACAAATATGGCTTTATTCATAAACTTCTGAACAATAACAGAAATAAGTCTCTCATGACTCTACTCATAACAAGACAAAATAATCATACAGAAAATGCAACATTAGCAATACACAGAACAACTGACATGAGTGGTACAAACTAAAAGAATGTAGTCGGAGTGGGTCAGTGCTGCTCCACATGTATGTAGGCACAAGTCACCAGTAGATGGCATGGCAAAGACTGTGTAATGTGCAAGCTTCCTACAGATGTCTTCTAGAGGCCACTCCGCACTGGTACCGTTAGGGAGTGATTTAATTACTTACAAATAATGACACTACACTCAGTGCACTCACACTCAAACACACTAGTAGCAGGATACATCAGTCTTCACCGCTCTTGGCACCCTCTTGTATAAAGCTCTCCAACCCTAATCCACACAACCCACTTTCTAACCTCTCATAATATTGGATAAATTCTAAGATGTGGCTTTGGATTCTGGTGTAGGATATGTCATGGAGGCAGAACTGCCACATCCTAGTAGTTTCAAAGACATGCACAGTGATTTGCTGCTATGTCCAGAGCAACTTGTTCCATGCAATGGTCCCATCCCCAAACTGATGACAACTCTGAGGGATAAACAGAGATATGTAAAGTTCTACAGTAACCTCCAGTATTGTCCTAGTTTGAGGATGAAACTTGAGTTACCCATGATATCTTCTCCGATTGCTCATGCTGGTTGAAGAAGTGTACTGATGTGAATATACACACTACCATGACTGAAAATCAGTTTGTCACTCCATGATGAAAGATTGTAAATTTCAAGGCCCTACCATTACTCACACTATACATTTGACTGATACAGAGAAAGAATGTGGGTGGGTATTTATTTGTGGATGTGTGCCCAAGTTAATGTGGAAAGGTTTGGACTGTTTGTCACAGTGAAAATAGGGGTGTGCGCGCGTGAGCGCCCACGTGCGCGAGCGCCTGCACGCGCGAGTGCCCGCGGGCGCGAGCGCTCGGGTGTGTGTGTGTGTGTGTGTGTGTGTGTGTGTGTGTGTGTGTGAGTGTGTGTGTGTGTGTGTTGTATAGTTTTTTCTTCACTTGCAGCTATTGATACAAGTCAGTATTACTATTAAACATACATCTCGTTTCCATGTAAATAATAAAAGCCTCTACATTGAAACCATGGTATATTTGAATGATAGCTGTGTAAAATAGTATCTATTATGTAAAAACAACTATCAGAAAAGAATAATAGCTGTAAGTATTGAAACAGTGGTATAAAAGAATGATTACTACATAAAAAATTTCTGTTATGTAAAAAACAAAATGTGTCAGAACAGAATGACTGCTGTGAAAAAAAAATTTAGATTTCTGTGGGAAACGTAGTATATAGATTCTTTTAGATATAGTTTCTAGTCATTATTATTAAATTACCTCTGCATAAGAAAGAATTATTAGTATTAGTGTTAAAAAAGTGTCTTTCAGCATGTCTATAAGTTTTCTATTATAGCATCTATATATAAAAACTGTTAACAAAAATAAAAAATTTGTTGCAAAACTTTGTTAAAAAGAAAATATTGTATGTATGTATACAAAGAAAATATTGTATATTAATGAACCAGATTTTGTTACTAACTAAAAGAGTTATAAGTACATACTGTTATAAACCAGTCACAATGGCATTTCATCTGTAGCTGATTCTCTCACTAAGGGAGGCTTATGTAATTGGCATAGAGGACAAGAGGCAGTGGAGAGACTTGATTTTCTGCCATTTTCTCTTTCTATTGACCTAGATTAATGACAGGAAGATGACTTGATTTTTGGGCACAAACTCTCACAGTAGATGGGTGATCTTGGAGAGGGTTGGGTCCTTATTTTGACACACGACAGGTATCAAGTTACATCCAGATCTTGAATTTACCATACAAATTGCCCTAGAGGTGTGGCTGGGGTATCAGGTTACATAGTACCCTTGACATAAGGTCATTATCTAGGATAGAAAGAACTCTGTCCCACAACTCACATATACCTAGAAGAGAAGACATACACGTCGACCTTAACACATCACAAATATAGCAGTTGCAGTCCAATTTACCAACTATGTCAACCAAACATGATCAAGAGGTGTACCCAGTGGCACCTTACACCATCTTGCCAGATGCTAGGCCTATATAGTGATAACAATTGGAATATGGATATGGTCATTCCACTAAGTGCCTAGATGCACTAAGAGATTGGTGGTCCCCTCTCTCAGTTGGTGAATCCAGTGACGTGGAAAAATGATTGACATAATTTTCATTGTGTTACAAACTTGACTGCACTGTCCCTGTTCACCTACTACAGACAAACCAATTTCATGACTCAAGCTACACTACTGGCCATTAAAATTGCTACACCACGAAGATGATGTGCAACAGATGCAAAATTTGACAACAGGAAGAAGATGCTGTGATATGCAAATGATTAGCTTTTCAGAGCATTCACACAAGATTTGCACCAGTGGCGACACCTACAATGTTCTGACATGAGGAAAGTTTCCAACTGATTTCTCATACACAATTAGTAGTTGACTGGTGTTGCCTGGTGAAACGTTGTTGTGATGCCTCGTGTAAGGAGGAGAAATGCGTACCATCACATTTCCAACTTTGATAAAGGTCAGATTGTAGCCTATCGACATTGTGGTTTATCGAATTGTGACATTGCTGCTGACGTTGGTCGAGATCCAATAACTGTTAGCAGAATATGGAATCGGTGGGTTCAGGAGTGTAATACGGAATGCCGTGCTGGATCCCAACAGCCTCGCATCACTAGCAGTCGAGATGACAGGCATCTTATCCACATGTCTGTAACAGATCGTGCAGCCACGTCTCGAACCGTAAGTCAACAGATGGGGACGTTTGCAAGACAACAACCATCTGCATCAACAGTTTGACGATGTTTGCAGCAGCATGGACTATCAGCTCGGAGAGCATAGCTGCGGTTACCCTTGATGCTGCATCACAGACAGGAGCACCTGTGATGGTGTACTCGATGACAAACCTGGGTGCATGAATAGCAAAATGTCATTTTTTTGGATGAATTCAGGTTCTGTTTGCAGCATCATGATGGTCGCATCTGTGTTTGGTGGCATCCCAGTGAATGCACATTGGAAGTGTGTATTCATCATCGCCATACTGGCGTATCAACGGCGTGATGGTATGGGTGCCATTGGTTACACGTCTTGGTCACCTCTTGTTCGTTTGAACAGTGGACATTACATTTCAGATGTGTTATGACCCATGGCTCTACCCTTCATTCGATCCCTGCGAAACCCTACATTTCAGCAGGATAATGCACGACTGCATGTTGCAGGTCCTGTACGGGCCTTTCTGGATACAGAAAACTGCTGCCTTGGCCAGAACATTCTACAGATCTCTCACCAATTGAAAACATCTGGTCAATGGAGGCCAAGCAACTGGCTTGTCACAATACGCCAGTCACTACTCTTGATGAACTGTGGTATCGTGTTGAAGCTGCATGGGCAGCTGTACCTGTACACACCATCCAAGCTCTGTTTGACTCAATGCCCAGTTGTATCAAGGCCGATATTACGGCCAGAGGTGGTTATTCTGGGCACTGATTTCTCAGGATCTATGCACCCAAATTGCATGAAAATGTAATCACATGTCATTTCTAGTATAATATATTTGTCCAATGAATACCCGTTTATCATATGCATTTCTTCTTGGTGTAGCAATTTTAATGGTCAGTAGTGTATGTGAAGTGGCTGTACAATCCTGCACATGCAAGCAAATAAGATATGTCCTCTAGGTGCTAATCATGTAGGGCCACTGACATCCAGCATATAGTGTTGTATACAGCCCTCCTGAGCACTTCATTTAAATGAGAGTTGTGGGATCCAGAGCAATGTGAGCAACAGTACTGTGGGAAGATACACTGATGTCTTGATCACTCACAGTCCTGCCACTGTTGAATTTTGACACTGCTGATAAATGTTTCTGCTTCTTAGATGAGACTTAACAGGTTCTTCTCACAAACAACCAGTATTCAAATGTAATTCCTGAATATAAAATCTAGTGCGTAATCTTGTCCTATACACAGAGAACACTTCATGCAAATCTGGCATTTGTTGGAAGCTCATTTCCTGATTCTATAATTTAAATGAAAGCAGTGTGCATCTCACATATACACTACTTGACTGAGAAAGTGAAACTGCATGAGTTGAGAGGATGTGTGATGTTATTTCAGTGATCAAAAATTTGAACCATATTTACAAAGAACTAGGCAGTATGAGCCCATTTATCAGTATGACATTGCATCAACTCTGGCCTGGATGCATATACTGATTCGATTGGGAAGGGTGTCTAAAATCAATGTATCCTCTCCTGATGTAATCAGGGCCACAGTTGTTGTATCTGGTCTTATATGCACAATGTAATGGTGTATGAATTCACTTGACACAGCAAGGATACTTTTTCTTTCAAATATTTCTTTACAAGGAGCCTGATTACTACTTTCAGTTCTTGTTCTTGACTTAGCCCTTTTCTGCAGTTTGAAAATTATGTCCTTGTTATCCCCATTTTATTTCTATAAATAAATCTCAAAACTAAGAATTAAGTGTACACAAGAACAGTATGTCCCCACTAGGCAGTGGCTGTTACACAATGATGATAGGAAGCTAAGGGTGTAAGATGCTGATGACATTGTTTTTGACAGTTAATATTCATCTGCTAACTTTGTATTTGCTAGACAATCAATAGAGTTACAGTTAATGTCTAATATAATGAAGTTTTCTCCTCTTTAAGCAGAATTTTATGCTCCAGGTTTGATTATGTTATGAGTAAAGTTGACACATACAGACCAACTGAAAGCATCTTTGAAGTTTCTTTTCTTTTCTTTTTTTGCCATCTGTACTATAAGTTTGACTATTTTATCAGTTGTTATAATGTCTCTGTCATCACCTAAGAGAATTTTCTCTCCATATCTAATATCGTTTGGAATGCATATAAAATAAAGTAAAGGCAACCACTAACCTACAATTAACTGATGGGTGGCACATAAACCTATAGAAAACAGCATTCACTAGCTTCTGAGCTCTCTAGTCCTTCCTCTTGTAGGAAGTTCACCAATTTACACACAATCACACAGACAGTCAAACATTATGCTACCATGGCTGCAGAGAATATCGCCATGGTAGAATATGTTTGGGTGTCTGTCAGACAAAATATTAGTCTCCCCCTTAAAAGAACACATTGGTCATTTTGGAGTACAGTAAATGGTGTAGAACTGATGTCACATTTTTGTGTAGCCCTCCACCACAAAACTTTATGGCAGTGAAGTGGTGTGTACACGCTAGTTGCTTGTATAAGATCAGCACAGTAAGTTGGGTCAATACAGCAAACAGGCAGAATGACAGATACGAGCTATTGTGCCTGGAGATGCCCATGACCAAACCATAAAAAATTGCATAGTTCATTGGTGTATCAGTGCAAACTGTGTAGCACGTCTGAAAAGAACTGTGTACCAATCACAGTCATGTAACACAGGATAAGAATAGTGCCCATAATGTCAGTAGACACAGGTCCATCTTGTCCTGTTTCTAGGAAACTTTGCAAAAGGAACTGTGTACAATGGACATTTAGTGTCGAGTATCTTACAAAAGGTCATTGCTCACAGTAGTACATTAAGCTGCATAAATTCAATAGGCCTATAATCACAGAAACTGGAGAGTATCTGACTGGAGGCACCAACGTCCAAGTAGAGGCATTTAACCCACATTGTGTGGAGGGTGTAGGTCAGAGTGGAGGTGGTTATGTGATTTTTGGCGCTGTTCTTCATACCACAGCTTAGGCCCACTCTCTCAAGTTACCATGAACATGGAACAGGATGTCTATTTCAGCATTCTTCGGTAACCAAGTAGTGCACTTTCTTCTACACCTTCACGATCAGTATGTTGTCTCATAAAATGATAATAGCCATGTTTGCAGGCCTGCACACTTACGTTTCTCATTCACCGAATACTCACACATGCTATTGAATCCAAAATGGCTCAGTAAATCACCTGATTTTAATCCCTTAGAAAATGTCTAGGATGATTTGGACCAGCAGGTGAAATGTAGCAACTGACACTGTCATAATTTAGTAGCTCTACAGGATCTAATTGTCAATGTGTAGTTTCAGCTGGATATTGCATACCTAATGAAATTTGCTGATCCTATCCTTTACCAAATTGGGGCCTAGATCAAGGCTAGATGCAGTGTTACATGGAACTTGTACCATGTCTCCTTGGGGTTGCATAATTTTTTGTCTGGTGTGCATATTACAATAAAATTCCTCCTAATATACATCCCTGAGGAACACACCTATATCATATAGTTTCACTAAAAATTAAGGATTATCTTCAGTGTGGGCTATCTCTAGCTTTTGCACCCTATTTTCTAGGTATGACTGTAACTGCTCAGTAGCTATTATTCATTTAGCTTGTGCTCCTTGTTTGTTTAACAGTATTTTATGGCCAAATTTGTTAAAAGACTTGGAGAAGTCTAAAAATATGCAGGGATTAGACAAAACTATGAAAGCACCATGACAAATATATGCTTGAACATAAATGCAGATTCTAGGAAAGTCTGCAGGTGGTGCTGTTGTATTTGACCACTATCAACGCCTGTGCAATGTCTTCAATACCTTGCAAATATCAGTTGTGGTTGGAACAGAGTTCTGTGTAGCTGTGACTGCATTATGTTGGAGCTAAGTGAATTTGAATGTGGACAAATGGTTGGTGCTTGTATGGTGAGTGCTACTGTAACTGAGGTAATCAGCATTTATACTGCATAGAGCAAAAGCAGGTAAACTTCATCTGCTGCCACAGCTCGTGTGTTGAGTGATCATTACAGATGACCATTGAAGAGGACTGTGATGAAAAATAAAGAGGATGACAGCTGTAAAAGTCACTGCATGACAACACAAAGGAAGTTGCATAAACAGGAAATTACATGGAAAGCTGGAATTCCAAAAACACTCATCAGTTATGGAAATGCCCACAACAGAAAAACATGGTGCTCAAGCTATAAAACCTGGACTATGGAGCAATGGAAGAAAGTCATTTTGTCGTAAGAGTCTTTTTTTCACACTGTTTCCAACTTCTGATCAAGTTTATGTCCCAAGAGGGAAACATGGCAGGGGTTTGGTGATAATTAGGGCAGCCGTATCATGTTATTCCATGGGTGCTTTGGAAGACTGCATTACTGCCAAGGCTTATGTGACTATTTTGGCTGATCAGTTCCACCCCATGTACAATGTTTGTTCCCCAGTGGTGATGCTGCTTTCCAAAGTGACAGAGCCCCCGTTCACACATCTCGCATTATCCAGGGATGGTTTTGTGAGCACACATTGCATTTTTCCTGGCCACCACAGTCAACAGTTCACAATGTTACTGAGCCTCTGTGGTCTGTATTGGAGAGAAGAATGTATTATGTTTATTCATTTCCATTATCGTTACCTGGACTTGCCACTATTTTGCAGGAAGAATGGTATAAGGTTACCTGGAAAACCAAACAGGCCTCTATTTATCCATTCAGAGACAACTGGAAGCTGTTTTGAATGCCAATGGGTTGCCTACACCTTATTGGACACGATAATGTGTTGCGTTAATCTAGTTTTCCCTTTCAAGAGAAGTGTACGTTATCTACATTTATCATAAGTTAAGGCTATTTTCAAATTTGTTAGTAACTATAGCTTCAAAAAGTAATGAAACCAGTAATTTTTACCATAGGTTATTCTATTGCCTTATAGGAATCTCATTTTGTGTCCTAGTTACTTCAGATTTTACAAGGAATTACTAATATTTTTACTACAACAGATTAAAAGACAATCAGTATGCTTAGTATAAGTTATTTTTTACTGTCCTGAAAATCATTCCACCAGCCACAATGTAGCCCTACTATCTATGCTGTTCTCAAACATGAAATGAGTTAGTTGACATTCACAACTGGCTGGAAATTACCCTGATAACTGTGAAATTATTTGCAGCTGCTGCGAACTGGTGTGTTGAGAGAGCTCCCAAGGGCCATGCACAACAGTTACCAAAGGTATTTCAATACTATCATCTCCTGTGAATCCTGTTTCCTTTGAAAGAACTATGGGATCTGTCACTACTCATCCACTTGACACTGAGTGGCTTGTCAGTGGTAGGTATAGCCATCCTGTATAGGGTAGGCAGGATCCAAGGATGACTCAGGGTGTCCACCTACCGAAGAGATTTGAGGTGCTGCCTTCCACTGAAACTGAAACTGAGTCAGTGGGATTCATTCCTCCCATTGGAGAACCTGCTTTGCCTTGTGTCTACAGGGCAAATGGAAAAGGGTAGTGGACTATTAATTGTTGGGAGTACAAACATATGATGAATAATGGTACCCCTTAGGTAGATGGCAGCAGGACACAGCAAGGAACACCAGGTGTGCTCTGTGTGTATGCCTTGTGACCACATTCAACAGGCTGAGCAGGCTATTATGGCAGACAGATACTGAGGGAACAGGGTGCAACCGACTGCAAATTCTGGCACACTTTAGAACAAATTATGCATGTCATCTGGGCTCCAAGGTCATAGTTGGATCATTTAAGTGAATGGCAGGGGAGGTTGAGAAGACCAGCCCTGCATATGGAGTTTCAATGAAACTCACAATTTGCAGCATTGTCCACAGAATTAATCATGGGCACCTGTTTCTGTGTCGAGTGGAAGGATTGAACTTGAAACTTTGAAGGTCCTGTGATAAGCTAGGCTGCGACTTCCTGGACTTGCCCGTAGTAATGAGAACTATAGGGCCCCTTAAAGGGTCAGGGGGGCACTACAGCACCAGTGGTCATGGGATGCACACATGGGGGTTTTAGGTTAAGAAACTCTCCATCCAGTCCAGATAACAACAACTCTAGCAGATCCAGAAGTAATAGTGAAAGATACAAAGGAATTCCCCTCCCAGATGAGAGTATTACAATCCTAGTAACTTACTGTTGAAGCATTCACAATGCCACAGGTGGAAGCATTCGTAAAAAGCAGTGAATCTCATAATACTAGGTGCAGAAAGCTGGTTGAAACCTGGATTTGGTAGCAGTGAGATTTTTGGGTCAAATTTAAGTGTGTATCAAAAGCGCAGTCTAATCGGACAGTAGGCAAGAAACTCATATTCACTGAGACAGAAACTGAAGCTGCATGCAAGTTTTTTTGGCAAGATTCAGTACTAATGATGGGCATAATAATGTTATTGGATCCTGCTGTCAACCACCAGACTCATCTCCTGGTGTGATCAAAATCTTTAGAGAAAAGCTCAGTTCATACTGCAATCGTTGGTAAGGATTTTAATCATCCAACAATCAATTGGGATAATTACAGTTTTGTTAGTGATGGGCATGACTTCACAGCCTGTGAAACATTACTAAATGCCTTCTCTGAAAACAGCTCAGAACAGATAGTCAGAAACTGCACTCACAATGGAAATACATTAAATCTATGGCAACAATGGACTTGATCTCAGTGAGGATGTCCGTATTCAAACTGGTATCAGTGACCAGGAGGTGACTGTCGCAAAAAGATTACTAAAGGACACAGGGCAAATAAAACAAATAGAAAGGTATCTACATTCAAGATGTAGATAAAAGAAAGGTAGTATCATATGTCAATGAGGAGCTTGAAACCCTTATCACAGAACGGGAGCATTAGAGGAATTATGGACCAAGTTTAAAAGAATAGTTCACCATGCACTGGGATAAGGTGTTCACCCACCCTTTGCCTTGATGACAGCATCCACTCTTGCAGGCATAATTTCAATCAGGTGCTGGAAGGTTTCTTGGTGAATGGCAGCCCTTTCTTCACGGAATGCTGCACTGAGGAGAGGTATTTATGTCAGTCAGTGGGGCCTGACATTAAGTCAGCATTCCAAAACATCCCAAAGGTGTTCTACAGGATTCAGGTCAGGACCCTGTGCAGGCCAATCTACTACAGGGATGTTATTGTCATGTAACCACTCCGCCACTGGTCGGGTGTTATGAACAGGTGCTCGATCATGTTGAAAGATGCAGTCACCATCCCTGTAATGCTCTTCAGCAGTTGGAAGCACGAACGTGCTTAAAACATCAGTGTAGTCCTGTGCTGTGATAGTGTCATGCAAAACATCAAGGGGTGTAAGCCTCCTCCATGATAAATACGACCACACCATAACACCACTGCCTCCCAATTTTACTGTTGGCACTACACACGTTGGCAGATGACATTCACCAGGAATTTGCCACACTCACACCCTGCTATCAGATCGCCACAGTGCATACCGTGATTTGTCACTCCACACAATGTTTTTTCACTGTTCAATTGTCTAATGTTTACGCTCCTTACATCAAGCAAGACATTGTTTGGCATTTACCGGCATGATGTGTGGCTCATGAGCAGCCGCTTGACCATGATATCCAAGTTTTCTCACCTCCCACCTAACTGTCATAGTACTTCCAGTGCATCCTGATGCAGTGTGAAATTCCTGTGTGATTGTCTGGATAGATATCTACCTATTACACATTTAACCCTCTTCAACTATCAGCGGTCTCTGTCAGTCAACAGACAATGTCGGGCTGTACGCTTTTGTGCTGTATGTGTCCCTTCACGTTTCCACTTCATTATCACATAGGAAACAGTGGACCTTGGGATGTTTAGGAGTGTGTAAATCTGGCATACAAACAAGTGACACCCAATCACCTGACCATGTTCAAAATCCATGAGTTCCATGGAGTGCCCCAGTCTGCTCTCTCACGATGTCTAATGACTACTGAGGTCACTGATATGGAGTACCTGGCAGTAGGTGGCAGCACAATGTGCCTAATATGAAAAATGTATGTTTTTGAGGGTGTCTGGATACTTTTGATCACATAGTGTATGTACCCAATGTACCCACAACGACAGTTCATAATGGGATAGATCCTCCACAATATACAGTCACTTTAGTGAAACTTCTAAATAAATACTTCTGCATAATAAGTGTGAAACAAAGCATATAGGGCTATAGACAGAGAGATGCTAAATGAAATGTGTTTGGCTGTCAAGAGAGCACTGCACAAAGCCCTCAATTACTACCATAGCAGAATATTGTCAAATGATCTTTCATAAAACCCAAAGAAATTTTGATAATATCTAAAGACTGTTAGTGCCATCATACTTAGCATCTAGTCACTCATGGATGAGATGGGAACTGAATTTCAGGGTAGCAAAGCAAAAGCAGAAATGCTAAACTCTGTTTTCAAATATTCGTTTACAAAGGAAAACCCAGGGAGTTGCCCCAGATTAATTCTCACAACACTGAAAAAGTGAGTGAAATAAATTTTAGTGTCAGTGGTGTTGAGAGACAGCTGAAATCATTAAAACTGACAGAAGATAAAGAGCCCAATGGAATCCCTACCAGATTCCATACTGAATTTTTGGCTGAGTTAGCTCCTCTCTAAACTATAATCTAATTGTAGGTCCCTTGGACAAACAACTGTGCCCAGTTGTTGGAAGAAAACACAGGTCAGACACATTTACAAGGAGGTTTGTTCGTTTATTGTGCAAAATAGCTAAGGTCGTAAACATCCATATCAAGAAGGATGGTAGAAGTGATTCACACAACAATTTCCAATGACCTTGATATAAATTTGTTGTACAATCTTAGAACATTTTCTGAGCTCCAACATAATGAGGTATGTCAAACAGCATCTATTCTGAAAACATCAATAATGTGAAAGCCAACTCCCACTTTTCTCACATGACATATTGAAAGCTGTGGATCACAGCAGTGAAGTCAATGCAGTATTGATTTCCAAAAAACATTCGATTTTGTACCACATCTACAGTTATTATCAAATGTGTGATCATATGGGGTATCAAGCAAAATTTGTTACTGGATTGAAGTTCTTTTGGTAGGGGGGACACAGCAAGTTTTCCAATAAAATTGGAATTTTATTGGAACTGGCATGGCTTGAAAACTGAGAAGATTTTATTCATAATGAAGTACTGCCTGAAAGCAGCTGCACAAATATTCAGTCAGATCTGGATAAGATTTCAAAGTAGTGCAAAGACTGGCAAATTGCTTCAAATTGCCAGAAATGCAAAATTGTGCACTTCACAAAATGAAAAAATGGAGCAGCCTATGACTATCATACCAATGAGTCACAGTTGGAATTGGTTAACTCATACAAATATCTGAGTATAACACTTTGTACAGATATCAAATGAAATTAACACATAGCCTGAATTTTGGGAAAGCAGGTGGTAGGCCACAATTATTTGGTAGAAAACTGAGCAAGTGCAATCAATCTACAAAGGAGATTGCTTACAAATCACTCATTCCACCCATTCTAGAATATTGGTCAAGTGTGTGGGACCCATACCAAATACGATAACAGGGGATATTGAACATAAACACAGAAAGGCAGCAAGAATGGTCACAGGGTTGTTTGATCCATGAGAGAGTGTCACAGGCATGCTGAAGAAACTGAACTAGCAGATGCTTGAAGACAGACATAAAGTATCCTGAGGAAGCCTACTTGCAAAGGTTCAAGAACAAGCATTAAATGATAACTCTAGAAATGTACTACAATAGAAGGACAAGATTAGATTAATTACAGCATGCACAGAGACATTTAAACAATCATTCTTCCTACACTCCATATATGAATGGAATGACAAAAAGACCCTAATAACTGGGACAATGGGACATACCCTCTGCCACACACTTCATAATGGTTTACAGAGTACAGATATAAATTAAAATGTAGAGACCTGCTGACTTCCTAACTTCTGTATTGTTTTCCTGACTTCTGGTGTTGTTGTAGGATACAGCGACATAATGTTTTGTGGGTACTACAACCGTTTTAGGAAAACTTTTTTAAAGCTTTTCTTGAATATCTGAAAAAAATCATTTACAAAATTTACTAGTTCTCAAAGGTTTTTTTATTGATCTGCTTGCATCTTTGATTTATATGTTACTGTGCTTGTGTGTGCTTTTTCCAATTTCTTGTTTTATGACATCCATACTACTTTACTTTCATTTCACACACTAAATATTATTTTGTCATTAAATGACTTTTTTGCAGCAATTAGTAACCTCCTGAACATCTGTGATCATAATTCAGGAACTCTGGATTAGAACACATGCAGCGATGTGAGCTCTGCAAACAATGAATGTTCAAGGAGACTTCTCTCTCTGACTCGAAATTGGCATTTACAGCACAGAAAATACAAAACAAGCATCAAAATGAAGTGTATAAGTGTGTGGGTAAAGTGAAGTGATCAAGGGTCTGGTGTCGTCTTATCATCTATATTAACCATTTTCTGAAGACAACTTCTTGTCTTTCAATTACCAGGGCATAAAGACAACCTATTTTTGCATTTCCAATAATAACATTACAATTTTTAGTAGCTCTTTCTCTCTAGTTTTTATACTTTGTAATATTTCTTTTTGTGTAATTTTTGTATAGTTGGTACATATACATGGTGTAACTAACTTCCCTTTACAGACTTTGAAATTTGTAGTGAAGACCAAGACTGTTATGTTTAGTATTGGAACTCATGTCTGGAAAAGTACTGTTTTCCTGCTACATGCAAAATACTACAGCACACATTCAAATCTCCTTCTTGTTTACCCAAAAAAATTATATGCAGCTAAAGATTTTGCTTAAAGTATCAAGAATCCAATTTATGCACAATTAGAATTGTCACACTGGTCACGAGCACATTTTGTTTAAACAGAAAGAGAAAAATGTTATGAGAGATCGGAGTAAATGAACAGACAGAGAATAACAAAAAAAAAGTATGAAAAATAGGGATAAGATGGAGGAGAAAAAATTACCTACTGGTATGTAACATTAGAAATAAACTTTTTTAATATAAAATGTATGTTATTTAATGTGCTACAGCCCAGGTCTGCACAGTTTTCATGAAGTTTTCAGTCAGAAACTTACATACTGATTACACTCCATTTATAATGAAAATTTGAATTCTGCAGCACATTTCCATACGCTTAATACATTCCTACATTTTTCTCAGTCTCTACACAATAAAATTACAAACTATAATACAAACGAATGATTCTTATATTTTTACTGTGTATATAATGTCAAGCTAATCTACTCTAAAAATCAGACTGTACAATGATTGTTTCTGGTTTTTAACATTCTCTTAAAATATTAAAAAAAAACATGAAACTATTGATCAAAATATTAGTTATTTCATTATGTGCCACAGTATTCAACATTCTGTCACTCTCTTACAAATACCCATACTGAAAGAATGGCAACATTTTTATTACCACCTTTTAAAATACACAATTGTGCTTCATTAAAAACTAGAGACAATAGTTCTCATTTCTCTTAAATTCAATGAGACTATTCATCCTTATAAAGAAGAAAACAAGAGTTAAACATTTGGGAAATTCCACAGGTACATATAACTTTAATAAAGTAGCTGTTAAATTAGATATAACAAAAAAAATAAGTTGGTGGGCTGATATGAAGAAATAACAGCAAAAAAGGACCACTATGTACCACACATTTTTAATGGTTACAATAAAATAATGTCAACAATGATGGTAAATACCTTCCTTAAATCTTTTCTCCTTTGAAGTGCACATCTTTGTTTTTACTTTCTTATTGTCCTCTTTACTGATGACCAGATATTATAGTGGTACTTTTCAATAGCAACCGGTCTTATGAATGAATTGATACACCTTTCAATTCTAGAAAAATACTGACACTGTGAACTAGCTCCATGAAAAAATGTTTTTTTGTCAGTTCAGTTATTGGAATTACGATGTATTACTCAGTAACAGCTATATACCATGTTTCTTGAGGGTTTCTGTGGTTGAATGTGGTCCCTTCTTTCTGCTGTTGTGGTTCACGATACGAATTATATACAAAGTAGTCAGTTCTATATTTCATTCACATAAGAATTTGTGTACACATATAAAGAATGTCATCTTTGTATGTCCCTTAATACAGCACAACTCAAGAGATGGAATTACAAAATCTATTTTCATCACTAAGAATTCAGTTGTGCTGTGTACAGCAAAATTTAAGTTTGAAGTTATAGAAATCTCAAAAAAATTTGTAAATGGTTCTGAACATGTGCACAGGAAAGAAGTCACATAGATAAATGTGTGCTCTTAAAGTTACTTTTCATCATTGGTCTCCACAGTCTTGATGAAGTATTACTTGATACTTCAGAAGAATCCTCAAAATTATTGCATTATGATATACTATTGCTCTTTGGAGAGTTTATAAACATGGAGTGATGAAAAACCCTTCTTGTATACTTCTATTTCTGTTTTCCTTAATATGGTAATTGAACAGAACAAACATACTGAAGTCAATTACAACACATCAAAATTTTAGCAAATCACACAAGGTCAAAGGCCATACTATTTGTAGACTCTAAAAACATACAGAACACATGACAATGTCAAAATCATGACATGAAAATCTTGTCTGAGAAATAGTTCATTGTGTACTCCCACTGGGGTACATAAATAACAGTCTGAGAATGCATGGAGCAGGCTTCCTAGCTTTTAAATATAGTCACTGTGACAATTTTTAATTTACTGCTAAAGGCTCAATGGAATCAACAGTACACATCAAAACAATAATGATGACAATAATAATAATAATAATTAAACACCAACAACATTAGCAATTCTTCAGTCCATAAACACTACATATTTTAAACCACTAACACTTACATGTGGCAACTCATTACTATAAAATACTTCATATGACACTGATTCATTAGAATGTTGGAAAACATCAATTAATCTACTGAGGCATATTAGATGTTCTTATCTCTAAAACATAGCCTAATTTTTGCATTTGTTCTGTGTGCAATTAAAATTAGATAAGTACTGAGAAATTTTATTGAATAATAGAACATAGATGAGAACTAGCATTTTAATACCTTCAAAAGACTGATAATTTATTTAAAGTCTTTTCTAATACTGTTTTTTATCCAGCACACTAATCCATGCTTATTAGATGTATAATTTTTTTCTGAATTTTACAACATGAACTGCATCTCAGATTGTATCTGTAGCTTCTGTAGAGCCAGGTTGAAAACAGAAACCTTTAAGAATGAGGAATGAGCCAAGAATTTGTCAGAGAAGACCATGTTACTATATCACACTGTATATATTGCTCATAGAGCAAATTTAAATGTGATGTGTTAACAAATTAAGACAGATACACAAAAAAGTATTGAACTGGTTCACAAACCATTCTTTATTTACATTATTCTATATTATTAAAAGCTCACTTGTTTCAACAGAAGGTAAGTGTGTTATACTGCTTGCCTCCACCAATTCAGTCTTCTTCAACAGTTCCAAGAGCAATAGAATAGAAAAATCTAAGTGTAAGAAATTATTGCTTGTAGATTGAACAATTTCTCTGACATAACACACTGGTAGGCCCCTGCAAATGCTTCTCAGATTAAGCTGTTAAATAGAAGCCTAGCATCATGACATCTAAGCTCTGTAAAGGATATCATTTCTATCACTATGCCAACTTCTCATTTTATAATGCTGAAAAAACGATTGTTATTGCTATAATCATTATGAGATACCACTTTATAAACAGTTTGAGTAAGGCAATTTTTCTCCCGTAAATATTACAATTTACATAAGTGGTTGGCTATCATGTTAGATCAAATACTCTTAGACCAAATTTCTGTACAGAATGACTTCACAAACAGAAGTACAATGTGTAAAATCAGTTGTGCTACTGCATGTCATCAATGAGAACTGACAATTCAAGGGATCGAATTCAAGGGCTCATTACAAATGCAAGTGAAATTCAAGGGCTCATTACAAATGTAAGTGAAACCATGTATCAGCTTTTAGCACCAGGATATTATCTGTTTTTTGGAAAACAAGGAACAGCAGAATAAGTTTGTATGATTTTCTGGAGCAAATATGGATCATATGTGGAAGAATATTTGCTACAAACTAACTTTGTGAATAACTGACCATTGTCTATGGTTGAAACTAAAATTTGAGCTAAAATCATCAGCAGTACCACAATTATGTGTTTGTTTTCATTCTTAAGATTAGGTACATGTCTTATTCTATGTGCAGCATCAGGACAGTTCAAATGAGTCATATTATCAGCACATTGCCTCTCCTTGCATTCATAACCAACATATGAATCATGATATTGCTGCTCTTTCAAAGCATCAACTCAATTGGTCAGATCAGGCTGAAACTATTGTGTAAAAACCCATTACGAGGCTCAAAATCAAATGTGGATTTTCTTCTATGTTGTAATTAACTACACGAAGTGCTAGAACTGTATGTGCTTACCAATGGTGGGCATACATCTGGGTTACATTCTGATCCATTTTGTACAAAACAAAAATATTTAGTTAAAACAGAACAAAGTAAAAAATACAATTCAAAATATTAATTACCATACAAAATATGTTTCATCACTACTAACTGATATAGTAAGGAACAATAATATATGAGAACAAAAATAAGATCACTAGTGTTATTATATTATACCTATGTAACACCAGTTATTTGATAGCTGTGGGTAGAAATTTACAGACTTGCCTCAAATATCTGTGATAATGGTATGCTTCAGGCTTGCACTCATTTCAGATTTTTTTTTCATTGGGTTAACTACATATCAAATATAAAAAGTCCTTTTCCTCACAGCTGTATTTATTTTATTTTATTTTGATGTTTATCTCCTGCATGTAGAATCAATTTCAAAACAACATTGCCTCATGTTCAGGTATCTGTTAAGCATGCTTCCTTCATGAATGGAATGAGAGTTACAGTACTTATGGCATTCAATTCATGAAGAAGACCAAATAGTTACCTGAAGTTGAAACAATATTGTCTTGAAATTGATTTTACATACATGATATAAACATCAAAATAAAATAAAAATTACAGGTGTAAGGAAACTGACTTTCACTGGAATGAATCTCAAATTCTTTTCTAAACAAAAACCTTAGGCTGGGATTTCATAGTAATTAAAAACCTGAACTTTTGAAAAGAGTGTAATGAAAGAAGGCAGCCTGAAGTTCCTTAAACAGTGCTGAGTTTGTCATCTGTAAGTGAAATACACCTACCACAAACATGAAAAAAAAATATTTTAATTGCTGAGAAGGGTCTGAAATGTCATTTCAGAAGTACCTAAAATAATTTGAGGAGTTAAAAAATGGGCTGGGAGCTCTTAAAAAAGGTATTATTTAAGAAGGTTGTTGCGAGAGGAAAAAACAGTTAACCTATTTTCATTGTTTCTTCTTTAAATAAAAATATTAACAAACAGAAACTTCCTATATTCTGTATGATATTAGTAATTTGATAAAGTAAGACATGACCCATTCAGAAACATTTTGCCTTTTAGTGCTAAGGAACAAATATACAAAGCAATTTACCAGACAGCTTTGCTCATAAATAAATAAATGACTGCTACAACAAACTTGATGCAAATTTTGGCTTACAACTGTATTGTGCCTCATTTGGTTACAATTTTATGAATTTAAGTGGACTGAATGTTTTTAGTGATCTGAATAGAATAGCTACAATGAAACATAAATTTGTTTGCCAAGCAGCACAGAGTTTTCAAATTAACACAGATACCAAAACAGTAACAGTCTGCTAAATACTCACCTATCATAGTTTGTGTTTGAGTTCAAACTATACGTTATTCATCTACTGAGAAGGTGAAATGAAATATTTTTGTTTTATTGCTCCTCTAATAAGTTCCCTTCAGTATTTCATTAGCTAATTTACACTCAATGGTGATTTGTAATCAACAGGAAGATAAGAAAATTCTCAATATTTGAAAATAAGTATTTTAGAAATACGAAGCATAATATAAAGAAATATGTTTGAAACAGGTGCACATATGTGAAAAGAATCTGGAACCACTGCACTTAATTATGGAAATAATTCAAGCACAAAATTGTTTTCATAGAAAGGTTAAAACCATCCAGGTTCACAAAGTTCATTTATTTTCAACCAGACATTGGACTCTAATTCCTGGATAATGTGCATCTGTGACTCTATGACAAGTAATTAGATCTAAATTATATAACATGTAATGGAAGTTTTCATAACAATTCTTTTATAAATACAGCACTACATGTTGCAGTACTTAAGCAAAGGCCAGATGCAAATTCAGGATGTTTAATCATCACCAAACGGATGTAAATAGCAGCAGACTGAAAACTAGGTCAGAGGTAGTGATCTATATAAATCTGAAACATATTCAGGAACTATTAAAGGAGTACGTGAAGTAACAAGGGTAATGTGTATTCAAACTGGAGTCTAGACACACTAATTTAGATTTTGAACAATGGAAAGTCAAGGCAGGATAACAACAATATTTTGAAAAGGATAGATGGCTACTCATTGTAAAGATGACACATTGAGTTGCAGACAGGAACAATGAAAAGGCTGTTACACACAGAGCGTTCTGACAAAGCCTTTTCCAGAAAGGAAAACACACACACACACACACACACACACACACACACACACACACACACACACACACGAGAGTGAATGTGTGGTTTCCTTAATGAAGAAGGCTTTGGCCAAAAGCTCCATGTAACAGACTATTTGTTGTGTCTGTCTGCAACTCAACGTGTCATCTTTACGGTGAGTAGCAATCTGTCCTTTTCATAACACTGTTAATTTAGATTTCACGTTGTTTTCCAGTTTTAAGCCATGAAAATGTGGCGCAGTTCTTCATGACATCTCTTTGATATACAGTTCAAATCTATCCACAAGCATATAGAAAAACAACTACATTCATACACAATTAACAAGCAGATGTGTTCATCCTAAACAATCTCTTTCTTATAAAAGAATCCTCATAAATTACACTAAAAAGTGCACAAGTGAATGGAAGGCAGGGTTAAGAAAAAGTGGAATTACTTCAAAGAAGAAACCTTGAGTTCTCATTTCTGGAGAGAGCCACTGTGTACTTATATTCACAGCTGTTCACTTTAACAGGCTCTTCATTATGTTTCAATGACCATCACTTTCTTTGGCCTGTTTTCATTCATAATTAAGACATCTCTTTATTATTCCATCACTGTGCACATTCTGCTCATATTATAGTAACTACACTTTGATCATGTACTTTGTGTCCTTTTGTTACAATTTCTTCCAAAGCTCATAACAGTTACATCTCCTTTGCAATTGCTTCTGGTTAATGTATGACATTTTTGCACAAATCTGTTTTCTGAGTATGTTTCTATCTTCTTCTGCAACAACTAATTCTTTTTTCTGCAATTGTCCCTCACTGATTTTCAACAGTGATTTCATTAAATTTATTTTATTTTTATGCCCTACATCTATCATTGTACTTTCATTCTTTCTATTCTTGTATCTCTTTGTCGCTGCGTTTTTCCTTAGTAATCTTTCTCTCTTCAATCTCATGTCAGTGTGTTTGTTTTACATAACTATTTCATTCATTAATTACTCTGTTCCAAAGCTCTCTGTTTTTAGGTTATTCAAATTTAAAATTCATACCCCCCTCCCCTCTCTCATAGTAATGAAACTAACATTAAGAAAATTAGAGGGAGATTATAAATCATTGTGGCCTGAACACACATTTTTACTCCAATTATTACCAATTAAGTTTGCATTTGTCACATAACCAAAACATGGCTTGATAGTAAAAAATACATGTCCTTTCAAAAATTTGCATTACTAGGGGAAAGATGTCACAATGGCAACATGAGGCTCTGTATACATTTCTGTTCATATCTTCAACAATTTCAATTTCTCATTACACACTCAGCTTGCACAGCTGCCAAACAATAATATTTGTGATGCTTTAAGCTATCTTGGTGTGGAAATTATGACATACTCCTATCTGGTGGTAAGTCCATGTTGTATTTTACTGTGAAACGGCAAGAAATGCACCACTGATTCTCTTTAGATGTGAGGTTAATACAAGAACACATTCAGTTGTGTATTTGGTGATAAAAAAAAATTGTGGTTCTTGGCAAGTAAAATCCAAAGCTAAGCAAATGACTGATAACTGCATCAAATACTCGTGTAGTAGTACCCATCTAAATTAACTGTACTCTTGAGCAACGAGGAAAATTTTATTCTTCTTCTTCTTTGTTGTTATGTAAGAGCCATTCCATTTCTGCTTACAACACTTGAAGAAAAATTTGCATCGTAATTTCAAATGGTCTAGTTTGGCAGAGAGCATTTTTTTCTGGAATTATCAAATACACACTCTGATAATGGAATATGTGTGAATACTACACCAGAAATTACTTCTCGAGTATTCATCTCCCCAGTCTTTTCCAACTTATACCTTTGTGAATAGGTTTCAACTGAAATATGAATCAGATACAGGCCATTTGGAAAGTAAAAAATTTTTGTACATACAGATCATATAATTGTTTCATTGCAACTGGTCATTTTTCTGTCATCTTTGGTGTGGTGTAGGTAACAGCTGGGTGCCACGGGCATCTTCACATTTTCTAAGCATAGCATTAAGCCACTGACATTAATCAGAGACTTATTACAATCTACTGTGGTGGCACTGTGTGGTTTATGGGTGATCACGTTGTCAGTGGTGATGGTATCACAGGAACGATAAGTGCCTGGAAGCAGTAACTCACAAGTAGTAATGAGTAAATGTTGCACACAGATCTGAGGAGATCCCACTGCCATAAACTTATTGGAAATTAAAATGAAGCTTTGCAAATATTATGGAATAATGGACACCATAGAAACATACAATATACCATTGTATTCTGTCTGAAACTTCCAATAGCCGCGTGGTAAGGAGGTGATAGTTGCATTTACACTGAGATGTGTCAAATGGCTCTCAGCACTATGGGACTTAACTTCTGAGGTCATCAGTCCTCTAGAACTTAACTTCTGAGGTCATCAGTCCTCTAGAACTTAGAACTACTTAAGCCTAACTAACCTAAGGACATCACACACATCCATGCCCAAGGCAGGATTCGAACCTGCAACCATAACGGTCACACAGTTCCAGACTGTAGCACCTAGAACCGCTCGGCCACCCTGGCTGGCTGAGATGTGTCAGACATGAAGGAAAATATGAGGACAAATTGACCAAGTGAAGTAAAGTTGGTAAGGTGGTGTTGCTTGAGAGTATTTATAAGTTTGGATATAGGATAATTATTTGTGTTGGCTTTCATTAAAATACCCAGTTATCTGCAAATTTCAAACTGTATGTAAATAGTCTTCTTATTCATTTGTATTAAAATTACTGAAATAAAAAGACCACAGGTCACTGTATGTGCAATACCATTGTCACTGAATTAAAACATCTCAAGCCAGACATAATAAAATTGTGTGTCTACGATCACATTTCTGAACAAATCGTACCAGAAAAGCCATTTTTGCTCTGGGAATGAGGAGGATTTCTCTTGATCATCATACTAATATCTTTACTTTGCAAAGTGTGTTTTATGTGTCTAGTACCAAATTGTTTAGCGCGGAAGACAGTAGCGAGTGTGTGCCAAATGTAATTATTTTTCAATTATCGGTGGTAACAAAATGAAAAAAGAAGAGGGTTAAATCTTGAATGGCTCATAATCCACTCTTCTTGGAAAACATCAAGAGAGTCACGAGGCTTATCATCATCATCATCATCATCATCGTCATCTGACACTTGCAACATTAACAGTCTGTCATGGCGATTTAGATTTATTGTGGTTTCACTAAATCAGTTAAGGGAAAAGCTGGTATGGTTCCTTCAACAAGAACATAGTAAAATTCCTTCGCCATGCTTACAATACTGTAGCTTGTTCCTTCTAATGACTTAATTACTGATATGATGTTAAACTTTACTTTTCCTTCTTCTTTATATGGCCAAACATTCTTTACTTTCATTTTAATATTAATTAATGGTCAGCCCAAGGACTTAGCATTAGTGTCACCATCTCATAGTTATAATGGTTGAGTGACAGCATCTTTTTGGACTTTATATCTTCATTTTGCAATAATTTTATTTCTTTCAGTTCCTAAAGCACAAAATTTATAGTATTAATAACAAATACAGATCTATAAGTTAAGAGATCAGATTACATATATTTGCATAGCTATTTTCAGTGCAATTTTTGGAGTGATTGTAGGTAACAAAGAAATGTGACATACATTACAAGCAGCTGGTGTTTATTTAAAAGAAAAAACTGATTGTAAACTATTGTATTTTTATCAGTGCATTTGCCATTTACAGTGTACAAAATCTCTCTCCAAATTGCCAACATGACAATGCACTCCAAAGTGCACAGTGGTTATTTTTTCAAAATATTCTGGCATGAATAAATCTATAGGCAACCACAAACATTTTATTGATCACTTGAAAATGTATATACAGAAAAGGAGGGGAAAGTTACTAAGAAAGTTTACGGTTTCAAAATTAATCAAGAAATGACACAGATAAGAGAACTTCCTGCATTCATTTCTGTGATTTCGATGTAAGTTTACATAATGAGCATAACCTAAGTTACATATTTTGGGGAACTCTTAAAACTAGTACTGTACCATCACGTATAGGAAATATATATGATATATTTCGTAACTGATTTATTTTGCTTCAGGAGCATACAATACTGTATTGTCGTTGCATTTGCCAATGTCCTAAAGAAGTTTCTTGAAATACTGTACACAGTAAAGAGCAAGTTTGTTCCTCTAACAATGGCAGTGAATGCAGGAGTTACTTGTTATCTGTATCAATATACTGAAATAACTTGAGATGAAAATCTTTCCAAGAGAGTCAAACTGCCTGGGATGAGCACAATCTGAATAACATGGTTTCAGCAGTGGAGATGGTCCTTGTTTACCTCACTCAGCTATGACAACTGGCTCATAAATGAAAAAAAAACTCAAATTTCTTTCAGTTGTAACTTCACTATGAAATAACATATGCTATTGAACACTATAACAAATACTGTGAATGTTCACCATGCTAATGTGCAAGAGAGCATCACCACAGTATGTAATATTCAACAGCTCAAAATGTCTAAAACCAATGTTTGTGACACTTAATATCAAAATCATACCTTTTTCTAGATACAGATTTCAAAT
Organism: Schistocerca gregaria; assembly: GCF_023897955.1. Lineage (NCBI taxonomy): Eukaryota > Metazoa > Arthropoda > Insecta > Orthoptera > Acrididae > Schistocerca > Schistocerca gregaria. Next base: position 654,469,227 of record NC_064931.1, on the reverse strand, counting down.
ATAAATCACAAAACACACAAATTTACATATTTTTCTCTCATCCTGATAGTTTGATGGGCATGTGCCTTTTATTGTACTCAAATCTGACAGAGAACAATATTATGCACTAATGAGTTTATTTCGTATTTTCACCATAGTTCTGCTGAATATTTTCTCTAATGAAGGCTTAATTATTTTGAAATTACATCTGCTAACACTGCCATATAATGACTTTGTACAAAAGTTTTTTTCCTCAAAAACACTCTGAATCTTCACAAACAATTTAACAAAATATTAAAACAGTCTTTGTACTTTTTTATATATCATTTGTATTTTTTACAATACAAACAAGACACAAAAATTATTTTTCTTTGACAACAGTTATTTTTCCAAAGATTAAATGAAAAGTCTGAGATTTATATTCCATACTTATTTCTGAAATGATAAACAGAGTCTTCTCCATATGATAAAAAACAGTATGAAGGGAAACATTTCCCTAGTAATGAAAAAGATAATGATTAAACTGTGTGGTCAATTCCAGATTACCAGAGGCTGAAATATTTTCCTCGTATTTAAATTACTTCACATTACAACTTAAATAACATCTTAAGGAGTGCTTAAGCTTCTTACTGCAAAATTACATGTCACCCATCTAGATGTTATTCTACAACTGCTTATGGAAATACCTAATTAAATTCAATACTGAAGTGTGTGTGTTAAGAAGCAAATGCGTAACACTACTTAAGTCAAGGTCAAATTGGCAAAGGATGATGAATAATGGACAGATAATCTTGTACTTTCCCCATTGCAGTTTCTTCACGTGAGCCTAGTTTGAAGGAAAATGACAACTAAAATAACATTTTCTCCCCATAAATCTCATAAAACACACAAGCATCCAACACACTAAGTAAAATCTGTGATGATAATTTCTTTTTATGTGTAAACCTCAAATTAGGTAGTGGTTGCATTCATGGCTGACATACATAATATTTTCAACTATTAAATAAGCCTTCACAAAAGCTGTCATATTGCATTTCTCTGTGTGGTTCTGACCACAACAATTTACCAGTTTTGACAAACACTTATATCAAAGATAAATACAAACAGGAAACACAAAATTTTTCAAAAAAAAGAAAAAAATTGGTTTTGAACACCAGAAACATGTACACGTCAAATGAACTGACAACAAGGACATACATCTTTCACAGCTTGTACACATCATAAAACAACTCTGTTCACACTAAGATAGTTTCATTTCCTGAAACAAGGTAATCACAAATAAGAAAAGTAAACATTTGGACTGAACACCAAATTAACAGATACTTCTTCGTATCTTTGTGACTACAGCAGTTTTACCTTCCTGATAAAAGTGTCTGCAATTCTTATAAAAGGAATTTTTTAAAAAATCACATATATTTGTGCTTCCATTTGTAAAATAGTGAACCAATTCAGATTAAAAATTAAATAACAAAATAAAAGCAATTAAAATTTGTTTCTTTTAAAATGATGCTTATTTCTTTTGGACTAAAAATATCATTCAAAAGAATGTGAATCACTTAAAAACTGGCAGTTTCAGCAAAAGGACTTACTATTGCCACACACTGTTTCACTTCGTTAAAACAATTGATAACAAACACTGTAGGTTTTCTGAAAACCACTAGTCCAATAAAAACAAAGTAACATGTAAAATCCCACTTGTTAAAAAACATGGAGTGGAAACAGTATTTCAATTGTGATTTTCACTGTGATACTATGCTATTATCTGTAAAGATAAAACACATTATCTTTTAAAATGAATATGGAACTAAAACTAAAAATCTAATATTCTACATTTAAAACTGCGCTGCTTCCGGACATTGCTCATTCAGCCAACAATACTTTTTTTTTTACAAATACTTATAATGACAGAGCAAGAAATAGGATTGCTACAATAAATAGCATACATAATTATATGAAATTGTACTACAATTTGGACAGATGTAGAAACAATATAAACTAAAAGCACATTTTAACTTACATTTTGTATACACATAAAATAAAAATATAAACAACAAATAATATAGAAGTCATTTATTATAAAAATGATAGATCCTAATCAGGTGGTAAATAACTAAATAATTTGAACTTCTCTCTGATGTGCGGCCGGACATCTTCTCTCTGCAACAAGAAAGGTCCATCAGTTTTAAGAAATAAACAAGCATAAAGTTTTGAAAACTGACTTTGTTTCTGTTTGAGATAACGCATTATTATAAATAAACTACCCACAAATGTTTCCCCCACTTTCGAGAGTTGGGTGCATGGAAATTGCCTGAATTCACTGGACAAACAATAGCAACAGCAAAGCTACTATGGTTAACAGTAAATTACATTATTCCTTCCCATTGATTACAGCATGCTTAGGCCATTGGCATGATGCACATAACATTTTTGAAGATTTGCTGGTCTGATCAGTACCATCCTCTCAGACGATTACCTTTGTTTTTTTATTTATTTATTAATTTACACGTCACTTTCTGTAGGACTAAATTGAGGAACACGTCAGTACATGAAATTACAACATAAAAGTAATAACAGATAAAAGTAAAATGTTTATGAACCAATAAAAAGTCAATCCATAAGTTCAAGTAAACAAACTCAACAATACAAGAATCTGCTTAATTTTTCAAGGAACTCCTCGACAGAATAGAAGGAGTGACCCATGAGGAAACTCTTTGAAAGTGCATAGATAAATGCTAAGATTTTTGAATTCGAGTAGTAGCTTATTGAAAATGGATGCAGCAGTATATTGCATACATTTCTGCACAAGAGTTAATGAAGTCCAATCCAAATGCAGGTTTGATTTCTGCTGAGTATTAACTGAGAGAAAGCTACTTACTCTTGGGAATAAGTTAATATTGTTAACAAGAAATGACAGTATAGAATGTATATATTGAGAGGCCAATGTCAAAACACCCAGACTCGTGAACAGGGTTCGACAAGAGGTTTGTGAACTTAAACCACTTATTGCCCAAACTGCCCAGTTCTGAGCCAAAAATATTCTTTTAGGATGGGAAGAGGTACCCAAAAATATAATACCATATGACATAAGCAAATGAATATATGCAAAGTAGACCAATTTTCATGCTGAACGACCACTCACCTCAGATACCGATCGTATAGTAAAAATGGCAGCATTAAGTCTTTGAACAAGATCCTGAACGTGGGCTTTCCATGGCAGTTTGCTATCTACCTGAACACCCAGAAATTTGAGCTGCTCAGTTACACTAATCATATGCCTATTCTGTGAAATTAAAACGTCAGGTCTGATTTGATCCATTTTAAATGGTTTTTGAAAGCCTGCGACTGTAGAAACAATAGGTTTGTTTATTAATAAATAAATCTTGTGCTACCAGTCATGGTTTTTCTTTATTTTACTTTTTGCACCACACATTTCAAGAAAGAATTCCATTTTCAAGTGCATCACACATACTGACAACATCAAAAGAAATGGCTTAATACACACAAAAAATGCACTTGCAAGTGGGAATTATTTCTCGAAATGTGTCGTGCGAAAAGTAAAATAAAGAAAAATTGTGACTGGTAGCAGAAGATTTATTTATTAATAAACAAACCTATATATTAAAACATCAGGTTTTGTTGAATTGTGTGTTAGAAACTGTAAAAACTGAGTCTTACTGTGATTCAGCGTTAGTTTATTTTCTACAAGCCATGAACTTCGGTCATGAACTGCTCTATTTGAAACCGAGCCAATGTTGCACACAACATCATTTACTAGCAAGCTAGTGTCATCAGAAAAAACATAAATATTTTAGAGTTACCTGTAATACCATAGGGCATATCATTTATATAAATAAGGAACAGTTGTGGCCCCAACACCGATCCCTGGGGCACCCCTCACTTGACTGTACCCCACTCAGACCCCACATCACAGCCAACCTCAACATTGTGAATAATGACATTTTGTTGTCTGTTGCTAAAGTAAGAGGTGAACCAATTGTGAGGTATTCCCCATATTCTGTAATGGTCCAACTTCTGGAGCAATGTTCTGTGATCGACACAATCAAACGCCTTAGTTAAATCAAAAAATATACCTAGTGTTCAAAACATTTTATTTAATCCATGCAGAGAAAAGAAAATATAGCATTTTCAATTGTTAAATGACTTCTAAAGCCGAACTGTACATTTGATAGCAAATCATGTGATATAATATGATCAATTATCCTTCCCCACACAGCCTTTTCAATAACTGTAGCAAACACTGATGGCATAGAAATAAGTCTAAAATTGTCTACATTATCCTTTTCTCACTTTTTATAAAGTGGCTTTAGCACTGAGTACTTTAATTGTTCAGGAAACTGACCATTCCTAAAGGAAAAATCACAAATATGACTAAATACAGGGCTAACATGTGCAGCACAGTACTTTAATATTCTGCATTAGTTCTTTGGCAGAGCAAGGTACGGCTTTCTGTGGTGCCAGTCTGCACATTTCAAAAGCCTCCAAGTATCAGCAATCAAAGTTCATGTCAGGAGATATCCTGCAAAAATCAACTCCCTGGTGTTAAGTTCTGTAACTCACTTGCCACTCCAGGTGCCATCTATTGGCATTTTGCAAACTGGACAGGTTAAAATGTCCAATATAATCTGCTCCCTGCCGGGAAATATTTCGTGCAGAACTGGACTTTCAAGGTCCTTTGTTCAGACAGGTACTGCTGAGCATCCATTGACAGCAGATGCAACTAGGTAGCTTGGAGACAATGATGCAAGCAGATGCACATCTTGACCAGCAAAAGGGCCACAGCTTGCAGGCAACTTGTAATGTATTACTGAATATCACTTTGTGCACTTGTAAGGTAGTACAGAATAAAGTATTTTCACATAAAGTTTGTGTTCCGTCTTATCATTGGGGATTGGAAATAAGGGGAAGGCAGTGAGTCTTCTCGTACTATATACACTCTGGACTGAAATTTTCCATTGCAGGACCAGAGAGCTGCAAGTGAATTACATATATTTTTTGGTCCTCCAGGCTGGTTACAATGAGCATGCGGAATAGTTACATTAGTTATATTCATGCATGTGTTTGTTCCAGAATTTGTAAACATTTAAAAAACTGCAAGAAACTAACCACATGAAAGTTGCACACATTCTCAGTTTCATCGGTAAGCAATAGGCAGTGTTCCAAGGGCTGTTTGGGCTTGATAACAACAGCCTTAACAACAGTGTTTTCACAGACATTTTTCGCCAAGGGTTAATGTGCAAACCAATGTGCATTAACCAATGGTTAATGCAAACTACAGGGAGATTAGACACTGACAGTGACAACCAGCTGAAACTTTGCGCCATTGGAGACTGCAGCTCCAGGCACATTAGTTGCTAGAGTATGAGGCACCCTTGCTGTTTCAGTTCACACTGACTGCAACCTGATAAGTGCAACTCTTGGCTTCTTGCTACCATCTGCCTAGTCCTGAAATGGATTTTTCTGATAGAATGCAATTAGTCAATCAGAGAGGAGTTGCAAAGACTGCTGTTACACACTTAGATATTTTTTTGGAGACTGCAAATAGCTGCTAAAATCAAACTTAAGCAGACTGAAGCAGATTCAGACTGATTTTGAGTCATCTCAAGATCGGATGGAAACTGAAGATGAATCTGCGGAAGGATGGGCAGAATTTGAGGAATCCTGTGACTTCACTGAATCCACTATCAATGGTTTAATGAAGAGGCATGCTCAACCTATGGAATTGACTCTGTCATGCAGTTTTAGTACTTTGAAACTATCTGCTATTAACTTACCAAATTCCAAATGGGACTATCTTAAGTGGTCGTTGTATAGAGATGCCTTTCTCAGTCTGACAATTCAACTGATGATGTGCTGAATTTCACTACTTTAATTCCACTTTGCCAGGTGAAGCAAGGTAGCTCTTGAAACATATATCTGCCACATCAGGAAATGTAATGATTGTTTTGGAGCTTATCTTGCAAAGGCTTTGTTGCTTTTACCTCCAGTCAGCCAAGGCACAACAACTGATCACAGGAAATTAATTATTCACGTATGTGGCCAACTGAGGGCATTAGAGGCTCTTAAACCTGACACCCCACTAGGTGATGTAATTCTTTTAGAAGCGACCTCGGCTGGTCTGCAACCCACAGACCATCATGAGTGGGACATGCAAATGTCCGAGTGAATGTTGATCACTTTAAATCAGTTGTTGAAGTTTTTGGAAACAAAATGCCACGCTCTTAAATTGATTCAATTCAAAAACAGCACTTCAGAAGATTTGCAAGACAGTTATAATACCATAAATCAAACAAAACGTGTTGCAGAAAGCACATCTGGCTTACATTGATAGAAAAGAAAACTGCAAATTTTGTAATCAATATCACCCTGTCACCAAAAGAAAGGGGGCTTCACTATACTGGTACCAACAATTGGCAGGTGTTTATCATGAAATATAAAATTTGTTTTTTTTTTGGGCAACTGCCCTGTTTACTTTGCTAATATGTGCAAGGCTCCCACTTGTAAGATTTGTAATGGAAGGCACAATACACTGCGCCACAGGTCAGCTGACTCCTAGAGTAGCCATATTGATGACTCCAGAAGCTGCTCTTTGTCCCAGCAGATTACTAAGGGGAGACTGCATGGCAACTGTAATGCACTGTTGGCAGTATAAAAGACATCATGGTTAGACAGCAATATTGTGGGGCACTACTATACAGTGTGAGCCAACAGTACTTTATATCCAAGGGCAGGGAAGATAAACTTAACTTGAAACTAAGAAAACAGTCATTCCTGGTGAAAAAGTATAAAAAACAGCTTTGCCACTTTTGTGTCACATACTTATAAGGTCAACATGTCTTCCAAGCTTAATTGTTCTCGCAATACAATCACTTGTGCTGTTCTGGACAGTGTCAACAGTGAGTTGCCTCCTAGTTACATATACACAAAAGGTTGGAACATTCCACTTGGTCTGCTTCTTGCTGATCCTGACTTCTATAAGCCTGGCCCAATAGACATGGTTCTGGGGGTTGACATTTTCTTTGATATCATAGGCAAGGAAAGATTAGAAAAGAATCATCCCACAGTAATTAACACAAAATGTGGTTGGGTTTCGTCAGGTGGAGTTCTTCCAACTCCATACAAGACTGTGTACAGGAAAAATAAACCATGTGGGGCACACATCCAGCAACATACTGCTCATGATGGAGATCAGAGATTTGTGGCCAGTTTGGTGTATCACAACAAGCCTCTTGACAACTGGAAAGACCGAGATTTAATGTAGAACCCTTTCTGTGCCTATTCTAAACTCCCTATCCCTAAGATTCCCACCAACAGGTTGCACACAGATGATAGCTGGTACAACATCTTTGGAAGGAGTGGTCCACTGAGTACTTGCATAAGCTGCAGAAATGCAGTTAACTGACATCGGAAGGAGCATGGCACACCAAGATTGGAAATTAGTTGGTGGTCAACAAGGATAACTTGCTCCATTGGTGTGGAGGCTGGGTGCCATTGAGCAGCTGTTTTCTGGTCCTAATAAGCATGTGCATGTAGTGATGGTGAAATGTGGCAATGAGTAACTTAAAAAGCCTGTTAGTGAAACTGGGTTCATTGCCTAAAAGGCAAATCAGTGATGTGTTCCCTCTCATTTGTTATGTGGTGGTACATGATGAAAGCACATCACCAAATTGCTATTTACAGGAAAGAATCATTGCACACAATCTCAGCTAGGGAACCTGTGTATATTTTCTTGTGGATTGACTGTGGTCCATACTGGTTTCTTAAGTTTAATACGCAGTGTGACAATAATATTTTTGTTGCTTCTGTGTCCTACATGTTACACTCTACATGTCTCTCATGGAGTATGAAAGTAATATTTATTGTTTTTTTTATGTCTTACATGTTAGTACCATTCATGTTTCATATGCATCATCACAGTCACATTTTGTAGGTTTTGCACATCCTAAATTTTAGTTTATTCCATTTTTATATGCTCAGGTATTGTGTATAACTATATTTTTCTTGTTTTTCTTGTTTGTAAATTACATTTTCATTTTGTTGCTTGTTAAATTTATGTTTATCTTGTATGATGAGAAGACTCATTTCAGAGCGGAAGTATGCTGAGTTCCTTAAATCACTGACCACTCCAGGTGCCATCCAGTGGTATTTTGCAAACCAGACAGGCCAGTCTGTCCAATATAATCTGCTCCCTGTTAGGGAAAATTGTAACTGTGTGTGTGCAGAACTGTGCGGATGCCACCAGGTAGCCTGGAGACACAGCAGTGAGCAGATGTATATCTCAATCAGCCTACGGCCGCAGCTCAACAAAGAAGTCATGAGAGACGGAGTTCAAGCTAATATTAGGGACGGATGAGGAAGGATATTGGTCGAGCCCTTTCAAAGGGACCATCCCAGTATTTGCATGAAATGATTTAGGGAAGTCATGGATAACTTAAATGAGCATGGACAGACATGGGTTTGAATTGACATCCTCCTGAATGTGAGACCAATATGCTAACCACTGCATCAGTACACTTGGGAAGAGAACAAAAACTGCTAATCCTGATTACACCGCTGACAAGTGCTATGCATTATAAAATATTTAAATGTACCTGGTGACACTGAAATGTGATAAAAAGTTGAGAAGTTTCATTATCTCAATATGAGATAATGCTGATACCTAATCAGGTCATGGGCAGTGTGTGCATACACATGTGCAGTTCAAGTACCTTCCAAATACTTTAGAGACTACCATTACTAAAGCTGGAAAAAATTTCATATGGCTAAAGTAGTACATGGGATAACAATACATGCTAGATATTGCCGGTGGTACTGAAAATATAAAGGGAACCAAAACCATAGACAACAGGACAAGAGAAACAGGAGGTTAGTGATTAATGTCCGATTGACAATGAGCTCATTAGAGAACACAAGGTCAGGTTAGAGAAGGATTGGGAAGAAAATCAGCCATCCACTTTCAAAGGAACCAGCCTAGTATTTCCCTGAAGCGATTTAGGGAAATCATGGAAAACCTAAATCAAGGATGGCTGGATGCGAGTTTGAACTGTCATCCTTCCGAATGTGAATCCAGTGTGCTAACCACTGTGCCACTTCCCTTGGTAGACAACAGGACAGTACCACCAATAAAGGCAATCTGCACAAGATACAGGTCCTGAATTCAAAAGAAAAAGTGTAGTTTCTCCAATCATGGTTAGGCTCCCTTCACCCAGTAATATATGATTAGGCTCCCCTCCACCCTCTACTACTTCCTAAGAAAGAGATATTATAATCATGAACTTCAGCTATCTCACAGAGAAATCATCATTGCATTCTGAACAAAACACACATATTGTACCAAGATCTCCTACAGTCAGTGTTATACCAAAGACAGTGATACTGCATGTGACAGACAAGGCTTGAAGAACAGGTTGTTTAACCAAAGAAGATCGCTATGGAACATTTATCCCTCTACAGTAATCAGCTAGAATGTTATAACCACCTGTCTAATAGCTGGTATGCCCAACTTTGGTACGGATAACAGTGGCTGTGTGTCATGGCGTGGAAGCAATGATGTATTGGTGGATTGCTGGAGAGAGTCGGCACCACATCTGCACATACAAGTCACCTAATTCTTGTAAATTCCAGGGAGGGGGCTGTTCGATCGGGTTCATATCTGGCATGTTGGGTGGCCCGCACATAAATTGGAACTTGCCAGTGTGTTCCTCAAACCAGTCAATCATAATCCTGGCCTTGTAACGTGGTGCATTATCTTACTCAAAAATTCCACTGCCATCGGGAAACATGATCGTCATGAAGGGGTGTATGTGGTCTACAAGCAGTATACGATATTCCTTGGCTATCGTGGTACCTTGCACAAGCTCCACTGGACCCATAGACGCCCTCATGAATGTTCTCCAAAGCATAATGGAGCTGCTGCCAGCTTGTCTCCATCCCACAGTACAGGTGTCAAGGAGTTGTTCCCTTGGAAGACAATGGGTTTGCACACTACAATGGACATGATGGGGATGGTATCAGGATTCTTCAGACCATGCAATGCTCTTCCACTGTACTAACATCCAGTGCCAATGGTCATGTGTCCATTTCAATCATAGTTGCTGATGTCATGGTGTTAACATTGGCACACGCATGGGTCCTCAGCTGCAGAGGCCCATCATTAGCAGTGTTCAGTGCACTGTGTGTTGAGACACACTCATACTCTGCCCAGCATGTAAGTCTGATGTTAGTTCCACCACAGTTCACCACAGTTTACCAGTATATCCAACCTACAATGTCTGACATCTGTAATGAGGGGTGGCCACCGAACCCCATCATGTCTGGACTTGGTTTCACCTGGTTTTGCTACACGTTGAAAGATTCACCACAGCAATCCTCAAACACCTGGCAAGTTGTGCAGTATCCAAAATGCTCTTGCTGAGCCTCTGGGCCATTGAAACCTGCCCTCGGTCAAACTCAAATTGATGGTGTGCCTTTGCCACTCTACAAATGGACAGCACGCTCACTGATACTACACGCATTGTGCGTATGTCTGATTAGTAGTGATTTCCTCACCAGGTGACCCTGTTATCACGTGGATGGGTTTATATCAATAAAAGGTCAGTGGTCAGAATGATCTGGCTGATCAGTGTATATAAAGCATATATTTTATGTCACTTAGGTGGGCAAGACTGTTATAAAATGCAAATCAGAATTATATCTATCCAACCCATGACTGTTGCAATATAAACAGATGGATGAATTCACTGCAAAGCAGCTGCTATTAACACTTCGAAGAAGTGTTGCTATTGTCTCATATCAAATTACTGCTGAGACAGTGAGCATGGATATATATCTAGTACATACACCAAAAAGCCTAGAACTTCGAAACAGTATTCATGATGAGAATATGACAAATATATGTCAAAACAGAACATACTGCCATACAAAAAAAGTTTTCTCGAGTCTGCACATGGAAGGAATGCAAATTTATATATACAGCACAAATTGGAAAAAGTATATAATTTCATATTGGTACAGTCCTGAATGTCCCTTTTATGACAAAGAATCATAACTGAGCTACAGCTCTCAGACTTCTGACTGTGTAAAAGAGGATTATGGATTTGGATTTTTAATTATTTGGATAATAAAGTAAGTGCGTGAGTTTAGCCTGTGTTTCCCAGTGACTGTGAAAACATGTCATCTCTGCAACACTGGGCTATTCAGATTGTAATGGACAAATTACTCTGGGGGAAAGAAGAGTATGACTTCTTATACACACTTTATTATTACTTCTTGATAATTTCTTGGACGCAAAGTTCACCTATATGTTCCCTGCAATGAGAATTTGGCACGCACTGGTCAAGTCAGGAACAACCTGGTGACTTTCTAAGACACCTGAACAGTCTCCATGCCAACATAAAATTTACAATGGAGGTAGAAAAGAGGCAATAGCTATCCATTGTAGATGTGTTGATCACGAGGATGGTGAAAACCTGGGGCACAGCATGTATCAAAAACCGACACACACAGACCGATACCTGTAAAAACTGTCAAAACATCACCCCAAGTCAGAAAAGAGGCACGATTAATATGCTCGTAACATGAGCAAGATGAATATGTGAGCTGCAGCACATCAGATGCAAGCAGCAACACCCAGAAAGTGTTCTGAGAAGCATTGGGTACTCCACCAGTTGTATAAGGAGTGTCCCAGAATCGGACAGTCAGCAAAGTGACACATCAGAACAAGAAATGTCGGCTATGGCCTTCTGGCAAACTTTACCAGAGTGATGGACAGAATCAGCCACATATTGAGTAACTTGGAAGTAGATACCATCAGATTAGTGAAGCAACTTAAATCACTTAATAAAAGCAAGTCTTCTGGTCCAGACTGTATACCAATTAAGTTCCTTTCAAAGTACACTAATGCAATAGCTTCATACTTAACAATCATATAGAACTGCTCACTCGATGAAAGATCCGTACCCACAGACTGGAAAGTTGCACAGATCACACCAGTGTTCAAGAAAGACAATAGGAGTAATCCACTAAATTACAGGGCCATATAATTAACATTGATATGTAGCAGGATTTTGGAACAGTTATTGTGTTCAAACATTATGAAATACCTCGAAGACAGTTTATTGACAGACAGTCAACACAGATTTAGAAAACATCATTCTTGTAAAACATGACTAGCTCTTTACTCACATGAAGTGCTGAGTGCTATTGACAAGGGATTTCAAATTCTGTATTTCTAGATTTCCAGAAGGCTTTTGGCATTGTACCTCACAAGCTGCTTGTAATCAAATTGTGTGCTTATCGTCTCAGTTCTTAGTAACTAACGGACAGTCATCGAGTAAAATACAAGTTATTTCTGGCATTCCCCAAGGTAGTGTTATAAGCCCTCTGCTATTCCTTATCTATATAAACAATTTTGGAAACAATCTGAGCAGCCGTCTTAGGTTGTTTGCAGAGGATATTGTCATTTATTGTCTATTAAAGTCATCAGAAGATCAAAACAAATTGCAAAACGATTTACAAAAGACATCAGTATGGTGTAAAAATTGTCAATTGATCCTAAATAATGAAAAATAGTGAGGTCATCACATGAGTGATAAAAGGAATCCATTAAATTTCAGTTACACAATAAATCAATGAAATCTAAAGGCCGTAAATTCAACAAAATATGTAGGAATTACAATAATGAACAACTTAAATTTGAAAGAACACAGAAAATGTTGCGCGGAAGGCAAAGCAGAGACTGTGATTTATTGTCAGAACACTCAGAAGATGTAACAGATGTACTAAAGAGACTGCCAACATTACGGTTTTGGATCACTGATGCACAGTGTGGAAGCCTTACCAAATAAGGACTGATAGAGCAGAGCAGCATATTTTGTATTATCATGAAATAGGAGAGAGTGAGTCACAGACATGATCCAGAATTTAGGATGGACATTATTAAAACAAAGGTGTTTCTCGTTGCAGCAGGATCTTCTCACTAAATTTCAATCGCAAACTTTATCCTCTGAATGCAAAAATATTTTGTTGACACCAACATACATACCGAGAAGTGACCATCATCATAAAATAAGAGACATCAGAGCTCCACAAAAAGATAGAGGTGTTCCGTTTTTTCCACATGCTGATCAAGAGTACGGAACTCTGCCAGGCATTTAAGTGTGATTTGCAGAGTACCCATGTAGACGTAGACTGTGAAAACACAGCATAATGATTGTTTCTAAGATATCAAAGAAGATTGAAGAGTGTCTCAAATTAGCGAAGGAAAAAAGGGACCTATTTGCAATGTTGGGAACATTCTGCATATCATGCACATGTAGAAAAGTCTATGTTGGAATGACCAATGATCAATCAACACCAGATCACTGAACGTAAGTGGCATTGCACATTGGGGGAGGTGGAGAAATCAACCATGGCAGAGCACATGCTGTGTGAGACTGACCACATAGTAGAATTCGTCGACACTGAAGTTCTTGCTGAAGAGAATTGCTATCATGACCACCTGTTCAGGGAAGCTATAGAAATACAAAAATATGACAACAGCTTCAATAAGAAAGAAGAAAACCTCAAGGTGAACAGATCCTACATCCATGTCCTGCAGCAAACAACTGTTGAATGTAGCGAGGGGAAAACCACAGTGGTAATGAGCATGGAAAGGCCCTTGGGAATTTGTACACCAGGTACATATAATCTGGGGTCACAAACTTGACTCCAGTCCACAATCAGCAATGGAGGGTGAAGCTCTGACAATGCCAACCACTCGAGCTTCTAAAATGTCAGGAAAATCATCAAACAATCATCAGCCAAAGAACCCAAGACAGAGGCCAACAGGCAATTTGGCAATATGAACACTGTGCAGGAAGACATAAAATATATAGTACACAATTCCTAGAATTGATAGCATTCAATGTCTGTAAATTTAAAGGCAAGAATTTAATAAAAATCAAACAATTTAATGATGTAATATATAAATTCATTCCTAATTATGCTTCTCCACCCACATCATTAAACTACTATGCCAGAAAGGTGTACCATTTAACGATCTAAAAAACTTATGAAGCTATTACTTTCTGTTCATTGTTTAGTGCAGTTTAATGCAGGTTATCCATATGCAAATGCAACAGAAGCATATTTTCAGTGCAGTCCTTTCTTATTACAAGCCTAGTGCTAACTGCCTTACAGTCTTCACATTCATGTAATTGTGATGAACGTAGCAAAACTATTCACAAATTGCAAACAAGTCTCTTCCCATCATTACTCAATCAAGATCTGGTCAATAAATTTATCATTGTCACCCACTACAGATAACAATGTCCAAACTGGCTTGGTATACTTCCAATCATTAGGCTCAACATTAGCAGTGTCAGATCCTGTTAGTAAAAAGTAACAGTACAATTCATTTGTGCTCCAGCATTAAATATGCTATCGCCATTACACTGTTACATTTACAACTGAACTGAGATAAAACATCTTATGCCACAAAAACATTTGTTTTCAATTGCGAATGATTCAGTGCTCACAGTTTTGGTAATTTTCCTACTGATGCCGCTTGAGACATTCAAAAACTGGATCCAAGGCCCAGAAAAATCTACATATACATTCATTCCTTGTCACTATCAGAGAAGTAACAGGAGCAACAACCAAAGGCAATGACTTTTTTAATACACAATACCAGTTATTGTTTCAACAAATTGTCATGCTTTTACAGGCACACAGAGAATTTCCAAGTGATTATTCCACCTGCACTCAAATGCCCAAGTGAAATGATAATTCTGTCAAAACTGATGGAGCATCACGTACAAGAAGCAATTACCCTTTCCACATGGTTAACTGAATTCTATTAGATGTTATGTGTATAGCAATGACACTGTGATGTCTACACAAAATGGTACAAACCTCATAATCAGGAGTTTGCCAACTGCCTATGTCATCAGTAGCTAGTGAATGGATTCTCATGGGCAATTTTTACATTTCATGTGGAAAATTTTTAAGGGTGCATATTCCAATTTTTCAATGTAATTAAAGTGATCTCCACGGAAATATTACCCTACAGAATAATAACAAATATTATTGCTTTCATGATACTTCAGTGTCCCATCATAACAAATATCAGTTCATTAGTCAGACAGAGCTTCTCCAGCTTCTTTATGCCCATAATGGACGAACCCCATCTCCATCCAGTGTTCAAATGGAGTAGTGGTTTATAAATGATGAGGCAAGGGCACCTGTACAAACAGTGCAATGATACATTGATTGACTGCTTTTCAGTAAACAGAAAACCTGGATGCAAAGCACACGCAATAAAATACATGTATTGCGTGTGTTAAAATCCATTTATTATGTGGCATAGTCATGCATGGGTGATACTTTTGTATTATGGAATGACCTGAATTTTGCAACCCAACTGACCAGTATCAACACGCTACAATTTAAGCAGAACAATAAGCACCAGAGTGTGAAACATCACTGTTTATACTTTTGCGGCCACTACCTACCAGGCCTAGAGGAAATTTTTCCACATATACATCAACTTTTATTTGGAATGCACTATGTGTTATCAAGTGCTGAACCCTGATACAGCAATGAGGTCCTCTATAACTTAGATGTGACTATTATTTTGATGAAAAACATCATAATCATATTCCACCTTCCAGTCTTTCTTACATTTTTACAAATAGTATGTGACAGGACATGAAATTTCAATAAAGGATTTACTTACAATACTCTGGTAATGTGATTCCCTTTTGTACTGGTAAGTTCCAATGGAGTATCCACCTAGGTAGCCACGTCCATTAGCATTTTGATTCCAAGATTTGGGGAGATGCACTGACCCTGATTGAATGTACCCAGTGGATTAACAAGGAGGGTTGGTATGTTGGACAGTCTGGATGTGGCTTTTTTTGTGATTTCACACCTCCAACTATGTGAATACTGGGCAGGTACCCATGTCCACTTCAATTATATGATTCACAAACATTTAAAAATGTTTGCACACTTTCACAACGAAGACAATTGCAGGTACACAAATTCTGTCCTGAGGGGGGGGCGGGTGTATGATGTGGCAAAAGGAAGGGCATTTGGTCACCCTCTACCACTAATATTGCAAAATCCAATAATTAACATGCTGATCCTGTGAAGATATGGGATAAAAGCCAGGCAAAAGAAAAATAAATTCCAGTGAATCAGCAGAAATGGCCTACATACACTACCACAATTAATTATAGAGTTATTATACATCCAATATGTATTGTGTTTGATATACTGAACAATCTACTGTAACTTGCCAGTTTGTTTATTCTGATGGCAATAAAAACATTTACTGCACTTATCCAATGAATTACTGAAATTATTATATTACTTCTACTTACCATATGAACCAGTTTTTCCAAGAATGGCAAAAGTTTCATAAGCTCTGTGTCTGTTCGATCAACAAACCAGCTTTCTATTGGTATACCATTCTCCAACTGGAACAAAAATCATTTCATATTGGTACCATGTAGTGATTTGGGGAAAAGACGTCAGTAAATTACAAAGGTCAATCAAAAAGTTTGTGTTTGAAGGCCTTAAGAGTCCAGAATTGGTACACCACTCAGGCAAAATCCCCATGAGCATTGAGGAAATCACTTTGTGATAAACCAGCTTGAATGTACCACCATTTGTTAAAACACTGTGTCTTGCTGCGTGAAGAAAACATCCTTCATTCTCAGATGGAGTCCACCATTGTTTGTTCTTTGGAAGCCAAGAAAAGAGTAAAATCATGTTGGCACTGTCTTGGATGGGTTGCAAACAGATTGATTCCACACTAATTCCCTGCCTACATGTCGATGCTTACAAATCGGCATAGGGGCCACAACACATTCTATATATGCTGCAGCAACACCATCAAATGAAAACATTTCGATCAGTCCTTATATCTGTGCAAATAAATACGCTATCAGAAGAAGAAGAAGAAGAAGAAGAAGAGAAACTCTTAAGAAAAGGTGAGAAAAAGCATATAGGCCCACAAAACAAAAAAGTAAATAAACAAACAGCACACAAAAAAACATGTTGGCTCAGCTGAAAGAGCTCACCAAATATTATTCAGTTCTTTCTACTTTTCTTACTTGTCCTCTAGTTTACAGTTTCTCATTTTTTTCTGTTACTTAACATAAATCTTGTTCCTCTTCCTGATAATCACTCAGTGACAGGTATGCAATTAGTAGGCATGATTTGTACAGTTACATTCTAAGATTTTTGGATCAATAAGTTTATGTCATGGGATGCCATTGCATAATTCTGAGATTCAATATATTTCTGTGTAAAATTTAATGAAAAACTGTAAAGAAACTTTCCGGCAGATTAAAACTGTGTGCCAGACCGAGACTCAAACTCGGAACCTAAAAAAGGCAAAGGTCCCGAGTTTGAGTCTCGGTCCGGCACACAGTTTTAATCTGCCACAAAGTTACATATCAGAGCACACTCCGCTGCAGAGTGAAAATCTCATTCTAAAAACTGTGATCTGTTACCAAAATTCCAACAAATTTTATGGCTTTGTTGTTGGCATACATAGTGGTGAAAACAGAAGTACCAAATAAGAGCCGGTCACTGTGGCCGAGCGGTTCTAGGCACTTCTGTCCAGAATCACTCTGCTGCTATGGTCGCAAGCTCAAATCCTGCCTCAGGCATGGATGTGTGTGATGTCCTTAGGTTAGTTAGGTTTAAGTAGTTCTAAGTCTAGGGGACTGATAACCTCAGATGTTAAGTTCCATAGTGCTTGGAGCCATTTGAACTAAATAAGATGGCTTGTGTCTAGTATCCAAGGACCCTGTGATGTTGATGCAGAATTGCAGGAGGAAAAACTTTCCTAATTATCACTGTCCAGAATTCATCTACCTTGCTTCCGTTTTCTTAATTTTCACATTTCTGAACTCACTGTCTTGTTTTCTCTTTTCTCTGCTGTTCTTCTTTACCCTCAAATGTTTCCTTGAAGTTTCCTAAGTTCTTTCTAGAGCTTTCTCACTGATAAAAAATGTATTACTGTTACACACAAAACAAACTTTGGTTTTGTCTCTACTGCACCTTGGCCGCTACTTCCATTTCTGACTCTTCTATAACTAAGTGTTACAGGCCAAAAGTTGCAAAGTACCTCAATCAGCACTAACAATAAATAGCAGCACAAAGATGTCTGGTACAAATTAACAAAATGTTTGATGTTTTAGAAGCTCTTCACTTTTAAATTGATTTGTTATCTACAATTATCAACAGCTGAAATCATGGAACTTAAACACATAACTACTTCACCATTAATTCTGGATACTCTGAAATGAAACAATTAACAGTAACTACTTGTAAAACTGGTTACACTTACAGCTCTGGCTAGTATACAAAAGTAAAACATGCCTTCTATTACACACAATAGGCCAATGCAAGTTCATTGGAAACAATGCATACAAAGACGCCAGTTAAAAGGCTTCTACCACTCCAGCCACTGTTTCAAATGCTCATTTGATCAACACTTTTATAATACTTTTGTGTTCAGCAGTGACATAATATAAGAAAATTAGCACTATACCTTGCTGAACTGTGGTTGTTAATGTAGTAATGTTTTCATTTTCTTTCTCTCTTGCCTCCTTACAAGTTCTCCTCTCCTACCTTCCCTGCACTCTTTTCCCTGTTTATGTTCATTATCATTCGAGAAGAAACAATAAAAGGGCAGCACTGAGTTTTATGTTGGCTGAACCAATCAACTTATCTTTCTACATTTCTTCTGTTTATCAGACTGATACATAACATTCCCTAGTTCTTATCACCTTCCATTACAGTTAATAAGAACACTGATCCATCAGCAACATACCTGGTAGCCAAATGCCTGTGGTGAATTATCCACAATGATTGTCTTTGATAAGTCTCTGCCCAGTATAGATAAATCCTTTATGTAATTTCCATTAACACAAATGCAATGTTCCCGGAACAGTCTGTGCCTGAAGGGAAAAAAATTTAAATATGACATCTTATCATAATACAACCACTTATAATTATAAAACCATATCATCACAAGCCAGTTAAATATCTAGTTTACTGCTCAATAAAAAACAGATTTAATATGAGTTTCCAGGAAGTTAAGTCCCACATCCACAAATATATAGCTGTGTGATCTGATATTTACCGAATACTCAACTGATAATAAAAACCCTCAGCTGCAATTTAAAAACTATCAGCATATCCTCAGCTGTGTGGGCACAGGCATGCGTGCATGCATGCATGCGGTTTTGTGTAATTCTGATGAAGCCTTTTTTGGCTCACAGCTTACTTGTTTGACAGTCTTTTTGTTCAGCATCTGTGCTGTATGGCGAGTAGCAACTATCCTTTTCATAATACTGTCAGTATTCCATTCTGGATTTTCTGGATATGAGTTCCTCTAAGTTTATACTGGAAGTTTTGATTCCAACATCCCTGATAGTACTGCAAGTCTTTGCAGCTTGGGAGAAGTATAATTCCCCATAGACATTGAGGTGATTTGAGATGGAGACTTGGCAGACAGGTTTAAGGAGCCAATCCACTCATTTCTCCAATGTAGACATACTGGGGTTTGAACTTCACTTCTACAGAATATTAGTCCATTGCTTCAATCACTGTGCCATCAAACTATCAACTCTACAAGTGCTAACTCATAAATGCAGACTGAAGTAACAAATGAAAATTTGTACCAAGGCTGTGATTCAAACATGGTTCTCCTGTTCACTAGAGAGATGAGCTAAACACTATGCCATCCTGGCACAGTGGCTTCACACAACTGGGGAACAATCGGAACATGTATTAGTTGGGAGGTATACTAGGGTAGTCCATGCAGTTTTACCAAACCACTGTGCCAGGATGGTGCACTGGCTAGCTAATCATCCTAGTGAGCAGGAGACCCAGGTTCGAATCCCAGCCTTGGTACAAATTTTCATCTGTCATTTCAGTATGGATATATACATCATAGATGTTTGGGACTTGAAAAGGTCTCTAGAACTATATAGTTTCACTTGACCTACGCATTGTAATTTTCATACACTTTGGTTACCAGGCAATCGAGTTAAGCTTCTTAGCACCTGACCTGCACATTTACCACAGCTCACAGAGTTTATTACCTCACCCGACAAAAGTCATTCCCTTAAAAAAGCACACCAATTGCTCGGGAAAATTACACATGGCGTAGAACTGGAACCAGTGACCCTCCACCGCTGATGTAAGTCACGGTAATGAAATGGTAGGTATGTGGCCATCAGTTGTAGGTCAGTAAAGTAAGATGGGTCAATATGGAGACATGACAGAATGGCACAGAGGAATTATCGTGTTTGGGCATGTCCGTGCCAACATAATGAATGATGTTGCCAAATTTGCAGGCATAACAACACAGACTGCCCAAAATATCTTCAAGGAATGGTGGATCACTTACAGCTATGCAACACAGCTTTACAACAGCGGTTGTAAAAAGGACCTAATCAACAGGGCTGGATACGAATGTCATGCCTTATCAATGACAATCGGTTTCAGTCTCGACAGAAATTACTGCCATGAGTGAATGTAGGTCCATCTTAACCAGTTTTCAATGTGACACTGCAAAGGGAATTGCACACAATGGACATTTCAAATCGTGTAATTCATAGAAGGCCAATGCTCATGGTGGCACATAAACCTGCACATCTTCAGTGCGCCAAACACCACAGACCCTGGACAGTAGCTGACTGGAGGCATGAAGTGTGATCAAATAATTGCAAATTATTGAAATAATTGCAACTTTGCCTCTTTTTACAGCAATGCTAGGTAATGAGTACACTGATGGCCCAAAGCCTGTGGAGGGAGTAGTTTATGCTGAAGGAGGTTGTGAGTGGTTTTGGGGGATTTTTTTCAAACTGAAGCTTCAACCCACTCATTCTGGCTACTGTGAACATATCAAGATATTTATTTCAATGTTCTCAGTGACTTGATCCTCATCATTATGATTTAATGCACAAATTAGCTGTGCATTAAATAAATGTTTTTCAGATTCCAATATGACAACAGCCACATTCGCCTATGCCTATGTTCCTAGCTTGATGAACACGTAGGCACCCTCCTTGCACCTTGACTGTCTCACTATATCACACTGTCTTAGTTTCATAAAAAATGTCTGTGACAATTTGGAACAGTGGGTGAAACGTAGCAACCAACATCTTTTCAGTTCAACAGCTCTATGGGATCACTCACCAATGAGTGGCTTTATCGGGATGTGGCTACCTGAAGGAACTTGTGACTCTCTCTCTTCCTCACTGAACTGAGGCCATTATCAAGGCTAGAGGCAGTGTTACGCGGTTTTAAGCACAGCATCTGCTTGTGGTGATTAATATTTTGTCAAGTTTGCTTACTTTGAAATCAAAATGTAATGCCCTGCATAAGCTCATCTCAGATCTTCTGCACAGGAATGGCTAGTGAAGGCTTTTAAAAAATTACAAGCGATCTTTGAGGTATTTGAAAAATGAGAGCCGAACCCTCAAAAGTACTTATACCATAAATAAATGGTTTAACAGCAGTTGTTTGGGAAAAATATACACGTTGTATCACAATTGATGGGGTAAACACATACAATTGAGAAGCAAAAAAGTCTCAGTAAACATGTGCTCTAAAACACATGCATTAAGAGCTATGAGCACTACTTCATCTTCAGTACTTTGAAACATATCTCTTCCACTGAACAAATGCTCACAGCTCTTAAGGTATGCAATTTAGACCCCATGTTTAGTGGACTTTTTTTCTTGTTTTGGTCCATACTACCTCCTCCCACAATATGGAAAGCAATGAGCTTGCAGTATGAAAGATAATGCCCGTAGCTTTTAAAATATGCATTTTATAACCCAGGTTTACTGAGACTTTTTTTACTTCTACTATCGTGTAGTACTTTCGACAGTATGTATTTATTCCATTAATTACGATATGCTACGTATATAAGGTATCTATGATTGAAAATCTGAATTAAAAAGTAAGTGCCAGCAGCCAACATTAGATGAAAAAACCTGCACATAATGTATCATGAAAATTACAGAAATATGTAGAAGTCTGTCACTATGCTTTAAATTTGACAACCACAGAGCAAGTCCAGAATATCTGCTCAATCTGATTCATGTGCAAATACACAAACATTAAAGAACAGTTATAAAAAGGTTAAGAGTAATAAATTTCACAAATTCCACATAGAAGTGTGAATGCATTGTCATGGCAGTTAACCTTCAATAAAATGTTAGCAAATTCACAGTCACATCAAGTAGTTAAAATGGCAATAACTTTTGACCAAGTACTCCTTATCCATTGTCAAGTGGGAATGACTGTTGTTGGTCTGGTGATAGGGAACATAATCATAGGTCAGGAATGCAGCATTGTTGAGCTACAGCCAGAAAACGACAGCCACTCAGCAGTGAGAGAGTGAAGTTTGTCTGGTAAGCCAACACTTTTGGTGGTGTCTAGCAGTGCAGGTTTGTTTAACTGAGCAGTGGCTATCTTATGCTCTAGATATCATGCTTTGTACAAATGTTGGGAGCAGGAATTTGGAGCATTTGCTGAAAAATTGTGATTTGAGAAAAAAAGTCCTTAAAACTTAATTTCTGTTTTCTTTTTCACCACTGTCTAGAACCGAATGTCAACTATCTTACTGCTGTGCTGTTTCTGTGGTACAGCTTAACAAATTAATGACATTACAGTACTTTTAGCATACCTGATTTAATAGTCAAAGCTTTACACAGTAGACATCACAGAAAATATGCTTCCAGCACAATCAGCCAAGAGTAGGAATTTAATGTTTGCCTAGCTCTGACAGATTAGCTGACTCCAGTACCTTCAGCTAATTTAGTTGTTAACTGCACTCTTTAGCGCAACAGGCAAGTTAGTTTAAATGCAAACACTTCCACGCACTCATGGGTGACTAGGTAACATTTTACGGCCAAAGCCCCAGAATGGTGCATGTCCAATCTTCGGTTATTTGGAAAATTTGCTTGATTCGTTGTTCCCTATCCTGCTCTGACCTTATTAGGTTATTTGTCTCCATCCAGCAGAGGTGTGTTGTGTCAGCATTCACTTGACCCAATGGTATACTATGCTGTTCACTGCCATCTCCATTAAGAATGTTGTCCATAATTTTTATTTCAATAGTTTCTTTGGTTACACTGTACCAATGGCTGTTAATGAGAGTCACCACACAGATGTAGTCAAACTTGAACTGGCAACTGTTTTCCTAGGCATGATCAGAAATAAGCACATTTTCCAAGGTAGCTAAGGTGAGAGCACATCTCGTGCTCCTTCCTGTATTGTTTTTCAGTGTGCTCTATTTGTCTGATATAAGACTTGTATGCACTCACAAGGTATTTTGTAAACCCCAGGCACTCTGACACCTGCAGTACACCTTTTACTGGTCTCAATAATATGCACATTTTTGATGAAGGGCAATAAAATTGTTTTAATCATGTATCCCTTCAGAATGTAACTAATGGGCATCTACACTCCTGGAAATGGAAAAAAGAACACATTGACACCGGTGTGTCAGACCCACCATACTTGCTCAACACATGGGGCGTGAGGTCTCCACAGTACATCGATGTTGTCGCCAGTGGTCGGCGGAAGGTGCACGTGCCCGTCAACCTGAGACAGGACCGCAGCGACGCACGGATGCACGCCAAGACCGTAGCATCCTATGCAGTGCCATAGGGGACCGCACCGCCACTTCCCGGCAAATTACGGACACTGTTGCACCTGGGGTATCGGCGAGGACCATTCACAACCGTCTCCATGAAGCTGGGCTACGGTCCCGCACACTGTTAGGCCGTCTTCCGCTCACACCCCAACATCGTGCAGCCCGCCTCCAGTGGTGTCGCGACGGGCGTGAATGGAGGGACGAATGGAGACGTGTCGTCTTCAGCGATGAGAGTCGCTTCTGCCTTGGTGCCAATGATGGTCGTATGCGTGTTTGGCGCCGTGCAGGTGAGCGCCACAATCAGGACTGCATACGACCGAGGCACACAGGGCCAACACCCGGCATCATGGTGTGGGGAGCAATCTCCTACACTGGCCGTACACCTCTGGTGATCGTCGAGGGGACACTGAATAGTGCACGGTACATCCAAACCGTCATCGAACCCATCGTTCTACCATTCCTAGACCGGCAAGGGAACTTGCTGTTCCAACAGGACAATGCACGTCTGCATGTATCCCGTGCCACCCAACGTGCTCTAGAAGGTGTAAGTCAACTACCCTGGCCACCAAGATCTCCGGATCTGTCCCCCATTGAGCATGTTTGGGACTGGATGAAGCGTCGTCTCACGCGGTCTGCACGTCCAGCACGAACGCTGGTCCAACTGAGGCGCCAGGTGGAAATGGCATGGCAAGCTGTTCCACAGGACTACATCCAGCATCTCTACGATCGTCTCCATGGGAGAATAGCAGCCTGCATTGCTGCGAAAGGTGGATATACACTGTACTAGTGCCGACATTGTGCATGCTCTGTTACCTGTGTCTATGTGCCTGTGGTTCTGTCAGTGTGATCATGTGACGTATCTGACCCCAGGAATGTGTCAATAAAGTTTCCCCTTCTTGGGATAATGAATTCACGGTGTTCTTATTTCAATTTCCAGGAATGTATTTACAGTTCTTGCTCAATGTACTATTTTATTTGTTCATGGTGTCTTGACCCCATTTTCTGTGGGATGCAGAGAGAGGATGATGTAAGCTACATCCACTGATACCCAAAGTATAGATACTATGAATGTGTTGATGTTAGATGAACAAGGTGCACTTTCTGCAGGCAGTGTTGGAACTACAAATGTGCTTACTGCTTTGGAATGGCACAGTATGACACAGCACAACAATCACTTCATAATGGCTGCTGCACAGGCAAGTACATTATTTTTAGATATTAATGTTTGCAGCTGCCAAACAGAAAACACTTGCAGCACAAAATAAACTGACTTCTACCAACTCCTGCTAATACGTAACTAAGGAGTTCTGACTCAAATCATATACAAATTAGACAACATTCTGTATCACAACATGCTTGTGACCCAAGTAATGATGGCTGAGCACATACCAGTAATGGTTAGTGTGCATTGGCTTTCTGTATACACTGTGGTCCAGGCCTTCACTTCATTTATGTTAAACAAGAATCTCAAAAAAAAAGCAAGGCATCTTCTGCTTCTACCACCATAGTAAATCTGTCATGGCTGTTAACACTGTTGTGATATAGCAGAAATTTGTTGAGTTTTTCATGTCCCTAGGGCCTGACGATGAATGTGTCATCAATGTATTAATAGATACAACTAAGCTTAAGTGGGACTACATTTAAGGCGATGTTTTTGTCACCTAAACAGGCCTGCAACAATTTGAAATAAAAACTATGGACAAATGCTTAATACAGACAGTAGCATACAGCTTAGCATGGCATGGGATCTAGCAATGGTGAGGTTAAATGGAGGCAACATACATCCATACATGCCATACTGTGGGCACCAGTGTCATCACAGCTGGAAGATAGAATAACTGCAGCCCAATAGCAGTTATTTCCATTTGACAGTGGCCAAGGTGTACTTGGTCAAAAACTCATGACATTTTAATGGCTTGGCATGGCTCAAAGTCTGAGAAAATTGTTATTCACGACTTTCCCTCTTCTTCTGTATTTCTGTCATTTTTCTCTTTGTCCAGGTGTTACTCCTTAAGAGTGCCTCACATACCATGTACAAAAATAACAAATTAAAAATCGATTAAAGCACAAAATTATGGTTTACATGAAATTCCAGTGTCTATACAGCATCAGCTCAAAACAATAATCACAACTCATTGTAGTAGTTGACTGACCTTATCCATCTTCTAAATGGATCTAGAAGATTTAGGAGCTTGTCAGCATACACCTTCTTTGATGCAGTAAAGAGGATAACTTCAAACATAGATGACACTTTATCCAAAAATTCCCTAAAGAATGGTCTGGTTCTCACATAAACAGTGTAACTGTTCTCCTGGAAAACCACAGGGAAACTGAACGATGCATCCTCTAATTCTTGCAGGCTGCAATGCACTAGAGTTTCATCCTGAAACAAACAGCAAAACTGATAGTCTTCCTAGTATGAATGAAGAAAACAATGACAGACAACAGAAGCTACACAATGAAATTTCTAACATCAACAACCAATAAAGTTTAATCATTTCTCTACCACTGCCTTAAAGTGATATACCCTCGCACAGCTGAAACAATTGTTTATCACTGTGTTTCTTTCTTCGATATAGTAAATTAATACTGCTTATTACTGAACAGAAATGCTTCATTTATGCAGTTATCTAGGACTTCTTGCCCTAAACATGCGCAAACTATGTTACCATATTCAGAACGTCTTCTATATCACACAGTTCTGTCAAGTGGAGATAGTGGGGCGAGAAGAAGACTCTCTCTCTCTCTCTCTCTCTCTCTCTCTCTCTCTCTCTCTCTCTCTCTCTGTGTGTGTGTGTGTGTGTGTGTGTGTGTGTGTGTGTGTGTGTGTGTGCACGCGGGCACGTGCACGCGTGAGGGGGGGGGGGCTGTCTCCTTGCTCTGTCTCCAAAAGTGTGAATCTCAAGGGTCCAGTAATTGTAAAGATGATATTGTCAATTTTAATAAGCCATTACCATGACAAAACTTCATTTTTTCCAAGATACTGAAAGACATTCAGACAGTGCTGTACAAACATGTCTCTATTTCTGCTAATCGTACAACAACAGAAGTTTTGCATTGTTAGCAGAAATTGATTCAACTTATCATGCACAGCCTGAAGAATCATCATCGCAGTTATGTGTTTTAATAGCATATTATGACAGGTTATTATTATTACCACCACTGTTATTGTACCAGTTACAAACTGATATTTCTACCAAAATCATTGCTGCTATTATTGTTATAATTATTAATATTTACTATTTAGTGTTTAAATAGTATTTCTACAGCAAGAAACACAGAATTTGCACCAATGAGATCTGCTGCTGAAAAGTGAAACTATTGATTGCAATAGCAGCAATAGTGATCTTAATCTCTCAAGCCAGGAACTCGAGCACATACTTGCATCTGCACTGGTGGTAATCCTACCACATACTCACCAGTTGCAGTCTAGTAGGTAAAACTGTATCGCTCTTTCATCTGTTGATCATGGGCCCTGCTACTTTGTCAACTAAGTGTATGGATATCTGTGCTGGCAAAACACCGATATCTTTGTCAGAAAGCAAATGAGATGGAAGAAATCAGGAACTACAATCTTTCATGAAGAAAAATATGTAAAGTTGAGTGTGAATATATTTATAATGCTATGAAATAATTCAGTGCACAATGCATTTATTGTGTATCAAGCTATCAAAAAGATGGTGTGAGAATTTGTTTTGAAGACTTCTTTATAGTATACAACATTGAATGTTAATTTTATGTGATTGTGTATGTTTTAAACATAATAAAGATCTATCGTTAGCAATCCCTGGAAATTTCATTAACATCTGACAAATAATTGCTGTGATAGAACACTTTAAATAAAATTCTACATTCCTGTACGAGCCAACTGTGTAAACTACCACCAGTAGACTAGACTGAAGCAAGGAAACTCCTAGCTTGACGGATTAAAAGTACTATTAACTGTAGCAGTGGTAACAGCCAAAATAATGTGATGGTAACATTTCTGTAGAAATAATTATCCACTTTCAAGAAAACATGACTTTAAAATAGAAATTGCTTAAAAATAACATGGTGACAAACACATATGTGAAATCAATTACAAGTAGTTGAAAGATAGCCTACCAGATCCAAGACAAGTGAAAACTCAGGACTGCTTCTTGTCTTCAGAGGAAGGGCAGGACAACGTGCGCGCATATCCACTGTCAGTGGTGGCAGCTGCTTGATAAACACATAGGGGTCAAATGGCTCCCATTCTTCCTCCGTCTCCGCGACTGTGGTGGGGCTGGGTTCAGCCACAACAGTAGGAGGAGGAGGATCAGCCACTGAAGTTGTCTCCAACAAATCACCACCTCGTTCCTCATAATAACCGACAGATGCTTCACATCCCTCATCCACTGTGGTCGGGAAGTCGCAAGATGTGTCACATCCTTGATCCACTGTGGTTGGGAAGTCACAAGAGGTGTCACATCCCTGATCCACTGTGGTTGGGAAGTCACAAGATGTGTCACATGCTTGGTCCACTGTGGTTGGGAAGTCACAAGATGTGTCACACGCCTGGTCCACTGTGGTTGGGTAGCTGCAGTGTAGCCCAGATAATAACTCTGCAGAAAAGCATGCAACTCTCAAACACTAACACTCATCATGCACATATTAAGAAATAAAACTGAAAAAGTTCTAACAGTTATAAATTCTTTCAAACCTACAAATGTACAGCTCACAAAATATGATTATTTCTAGGTATGGATCAAACTTTTTTTTATATAAAAAAGACAGAGAAAAGAAGTACATCGCAAATTATTTGTTACATGAAAGAATGAAACTGCTGGATATAGACAATGTTACACCATCATTTGATAATTTAAACTTCAATTGTCTATCACAATCCAACAGAAAATGAGTGATCAAGATTAATGGGCTTAAAAATAAATAAATAAATAAAGCCTTATGTCAAATACTACACTGGAGCCTTGGTTTTCAATTTATCACACAGATACCAAACTAGTGTCCCAAACCACACTCAGACATTCCACCTCCAGCTGTTTCCATATGTCTTCCAGAGTTTAGGGACAACATCAACCCAGTTGTACTCAGAAGGTGGAAAGTCACTAAGCACACACGAATTCTAATGTCATCATTACAGTAACTTTTGTTAATCTGTCTATTTTCTTGGTTTTGTTTTGTCTGCCAGGCAAAGTGATTACTCCTTCCTTTAAAATTTATTCCAGTCATTATCACCCAAGTAATTTGCAAGGAATTGAGTTGATTTTGAAGGCAGTTCAGTACATGACAAAAAAATGAAAAAAAAGGAACTTGATGAATTGTTGTGGTAGTGAAAAATGCCTGCATAAGTGAATCAACAATACAACATTCTGGAACTCAAAAGTAATAACAGACTGTGGAATATAGTCCATATGAAATATTGCTCAGTCAGTAAAAAGTAAATTAACACCTACATGCATAGACCAAACAATTTCTCAGTTATATAGAATAATTAAGATTTGAAAATAATGATATTAGTGCAAAACTTTCAAGATAGGATATATTATAAACATCAAAAAGCATAAAAATGCAGTAATAGTTTGTACCATTTTCTCGCTTTGCATCCTCTTCCTCTAATAAACTGGCAAGATCTGGTGCAGTGACAGAACCCAAATCATCCTCTCTGTCTACGGACATGGGAAGCTCTTCTGGTTCTGGTGGTGGACTGCCTTCATATGGATGATGGCCTTCAAATACTGCATTGTAAACTGGAATCTGGTCATCATTGGGGACAACTGTGGCTTGCCAGTTCTCTTTTGTCTCCTCACTCAGTTTGGAAACCTGTGAATAACACAAGTGTTTGATGTTTATTTGTTTTCCACCAGTAAAATTATAATTATAGTAAATATACAAACATGATATGCACATCATCATCATCATCACCATCATCATCATCATCACGCCCTCCTCGCTGTGTGCAGAAACAGTGAATCTGTCAGTCGTTTAGTCCGTATTGTGGTGGGCTCGGATGTGGCTTGCAAAAGCGAGCTTTGGTTTGAAGAACCGGTCGCATGAAGTGCAATACGGTTGCCCACTGGAGTTATACGTAGAGATGTCATTAGGCTTGGACTGCGGAGCTTTCGTTTATCGTCCATGTTCTTTAGCCAGATATGCTCAAATTGTTCCACACTCTTGTGTAAAGTTGAGTGCCACTCTGATTGGTGCAATGCAAGCTCCTCACAACGTCTGCTCAAAAAGCCACAGGCTGTGAGGTGGAGTTTGATAGTGTGTCTATATCAGAGGTGTTGGCCACCCTGCGACTGCTTTCCACACGAGAGCTCACAGTAGAACACTGATTTGGGAAGTCTACTGTCGTCCATGCGTATGATACAGCCACTCTGTCTCAGTTGGTGTTACATTATGAGAGCTTCAATGCCAGGCAATTCCACACGACACAAAATCTTACACAAACATGAGAACACTTTCATGTGACCTAATGACTTGGATCCCACACCCCACCCTCTCCAGCTCACCTCTGCTCAATCCCGAGGCACCTCTGAGTGGGATGTGTGTGCCTTGATACCTTGAGCGCAACTCTGACCAATCTTCCTGTGTTGTGGGTTGTTGTGAGTGATCATAATTAACAATGGCTCACCAACACTTTTTATGTCATATGGAATCCACACTACTGTCCATTGCCACCACTATTAGGGTCAAAGATAGAGCAATAAGCAGCAAGGTAGATGTCTCTAATGTAACTGCTCGTGATAGTGTATGGATAAAGTTGGTAAGAAGACCTGTACTACACAGTAATTGAATCCCACAGAGCACAAAAGTGTGGCATGGCATGCTAGAACAGAAAAACAGCATATAAAAGGACCTTTACGTTTCCACTCATGGTAGCCTACTGTGCTACTGTCTACAGTATAAATGGCATGGATAAGAAGACTGAATTTGGCATTTGAACTGAGATTATGGTACTGAAGTAAAAATAACCATGAAGGCAACCAATAAGAACATGGCAGTACTATCATTACCATTTGGTTAAGGTGATTGCAGGTGAAGTTTTATTACCTGCTGGCAGCCAGATAACTGTGATCTATATTTATCTCCATAAGTCAAACAGTACACCAATTCTGTGGAAAGTGTCCTTTCCATTTTCTTTTCCACTATTGTTGAATGCACTTCTTGAAGGCACTTAGAGGTAAGTGTTGTTAGTTGCAATTTTTTACATCCTTAGTTCGCTTTTAAACAACAACCATTATTTAATTGTTCAACAATCTACCATACAGAACACTCGAAGAGAGAAATGACTAATAGGGGTACACGATACCCTCCGCCATGCACCATACTGTGGCTAGCAGAGCATGGATGTAGATGTAGACATAGATGTAGATGCTCAATGGATTGTAAAAGTCATTAAATGGCAAGCAACTGGATATGAAGAAATTATTATCTTATTTGTTTTGAGTTCTAGCTGGATCAGATTTAAATCACAGAAGTATTTTATTTCACAATATTATATACATGTATAAATTCCCGTTCCATTTAATAGAAGCAACAGCTCATCTGAATGGGTCAAGTCAATACATAAACAACAACGCTCTTAAATCCATACAGTGAATCAAGAGAGTACTCAGAAAAAGGAACCATCAAAGGACAACCATCACTTTGCAAAATGAGAAAGCCAGTTGTATTAGTGATATAGGTAGTGTCAAAGATTTCTGTTGCAAGACATGTTGGAGCCTTAAACTTTTGTACACTTTATAAATGAATTTCTTCTTCAAAAAGGACTTATCCAAGGAAAATGTCACACTGATTTATAGCAAATGGATTTCATTTTAGAATTCCTAATATTTTCTTATCTGCCTTTATAAGACTAACGTATTTACTGACAAACAGCTTCATACTGCTAGTCTTCAATGACAATGTCACGTGTTTTAAATGTTAAGCTGTTACATGGTCTATTTCTAAACTGTCATGCAGCAAACAATACAACTAGTCAGCTCACAGAATGTTTCCAGTTTTTGATCAAGTTCCAGAGGTGAGGTTACTTCAACTGTACCAAAGAATGAACAGCTCATCAGTGTCAGAGTTCCACAGCAATTTTGTGTTCCAGGCTACACTATAGACAGTTATTCACTTGATGCTATGCCACTACATCAAAATGATAAATCATAATCCTGACAGCGAATAAAACAAAACTGGAGCTTACTGAGAAATCAAAACTGTGCCAAGCCCAGACGTATACCTTTCACAGGCAATACTCTAATCTAACTGAGCATCAATATACAACTCTTAATTATTTTCAAAGTTTCATTTTGCAAGTACCTCACATTCTCAGACCATGACTGTAATATTAAGTAAAATTTTATAAGATCAATATTTGTACTAACAGTCACCAATGTATCTTTGGCATCACTTTTGATGTGTCGCATTGGAGGTGCTGAAGAAATCAGTTGGTCACTAGTCACACTCAAGCGGCGTGTACGACGCACATTTGCTTCACGCACTGTAGGTATTCCAGTATTGTGGCCATTCACTTGCAGGACATTTTCTCGACACGTCTGTGAACATTAAAACAATAAAAGTTATAGCTAGTAATGTGTTCATCCAACACAGTACAGATTATATTTTTTTAGACATTTAGTTAATGTGAGATTATATGTATCCAAAAAAAAGTAAAACATTGCTTTATATTACTACATCACATCATATAAACTAACAAATGGTAACAAAAGCTTTGGAGATATGGAACATTCTGCATGTGGTAGTTAGGTGGAGGAAAACTGTGCACAAAAAGAAAACATTAATACTTATTTTTTCTGCTTTTATTTAGAGATTATGTTACATTCAAACAGAGATGAGTTTTACAAAAATGAAAGTAAGGTTAGGGTTTAATATCCCATCAATAATGAGGGCATAACAGGTAGAGGCGAAGTTCAGATTTTACATGAATGGCCAAGAGAATTGGTCATATCCTTTTCAAAGGAACCATTGTGGCAATTACCTCAACTGAATTGAGGAAATCACAGAAACTCTGAATCAGAATGACTAGACAAGAATCAGACCACCATTTCTTAGGAACAGAGGTGATTATATATAGAGCTGGAGCACCAGGTTATCTCGACAAGCAACTGGAAAATAATTCAATTGGAATGGCTAAACTTTAGGAACTATATCAGTGTTCATTTAAATTAAGTAAAGAAACAACAGAAAATCTAAATCGTAACTTATTGATGAGAATTTTACAATCTGCTACCCTCAAATGCAGAAGCAACTATCTGTGATGTGATGTCCTTGATGGCTGTGAGAACATGAGCTGTAGATAAGTAGATGCATAAGATATAGGAAGAACATAAAAGAAGTTTAAACTGGACATAAGAGAAAACATCAAACAATGGAATGAAAAAAATGTTAAGAGTAGCTCATTCTATAAGATGCAACTGATGGAGCACTGCACAAAAAAGCAGACTTTCACCGTTTCAAAATGAAATCTCTCATACCCCACTGGAAGACAACATCAATATGAGCAGCACAAACAGTTTTGGTGGACAACGCGAGATGTCCACATGGCTATTAAATATGACTGCACAGTGATGAGCAGGCAGATCACTTATTTGTATGAAGCTGTTTGTAATTAACTAAATTAGTCTACTTTCTTATGGATAGAATCTAAGTAAATCTATGAACACTGTTCTAAATTTCTAGAGTCATCCAGTACAGTAGCTGTAGCATTCATTTGGGGAAGGCAATTTTCCTTACCATGAGCACTGCTTACTTTTCAGTTTACAGATAGATACATCAACAGCATTTTCTGTCCAGTTCTCTTAAGTGAGCAGACAACAGAGTTTCACTGAGCTCACATTTGTGTAGTGTGATTATTTTCAGTGTATGAAGAGACTGTTTATTTGGAGTTGTTAAGTGATCTTATATGTAAAGTACATTTCTACAAACAGTGGCTGAGAAGTGCATTATTTCTCAGTGTGGTGTTGTGGGAAAGGGACTGGATTGGTAAATGTGGAACCTTGCTGCTTTCTTTGGCTGACAGCATATTCTAAAGCTGTGTTATTGTGTTGTGGTCATTTGGCAGTGACTTAATGAATGACCAAAAAATTACTGCACTTTTCTCACTATTAACTGTATTATTGGTAGACTGCATAAATCTCTTCCATTCATGAATTTCTGGCACATGAAGAGTGGACTGCACTTAGCAGAGCCACTTACCACATATTCGCAGTTTATCTTCCGAGGTGGGTGTGAATATGCTTGACAGAAGGACTAATCAAATTCAAGTCTAGAACAGTAATCTGCTGTAATGCATTGCTTGCCTTATGGTGATGTATATGAAGTTCCATAACACCTAGGTGAAGCCTGTGGGCCTCATCAGATGTTGAGAGACCTGAGCCTTGGGTCCATGTGATACCTCTCATGCTGTGGAAAGTATTCCAGCCAGTGATAGTGGAGTTAATAAGATTGACATTGTAGAATACATATTGACAGCATGTTACACTTCGAACAGACTCCTCACTGTGGTAGATAATTGAAATATCCAGCTGTTCAACATCCTTACATAGCGACTCACATAACAACTGCAAACTTCAGCCGCAAATAAGTACTCATTTAATAAAATGAAAGTAATTCCATTATATAATGATGGGCTCATTGACATTACTTTTTATGCTCACATAAGAGGAGTGGACATGAAATGCTAGGACTCTACAGTTTCCCTTAAAAATGAAAATCAAGAAGCACTCTTGAGGGGGGGGGGGGGGAGGGGGAGTTTCTTTTCCTGGAAAAATTATACAGCTGCCACACGAGATGACTCTGGCAGAGATTTATTTAGATTATGTCCATATGCATTTCTTGTGTTAGTATTATTAGTAATTCATATCTGTATTCCATGTAGTGCTAATGCACTTTGTGGAAAATACCCCCCCCCCCCCCCAGACATGTCAGCACACTATATCACCAATGCTTCATAAGGTGTGCTGCAGAGGGTCAGTATAACTTCATGAAGCACCATGTAGTTGCTTCTTGTGATATAGTGGGGTAGGTATAGTGGGAAAACCACCTACCCATACTTCAGTTTGCAAACCTTAGGAGGGGGGGAATTGAATGACTACAATCTGGTGACGTACCTCCCCTTCCACTGCTACCATCCACCCCCACCACCCTATTACACCCCCAGCACATAATATATCCCTTATTATGGCTCTACTGCACATACACATGGTACACACATTTAATATTTGTTCTTTTACCCACTTAATCCAACAGTAAGCAGTAATTTTATACTATTAAAACACTATTTCTAATAATCTGCCATCTTCCATCCCCTGTAATGTGAAATGTATTTGTCCTCGAGGGAAAATTATAGGACTTTTTTTGTAGTAAATTTAATGTAGTTTAATTTTCACTGGAAAGCATATTCACTAGGAGCTACTGTTTTTGAATTATTCAAGAAAAATATGAAACAGTGACATTTAAATGATGCTCCAGTCTAACTCCATCCCTCCCCCCACTGGTTCATGATACTCCCTCCTGTCACCACACAAAAATATGCAACTACACAATTTTTGCCCCCCCCCCCCCCTCACCTGTTCAACCTTTTTTGTCTTCATTAACTGGGATAATATGGAACAACAAAGAGAACTTATTTTTCTTTGGGACACCAATTAAATCTCAAGACAGGTTATTGTTGTTGGCCTCAGAAGCAGAATCCTCCAGGCATGATCCTCCAGTTGCTGCACTAGTCACACTAGGAGATGACTAGGATGAATGCTTTGATGCAACAACATCCATATTAGCAAGGCATCTGTGCTGAAATTGAGGGTGGACTGGGACTGCAAACACATGCAACTCAAATTCCACAGTCCCAGCACCATATTTAACACAATGGATTAAACTGAAGCACCCTTCGAGTAGCTCCACATAAGATTATAGTGGACTGCAGAAGAGATGCCATGTGCCTGTTGGTTTTGGATTTTGTCTCAAACTTCCCATAAGACCAATGACTATGGCTAGAGTTCATGGATAAGGATACACACAGTGGATAAAAGCCTGTGTCAATGCACATACCCATGGGTGTGTCTGTAGATTTCATAATAATAATTACTACACAGTTAAAACTTAAGGAGTGGCATCAATAATGATTTTAATATACTGAACAGAAGTGACAGCGTGTTGAAAGAAGTATATAAGATGAACATCAACAAAAATAAAATGAGGCTAATGGAATGCAGTCAAATTAAATCAGACAATGCTGAGGGAATTAGGTTAGGAAAATAAGACACTTAAAGTAGTAGTTGACTTTTAGTATTTGGGCAGCAAAATAACCGATGATGGCTGAAGTAAAGAGGACATAAAATGAATACTGGCAATGGCAAGAAAAGCGTTTCTGAGGAAGAGAAATTTGTTAACATCAAGAATCAATTTAAGCATCAGGAATTCCTTACTGAAAGTATATGTATGGAGAACAGCCATGTATGGAAGTGAAACATGGACGATAAACAGTTTAAACAAGAAGAGAATAAAAGCTTTTAAAATGTGAGCTACAGAAGAATGCTGAAGATAGGTGGTAGGTCATGTAGCTAATGAAGGGGTACTGAATAGTAGTGGGGAGAAAAGAAATTTGTGACACAACCTGACTAGAAGAAGGGATCAGTTGGTAGGACACATTCTGAGACATCATGGCATCACCAATTTAGTAATCAAGGGAAGTGTGGGGAATAAAAATCATAGAGGGAGACCTAGAGATGAACACAGTAAGCAGACTCAGAAGGACATAGATTGCAGTAGTTGCTCAGAGATGAAAAGGCTAGCAAACGATAGAATAGCATGAAGAGCTGGATCAAACCAATGTTTGAACTGAAGACCACAACAACAACACATTTGTATTACATGCAAACAAATAATGCTTCATATAAAATCAGTGAATCTATCAATACCCCTCTTAAATTTATTTGCAAGTACACAGTGCAACACTGATTACATTGAGAAATGTAGCACTATATGGTAAATTAATTTAAATTTCATAATAAAACTAAATTAATAGCATTTAACCGTATGCAAGACATCATGGCAACTTATGACACTATTTCATCTTATTTCACTAGATTTTTGAAAATATTCAAAGAACAATTCACATCATCTGCTTCAGTAGTTATCGCAGGAACTAGTAACTTACCAAGAATACAACAGACCATGTTGTATTAAAATGTGGTAATGATTGGCTTCCACTTACTGTGAAATGTAAATAATATGGTGCAAATTCAGCAGACGAAAATTATAGCCAGATACAAGCTTATCATCAGAACTTCCACATACAGAACGGGTTAAAGTTGTTTATAAAGTTGTAATAGCCACAGGTGAGGTTGTAGAGTGCAGATGTCATTTTTCTTATCCTAACAGACTGTTAACTGTAGTGCACACTATTATCCTGGCCTTATCCTATATAGAAGGAGTTCCATACATAGTTGTGTCTAATAGGGTCTGCAAATTGTGTCATCAATGTCATCTGAGGTTGAACAGTTCAGATAGCATAACTATATCTCATAGCCGACCAGCTATGTCTTTCATCTGACATCCAATTCAGATGCGGAGCAGCTGCATAGGAGGTTTACAACTCTGACATAAGAGACTGAATTCTTGATATCATCCACAGAAACTTTAACAAGCTTCCTCATCATTTTAAGATCTACCTCCTTAATAGCTACAGCTCAGCAGAGCACATTTGGTCACACCTAAGAAAGTATGCAGATGTTGTCATCAGCAACACAGTGCATCAGATGTTTGCAGATCTAACTGGTCAAAACCATCTGGTCTCCCACTGGAATAAACTCAGGCCACAACACCAAGCAGAGCACACACATCTTATAATGTCAACTCAAGGCTCAAACAGTCACATAGCTTTGTTTCTTCCTGCCCTCCTACCAGTTATAGGCCCTTACCTCCATCCTCACCTTCGACTTCTCATTAGTGAAAGTACAATCTCTGCCCATTCCACAGGCCACAGTGACAAATGGAAATTCCCAGAAAACATGTGTAGATCCCAATGAGGTGGAACCTATTCCACATCTCGTGTAACGCAGGAGACCATGTCAGAGATAGATGAAAGCACACTATCAGTGGATCAGCCAGGTCTGACACAAATTGCACTGCCAGGTGATACTGATACCTACATGCTGCTTGACAATTTAGTAGAAAACTTTGTGGCAGCATTCCAGGTCTTGGCTAGGCCAATTTGAGTTCCATGTGCCATATGCAGACCTAAGTTGGAAGGTATTTTGTATGGGAAGTTGTTGCTCCTTCAAAGAGGTTTTAACCACAACCTGCTCCTGACCACAAATTTGCTGCACCAATAATGACTTTTGTCAAAAAGTATGCCTTGTGTATCTAGCACACTAATAATCAATCAATTACAATGTAATTAGAAAGGAAGATAGGATTCAAAGTTCTACCAACAATGAATATTAGAAATGGAGCACAAGCTCAAATGGGACAAGGATGGAACAGAAAATCTGGCATGTCCTTTTCAAGAAATCTTGCAGCTAGGCACCGAACGTGACCTAGGGAAATCGTAGAAAATCTAAATCCATGTGGTCAGACAGGGATTTGAAGACTGCTCCTCCCAAATGTGAGTTCAGTGTATTAACCACTATGTCACTTCACTCAATAACACAATTAGAGGTGGAGCAAGTAAGTGTACTTGTACAACATATCACACTGTTTTTGGTAATGTTTTTATGTACAGGTTATAACTACATCAAAAAATGAATAAAGAAGGGCTGAGCTATAAACATATCATGTTACCACAACATAAACAAATAAGCTGATACTGGCAACACAATTATGAGAGTCAATAAAAGAAAACATGGGTTGGTAGAATCAGTAGTCGTACAAACAAAACAAGAAATGACAAACCTATACCTCTACTAGAAATTCACTCTTTTAGCAGAATCAACTTTCATTGCATACATACATTGGCCTGTGTACAGTTTATCATTTCTCTGTATGATCACAGGGTCAATGTCGAACAGCTAATGTGGACCTATAATTTTGAATATCTTATAGGCAAGTTATAATATCATTTTCAATAAGACTCATAACATTATTAAGAGACAGCAGCACATTCATTAATCATAAAGTTGTAATAAGGCATAGAGGACAAAGAATCTAAGAATAAAAATGCAAGTGTGACAGAGCCTAGAAGATAAAACAACTACTTCCTTATTACCAAAATCTTTTGCACACATACCTCTTTGAGCAGATTTGTGCGTCGTCGTGTGATGCGACCACCACGTGTGGACACAGCAACAGCCCTTCGTTCACGCTGCTCACTGCGGAGCCACATGCTTGGCCACCGTGGTTCGCACCTCCAAGCCCTGCAGCCGGTGGCCTAGAACACAATGTTACATTCAAGACACCATGTGTTGCAGTATAATATCATAATAATAATGAAATAAATACATAACATTAGCTTTTTTTTAAATTTAATGGATTACAATCATTACCTAACGCATTCTATTCCAGTCTCAGGAGTTGTATATGCAAGAATGTACGACTCGACGTCCACATATCAGCTTCCAATTCATGTATTTAATTCTGATTTTTGATATATACCATCACGTGGCTTCTATTCCTGTAAAGCAAAAATAAAACTGTGGAGAAATCCGGTGGACAATCATGGACCTATAATTTTGAATATCTTATAGGCAAGTTATAATATAATTTTCAATAAAACTCATAAGATTATTAAGAGACAGCAGCACATTCACTAATCGTAAAGTTGGGATAAGGCATAGAGGACAAGTATCAAATAATATAAATGCAAGTGTGACAGAGCCTAGAAGATGAAACATTACTGTGTAACAATTAGCAAGATTACTTCCAGTAATTAAGAAAATTTTGTCCTTGTTTCTCTTTATACATATTACAAACATAAGGGCTAATTTAAACTTTTCATCACTGTCAATTCTCATGCCTCTCCCTTCAAAGAAAACTGAGTACTTGATAGCAACAAAAGCTAAATTAACTTACTATATGCTTACTGCCATTCTCTCAGGGTAAGATGAATAATACGAAGTACTTGAACTTCGTGGCAGGATGATGAATACTTACTTTTCTGCATCCAAGAAGTGTATAGCAGAGGTAGTAGTGGTTACCACTTCATTTAGGTAAAAAGACTGAACATCTCCTCTTCCACGATATTAGCAAGATTATTCCAGGTATTAACCAAGTGACTGACCCAAATGGCGATGATAATTGCTGTCCAGTCCACACTCTCTCATGACACACAAGATATGTGACATCGGCACATATGATCATGATCGTACCACAGATGCCTGACACAAGAAACACTCACCCTATTGTGGTGCAGACACTTGGATTTACATACCCTATGATGTCAATGGTGTACCATGAGTATCTTGATTTGGAGGAAAATGTTGATGCCACTTGAGTAAGCAGCCATGTACAACACCATGTTCATGAGAGGAGTCACTGTCAACTCACACTTATTGTGGGAGTGGATCGATGGGTCACAGTGTAGGAATTCATTGATCAGTTAAACTTTGGGCAAATTATACTTCTTTCTCAAGCACCACGAACTTGCTGGATTGCCTGTTTTGTAGACAGATACAGAGGCCTGTCAAGTGCAGTTGGCTGTACACTGGCAACACAGATCCCTACCAATGCAGTCTGTCAATCGCAAAGTTATTTTACTCACGCTATAACAAGGGCACAGGAGCACCATCTTTGAATATTTTAAAGTCGCCTGGAGTGATGAGTCCATCATACATGTTAAGGGCATAGTATGAGTACGTCAAAAACCATACTGTGCCGACTGCCAACAGGGCACCATTCAGTTGAGTGGTGAAGACATTTTGTGTGTAAGATGTTCAAATTGGACGAAATGTCTTAATTTCTCAACCTCGACAATACTATCTGAACATAACAATCTGTTTGTTTGTACTGTAGGTTGCCTATGCCTCCAGTTAAATAATGCACTACTTCGTCGCTCTTGATTGTCAGAAGGGTTTGAAGAACACACCAAGGCAATGCAGGTACTTGAGTACTCCCTGCTAGTGCCCACCTGGTTAGCTGCGTGGTCTAATGCGCTGCTTCCCAAGTGGGATGGCATGCCGGTTCCCAGCACGAATCCACCAGGCAGATTAAGTGTCGAGGTCCGGTGTGCTGGCCAGCCTGTGGATGGTTTTTAAGGCAGTTTTCCATCTACCTCGGAGAATGCGAGCTGGTTCCCCTTATTCTGCCTCAGTTACACTATGTCAGTGATTGCTGTGCGAACACTGCCTCCATGTACATATACACCACAATTACTCTACCATGCAAACATTTGGGGTTACACTCATCTGGGCCTGGTACAAGGGGGGGGGGGGGGGGGGGGAGGTTCCACTGAAGACAAACTGCACAATAACCGTGGGTTCGATGTGGGGCAGCGGTGGGGTGGATAGACTGCTGTGGAATGTTGTGGGGTTGTGAACCACTGAGGGCTACAGTGGTATGAAGCCTCTCTATCGTTTCTAGGTCCCCAGTTTAACACAATACAATACCCCCTACTAGTCATCTGGTCTAAATTCTACTGAGTACACCTGGGATGCCATGGAGTGAGATGTATGACCCTTGGACCCAGCTCTGACCAATCTCAGTTGTGGGCAACAGCTGAGCAGTCACGAATCACACTGGCTGCCTACATAAACTTTGCCTGAAATCTACCAACCATCAGTGTTCCCCCAGAACCTGTGCAATGCTTTTGCTGTCTCGTGGAGTCTATGGCAGACGCACACTTACAGAGATGCCCAATTCAGTCACACTCCTAAGCGTGTATAATAAAGTGTGAATGTAGAATTTAAGATCAGCCGCAAACTGGAACTGTCACATACATACCATAAAATAGGGGGGAAATCAAATAAAAAGTGGCAAAGATGCACCAAATGCCACTGCACATCCATTACAAGAAAACTTCTTGTAGAAGTTACAACGGCAAGCCAATCAGCGACGAGGTGCCACGGCTCCGCCCTTTTTCGGGCAAAGTCCAGAAGAAGGGGGAGTCCCAACAATTTAAAATATGGGTTTTGCGTTAGTATTTAGATCATTCCTGGACAAACACAGTTGACGAAAATTTAAAGTCGACATTTCAGAATTAAGATCATAGCGTGAATGACTAAGACTTTTACACTACGTTATCTATAGAAATGCGGTAATAAATGTGCACGGTCTTAATTTCGGCACTGCAACACCTATGAAGACATCACCAATATAAAAGTTAAAAGCAGACTGCAAATCGCCCAGAACCACAACATGAGGCTTAGAAATTGCTCTTGTACAATTGAGAAGAAATGCTGCAGGTAAACTCCAAGACATCGAACTTGACTCAAAACATCACACATTATTACAAAACGCACATACCGTATTTGAGGTCTTCCACTTTGACGCTCATTCAAAATTCTGATGCGCATTAACGTACATGAATATGAAGAGCTAAACCATCCCAGTTTGCAAATAAAGTAGCATATATCACTTCGATCACGTAAGGCAGAGTGTATGTGCGCAACAGGATGAGATTACTTACGCGACTGAGCCAATAATGGTAGGCTCTCGGTAGATACAACGTGTTAAATTAAAAAGTTAAGACTCACGCTTTCCAGCAACACTACCACCGTCTATGTCGTCAGCAGGTCAAAATCTGACTGCCAGTTGGTGGCTTGTATGCCCCCCTACAACCCCTCGCCGCAGGTGTTCTCCACTAGC
Organism: Schistocerca gregaria; assembly: GCF_023897955.1. Taxonomy (NCBI): domain Eukaryota; kingdom Metazoa; phylum Arthropoda; class Insecta; order Orthoptera; family Acrididae; genus Schistocerca; species Schistocerca gregaria. Next base: position 654,426,824 of record NC_064931.1, on the reverse strand, counting down.
CAATCGCAAAGCTTCTTGTAGAAGTTACAACGGCAGCCAATCAGCGACGAGGTGCCACGGCTCCGCCCTTTTTCGGGCAAAGTCCGGAAGAAGGGGGAGTCCCGACAATTTAAAATACGGGTTTTGCGTTAGTATTTAGATCATTCCTGGACAAACACAGTTGACGAAAATTTAAAGTCGATATTTCAGAATTAAGATCATAGCGTGAATGACTAAAACCCAGAAACATTAAATTGAAACATGTTATCCATCTTAAACAAAATAAAAACTGGTGAGTTTGTAAGATAGCATCTATCCACCGACAATAATAATTATTTTATTACTGCGGGTGTCGTTTTCTACGAATCCGAATACCAACGCCTTCAGCATGTACCGGTTTTATACATCTACATCTACATCCACATCCATACTCCGCAAGCCACCCAACGGTGTGTAGCAGAGGGCACTTTACGTGCCACTGTCATTACCTCCCTTTTCTGTTCCAGTCGCGTATGGTTCGCGGGAAGAACGACTGTCTGAAAGCCTCCGTGCGCGCTCGAATCTCTCTAATTCTAGATTCGTGATCTCCACGGGAGGTATAAGTAGGGTGAAGCAGTATATTCGATACCTCATCCACAAACGCACCCTCTCGAAACCTGGCGAGCAAGCTATACCGCGATGCAGAGCGCCTCTCTTGCAGAGTCTGCCACTTGAGTTTGTTAAACATCTCCGTAACGCTATCACGGTTACCAAATAACCCTGTGACGCAACGCGCCGTTCTTCTTTGGATCTTCTCTATCTCCTCCATCAACCCGATCTGGTACGGATCCCACATTGATGAGCAATACTCAAGTATACGTCGAACGAGTGTTTTGTAAGCCACCTCCTTTGTTGATGGACTACATTTTCTAAGGACTCTCCCAATGAATCTCAACCTGGTACCCGCCTTACCAACAATTAATTTTATATGGTCATTCCATTTCAAATCGTTCCGCACGGATACTCCCAGATATTTAACAGAAGTAACTGCTACCAGTGTTTGTTCCGCTATCATATTATCATACAATAAAGGATCCTTCTTTCTATGTATTCGCAATACATTACATTTGTCTATGTTAAGGGTCAGTTGCCACTCCCTGCACCAAGTGCCTATCCGCTGCAGATCTTCCTGCATTTCGCTACAATTTTCTAATGCTGCAACTTCTCTGTATACTACAGCATCATCCGCGAAAATCCGCATGGAACTTCCGACACTATCTACTAGGTCATTTATATATATTGTGAAAAGCAATGGCCCCATAACACTCCTGTTCGGCACTTCGAACGTTATTAGCCTTCTGAAAGTCTTCTCTGGGTTATCGGGTTTACTTTCCTGACTCTTAAGCGTATTTTCCTATTTGTGTGTATTAACTTCTGCGATGATCCAACATGGATCCTGTTGGCGGGCCGATTCCCGTCTCCCCGTATCGAGCTCTAGCCTGACAGAGTTGTGGTTGCTCGACTGTAGTTCCATCTCCTTGAGTAAACCTTAATGATTCTTACAATGCCTTGTTACAGTTTCTGGTACTTCTGCCGTAGCAAATCGTAAAGGCTTGATCAAAAAGATGGAACTGCAATCGCTCTACGGTGAGCAACCGCAGCCCTGTCTGGTCAGGGCTCAATACGGGGACTAGAATCGGTTCGCCAACAGGATCCCTGCAGGATCACCACAGACGTTAGTACACATTACAGAGAAAATACGCTTAAGATTCAGAACAGTAAACCCAATAAGCCAAAGAAGACTTTTCAGAAGGTAAATAACGTTCAAAGCATCGTCCAATGTCAGAGGACATTGATAAAGGCAGCCATAGTTACTATGACAAAGGAATGTGTCTAATGAGTGGAGTGTTTGGTGTGACTGAACCACAGTCTAACGTAAGACTGTGATTCAACTATGATACACAGACGTCCACTGCATACGACTGGCGATGGTATTCACACGAGCCACATGAATTAGCTTCTCATCTCTTGTCAAAACGGATAAAGGTAATTATCTTCAGAAGTCTCAGTTTTAACTTTAATCACAGTCGCCCTAAGTGCCGACAACTTTATATTAACGCCGTAGAAGTCAAACAAATATATTTGCATCTTTCGCAGAACTTAGTGTAGGCCCTACGTGAAAATGTCGATCTATGGAAGTTCAAGATCAAAGCAGTATCACAGATCCACTCACAATTGAGTGAGTGAGTGATTTTCTGATCAGATAAAGACAAAACTACCCCACCACCAATACGGTTATGCCTAGGTGAAGAACTGTATATAAATCAATATTAGTTATGATTGTTTTATTTTTAAAACTTAACTTAGTCCTTTCATTTTGTATCTCCTTCCCCTGTCATACGTCGAGATGTAGCTTCTCTGTTTAATACTTCGTAAGAGTTTCTTTAGAATTTTTCTGAAAATAAGTGGACAAAGCAAAGTACATAATGGTGTGAAAAGAAGGAATGTCTCCGAATACATAATTTCATTGATTCAAATTTCTTGTCTTACAACTATAGGCAGTATTTCACTTTTAGCTGTTTTCATGCCGGCAAATTCTTTCGCTTTAATTTTCGGTTACCGATGGTGCGGCACTAGTTTCCCTCATCGAAACGGAGTGAAATGTCATGTATACATCTCATTCCTTGCTGTATAGCCCAACAGTTATTTTTCATCCGAACAGTAATGATAAAAAGTGTCTCTCTCTCTCTCTCTCTCTCTCTCTCTCTCTCTATATATATATATATATATATATATATATATATATATATATCGCTTTCTCTCGAGTAGCGGTTCGCCGCCGTCGGGTGCTAGTCTTTTAAGGTGACGCCATCTAGGCAACTTACGTGTCGATGATGATGAGCCAACGCAACATCCAGCCCTGGAGAAAGAAAATACCCGACGCGGCCGGGAGTCGAACTCATGCCCCTTCGGTTGGCAACCAGCCATGCAGACCACGCAGCTACCGAAGGCTTTCAACTTCTTCTTTTTCGAATGCTGGTGATCTATCGTGATGAAAGAGCTGATTCTAACAGAGAAACTGCGCGTCTGTTGAAACAATCCCCTGCACCGTTGACGTCGTCGTAACCTAATACAGTAACGAAGATAAAATCTACTCTCTGCCGCAGATGGAACTTAGTTTTTGTCGTGCAAGATAGAAAGGAAAATCATCACCTCTGAGCGTCCACAACAACAAAGGGCGACCTTATCGGGAACCGAGCGAGGTGGAGCAGTGGTTCGACACTGGACTCGCATTCGGGAGGGCGACGGTTCAATTTCGCGTCCGGCCATCCTGATTTAGATTTTCCGTGATTTCCCTAAATCGCTCCAGGCAAATGCCGGGATGGTTCCTTCGAAAGGCCACGGCCGACTTCCTTCCCCATCCTTCCCTAATCCGATGAGACCGATGACCTCGCTGTCTGGTCTCCTTCCCCAAAACAATCCAATCCAACCCTTTATCGGGAGGCTAGGGGAGCGGTGTGGAAGTGCCCCCCCCCCTCCCCCTCTCCAAGCTCTCAGAGAAAGGAAATAATATATTGGAGTAAGTGTTTTTCTTTCAGGAACATTAACACGGTCGGAACCGGGGCATTTTTATGACTACTTACAAGTCGCCATTCGTCTTACAAAATATTAAAACTACTCCATACCTCCACATCTTGCCCGCCCCGCCCCCCCCCCCCCCCCCCTCCTTCTCTACAAACTATCGTATGGGTGCCCTTGACAATCATGGCTGAGGATTTTGCGAACAGTAGCAAGCATATAAAGGCAGTATGGAAAAATGAAACTAGATCTGCGAATTCAACCGCTGGAAACCGGACACCCCTATGTAATGTGGAATAGGTTATTTTCCTATGTTAAAAATATGGTTCGGATTGTTGTTATTCTGCATATTCCTATGTAAGATATAAATAACACTTATATTAAATATTCTCAATCTGGTAGTTTTATGTAATTAAAGCTTAAAAATCATTAAATAACAAGATCTGGTCACGCGATCGAAAAAACACTTATTGGCTGACGCTCTGGTGAGTCACAGACTAGGAGTAAGACAAAGTTATATGTGTATTACGGAGCGTTAGCCGAAGATACTAGGTTTTTACGTACTTTTCTGCGAACAGTTTACCTATTTAGTGGTGGAAAAAGCAATTACAATTTTTAAGTAACAATAGAAAGGAGTTTTGTCAACGCTGATGGTGGAAACCTGGCGAAAGTTCATGCATTTACATTCCACCAAATTAGAGCGAAAATATGTGCAAACGACGGACATTTCTTTTTGCTGCTACATCATTAAACTCGCTCAAAACTAAGAATTGTAAAACTTTTGAAAATGGGTCCGTATAATATTGTGGACTGTCTGTCGTGAGCTACCACCCAAAGCACAAACAAAGTGTAGTCTTGAATGAACTGTGACGGATCAACAGGGGACTGGCGTATTAGGGCACGTATTAAAATTCTGAAATACTGCACCGATGAAGGCTGCTTACTAGCCGAAATTTAGATTTTTTTAAATAAAGGACAACCGATTGTTGTGCTCCATCATTCTGTAATACAAATAAAACAATTATTCTTGGCAAAACTTAATGCGGCTTTTCTATGTATAAGATACTAAGCAAAGGCACTGCATATACCAGGCGGTCGGTGGCGCTACGGATAACGTATCCGACTGCAGATTAAGTGATCACACGTTTGAATCCAGGTAGGATCATGTATTTTAAAAAGTTTTACACGAAATTCGAATAGCGTTAGCAAGAACTGATTGTAACAGTCGTTTCGATGTGGGATGTATTCTATATAGCTTCGCCTCAGTCGTAATCTGAGAAATGGACAACAGGGAATAAATGTATTTACTTTGCGAACAGACAATTCACTTTTTTGGAAAGCATTACTAGTAGTGAATATATCACCATACGCCCACAGTACAAGGACGTATAGGACGGTGACGTCATACGGAGAGGTATAAAGCGTGTAAAACACGCACGTGAAAAACGTAGGGCTGTGATATTTGTAAGTGTAAACTAACTTTAGCTTCTGAGACAGACTAACTTCATCATTGTGTACGATGATGAAACAGCAAAAGGTTAAACAATGACGATCTTAGCTGGACAGTACGAAGATGAAAACATTTTTTCTAATAAAGTAGAAAATGTGTGGTCACATTAACTAGCAAAAATCTTTTAGAGCGTAATTAGTGTGAACAGTGACTGCTAAGTGCATATACACTGAAGAGCCAAAGGAACGAACACCCGCCTAATAACATGTTAAGGCCTCCGCGAGCACGCAGAAGTGCCGCAAAACGACGTGGCATGGGGTCGACTAATGTCTGAAGTAGTGGTGGAGGGAACTGACACCATGAATCCTGCAGGGCTCTCCATGAATCCGTAAGAGTACGAGGGGGGTGAGATCTCTTCTGAACAGCACGTTGCAAGGCATCCCAGATACGTTCAATAATGTTCGTGTCTGGGGTGTTTGGTGGACAGCGGAAGTGTTTAAACTCAGTAGAGGGTTCCTGGAACCACTCTGTAGCAGTTCTAGACGTGTGGAGTGTCGCATTGTCCCGCGGGAATTGCCCACGTCCGCCGGAATGCACAATGGAGATGAATGGATGCAGGTGATCAGACAGGATGACTACGTACGTGTCACCTGTCACAGTCGCTCCAACCGCACACACCCCAACACCATTACAGAGCCTCCATCAGCTCGAACAGCCCCTGCTGACATGCAGGATCCATGGATTCATGCGATTGTCTCAGTGCCCGTACACGTCCATCCGCTCGATACAATTTGAAACTAGACTCGTCCGACTGGGCAACATGTTACACTATGTGATCAAACGTACCCGGACCCTCCCAAAAACATACGTTTTTTATATTAGGTGCATTGTGCTGCCACCTACTGCCAGGTACCCCATATCAACGTCCTCCGTAGTCGTTAGATATCGTGAGAGAGCAGAATGGGGCGCTCCGCGAAAGTCACGGACTTCCAACGTGGTCCTGTGATTGGGCGTCACTTGTGTCATACGTCTGTACGCGAGATTTCCACACTCCTAAACATCCCTAGGTCCATTGTTTCCGATGTGATAGTGAAGTGGAAACGTGGAGGGACACGTACACCACAAAAGCCCACAGGCCGAACTCGTCTGTTGACTGACAGAGACGGCCGACAGTTAAAGAGTGGCGAAATGTGTAATAGGTAGACATCCATCCAGACCATCACACAGGAATCCCAAACTTCTTCAGGATCCACTGCAAGTACTATGACAGTTAGACGGGAGGTGAGACAACTTGGATTTCATGGTCGAGCGGCTGCACATAAGCCACGCATCACGCAGGTAGATGTCAAACGACGCCTCGCTTTGTGTAAGGAGCGTAAACATTGGACGATTGAACATTGGAAAAACGTTGTGTGGAGTGACGATTCACGGTACACAACATGGCGATCCGACATCAGTGTGTGGATATGGCGAAAGCCCGGTGAACGTCATCTGCCAGCGTGTGTAGTGCCAACAGCAAAATTCGGAGGCGGTGGTGTTATGGCGTGGTCGTGTTTTTCATGGAGGGGGCTTGCACCTCTTGTTTTGTGTGGCACCATCACAGCACAGGCCTACATTGATGTTTTAAGCACCTTTTTGCCTCCCACTGTTGAAGAGCAATTCGGGGATGGAGATTGCATCTTTCAACACGATCAAGTACCTGTTCATAATGCACGGTCTGTGGCGGACTGGTTACACAACAATAACGTCGCTGTAATGGGCTGGCCTGATCAGAGTCCTGACCTGAATCCTATTGCACACCTTTGGGATGTTTTGGTACGCCAGGTCTCACCGACCGACATCGATACCTCTTCTCAGTGCAGAATGCCGTGAAGAATGGGCTGCCTTTCCCCAAGAAACATTCCAGCACCTGATTGAACGTATAAATATGAGAGTGGAAGCTGTCATCAAGGCTAAGGATGGGCCAACACCATACTGAATTCCAGCATTACCGATGGAGGGCGCCACGAACTTGAACGCCATTTCAGTCAGGTGTCCGTATACTTTTGATCACATAGTGTACCAGTCATCAACAGTCCAATGTCGATGCTGACGGGGCCGGCCGCGGTGGTCTCGCGGTTCTAGGCGCGCAGTCCGGAACCGTGCGACTGCTACGGTCGCAGGTTCGAATCCTGCCTCGGGCATGGATGTGTGTGATGTCCTTAGGTTAGTTAGGTTTAAGTAGTTCTAAGTTCTAGGGGACTGATGACCACAGAAGTTGAGTCCCGTAGTGCTCAGAACCATTTGAACAATTTTTGATGCTGACGGGCTCAGGCGAGGCGTAAAGCTCTGTGTCGTGCAGTCATCAAGGGTACACGAGTGGGTCTTCGGCTCCGAAATCCCGTATCGATGTTGTTTCGTTTAATGGTTCATAAGCTGACACTTGTTGATGGTCCAGCACTGATATCTACAGCAGTTTGCGGAAGGGTTGCACTTCTGCTACGTTGAACGATTCTCTTCAGTCGTCTTGGGTCCCGTTCTTCCAGGACATTCTTCCGGCCGCAGCAATGTCGGAGATATGATGTTTTATCGGATTCCTGACATTCACGGTACACTCGTGAAATGGCCGTACAGGAAAGTCTTCACTCCATCGCTGCCTCGGAGACGCTGTGTCCCATCGTTCGTGCGCCGACTACAACACCACGTTGAAACTATCTTAAATCTTGATAACCTGCCATTGTAGCAGCAGTAACTGATATAAAAACTGCGCCAGATACTTGTTGTCTTACATAGGCGTTGCCGACCGCGGCGCCGTCTTCTGCCTGTTTACATACATCTGTATTTGAATACGCATGCCTATACCAGTTTCTTTGGCGCTTCAGTGTAAACAGCAAGGAAAACACAATTATATTCTTTTTCTGATCGGTGTGGTGAAGTTTTATAATTGTGATTTGGTTTTCATATGAGAGGGTTGTCGAGTAGTTTTACAAATAAGTTAAAATCTTATATCGGGTTAGATTCGAACCAGCGATCTACAGACATCATCTTACAAAATTCGAAGGTTTATTGCTCCAACAACTGAGCTACAGAATAATTGAGGTTTCTTTGCGTAAAATGACTATTTTCACTAGGTATTTAATTTCGTTGATTGAAGCTATCCTTTGTTGGAACAGTGGGGCAGCAAATCTCAGAGGTAAGTTAATGTTAACTTCACAGTGCAACACGTTTTTAGTTAAGTTACTGAACTTGGGTGTCGATGGGGAAGCAATTTGCCGGTACAGTACAATCACATTTTACGCATCTTCTCATACTCTGACACTCTCAAAAACGGCTTTTCAGAAGTTTTTATAGATGTATTTGTACACTATGACACTACATACCATTTGTAACCAATTTCCCGAAACGTAAATTCCAAAACAAGACATCACTGTGAATTAGCAGTATGACAGTACGAGCAGCAGCGAGCTAGCCAGTGACATGACAGGCATCACATGACTGGAATGGAGCGTTTTAGCGGGCTTTCAGATTATCTGAATTTCATTTCCGTTTTTATACAAGAATATCGAAATGCAAGAGGAAAAATGCACTTGTGTGTGAATTCCTAAGGGACTAAACTGCTGAGATCATCGGTCCCTAGACTTACACATTACTTTAACTCATGCTAACAACACACAAACCCATGAACGAGGGGGGACTCGAACCTTCGGCGGGAGGGATCGCGCAATCCGCGACGTGGCGCCCCAGACAGCGCGGCTAAGAAAAAGCCTGTTAGAGGCTGACTTTCAGCTCTTATTCTGGTTATATTGCATGACGAAGATCGATATGTGGAACCTTTCCTAAATCTTCGACATGTCTAGTTTTTGAATATTATATTTTAGTTGAAAAGGGGGAGAGACACGCGGTAATATTTAAGAGAAAGCATGATTCTTCTGCATTTTTTGAAAGGTGTCAGTTTTAAAGAGTCACGAAAGGCAGACCCTAATTCCATTATCAGTTTACTTTGCACAGTTTAAAGATACAATCATTGTTTACTTAAAGGCGGCTTTCCGTTGCTTTCCGATTGATTGTTTTGTCGTAGTAATGGCGAATGTAGATTGCCGCCATTCCCCTAATTGTGGTAAGCATGAACAAGACCTTTCACGACTATTACATAAGGAGCTAACACCATGCGTTTAATTTATTTGCTTTTGCGTCGTTATGCGCCGCATGCTCGCGTGTGCTGCGTTGACGGACCTCTGAACACTATTTCCATTTCACTGTTCATTGTTTTAGTGCTTACATCGGGGTTCCAGTCACATAGCCATTCGTTGTTGTGTACTCGTGTGAGCCAATCTTTGTGATATAATTAATTGCCTTGTACTTCTTTGAAAATATGCACCATTTACAGAATTGTGAGAAGTCCATAGTGATCAGCGCGCGTGCTTACTTTGAGGCAGAAAAGAACGCGGCACGATCACTTCCGCACCACAGCCAGCAAAGGGAACAAAGTGTCTTGGTATTAGTGAATATGCTGAAAAACTTGATGTCTTGTATCACCTAAAAAGAGTTCTGGTAGGCGACAGAAGCTCACATTGGGCGAATTTACACAGGGAATCATAAGGAGGAAAATTCTCGACTTCGATGTGGAAAAGTAGTTTCCATACCGGCAGCCGCACTGAAACGTTGTAAATACTGAAGTGGAAGACTTTCCTGATATGTGTCAAACAATCCTTTCGCTTGCTATTTGAAAACTGGACTTCAGATACAGAAACTTCAACAAAAAACACATGACGATGAAAAAAAAACCGAACAGCAGGGAAAAAAAAGACGAGTTCTTGCAAGACTATTTATTACACACCAGAGTGTTGGTGAGGTGCAAATCTTCCCGAAAGTTCAGACGGCAGGAGCAAAAAATGCCTTATGCATCATAAGATGTATACGATTATAACAGAGGAAGTGTTAAAGTGTGGAATGGCTGGAACGAAGGAATTTAATACACCGGCCGGATCTGGAAAAAGGATTGTAACGTGCCACATTAGGAATGAAGATGGGTTTGTGTAAAATGCGACTTACGTTTCGTTGGGAAAAAGTAAGTGTACATTATCACTCTGTAATGAATGCCAGACACTACGAAGGAAATTCGCGAAAAGCTACTAAACAGATCTGCGATTGTTATAGATCAAGCTCCATAGCATACGATGATAAATCCAGTACTACAAAATCCCTCTTTGAAATTGAAGAAGGCTCCTGTTACTGAATGGTTGGAAAGTAATAACGTACAGCTTCCGTCTAATGTCACGTCATACGACGAATTTTCTAAAGCCGGCATTCACGTGCGACCGCACTTCATATCACGGGAACGCCTTTTAGAAAGTGTATTACACTCAGTGGACAAGAAAAATAAACTTCTTTGGTAGCCTATGGCGCACTGCGAAACTACTGAATTTATCTGGACCTTTGTCAAGACCGAGGTAGCAACTGAAAACAAGAATTGTACGATAAGTGACATTTTGCATTTGTGCTGTTTCACTCTGGGAAGTGTGCCCCAAAATGTTTGGAGAAAGTCAGTAGTACAAACTTGAAAACAGATACGCACAAAGAGCGTGCCGTTTTCAAAGAGCAATAGAACCATCGCTGATTCATGTAGACGACCGTAATAGCAGCAATGAGATCTCAAATAGCAGCGGAAGCGATTAAGTCACGTTTTATTTCATTTATCATTCTTCTCTGCAAAATGTGAGATAATCGATTTTTCATTTACTGTTAAAATGTACAGTTCTTTTCATTGTCAATTTATCGAGAGCTGCTTTTATATCGAGCGTTCACTCGCAATTACCAATTTTATTGCTCTCTACTCGCAACAATAACCGCACACGGCAATGCTGCGTTGGAATGCTAGTAGGAAGTTGCCATTCTTCAGGTTATCGCGCATTACAATGGCTGCGCGCTGGTATGACAGTTACGCCCCACCACAGCTTCGCATGGGCTGCAGCTGCTAACACAATTGCTTTACAAAACTCGTAACTGCCAAACACAGAGATTATTCGTTAGTAATGGCATACGATGTAACCAACAGATATTCAAGCTTTATACCCTTACCTCCACCGCCGAAAAGTTATAACGGCAATCCCAAGCACAACGTTCGCGTTTGACATTGAAGTGATGAAATGGATACTCAAAAAGCAACGAAAAGCCCCTTGCCAACAGAAAAAGACTGTACCTTTCTACACTGCAAAGGAAATATTGCTCCTAATTGTGGCCTGGTTTCTACAGCTCCTCTAAGTTACCATTCGTCAAAAAACGCTCGAAAAAGAGGGCCTTTCTCTTAAATATTACCGCGTACGTAGCTCCTTTCCAACTAAAATTCACACACCAAATATCAGTAGACTTCGGTAAGGTACAACACACCAATGGTTGTCATGCGATGTAACCAGAATATAAGTTGAATGTCAGGGGTTAATCATTATGAAATGGATAATACTCATTAAATGTCAGCTGAGTAACAAATCCATTTCAACCCTTCCAAAGCAGCCCAAGTCAACTATTGGTGAGTGTTACGTGAAAACGCGAAGGAAAAACTGCAGCTAAACAAAGACCTGGACTACTGACGAACAGGAACCGTCGACCACTAAGGAGGTTGGTTGTAAAATAAATTATATGAAATCAGCAGAACGACTCACTCGGAGGGTTTCAAAGTGCTCCTAGCAGTCCAGATAGCACAGTGTCTGTACGTAGGTAGTTAAAAAGAATGGGTTACAATGGTTGGCAGCTCCCTGTAAGCCACGCATTTCTGTAGTCAACGCTAAGCTATACTTGAGGTGGGGTAAAACGCAATGCCATTGAGAGTGGATACTAGAAACGAGTGACTTGGAGTGATGAATCACGCTGCATCATGCAAAAATCCAATGGAAGGGTTTGCCGATTGCTTAGAGAACTTTGCCTGTCTACATGAGTAGTGCCAACAGTGAAAAGCCGTCATAAAGATGAAGGATGGACACACCCTATATTAATGTACACTAACAGATGACCGGATACTTTTCATCAAGTAGTGTATATCACGCGCAGGAACTACGAGGAGCTTAGAGAGATAGCGGCGCGTAAAGATTTATAAAAACAAGACTTTTTTTACCCTCGCTCTATATAACGCTGCAAATACATAATACTGGATCAAAGCAGCCCGCAATGTTCTGCACAGTTGTGTACGAGGTATAAATATAGATATACAGGGTCCAGTCACATTAATGTGACCCCCCGTCAAAAGACCTTTTACACCGCGGATGTGCGTAAAAGGAGTTACTGAAGGTCTGGGAGGTACAGACAGGGATGTGGGGCCACGAAAACTCCGGCGTCGTGTCTAGCTGTCGCTTTATCGGTTGAGGATCCATAGATTGATTAGTTGTTTAAAAGGGGGGGGGGGGTGGAGGGGAAGGGATCAAACTGCGAGGTCAACGGTCCCTGGTTCCCAGTAGAACAATTACCCAAGGGAAAGAAGAACACAAAGAAGACGTATGGCACAATAACAGGAGAAAGAAAGAAAGAACCAGAAAAACGACAGGAGGACAACAAACACTACAATGGACAAAACAGGACACAAAAACCACAAAGAGACGCAAAAAACAGGAGGAGGGGATTAAAAACAAGAAAGCAGATTAGCATGGCTCTGTGACCATGAGAATAAAAAAGGAGAAGCCAGCCACTCTGCAACACATTAAAACCTCCACCCTAAAACCCCTAGGGTGGAGGACACAGAGGGACAAAGGACATGCACTAAAACTCACATCAAATGATAAAAACCACCCTCACGAATAAAACGTAAAACTAAAGCTGCTGCTGAGGCATTGTCGCCCAACACCGAAGGAAGGGTGCTGGGAAAGCTAAAAGTCCGCCGCAGAGCGGCTAAAAGTGGGCAGTCCAGCAAGAGGTGGACGACTGTCATTACGGAGCCACGCCGATACTGATGTGGATCCTCGCGACGGAGGAGGAAACCATGTGTGAGCCACGTATGGCCAATGCGGAGTCGACAAAGGGCAACTGATTTCCTGCGACGAGCCCGCAGGGAAGACTTCCACACATTCGCAGTCTCCTTAATGACACACAGTTTGTTGTGCATACTGTTATGCCACTCCGTCTCTCAAAGCCGAAAAACCATGCGGCGTACCACAGAACACTGGCCAGTTTCAGAGATGCCCATCTCCAGGAGCAGTTTCCGTGTAGCTTGTTTAGCAGCCTGTCAGCAAGTTCGTTGCCTGGGATTCCGAATGTCCTGGGGCCCACACAAACGCCACTAAACAACTGGACCCTTCCAGGGCAGATATGGACTCCTGGATGTTCGCTACCAAAGGATGGCGAGGGCAGCACTGGTCGATAGCTTGTAAGCTGGTCAGGGAGTCAGAACAGAGAAGAAACGACTCATAAGAACAGGAACGGATGTTCTGGAGTGCAAGAGATACGGCCACAAGCTCTGCAGTAAATACACTACAGCGAGCAGGCAAAGAATGCTCTTCAATATGGCCTCTGTGGACATAGGTGAAGCCAACATTACCATCAGCAATCGAGCCATCGGTGTAAACAACGTTAGAGCCCCGGAACACGTCAAGAATCGAGAGGAACTGACAGCAAAAAACCGACGGTGTAACGGAGTCCTTAGGGCCAAGCAAAAGGTCCAGACGAAGCTTCGTCCGAGGTGTACACCATGGTGGAGTAGTTGCACGGACCTCAAGTAGAGGTGGTAAAGGGAAGGACTCCAGTTCGGAGAGAAGGGATCGCACGCGAACCGCAATCGTGAGCCCTGGCCTGGGCCTCCCAAGCGGGAGATGAACTGCCGCGGGTGGGAAGAGGAGACGATAATTCGGATGCTCAGGAGAACTACGAATGTGTGCAACATAACTGGTGAGCACTTGTGCACGTTGGATCTGCAATTGGGGGGGGGGGGGTCTCCGGCCTCAACCAGGACGCTGGTCACCGGACTCGTTTTAAAGCCTGTCGCTAGGCGAACGCTACAGTGGTGCACTGGGTCGAGGAAACATAACGCTGAGAGCGCCGCCGACCCGTAATCCACACTCCCACAGTCATCGCGGGATTGAACAAGGGCTCTGTAGAGCTGCAGCAGCGTAGAGTGATCTGCATCCCAGTTGGTGTTGCTCAGGCAGCGCGGAGCATTGAGATGCTGCCTGCACTCCCGCTTAAGCTGACGAAGGTGAGGTAGCCAAGTCGATTGGGCGTCGAAAACCAGTCCTAAGAATCGATACGTCTCCACTACAGTGAGTGGATCACCGTTACGATAAAGATCAGGTTCCGGATGAACGTTACGGCGGCGACAGAAGTGCATGAAACACGGCTTCGCGGCTGAAAATTGGAAGCCGTGGGCTAGGGCCCATGACTGCACCTTGTGAATGACTCCCTGTAGGCGCCGCTCAGCAACACCAGTACTGGGGAAGCAATACAAAATGCAGAACTCATCCGCATGCAGAAAAGGGGAGACAGACGGCCCTACAGCTGCTGCTAGGCCGTTGATGGCCACTAAAAAGTAGGGATACACTCAATACGGAACGAACGTCATTCTCCTGGATACAGAGGGAACTATGGGAGGCACCAACTTGGACACAGTAAGTACGGAGCGACAGGAAGTTTTGGATAAAAATCGGGAGCGGGCCCCAGAGACCTCACTCATACAATGTGGCAAGATATCATGTCGGCTGGTCGTGTCGTATGCTTTGCGTAAGTCAAAAAAGACGGCCACCAGGTGCTGGCATCTGGAAAAGGCTGTTCGGATGGCAGACTCGAGGACACAAGAATATCAGTGGCAGAGCGACCCTGGCGGCAGCCGCCCTGACATGGAGCCAGTAGGCCACGTGACTCCAGGACCCAACCCACACAGACCATACGTGACACACCATACGTTCCAGTAGCTTACGGGCAACGGTGGTGAGGCTGATGGGGCAGATAGCTATCCACACTAAGCAGATTTTTACCGGGTTTTAGCACCGTAATGATGGTGCTCTCCCACCATTGCGATGGTAAGACGCCATTGAACCGCATTCGGTTGAAAATGACAGAGAGACGTTTAATCATCTGAGTATGGACCGATCTGTGTCGGGGCAATGTGCAAGGGTGCTGAGGAGCCCCCACTCCGTAAAGGGGGCGTTATAGGGTTCACTGTGACTTTCCTTTTCATCCGCCGTTTGAGGGTGCGGAAGGCTGGGGGTTGTTCTCCGACACCGAGGCTCGAGTATAGTGCTCAGCAAAGTATTCGGTTATTGCGTTTGCGTCGGTAGAGAGTACGCCATTGATGTTAACTCCAGGGACACCTGTTGGGCTCTGGTACCCAAAAAGACGTCTGATCTTCGTCCAGACTTGGTAAGGTGACGTATGGCACCCAATGATCGACACCTACCTCTCCCAACACTCCTGTTTCCGTCGTTTTACAAGCAGAACAACACGGGCACGGAGCCGCCTAAAAGCTATTAGGTGCTCTACGGAAGGGCGCCGCTTATGTCACTGTAGATCTCGCCGACGCTCTTTAATTGCCTCAGCGACTTCCGGCGACCGCCCTAGAGAACGAGGGATCGCGTTTTCCTCATGCTGAAATTATCGTTGTGGTGACCTGCTCAACCACAACATCGCATGTGAGGGAGATTCAATCGTGACAGCAGAGGTGAAGGCTACCCAGTCTGCCTTGTTTAAAGCCCATCTGGGTAGGCGTTCGTGGGCATGAGGCCGGGGGAGTGACAGGAAGATGTGAAGTCGTCACTACCACAAGGCTCGTCATGTGCTCTCCAGTGGATATCTGGGAGGAGTCTTGGGCTGCAAATTGATAAATAAATTGCCGAGTAACTACCATGTGCCACCATGAAATGTGGGGCGGCCCCAGTATTTAAGGGGCAGAGGTCGAGTTGGGACTGTAAATTTTCGACATCTCTGCCACGGCCAGTAAGCATGGTGCTACACCACAAGGGACTATGGGCGTTAAAATCTCTCAAAAGTAGGAAAGGTTTAGGGAGTTGATCAATCAGTGCAAGCCAATACGTTCAGGGGTACTGCACCATCTGGATGGAGATGTACACTGCAGACAGGTATTTCCTGTGTCGTTCGTATCCTGACAGCCACAGCTTCAAGAGGGGTTTGAAGAGGCACAGGTTCACTACATACCGAGTTCAGGACATGAACGCAAGCTCCACCTGACAATCTATTATATTCGCTACGGTTCTTGTAATATCCCATGTAGCGGCGACGGGCAGGGGTCCGCATTGGCGGAAACCACGTTTCCTCGAGAGCAATGCAGAAAGCAGGTGTAAAGCTTAACAGTTGCCGTAGCTCAGCCAGGTGGTGGAATAAACCGCCGCAATTCCACTGGAGGATGAAGTGATCGTGAGACTGGGAAGGCATGAAACACTCAATGAGGCAGTCTACGACTCAGGGTCACCTGCTGCCACCGACTTACTTCCCGAACAGGCTATATCCATTGTGTCTGGCAAGATCTACGTCCTCAGCAGACGCCAGAATCTTCACCTCATCCTCAACAGCAGACGCCGACCTTGTACGCAGCGGTGGTGTGCGTGCCACCGCAATTCCCTTCGTCTTGGGATCTTCTTTCTGGATTTCTCTGGCTGATCCATGGTTTTCTCTGGCTGGGAGGGCTTCACTAATTCAGTCTCTGGGACAGAGGATGATCGTGAATCCCCACGAGCAGCTGCTTTTGGGCACTTCGGTCACTGGTGGGTGTCATCTTTCCCACAAGCAGAGACCTGGGAACGGAGAGACCCAAGAGACACCTTCCTAGCGAGATGAGCCAAAGAAGACTTACGCTTCTCCAGCTGAGAAGTGGGGACTGGTGTCCCCGATGGTTGGGGGGACAGTGCTCCAGCAGTGCTCCAGAGGTAGGTGGTGTGGGAGCAACAGGAAGGGAAGTGCCCCCCACCATCAAGGGGGCAGGTGTAGGCTTCTGGCTCCGAGAGCCGACTGGAACTCGCGGAACTGATAGGGCTACTACAATGGTTCTCGTAGCGGCGGCACAAGAGGTGGTCATAGCCACAGGATGTAGGCGCTCAAATTTTCTCTTGGCCTCAGTGTAGGTCAGTCGGTCCACTGTCTTGTATTCCATGATTTCCCTTTCTCGCTGTAAAATCCTGTGGTTTGGTGAGCAAGGGGAATGATGCTCTCCGCAGTTGACACAGATGGGAGGTGGAGCATATGGAGTATTGAGATGGGATGGACGTCCACAATCTCGACATGTGATGCTGGAAGTACAGCAGGAAGACTTATGCCTGAGAAGGAAGACATATGCCTGAACCTCCAGCACTGTGCGGCTGGTCCTGGCAGAGGTTCGAGTCCTCCCTCTGGCATGTGTGTGTGTGTGTGTGTGTGTGTGTGTGTGTGTGTGTGTGTGTGTGTTTGTCCTTACGATAATTTAGGTTAAGTAGTGTGTAAGCTTAGGGACTGATGACCTTAGCAGTAAAGTCCCATAAGATTTCACACACATTTGAACATTTTGAACCTCCAGCACTTAAAGCACCACACTGGGGGAGGGATATATGGCTTGACATCACAGCAGGGGGGGAGGGATATATGGCTTGACATCACAGCAGGAGACTATCACCTTCACCTTTTTAGGTAATGTGTCACCCTCGAAGGCCAAGATGAAGGCACCGGTGGCAACCTGATTATCCCTTGAACCCCGACTGACGCGCCCGATGAAATGAACTCCTCATCATTCTAAGTTGGTGCACAGCTTGTCGTAGGACTGCAAAAGAAGGTCCCTGTGGAATATAATTCCCTGGACTATATTTAAGCTCTTATGAGGCCTGATGGTAACAGAAACATCCCCCAGCTTGTCACAAGCGGGTAATGCCCGTGACTGGGCAGAGGATGCCATTTTTATCAAGACTGACCCTGACCGCATTTTGGACAAGCCCTCCACCTCCCCAAACTTGTCCTCTAAATGCTCTAAAAAAGACTGGGACCTCATTGAAACAAAGGAATCCCCATCAGCTCTCGTACATACGAGGTACTGGGGCGAATAAGGTTTGCTGGCATCCTTAGCCTGGCCAATGGTGTGGCCAGGGAGGGGAACGATTTAGGATCATACTTCCTTGCATTGTACTGAGACTTGGAAACTTAGAGACTGCTGGCGTTTGTTCACCAGCAAGTGATGACGTGGTACGCTTCATCGCGCGTCATCCGCCCTAATGCCACCCACTCTGACCAAGGTTCCTCCTCATAGGCGCCACCCAGTCGCAGATAATGCCACCTTGGAGGATGGCCATTGCCTGGAGTCCAGATGCCCCAGGGTGATGAGCATCTCCTTGGCATACGTGGGGATTTAACGGCGCAGGCATCAGCAGAGGGGATCCCTGCGTAGTCAGGAGGCTAAAACCAACAGGGTATATGGCGGCCCCACCACAACGGACTGAATACCATGCTGGATATGATGTGCAAAGAATTCCACGGTCATCGTCAGCGCAGAAAATGACACTGCGTAGTGAGTGGAGGAAACCGCACACAGGATGGTGTCCTCGCTCAAGAGATGGAGGATGAGCGGGACTTCAACACGACGACGAGAAAGCAGGCTAAAGATTTCAATACACGATGGATACGATGTACCATGTAAGGCGCCCATCCCCAATTGGCTCGCTGTTCGGGAAAATTTTGAAAAATGGAGGTCAAATCCTACAGGGGACCATCACATAACGGCCAAAAGGTGTGAGACTCCTTTTAGTCGCCTCTTACAACAGGCAGGAATACCTCGGGCCTATTCTACCCGCAGGCCTGAAGGGGGGCGGGGGGGGGAGGGGGGGAACTCCATAGAGTGAACAGCCGAGGTAGTCCCAAATATTGTCGATTGGGTTTAAATTCTGGAAGTTTGATGGCCTGGAGAGTACTGTAAACTTACACTGTAGCTTTTCGAAACACGTACGTACACGGCGAGCAGTGTGACACGTTGCATTGTTCTGCTGGTAGATGCCATCGTCCCGAGGAGAAACATACTGCATGTAGAGGTGGACATAGTCTCCAACGATAGATATATACTTCTGTTGATCCACTGTGCCTTCCAGAATGACAAGATTACCCAGGAAATACCACAACAACATTCCCCAGACCATAATGCTGCCACGTCTAGCCTGGACCCTTCCGACGATTGCTGTAGGGTGTTTGCTTTCTGCTCGATGGAGCATAAAATGTGATTCGCCTGAAAGGGCTACCTGTTGCCATTCAGTGGGCGTCCAGTTGCGGAACTGACGAGCAAATTCCACCCTTCGTTGCCAATGAACAGCAGTCTGCAGCCGTACATAAAACAGGAGCCTGCTGCAGAGATCCATATTAAGCAACTTTCGCAGAACGGACCTTGAGGAGACACTGTTGGTAGCCCCTTGGTTCATCTCAACAGATGCAAGTTTATTAGCCCGTACGCATCTCCGCAGCCGTCGTTCACCCCAGTCACCTTTGGCCTGTGGCGCACCAGAGTTGCCTCGGCGCCGGTTGTGGATAGCGCCAATTTTCAATGCACGATATACTTAAACCACGACAGCACGCGAACAGTTTACAAACTCTGCCGTTTCGGAAATGCTTCTGACCTTGTCCCGAAATCCAATGATCATGCCCTTTCGGACGTCATATAATTACCTCCATTTCCGCATAACGCCAGCGACTGCACTGTTTTCCGCATCCCTCCCGACACGCTTTATATAACCTCCACTGCTAGTGCTGGCACCTGCCGTCTGTGAGTGGTTATTGCAGGATGACGTCGAACATAGGCAGTGGTCACATTCATGTAACTGGATCGTATACAAATATAAAGTAAACACATGACGTATTTGGTTGTTTTACAACTGGCCTAAAAGCTACTGTAACATTTGTCCACTCTCTGTATCTGTATCCTACTTATTTATGAAAAATATTGAAAAAAGGACTAATGCAAAGGCCATTTTCATCCAGAGGGGAACGACTTATATTTAACAGGAATATGACAGCAAAGTTACAGCTAACGACTTATTGTTTAACAGGAATATTAAAATAAGCTCCAGATAACATATAGCGATGTCTACAGGAAAACTAAAATAATCACTGTACTGATAAGCACTTGATGTCTTTTATTTGTTCCTGGAAACGTAACCGAAGATTAAAGCTGCACCGATTTATGATTCCTTACATAATGTTTGTTTTTGTGCCCTTTTTATAGTTATTATTCGTGAATGATATCTGTAGCAGAAATACAGGAGTGTCATATGCATTGGATAAATATTATGAAACCATCTGCATCACAGAGGAGAATGATTATCAAACACTTAGAGCACTTTACGCTTCCTATTTCACATCAAAGTATCACTTCCTTGCCACTTAGTGCTTTCTTCGCTGCATCATATATTCAGACAAATGGCGTTTTCTGTGACAGCCTCAATTTTTTCACATTTATGATACAAAGGAAAATTTCAATTTAACAGCTTCAACATCTTTTTTCACGTATCTAATGAGATTACTTAGTCTTCCATTTTACCAGGTTTTTTCGCGTTTTGTTCCTTCAGTTTATTTAAAAACTTTAATCCTCCCTTTGTTGTTTCCTCTCCATGTTAACTTACATTTTGAATCGATTAAGTAATTTTTTTACATCCAGCTGCAATTTCGTTTACCTAAAACGTTTCTATAAGGAGAAGTTGTTTAGCTATTCCATGGTTTTATGTTTACTACACTACACAGAAGCATACATCACAGAAAATTCTGTGCAAGACGTGTGTACAGATCGCCAACGCTTGAACAATACGACATCGGCGGCTTGAAGCGGAGTATGGCAAGGTCTGTTTTTGTTTCAACATTGCACCATGTGAAATATTTAAGTGCTACCTGGAAATCACAAAGGCCTCCTGCGGAACAAGGTCGCTCTGTCTGCGGGTACTGTTTCCTTCTTTCAAAATAGCGACTTCCCGTTTAATTTACTGTGTCATATTTAATTGGAGTAAACTGAAATAGTAAACTGCATGGTGATATTTTATTGTTAATACATCATACGGATTAACTTTGTACAAGTTTATTGTTTTTTATTAATATTTATCTTGACTCGTCCCATATTTCTCGAGGTTTTCCTTCTTGAAGGGCAATCTGCGGAACACGATTGAGTGAATGAATAGAAGATTGAATTAATAGTTTCCTTAGACTGCACTGGAGTTGTTTATCGACATAGAGGCCCCTTACACACAAAGCGTTTTCAAGCCTATCACGTGCCAACACTGAATATGCGAGGGACGTTCAATAAGTAATGCAACATTTTTTTCTCCGCTAATTTTGGTTGAAAAAAATGCGAAATTTACTGTGGGGACATCGTGGAATATTCCCGCTTCTGTACATATAGTTTCATGAAGTGTCTATAGGTGACGGTGCTATACGCAGCCTTCAAAATGGTATCTGTAAAGGAAGAGAGCTCTCACCGAGTTTCTTTTGGCGGAAAACCACAGCATCGCAGATATTCATAGGCGCTTGCAGAATGTCTACGGAGACCTGGCAGTGAACAAAAGCGCGGTGAATAGTTGGGCGAGGCGTCTGTCATCATCGCAACAATGCCTTGCAAACCCGTCCGAAATTCTGCGTTCCCGCCGGCCGCACACAGCTGTGACTCCTGCAACGTTGGAACGTGCGGACACCCTCATTCTAGATGATGGACCGATCAAAATCAATCACCTCGCTGCTCAACTGGACGTCTCTGTTGGTAGTGCTAACACATCCGTCCACCAGTTGGGGTAACACCAAGGCGTGTGCCCACTGGCTTCTTCGCCGCCTTGCAGGAGAGCAATAAATGCAGCAGAATTGCTTGCGCGTGCTCGTTACAATTTTTATCGAACGTCGTCACAGGCGATGAAACATAGGTCCATCACCGCAAGCCGGAAACAAGACGACAATCCATGAAATGATGCCACACCATGTCTCCTCCGAAGAAAAAGTTCAAAGCTGCGCCGTCAGCCGCCAAAGCTATGGTGACGCTCTTAGGAATCTAAAGGGGTTATTCTGTTTGATGCCCTCCCTCATGGTGCAACGATCAACCCTAAAGCGTATTGTGCTACCTCTCAGGCAATTGAAGGAACGACTTCAGCGTGTTTGTCGCCACAGAAATGCAAACGAACTTCTCCTTTTCCATGACAACGCGAGGCCTCACACAAGTCTGTGCACTTGAGAGGAGCTCACAAAACATCACTACACTGTTCTTCCCCATCCATCCTACAGCCCTGATGTCGCACCTTCCGACTTCCATCTGTTTGGCCCAATGAAGAATGCACTCCGTGGGTGAGGGGGACGTTATTGATGCAGCACGACGTTGGCTCCAGCGTCGACTAGTAGAGTGGTACCATGCGGTCATACGGGCTCTCCTAGTAAGATGGGTCAAGGCGGTCGCACTGAAAGCTAATTATATTGAAAAATTGGGTTTTGAGCCAAAAGAGTGGGGAATAATATGGCGTATTGGAATCCTGAACAAAACCAAGCTGCTTTCAGAAAAAAATGTGCTGCATTACTTAGTGAATGCCCCTCGTATTAGCTCAACGCATACCTTTTGTACTACACCGCTTTTCATAACTCGAGATAAAATCACAAGAATTACGATAACTAAAAAAGTTACATGTCCAATGTGATTTAACTCAGCCGAAGTGCTGAACAAAAGACACAGCTAGCCGGCCGCTCTCTGTAGCCGAGCGGTTCTAGGCGCTTCAGCCCGGAACCGCGCTGCTGCTACGGTCGCAGGTTCGAATCCTGCCTCGGGCATGGATGTGTGTGATGTCCTTAGGTTAGTTAGGTTTAAGTTGTTATAAGTTCTAGGGGACTGATGACCTCAGAAGTTAAGTCGCATAGCGCTCAGAGCCATTTGAACCATTTTTTTGAAATGACACAGCTTGAAGAAAACATTAAAAGAAAACATGAAAGCAGTTCTCGAAAAACAATTTATGGTCAACAACAAAATAGATGTCCAATTTGTTTCAACACGGATAACACCAGTACAGGTGCAGAACAAAAAAATGGCTCCGAGCACTATGGGACTTAACTTCTGAGGTCATCAGTCCCCTAGAACTTAGAACTACTTAAACCAAACTAACCTAAAGACATCACACACATCCCTGCCCGAGGCAGGATTCGAACCTGCGACCATAGCAGTCGCGCGGTTCGGCCACCCCGGTTGGCGGTGCAGAGCATCTGTACAGCACTTACAGCGAAGTGCGAGGTTGTCAATGATTGCAACTATGGGCTCCACAGAAAATGTGTGCCCGCATCTCGTGGCCGTGCGATAGCGTTCTCGCTTCCCACGCCCGGGTTCCCGGGTTCGATTCCCGGCGGGGTCAGGGATTTTCTCTGCCTCGTAATGCCTGAGTGTTGTGTGATGTCCTTAGGTTAGTTAGGTATAAGTAGTTCTAAGTCCTAGGGGACTGATGACCATAGATGTTAAGTCCCATAGTGCTCAGAGCCATTTGAATCATTTGAACCAGAAAATGTGAACCATTCTTCTCGCAAAGCTCTTCTCGTGACGAGAGGGGCCGTGGGAATAAGAACTGAGAGCATCCAAAGATGTCAAATGATGTATGCACTATGCATGCGCGGCTGTATATGCATTACTAGAATCTGAATATTTGATGACGATCCGTGCTACCGCGGAAAACATTAACATGTTTCTATCGCATTCTGGTCAGGGGTAAAACTGGCCATTCTTCATTCGGAGTTAAGTGCCGTTGAAGATGATTGTGCTAGGAACTCCGTGGAGGCATACACATCAAAATGGGATGTGATATATTTTGTCCGACTTACAATATATGGGACGGTAAATTTTGCCAAAAAGCTGCTTCCGTACACACAGCAAAAGCCGTCGCAATAAGGGAAGCCCTTCGTTGTGGCCGACAGTGTGATACATTATCACAGAATCCAAGAGCATTCTGACGAACCTTAAAAATTGGAATAATAATTAGTTAAATCAGATACTATTTCAGAATGAGATTTTCCCTCTGCAGCGGAGTGTGCGCTGATATGAAACTTCCTGGCAGATTAAAACTGTGTGCCCGACCGAGACTCGAACTCGGGATCTTTGCCCTTCGCGGGCAAGTGCTCTACCAACTGAGCTACCGAAGCATGACTCACGCCCGGTACTCACAGCTTCACTTCAGCCAGTATTCGTCTCCTACCTTCCAAACTTTACAGAAGCTATCCTGCGAACCTTGCAGAACTAGCACTCCCGAAAAAAGGATACTGCGGACACATGGCTTAGCCACAGCCTGGGGGATGTTTCCAGAATGAGATTTTCACTCTGCAGCGGAGTGTGCGCTGATATGAAACTTCCTGGCAGATTAAAACTGTGTGCCCGACCGAGACTCGAACTCGGGACCTTTGCCTTTCGCGTGCAAGTGCTCTACCGAGTTCCGAGTCTCGGTCGGGCACACAGTTTTGATCTGCCAGGAGGTTTCATATCAGCGCACACTCCGCTGCAGAGTAAAAATCTCATTCTGGAAATATCCCCAAGGCTGTGGCTAAGCCATGTCTCCGCAGTATCCTTTCTTTCAGGAGTGCTAGTTCTGCAAGGTTCGCAGGAGAGCTTCTGTAAAGTTTGGAAGGTAGGAGACGGATACTGGCAGAAGTGAAGCTGTGAGTACCGGGCGTGAGTCGTGCTTCGGTAGCTCAGTTGGTAGAGCACTTGCCCGCGAAAGGCAAAGGTTCCGAGTTCGAGTCTCGGTCGGGCACACAGTTTTAATCTGCCAGGAAGTTTCAGATATTATTTGATATTTTAAATAATACCGTATAATTTGCCAACTTCACAGGACGACCCTCCTCCTACCACGCCGTAGATGAACTGACAAATGATTCAGTTTAAGTAGGAATCTTCATAAACCAACATAAAGAAAAAAGTTCCTTTCACAGTCAATAGAAAGGTGCAATCCGACAAGAATTCAAAGTCATTACGTTGGTGCAATACAGGTAAACGATTTCATTCCAGAAGGAGCCAAAGCTCGACAAAGTACGTCATGGTCGACATAACGCCCTCACCCAACCAGATATTCCAAACCAGCTTTGCTTTCCAAAACAACAGAGTAAGTTTCCTCACAATGATCAACCGTCTGGGAATCAATCACTACAATCTTTCTTCCAATCTCCACCACATGAACTTAACAAAACTCCCATCACGAATTTTTCGTTTCTTTTATTCAAATAAAGCATCAACTCCGTAAACCGACGCCAACTCTAATGGCTATGAATGATATCCAGATCTACAGAGCAGTCGGTGATTTCCTAAGGAGAGACACAACAGAATACAACTACCTCAATCCAGCAACACTTACTTTCTTAAACAATATTACCTTTAATGTTTCACAAGCGAATTTGTTCTTTGGTTGCACAATGTGATGACTATTTCTGTATGACTATATTTCTGTTACAAGTTCAGTAAGTCTCTAAACGTTAATACTTTCGTCATCTGACTTATTTTATTCTTTCTGAATATACTCCAGTCAATGAGATTCCGACCCTTACAGTACAACCATACGTCGGCGATATTTTACGCCACGTTTGTTGCTCTTAATGGCAAATAATCCCGGACTTACATTTCAGCAAGATAATGCCCGCCCGCACACGGCGATAGTTTCTACTGCTTGTCTTCCTGTTTGCCAAACCCTACCCCGCTCGGGTTTTTGACGATGTAACGCGTCAGTTGGACAGGTTTGGCACGACATCCCTCAGGATCAATTAATGCCAAGCCCAATAACTTCTTTCATAGGGGCTAGATGTGGGCCAACGTGTTATTGACCTGCTCCATTTGTGAAGCTCTTTTTCTTGAATAAATCGTACAATTTTTCTGAAATTGTAATCATTCGAGTGTATAAGTACATCAAATCTACAGATTTCCGTCCCATTCGAATTATTTCGTCTTTGTGTGTGTGTGTGTGTGTGTGTGTGTGTGTGTGTGTGTCTGGATTACGGCATATTGTTACCGCTATTACGTGAAAAGTAAGAGCTACAATGCTTTCATAACCCCTTCTACAGAGTGGGAAAAGGCGAAAGGGGAAGGGAGAGGGTTGCGCCCTTACGAAGGTAAGGAAGTAAGTAGAAGTGCAAACATTATGCCTTGATATCGAATGTTTCAGATTGCTTATGATTGTTAGAAAAGTCGGTTCATGATGTTTGGTTTGTGGGGCACTGAACTGCACGGTCATCAGAACCTGTGCAAAGTCCCAATTTTGACAGAGTCCAATTTTTTCACAATCCAATCTAGCACTGTCACGAATGATGATGATTAAATGAAACACCCAGTTCCCGGGCAGAGAAAATCCCCAACCCGGCCGGAAATAGATCCCGGGACCCTGTGACCCAGAGGCAGCAACGCTAGCCATTACACCAGCAGCTGCGGACGGGAAAAGTCGGTTTTTGAAATATCAACAAGCAATGGATTAACCGTTAAGTGTTTGTGTGTTCGAGGATTTTATATAAAACTCCAAATAATGGAATGATATACTGGCTTTTAAGATTTGTAATTTGTCTAAAACTCATGTTTATTTCGTAAAGTTGGATATGATACTGGAAATTAAGATTACTGTTGCCTTTGTATTCTCACCATATGTGTAATTTAGGGCCTAGCAGAACTCTGATTGTGTGGATTAAGGGTGCCCCAACAATTATCTCTACTTTTATAACATACGACGGTGTTGCAAATCTCCGTATTTTAGACCTTGTACTAGACAGCCTAAGATTGCCGAAAAATGCTGCCGTACTATTATTTCCAATTTTAAATAATTTTACCCTCCTGCGTGAGAAATTCTGTTTTACAAAAATGAGACAATAAATCTGACACTCGCCAATTACGTTGGACAAAACATATTAGGAATTAGAAAAAAAAAATCTCATAAATTTGGCCCGTATTACTCTGTAAAATTACTGTGACGAAGATACTTTATGAGGTTTTATAAAATCTTTGACAGTGTTCTGGGACTTTTTATGATAAATCTTACAAAAGATGAAACGTGGTACTAGGTTTTACTCGTATGGTGTATTTAACAGTGTAACAAGAAAACAGTGGAAAAAATGTTTCAGGAATAACGTAATAATGCGCCATGCTACTACGCCGTTACGGCATAAATGTAAGAGGAGAAATGTTTGTTCCCGGTAATAAGAAGATGTGTGACAATGCAGTTGTAAAATGAGAATGCATCCAGTATCAGTACACAAACATCTGTGTTCCCTGAAAGCTAATACACAGTAAAATGTCTGATACATGAATCACGAAGTCCTTGTACAGAATTCTGGAATTGGCCTGTGTGCCACACATATGTTACACAGAGCCACTAGCAATATATTAAAGGGAAGAACATTTTATAATTCTTTCGTTTACATTTGAATTACAAACATTAAGCTAACCGACAACGGGCACTTACACAATTAATTGCCCATTTATGCGCCATGTCTGTTATAAGCAGATTATTTAACCTTTCCTCATTTTAAATGGAGATATACAAAAAGAAGCAAATAATACTGAGTTTGCTCAGTGGAATTTTGCAAGCACAGATGCACGGCAAGTTAGTTAATGTGAAATTTCAGAAGTAGATGTACCGTCGGGACTGTGGCTGAAATTCTTTCAGGTCTAAAGTATTTGTATAACTTCTTTTCCTAGTCAGTGAATAAACATTTAGTAAAGAATATTTTTCGTTGTAGAAGAGGCTGAGGTGGTTTCACTCGGACTTCTTGTCGGCTACACAAAATGTTATACGAGAGCACCCGTTACTAACCGTCGAAGCTACAAAATGTTATTGCTACTCTAGTCACTCGTATAATCTACAGTTGATCTTATCCATCCACACTTTCCATTCAGTTCAGCAATGTTTACTCTGTCGTTGAGGAAAGCGAAGTTCTTATCTGTTAGTATACTAATGAGATATTCACATCATCAGCGTATGTGGCACAAAAGACTTACATTTATTGTTACGTATTTTTTTAACATTTGCAATTATTGATTTAAAGTTTATTTCACACATTACATAAGATGGCTTTCTGTACCGACTTTACAGCAAAAGAAGTCTAAGAGAATATTCTGCATCATTCATCTGATACGAAACCATATTGCACGATAATTTCACCCAATATACACAAAGTAACAATTTGAAATACTCATTATTCATTAGTACTCAGATGATAACACACTGATCTGATTCGTCCGTGTATCGACAGAAGCAGCTGCAGAAGAGATGCCTCCATCCCAAGACCGCATGTCTGGCACCCCGGAAGACACATTAGGACACAGAAATGACACATCCTGTGATACAAATGGAAGTTCAGCACTTCGAACAGCGCTAGTTGCGTTTCATATGATAGCAGCCTGAAGTGGACATACTCGTCAATGCTACAGAAAAGCGAGTAGTAAAGGCTGACTTATAGCTGGCCAACTGTGGGAGGGGATGTAATAAAATCCTGCCAGAATTTTATTTATGTCAAAAACATCTAACTACAAACCTTCTACATTTAAATGTTCAGCTTTAACTTTTTTTCAACTTTTCGACACACGTGGCTTCTACTAAGCAACAAGTACTTTCCCCCAATAAGGTGTTGAATAAAACGAAGCTCACATGACATTCTCTGCTTGGGATTTAAATTTGTGCCGGCCGCGGCAGTCTCGCGGTTCTAGGCGCGCAGTCCGGAACCGTGCGACTGCTACGGTCGCACGTTCGAATCCTGCCTCGGGCATGGATGTGTGTGATGTCCTTAGATTAATTAGGTTTAAGTAGTTCTAAGTTCTAGGGGACTAATGACCACAGCCGTTGAGTCCCATAGTGCTCAGAGCCATTTGAACCATTTGATTTAAATTTGTATTTCCCTGCCGCTGGTGACACATATAACACTCTTTTACTCTGGTCTTGCCTGCCATGGCAGGACTGTATACGAAACGCTGTTAATGCTGCCTCTTATTCAGGCATCCAAAGGGATTTAGGGCCTTCTTATCAGCCGTGATGATAGAGACAGTTAGTACATAATTAATAAGATCGCAGGTCTGAGTATCACTTCTGGCTTCGAGAACATTTCACGTGCCTTTGGGTTGGCTATATGGCCCTCATGGGAGCACTTGCAACACTACAATTGTAACGCACAGAAGCACTCGGGATACGGACAGTGACGCAGTTATTCGTACAGATCAGTATGTAATTTTAAAAAACCAAACCTCGATATGACCATTGTTTCCTACTTGGTGAAAGATTTAAGTTTCCATCGCTGTCGTCAAATCAAATGAAGAGTAACATCAGCCACTTTACTGTAGATTATCTTAAGTGAAATAACATCTATATTTTTAAGAAATTATAGTGTAAAGTTGTAGCGGGAGACCAAGAGACGAATACAGGTTCAAACTGATGTCTGTTGCAATAGTTGTTTGGAAATGAAGAGACTTGCACAGGATAGAGTAGCATCTTAGGACTGAAGACGACGACGACGACGACTAAGACGACCACCACCACAACAACAACAACAACAACAACAACAACAACAAAATGTTCTAAGTCAAAGTAGCTCGAAACTCGTACAAGGAGCTTCGTAAATAACGCAGGAACACCACACTACTGTCCCGAATAGGGTCTTATAATAGTGGAGGTCGTGTGTAGTTTGCTTCCTCCGACATATAATGAAGCGAGGCGTGTGTATCAGGAGAATGTGAGTGACAGAAATGTGGGCTTGTGCAGTGTTGTGTCTGTATTATCATGGATTAATACGCATGACAGGAAGGGAGAGGATGTTCGGAAGAGGACTTCAACCGCTATCATCCCGAATGCCAGTCCAGTGTCTCACTGCAGCGTTAGCTTGCTCGACGGAAGCAGCCGAGCTTAACGTCCTTATCTGATGGACGAATCACCACGAATAGTGCCACATGAGTTCACTCAACGAGTCACTGCGCAGAGGTCTGGCGCAAGATCTGCTGATTAGAAAGTTTACACCAACACCTGGAAAGGATAGGTAGGTTAGTTCGTAACGCCCCTTCGCCATCGAGGCCATCACAGGTGAAACTCCAGTTCTTGTACAATAAGGACGAGGAAAGAAACAATTCTCGTCTATTTAAAAGAACCATCACAGCATTCGCATTAAGTGATTGGGAAAAACCACGAAAATCCTAATTGTGAATGAACGGGCAGAACTTGAACGCCGTAATTCTCACGTATTAGACCACGGTCAAGCAGCACCTCGCTCGATGTCTTACTATAAAAATGAGCACAGAGACGCGTGAAATCGTATAAATGAAGGGAACACATCGGAGAAACACTCGTAGTCTTCACTAACGCTCGCTGTGTTAAAGAAATCGATCAGTCTTAGCGCGTTATCTATAGAAAGTGGGTACTCACTAAATAAGATCAGCAAGTAGCGGCACCTATAATCTAGGTCCATATCCAATATTGCAGTGCCTGCGTTGTTCAGAATTACGATGCAACGTTCCGTCAGACGGGCATGCGTGTCCGAAGGAACAGGCACTGCAGCGACTACAACTTTTGTGAAATACATAAAATGTATTCGCAGTTGCGGCAACCATCAGCTGTATAACGAAACTGCCATCATTCGATTATACAGCCGATGGCTGTCCACATTCGAAACTGCGAAAACATTTCATGTATATCCATATTACAGAACAACAATGGTCGTCTCAAACATAGCCATCGAAGTTCTTTCTCCATTCGCCAGTGCCGTGCGAGATGCGGGTACGTTCAGAGTATACACAAAATAGACCATTCTTGGTTCTAGCGCATCTACCACAGATTTGGTAACTCGATAAGAGTAACAGAGAGGGCCGTTTCACATTCAGCACGCCGAACCTTTGTTGTGCAGCAGTTTTCAGCAGGTCTTCCAGCGACAGCGAGTCAGCTATATGTGGAAAACTAGCTTACTTTTGGCAAAGGTGGTAAATCTTTCCATAGAGACCTACAGCCGAATCAGTGAATTAATAACGAATCCGAACAGCAAATCAGGATGCCTGTACTAGTCTCTCTTTTCCCCCTCCCCCCCCCCCCCCCCACCACCACCAACATTATCCACAACTCTTAATACGAAGGCAATGAACTCGTAATCCGGAGAAGCGAGATTCAGATCCCTGTCCGACGTTCAAATTTACGATTTTTCGAGTTTGCCTTAAATTACTTGGAGAAAATGACGGGATCGTTCCTTTGAAAACGAAACGCTCTATTCACTCCCCTGCCCTTATTCAGTCAGAGGCGGTGTGCCATCTCTAATGATCTCTTTGTTGACCAGATACTGAACCTTAATCTTAATTTTTTCCCGAATACGATTTTCGTTTTTGCTTTAAGAAACCAGATCTGGTGCATCGCTTCATATATGTTCACAAACATAGACACTGTCCAACCACGAGACCTCTTCATTTTTAGATTCCACACAAAGTCTGCAAGCCATATGTAGTGATCTCGCTCTACAGCTTTTACTTTCGACCACTAAATTAACTCTTCCCCAACGCCTCAGTATGTGTCCTATCAACATATTCCTCCTTTTAGTCAAGTTGCGCCACAAATAATTTTTTTCCCAGTCGATGTAGTACCTACTCACTGATTACTGCATCTAGTTATCTAATTTTCAGCATTCTTACGTGTTATGGAACTAGAAATATGATTTCCACTTACATGTGTTCATGGAAGACATGCTATCATACTAAAATAACCACCAGTCAAATTCCTGGGCAAATAAAGAAAATAAGTAAGCTTATTTCACAAAAAAGTAAAGAGCAGTTTCTGCAGCATTGGGGAGGTCATCAATTATTCACAATGGAACAGTTCTACCACTTACTTTATTTCAGTACAGGCGAAACTTCTAAAATGAGTCTAGCTAAGAAAAAAATGGCAATGATACGAGTGAAGTGGTACGTTTGAAGTGGTGAGAATATTTGCATACCATCCTAAATGTATTTAGATACGTGATTTAATAGTATTTGTACATATTGAAGGTACGCTCGTTTGTTTAAATAAGCAGTTATTTCTGTACTGTATGCAATACTGTATGCTTCTTTATAATCTGACTTGTCACAGACCATTGTACAAAATGATGTAATGATAACTGAAATCTTAATAATAATAATAATAATAATAATAATAATAATAATAATAATAATAATAAAGCTCCTTTGTTTATACGTGGATGTTTTTACTGCCTTACTCATGAATTTGTCCGTTGGACAAAACTATACGCGATACCGAATTCCTTGTTTAATTCACTGGAGCTTGAACTAATTCCCCAGCAAAAACAAAATGTTACAAAAATGTTTCCAGAGGATGAGGACGATGAATTGTTGAGTTTTACGGATTTGCATCAACTCATATTTTTGAAGTACCAGATTCGTTATCAATGGCCACTAAAACACGTGACGCAATCAGACAATTCTTGGTGCTGCTAGACATTTCCAGGCTCTATGTATGTTACACTTAAGTGCAGTATTCATGGGGATGAATCACACGAAGTCTGATAATAAAGGCAAAAGCCTGTTCGCATTACTATTAAACTATCTGCCGTGACGTATTTGTGCACGAATGTTATTGTGCCTGTATACAGCGACTGTGTACAGTATAATAGGCACTGTTCGAAGGTTCGTTAAATTCAGTCAGTTCTTCAGCAATGCACCAGGAAATTACCACAAACGTGTTCTTATCATTTCCCCGGCTGGTAAAATCAGCGCGAGATGCGGTATTGTAAGACAATGGACTCGTATTCCAGAGGACGGCGGTTCAAATCCTCGTACGACCATTTAAGACAGTTTATCCACGGTTTCCCTAAATCAATTGAGGCAAATGTCGGGATTATTCCTTTAAAATGGACACAGGCGATTTCCTTCCGCATATCGTGCTCGCGTGTGTGTGTAATGACGTAATCATCGGAGGGGCGTTAACTCCTAATCTTTCTTCCCTTCTTCGGAAGGCAAAAACGGCAGAGAATCTGTGTAGCCTCACGGGAAACCACATGCAAAAATATTTTGAACACTGAAAAGAAAGAATGCAGAAATGTACTGGCTACTTTAAAAGCGACCACGATCATTTGACCATAAATGTGAAGCACCCAGAAAGGGGAAGAAGATACGAGATGAAACTTCACTGATTTACAGGATATTTTAATTTCAGTGATCCAAAAACAAGTTAAATTTTTGGAACGCAACCTATGACCAGCTTAGAGACACAAGTGATAACACTTTCTGCAGGACCCGACCATCATTTTGCAGGACAATGCTCAAGCACGTACAGTGCAAGCTGTTACTGATTTGTTTGACTGGTAAGTACTATACCGCCTACTGCACTCACTGACTTAAGTCCTCGTGAGTTCAACTCGAGTTCTAAACTGGAAGTAAACACTTCACGGTTTCCGCTTCAGAACTGCTACAAATTCGTCGAGCAACAGACCGCTCCGCTCGAACTGTCAACACAACTGGCACTGTTAAGAGTATCCTACGAGTTCCACATCGCTGGCAACGGGTTATACACAATGCTGGTGACTACTTTCAAGATCAGTAAAACTCTGAAATCCGTATCTATTTTGTACGAGCTGTAATTAAATAGTTGCCATTATTAAAGTTCCAACCCTCATATATAGACGCTGGCGAGGAATACCTCTAATGTAATCTTTATTGTTAGTCCAATAAATGGTCCCTGTGAACACAAAAAATTGTTGTGCCAGTCCTTTTTAACGCCGTAAGAAAATAACACAAATTACTACTACTGTTGATGTTGTTGTTGTTGTTGTTGTTGTTGCTGCTGCTGCTGCTGCTGCTAGACCTCTCGTCCATACACTCAGATATTTACATCTTATTCTTTCTTTTCCCTAGAGCTTATCCCGCCTTCTATGGGCTCCCACTTTTCAGGATGTGACAAATTTTACGTTATTTTTTAACCTTGTGGCCGGATGCCCTTGATGGCGCTACAGTCGACAAGGTAACCTAAGGGAGGGAAATCGTGTGCGACATCTGCGAATCGTGTAAACTTTGTTCTGTGTTATCGTATTTTAACTCTTTGTGTATCATACGGCAAGGCGAAATATTGACCAGCCGTGCATTTTCCTAAACGAGCCAGTGAATGAGCCTAAACACCACACTCAGGCTGTACGGTGTACGTATGATCCCGGCCTGGTTCATCTCCCCGTCTTGTCAGATAGCGCGCTGCGCATTACGCTGTGCGAGCAGTTCGCTCAAATCTTTACATCTAATTCTACAATTACAATTTCCAAGCTAGAGCAAGATATGAGATGCGCTATTTCCGATCTATTCACGGATTCTGAGATGGAAGAATGTCTGCTTGTGTGCTTTTGAACATTTTAAGTGTGTATCTTAGTTCTTGGGGTAGGTTTAAATAACACCTGATGATGATCATGATATTGGTTTCTGGGGCGCTCAACATCGTGCTCATCAGTGCCCGTACAAGTTCCCAATATTTCCATTGCCAGTCTCGTCACATTCCGAATGATGATGAGATGATGAGGACAACACAAACACCCAGTCCCCAAGCAAATGAAGATCCCCAACCCAGCCGGGAATCGCAACCGGACCCCGTCATCCAGAGGCAGCAACGCAAGCCACTAGATGACACTTGATCTCTTGTATAGTATACAAAAACTTCACAACAGTTCCCTCTATTCTGGTGATTGCAGGTCTCTGGATTTATCAATACAGTCTGCGGGAGTTCAATAACTAGGACGTAGCAATACATCCCAAAAAACTTCTGTGAAGAAATATTCTCGACGTTATAAGAGCAGTCCTTCGCATACTACAAAGCGCAACTGAATTAAAGGATCACTTTTTCGAAATAACGTAACTTGCTCCCACTGCAACGTGTAAGTTTGAAATTTGGCTCACAAATGCCTAGAAGAATCTTATGCAAAGATGCAAAAGTGGGGCATCCTATGACGACACCCTCGGGCTCGACAACGCCTTGAATAGCACATGCAAAATAAAGGCCAGAACTCAGAAGTTCATGTGAAATGTAAGGTAGGTTAATGTTGTCACATGGGCACCAAATTTCACTACAGTTCTTCCCAGTATCATCGTGGACGTGTCACGCAATGATAAGGTCGTTACACCCCCACTAACGTACATTTACCCACATTTCCCCTTTCTTTTGGTGTCTCTGTGATGGAGGTCAGAACGACGACACTCACTGTTGAAATCACGCGGTTTTCTTATGGGTGGCCGAGGAAAAAAAAAGAGTTTAGACGCACCGCCGCTCGGAATCGACACGAAAAGGCCTCAGGGGAAGACATAAACCACCCCTTCCTTGGGGCGTTGATTCCCGCTCATTTTGCAGTCGAAAACGACAGTTCCCAGTGCGACGAGCAACAGGACGACGTCCTTGACAACCTACGACGCTGCTAACACCCCTGGCTGTTTCAGCTCCTCTCTAATGACACTGTGGTGCTGCATTCCCATTGAACGTGATCGCACTCTTTTGCGAATGCAGCACGGCAGCAGTTCCTGCTTTCGAGTACAGGTTGGACTCTACGAACCATTTAAATTCATTCGAAGAAATCTGAACGTGATTTGATGCAGCAAAGGGTGCTTACACTTATTGAGCCCTCCTGCTTCACACTCACCTGTGGCATGATACAGAGGGGTGTGACACTGACACATGCGTGAATAAAAAATCAAAGCGTTCCTGTAAGACCCCCCCCCCCCCCCCCCAGCTCCGGAACATCCTCGGTTGCATCCGCCCACATTTATTGAGAATTTTAAGAATATGCCTTTACACATAACACCTGCAAAATAGTCCTAAATGCCTGCAGGCAGGCAACTGGAGTCAGAGGGGTGTCAAGTGGTTTGCCTGTCTTCAGGGGCCTAGAGCTACTTTGCAGGTTCTCTCTGTGAAGGCACATTATTAAAATTCTCAATAAATGAGAGCGGGTGCCACCAAGGGTGTTGAACTGTCCGTAGTGATTCCAAGCATTACACGAGAGCAAAAATTTCAGTCGCGCTGCACTCCAAAGGGGTGCAAAACACGTTCAATGAGGGTGCAGCACATCACTGTCCTCAGTCTAGGATTGATAACGTCTCGGCGTGTCGGCAGCGTCGAGTATTGCCCAGGAAGTCGTCCTGTTGCTCATCGCACTGAGATCTGTCCTTTTCGACTGCGAAATGTGCGGGAATCATCGCCCCAAGGAGAGAAGTGGTTTCATTGACGCCTTTTATACCACCCCCTGAGGTCCTTTTGTGTCGATTCTGAGCGGCGATATATATGAAATCTTTTCGCCAGCCACCCGCGTGATTTCGACGGTGGGTGTCACCGTTCTGACCTTCACTGCAAACGCGTCAAAAGAAAGGGAGAAATGTGGGTAAGATTCGGTGTGCCGACCTTCCCATTGTGTGACACGTCCACGCTGGGGTTAGGCAGAATTTTTCTTGAAATTTGGTGTCACGTGACATCATTAACCCATCATACATATCACCTGAACTTCTGGCCTTCCTTTCGTATGTGTCGACACCAAGCGTCGTCGAGCCCAGGGTGGCGCCGCACGGCGCACGGCGCCACGCTTTTGCACATCACAGAAGAAGATACTAAGCACCTTGAACCAAATTTCAAACTTATACGTTTTGAAAAAGTGGTCCTTTAATTGCGTTTTGCAGTCTATATTCTCACTGAGGATCACTAAGTGTGTCTTAATATCTTTTTTACAGTCCAAACAAACCATTCCCTAATCGCGTAGATGTTCTTTGAAATTTCTTCTATCAATCGAGTGTGAGAAGAAACTACAGTCAACTATAGATATTCAGAGGAAATTATCACACACACACACACACACACACACACACACACACACACTACTTCGAAAAGCCACACCACCTCCGAATATTGGTGTTTCTGTACTCACACAACACAGGCAACTTATTCCCAATGATTTGCATTTACCTGTATTTAACACGTTAACACTGGTGCTGAGAATTTCTCGTGTGGGGCGGCGCGAGTATTCACGCTTCCCTACAACCGATGACGTAACTTTTCCGGTTTCTCGCCGTTGGGCAGCAGTGGTATTCAAACGCCCTGCGTTATTATTTTAATATAACGACACTTTATTACGAAAATTGCATAAACTCATTCATTCCAAACGACGACAGATCACATAAAATAGCTTTCATACTAAATTAATCACAAGTTACGTGATATCTCAAGTGTTTAGAAAGGTCTTTCATTGAAGGGTCACAAAAAATTATATTCACAGCTGTCCGCTGCGCCTGGCTGATAGATAATACATCAGATATCATTGTATTGCTGGTAGCATAATTAGAAGATTCGATTGTGAGCCACGCCGTCCCGTCGGAGGATAGCCGACCGTTGTGACCGACGGTTCTAGGCGCTTCAGTCCAGAACCGCGCTGCAGCTACTGTCGCAGGTTCGAATCCTGCCTCGGGCATGGATGTGTGTGATGTCCTTAGGTTCGTTAGGTTTAAGTAGTTCTAAGTCTACGGGACTGATGACATCAGATGTTAAGTCCCATAGGGCTTGGAGCCGTCGGAGGATAGAGGGAGCCGCCACCGTGAAAGTGTTCAAGAGACCTGCCGGTCGGCGCACGAAGTGTTTATCCTTTCGCAACTGCTGATCAATTTCGCATCTCTTCTTAAGAGAGAGGTTGGCAATGAGGACCCTGTGTCTTTTTTCTCTTCTGCTAAACAATTGCTTAAAACTGTGAAGATATTTTCTACTTTGGATTCACCATGATGCTATAGGTACTGAAAGTTCATGGAAGTACGCTGCGCTAGTCCTGAAAAGACAGAGGTAAGCAGCGGACAGGAAATGTTTCCCACTACAATATGAAAAGAATGAATTGCAAGCAAGAAAAATGAGATACACTCAAACAGTAATAATTCAGATTCTAATTTGTTATTCACTGTGTGACAGAACAATAAATTAGTATATCAGCTAAGAGACCGTTTATAACAGCATTGAATACGTGTCAGAACTTGCGACGTGGACGTGGCGATGATTTAACGCCGTTCTGTAGTCCTTATTCCCGTATTTAAAAGTAAAATCAGCCTCGCAGTACTGCACTGGTGGATTGGAGACGTATCATAACCGCCGTACAGACTGAAGTGGCGCAATGCTTAACACGCCACACATTTCCACATGATTTCTAAATAATTTTTGGTGAATGCCAGAATGATTCCGTCACCAAGGTTACTAGTGATGTGTACCTTTGTCCGTGTGAGCTAGCCTACTGTGTATCTAATTATCTTCAGGTCGACTAAACGTTAAACTCGAATCTGCTTTCTTATAAGCGTCATATCTGCACTTTCAGCAGAACGCTCTCTAGTATTCTGGTCACTATTCCTCGCGTATATTACAATGAAGGACTAGGTTTCTGTCTTATTTATAACTATAATTGTCGATTCACAAATGTAGGCAGTACAAAGGCCACTCAACAACATACAGGGTGTTTCAAAAATGACCGGTATATTTGAAACGGCAATAAAAACCTAAACGAGCAGCTATAGAAATACACCGTTTGTTGCAATATGCTTGGGACAACAGTACATTTTCAGGCGGACAAACTTTCGAAATTACAGTAGTTACAATTTTCAACAACAGATGGCGCTGCAGTCATGTGAAAGATATAGAAGACAACGCATTCTGTGGGTGCGCCATTCTGTACGTCGTCTTTCTGCTGTAAGCGTGTGCTGTTCACAACGTGCAAGTGTGCTATGTACAACATGGTTTATTCCTTAGAACAGAGGATTTTTCTGGTGTTGGAATTCCACCGCCTAGAACACAGTGTTGTTGCAACAAGACGAAGTTTTCAACGGAGGTTTAATGTAACCAAAGGACCGAAAGGCGATACAATAAAGGATCTGTTTGAAAAATTTCAACGGACTGGGAACGTGACGGATGAACGTGCTGGAAAGGTAGCGCGACCGCGTACGTCAACCACAGAGGGCAACGTGCAGATAGTGCAGCAGGTGATCCAACAGCGGCCTCGGGTTTCCGTTCGCCGTGTTGCAGCTGCGGCCCAAATGACGCCAACGTCCACGTATCGTCTCATGCGCCACAGTTTACACCTCTATCCATACAAAATTCAAACGCGGCAACCCCTCAGCGCCGCTACCATTGCTGCACGAGAGACATTCACAAACGATATAGTGCACAGGATTGATGACGGCGATATGCATGTGGGCAGCATTTGGTTTACTGACGAAGCTTATTTTTACCTGGACGGCTTCGTCAATAAACAGAACTGGCGCATATGGGGAACCGAAAAGCCCCATGTTGCAGTCCCATCGTCCCTGCATCCTCAA
This sequence comes from Schistocerca gregaria, assembly GCF_023897955.1. Taxonomy (NCBI): domain Eukaryota; kingdom Metazoa; phylum Arthropoda; class Insecta; order Orthoptera; family Acrididae; genus Schistocerca; species Schistocerca gregaria. Next base: position 654,387,651 of record NC_064931.1, on the reverse strand, counting down.
AAAGTACTGGTCTGGGCCGCCATTTCTTCCAAAGGAATCATTGGCCCATTTTTCAGATCCGAAACGATTACTGCATCACGCTATCTGGACATTCTTCGTGAATTTGTGGCGGTACAAATTGCCTTAGACGACACTGCGAACACCTCGTGGTTTATGCAAGATGGTGCCCGGCCACATCGCACGGCCGACGTCTTTAATTTCCTGAATGAATATTTCGATGATCGTGTGATTGATTTGGGCTATCCGAAACATACAGGAGGCGGCGTGGATTGGCCTCCCTATTCGCCAGACATGAACCCCTGTGACTTCTTTCTGTGGGGGCACTTGAAAGACCAGGTGTACCGCCATAATCCAGAAACAATTGAACAGCTGAAGCAGTAAATCTCATCTGCATGTGAAGCCATTCCGCCAGACACGTTGTCAAAGGTTTCGGGTAATTTCATTACGAGACTACGCCATATTATTGCTACGCATGGTGGATATGTGGAAAATATCGTACTATAGAGTTTCCCAGACCGCAGCGCCATCTGTTGTTGACAATTGTAACTACTGTAATTTCGAAAGTTTGTCTGCCTGAAAATGTACTGTTGTCCCAAGCATATTGCAACAAACGGTGTATTTCTATCGCTGCTCGTTTAGTTTGTATTGCCGTTTCAAATATACCGGTCATTTTTGAAACACCCTGTACAAGGAGCGAGCAAAAGCCGAGTGTTTACATTAAGACTTCTTAAGACTGTCAGCCGAACAACGACGATTTCACGCATCAGACAGAAGAAAACCATGACACATGGCAATGCGCAACGGGACTACTCGCCCGTTTATAAGTTAAGAGTACGTCACCTAAGTGAAATAAGCTGCGCTCCTTTGCACAATCTATAAAGGCAAAAGATGATCGCTAAAAAAAAATTGAAAGTATTCTAATTTCTGAACATAGTCTACAAAAAGTAATTCTTCCGACGAACCTCTAATGTGTAATGTCTATTCTGTGTGTAAGACATCGAGCAGGTGTAAATTTCCACATCTGCCGCTGCAGGCGAGCAGAATCTGGAATACTACTGTTGCAAGCTGCTTGCAAGTATGCCAGATGCGACAGAGAAATGGTGTAGTTCACGTGTCTCCTTCCTTCATGCCGGCCGGTGTGACCGTGCGGTTCTAGGCACTACAGTCTGGAACCGTGCGACCGCTACGGTCGCAGGTTCGAATTCTGCCTCGGGCATGGACGTGTGTGATGTCCTTAGGTTAGTTAGGTTTAAGTAGTTCTAAGTCTAGGAAACTGATGACCTCAGGGGTGAGTGCAACTTTATTTCCATTTCTTTGTGCAGCCTGTAATAACGGACGCTCGGCCATTCTTGGTTCTGTTGAAAGTTATGCACGGAGGAGACAAAAGGCATGGGATACCCCCTAACATAGAGTCGGACCTCCTTTTGCCCACCGTAGTGCAGCAACTGGACGTGGCATGGACTCAACACGTCGTTGGAAGCCACCCGCAGAAATACTGAACCATGCTGCCCCTCTACCCGCCCATAATTGCCCGAGCGGTTCTAGGCGCTACAGTCTGGAACCGCGCGACCGCTAGGTCGCAGATTCGAATCCTGTCTCGGGTATGGATGTGTGTGATATCCTTAGGTTAGTTAGGTTTAAGTAGTTCTAAGTTCTAGGGGACTGATGACCTCAGAAGTTAAGTCCCATAGTGCTCAGAGCCATTTGAACCATAACTGCCAGTGCGGGTTTTTATGCACGAACTCATCTCTCGTTTATGGCCTATAAATGTTCGATGGGATTCATGTTGGACGATCTGGATTGACAAATCATTCGCTGGAATTGTCCAGAATGTTCTTAAAACCAACAGTGGCCCGATAACACGGTGTATTGCCATCCATAAAAATTCCATCGTTGTTTGGGAATACGAAGTCCACGAATGGCTGCAAATGGTCTCAAAGTAGCCGAACTTAACCATTTCCAGTCAATGTTCGGTCCAGCTGGACCAGAGAACCCAGTCCATGCCATGTAAACACACCCCATGCCATTATGGAGCCATCACCAGCTTGCACAGTGTCTCGTTGACAACTTGGGTCCATGGCTTCGTGCGGTCTGCGCCACACTCTAAACCCTACCATCAGCTCTTACCAACTGAAATCGGGACTCATCTCACCAGGTCTACAATTTCCAGATATAGAAGACAACGCATTCTGTGGGTGCGCCATTCTGTCCAACCGATATAGCCACGAGCCCAGGAGAGCGCTGCAGACGATGTCGTGCTGTTAGCAAAGGCACTCGCGTCGGTCTGCTGCTGCCACAGTCCATAACGACAAACTTCGCTGCACTGTCCTAACAGATACGATCATACGTCTCACATTGATTTCTGTGGTTATTTCACACAGTGTTGCTTGTTTGTTAGTACTGACAACTCTACGCAAATGCCGCTGCGCTCTGACGTTAAGTGAAGGCCGTCGGCTACTGCGTTGTCCGTGCTGTGAGGCAATGCCCGAAATTTGGTACTCTCGGCACACTCCTTGACACAGTGGATCTCAGAACAGTGAATTCCCTAACCATTTCCGAAATGGAATGTCCCATGCGTCTAACTCCTAAGCACCACTCCGAATTCAAAGTTTGTTAATTCCTGTCGTGCGACTATAATCGCGTCGGAAACCTTTTCACGTGAATCAGCGCAGTACAAATGACAGCTTCGCCAAAGCACTGTCCTTTTATACCTTGTGTATGCGTACTACCGCAATATGTATATTTGCATACCGCTATACTATGACTTGTCATATGGGTGTATGCTGTTCTTCTATCATTATGTTTGCGCAACGCTTTTAGTATTCTTACATCTTCTTTCTGTTTCTGTGGTCTTTAGTACGGAGACTTCTTTGATGCAGCTTTTTTTCGCGTTAGTCTATCTCTGCAATATAACCTTTTACTAGATGCCCACCCACAGCCAAACTTTTGCACGTTGAATACAAACCGCTGCTGCTGTTGTCAATCCTTTATTGAAGGTAGAAGCGGTTTCGTAATTTTAAATTACATCATCAGGTGCAAACAAATCCGAATAAAAAGAAGAAATAATTTACGCAAAGACCATATGACAATGACAAAAGATGACCGAACTCTTACATTAAGTGGTCAGGTCACTTCTACACACCGATCCAAACTCTTTCTTTAAAATTCTGGGAAATTTCGCAAAAAGCGAAAATCATGGATTCAAAAACGCGGCATGAAACTGAAACCTATGAACAAACGTGACAAGAGAAAAAGATTATGAAACGTACCGGAAAGAGAGGGGAGAAACAATTATAGAGTTCAAAGATGCGGTCGCAACGGCGCTCCCTGCGTAAGTGAAACGGCTAGCCCCGGGGAAGAAACATCGCAGCCGCACCGTGCGGACTACGGAAGGCACCCGTGTGAAATCTTGCTATTTATCAGAGTATCCCCGCCCAGAAGACCATTCGTGGTAACCGACCTCGAATCTCCATCACAACGCACAGAGGCTGGTCTGCGACCAGTACAGGAACAGTAACTAAGGACTGCCCATGCATTAGCGACGGCATCTCTAATCGCACGGAGATGGTTGATAAGACGGACAGAGTGCGTCACCTGTTGACGATGCGAAGCAGCCGGCGACCCTGTATGAGCAAAAACTCTCTAAAAAAGTTTCTTACTACACATCTCTCTAAACACTGATAATAATTAGACTAATGACATACTGCTAACGGTAGTTAGTTTACCTGCAGAGTGCGAATTTAGTAAGTCGATTCCACTTTTAAAAAAACAACAACAAAAACAAAACAAAAACAACAACAAAAAACACGTTCTGAGAGACAAATGCAGTGACATGTGTCATGTTTACCATCGTGATGGAACCATTAAACATGCGTTTTGGTTACGAACGCAGTGGTATATTACGATCGATGTACCATAAGACAGGTCCACGTACTGCATGTCCATCTACACCTACATGATTACTCTGCAATTCACAATTAAATGCCTAGCAGATGGATCATCGAACCACTTCAAGCTATTTCTGTACCGTTCTACTCTCGAGCAGCGCGTGGGAAAAAACGAACATTTAAATCTTTGTGGGCGGGCTCCGATTTATTTTATTTTAATATGATGATCATTTCTCCCTTTGTATGTAGGCGTAAAAAACATTTTCGTACTCTGAGGAGCATGTTGGTGACTGAAATTTCATGAGAAGATCCTCCTGAAACAAAAAACACCTTTGTTTTAATGACTGCCATCATTATTCACATACCATATCAGTGGCACTCTAACCTATTTCAGAATAACACAAAGTAGGCGGCACTCCTTTGAACTTTTTCGATGACCTCAGCCAATCCTACCTGATGCGGATCTCACATCACGCATCAGTACTCCAGACGAGTGCAGATAAACGTTGTGTAAGCAGTTTCTTTAACAGACCTTTTGCATTTTCTGGATGTTCTGCCAATAAATCGCAGTCTTTGGTTTGCTTTCCCCACAATATTATCTATGTGATAGTTCCAATTTAAGTTACTCGTAATTGTAATTCTTAAGTATTTAGTTCAGTTTACAGCGCTTAAGATATGTGCGATTTATTGTGTAACTCAAATTTGGCGGATTCCTTTTCGTATTCATGCAGATGATTTCACACTTTTCATAACGTATGGTCAAACTGCCACTTTTCGAACCATACAGATGTCTTATCTAAATCATTTTGCAATTGATTTCATCAGCTGTTCACTTCACAAGTCGTTAGATTACAGCATCATCTGCTAAAAATCTAAGAGTGCTGTTCACAGATTGTCACCTAAATTGTTTATATAGACTAAAAACAGCAGAGGGTCTATAATACTTCCCTGGGGAACGTTTTACTTGACGACTTTCCTCAAATTCCTATTAAGACTAAAACACGATCATCGAAAAAAAAATTACGTTCAACCCGAGTATAGCAAAAATATGATTTACCCAAAGAGCCGACATGTTTTCATTGATCGACGGTTGAATCCCGATGGTCACGTGTACATTGCCGATGTTGTTGGGCCAACACATGAACACGTAGGGGTGGTCTGCTGCGAAGCTCCACGTTCAACAACGCACGATGAACGGTCTGCTCCTAAACACTTGTGCGTGCACCAGCGTTGTACCCTTTCGGCAGAGATACCACAGATCGCTATCTATCCTACTTTCCATAGAAGATAAACCTCCGAACCCCGCCTTCGGTGAAGAGTCGTGGACGTCCAACCAATTAGCGCATAGTAGTAGTTTCACTGTCCTTCTCTCTCTCTCTGTAGATGCTCACGACAGTAGAACGTGAACATTCGACTAGCTTTGCCGTTTTCGAGATGCTCTGTGTAATAATAATCTGCCCTTTGTCAAAGTCGCTTATCTCAATGCGTTTCCCCATTTTACAGTCAACATCTTCGCTAGAATGTCCGCTCCGCTTACAAGCGTCTCAGTTAATTTCTGATGGCTAACGGTGCTGTGATTCTAATACACAACTGGCAATAAAAATTGCTACACCACGAAGAGGACGTGCTACAGACGCGAAATTTAACAGACAGGAAGAAGATGCTGTGATATGCAAATGATTAGCTTTTCAGAGCATTCACACTAGGTTGGCGCCGTTGGCTACACCTACAACGTGCCGACATGAGGAAACGTACCAACCGATTTCTCATACACAAACAGCAGTTGACCGGCGTTGCCTGGTGAAACGTTGTTATGATGCCTCGTGTAAGGAGGAGAAATGCGTACCATCACGTTTCCAACTTTGATAAAGGTCGGATTGTAGCCTATCGCGATTGCGGTTTATCGTATCGCGACATTGCTGCTCGCGTTGGTCGAGTCCAATTACTGTTAGCAGAATATGGAATCGGTGGGTTCAGAAGGGTAATACGGAACGCAGTGCTGGATCCCAACGGCTCGTATCACCAGCAGTCGAGATGACAGGCATCTTATCCGCATGGCTGTAACGGATCGTGCAGCCATGTCTCGACCCCTGAGCCAACAGATAGGGACGTTTGGAAGATAACAACCACCTGCACGAACAGTTCGACGACGTTTGCAGCAGCATGGACTATTAGCTCGGAGACCATGGCTGCGGTTACCTTTGACGCTGCATCACAGACAGGAGCGCCTGCGATCGTATACTCAACGACGAACCCGGGTGTGCGAATGGCAAAACGTCATTTTTTCGGATGAATCCAGGTTCTGTTTACAGCATCATGATGGTTGCATCCGTGTTTGGCGACATCGCGGTGAACGCACACTGGAAGCGTGTATTCGTCATCGGCGTGTTGGTATGGGGTTCCATTGGTTACACGGTTCGGTCACCTCTTGTTAGCATTGACGGCACTTTGAACAGTGGACGTTACATTTCAGATGTGTGACGACCCGTGGCTCTACGCTTCATTCGATCCCTGCGAAACCCTACGTCTCAGCAGGATAATGCACGACCGCATGTTGCAGTTCCTGTACGGGCCTTTCTGGATACAGAAAATGTTCGACTGCTGCCCTGGCCAGCACATTCTCCAGAAAATGTTCGACTGCTGCCCTGGCCAGCACATTCTCCAGATCTCTCACCAATTGAAAACGTCTGGTCAATGTTGGCCGAGCAACTGGCTCGTCACAATACGCCAGTCACTACTCTTGATGCCAGCCGCGGTGGTCTCGCGGTTCTAGGCGCGCAGTCCGGAACCGTGCGACTACTACGGTCGCAGGTTCGAATCCTGCCTCGGGCATGGATGTGTGTGATGTCCTTAGGTTAGTTAGGTTTAAGTAGTTCTAAGTTCTAGGGGACTAATGACCACAGCAGTTGAGTCCCATAGTGCTCAGAGCCATTTGAACCATTTGAACTACTCTTGATGAACTGTGCTATCGTGTTGAAGCTTCATGGGCACCTGTACCTGTACACGCCATCCTAGCTCTGTTTGACTCAATGCCCAGGCGTATCAAGGCCGTTATTACGGCCAGAGGTGGTTGTTCTGGGTACTGATTTCTCAGGATGTATGCACCCAAATTGCGTGGAAATGTAATCACATGTCAGTTCTAGTATAATATATTTGTCTAATTAATACCCGTTTATCATCTGAATTTCTACTAGGTGTAGAAATTTTAATGGCCAGCAGTGTAGTTCTCCATTCCCCGTTACTTCCTAGGAAAGCATTCAAGATATCTCTAGGCACCTCGATCTACTGCTTATTACGTTAAAACTTTCAGCTACTTCTGGGGTATAAATACAGATATACCATTCGATCATGTCGTAATCGGATTTTACCTCATTTTTGCCATTTTTACACTTTTCCACATTTTCCGTTTTCTCGACGTTTCTCCATATTCTGTATGTCAATGTACAAGTGCATATGTGCTCTTATTGCTTACATTACCAAGTTTAGGTTGCTATTTTGTTACCATGATAGTGATTCCCAACCTATGCAGGGTATCTATAAACTATGCTTCTTCCTTCAAATGACAACCCTTAGCGCCAAAGCCAATGCTAAAACACACTGCATGTGTGTGGTTTGCTGTGGAGGTAATAATGTTAAGCTATTTTGTGTGTCGGCTCCTTCCCCTTCTGACGCCGAATGCGACATCGACATCGGGGCACGGGGTGGGGGGTGGGGGCTGTGGGTGTGGGCGGGAGGTGGCAGTGTCCTGGGGTGGATTCCGAGTACTCCCAAAAAGTGGATCTGTGCCCCCGAGTACATCTGGGAATACTGTTCAGGGTGGATCAAACATTCGCTATATCCAGGAATATTATCTGGGTTGGATGTACTACACTCCTGGAAATGGAAAAAAGAACACATTGACACCGGTGTGTCAGACCCACCATACTAGCTCCGGACACTGCGAGAGGGCTGTACAAGCAATGATCACACGCACGGCACAGCGGACACACCAGGAACCGCGGTGTTGGCCGTCGAATGGCGCTAGCTGCGCAGCATTTGTGCACCGCCGCCGTCAGTGTCAGCCAGTTTGCCGTGGCATACGGAGCTCCATCGCAGTCTTTAACACTGGTAGCATGCCGCGACAGCGTGGACGTGAACCGTATGTGCAGTTGACGGACTTTGAGCGAGGGCGAATAGTGGGCATGCGGGAGGCCGGGTGGACGTACCGCCGAACTGCTCAACACGTGGGGCGTGAGGTCTCCACAGTACATCGATGTTGTCGCCAGTGGTCGGCGGAAGGTGCACGTGCCAATCGACCTGGGACCAGACCGCAGCGACGCACGGATGCACGCCAAGACCGTAGGATCCTACGCAGTGCCGTAGGGGACCGCACAGCCACTTCCCAGCAAATTAGGGACACTGTTGCTCCTGGGGTATCGGCGAGGACCATTCGCAACCGTCTCCATGAAGCTGGGCTACGGTCCCGCACACCGTTAGGCCGTCTTCCGCTCACGCCCCAACATCGTGCAGCCCGCCTCCAGTGGTGTCGCGACAGACGTGAATGGAGGGACGAATGGAGACGTGTCGTCTTCAGCGATGAGAGTCGCTTCTGCCTTGGTGCCAATGATGGTCGTATGCGCGTTTCGCACCGTGCAGGTGAGCGCCACAATCAGGACTGCATACGACCGAGGCACACAGGGCCAACACCCGGCATCATGGTGTGGGGAGCGATCTCCTACACTGGCCGTACACCTCTGGTGATCGTCGAGGGGACACTGGATAGTGCACGGTACATCCAAACCGTCATCGAACCCATCGTTCTACCATTCCTAGACCGGCAAGGGAACTTGCTGTTCCAACAGGACAATGCACGTCCGCATGTATCCCGTGCCACCCAACGTGCTCTAGAAGGTGTAAGTCAACTACCCTGGCCAGCAAGATCTCCGGCTCTGTCCCCCATTGAGCATGTTTGGGACTGGATGAAGTGTCGTCTCACGCGGTCTGCACGTCCAGCACGAACGCTGGTCCAACTGAGGCGCCAGGTGGAAATGGCATGGCTAGCCGTTCCACAGGACTACATCCAGCATCTCTACGATCGTATCCATGGGAGAATAGCAGCCTGCATTGCTGCGAAAGGTGGATATACACTGTACTAGTGCCGACATTGTGCATGCTCTGTTGCCTGTGTCTATGTGCCTGTGGTTCTGTCAGTGTGATCATGTGATGTATCTGACCCCAGGAATGTGTCAATAAAGTTTCCCCTTCCTGGGACAATGAATTCACGGTGTTCTTATTTCAATTTCCAGGAGTGTATGTCCGGAAATTTTGTTGAGGACAGAGACACCTGTGAAAAGGTCCACGACAATTATTGTGGTGGATCCGCCTACACAATAATTCCAGGGTAATATTCAGAATGGATCCACCCACATCTGACCGGAGGAGTGGTGGAGGTGTACATTGCGGAAATTGATCCACCTATGGAAGGCTGAGCAGTTAAACTTTATAATATTAGTAGTATGTCATTGCTGGAATTATGCTCAGTGTTTAGAGATATGTGTAATATGAGAATCTTTTAGAAGGCTTTTATTCATACCAGCGTCCGCTGGCTGCTTCGCGTCTTCAATAGGTGACATAGACTGTCCCTGTCAACCAGCTTCTTGCGACTAGAGACGCTGTAACTAGTTTGTGGAAAGTACTCGGCTGCTGTTTCTTTACCGGTCGCAGAGCAGCCTATGGATGATGTGATGGAAATTCATAGGCGATGGGGAAGGAATTTGACAATTACGCCAAACAGTCCTCAGGGTGCGAATTCTCTGACGCGTGGGAGTATTTCCAGTCGCCATCCAGTGTCTGCACGTTCTTTCTCGGGGCTAGTCGTTTCACTAACGCAGGAAGAACTTCTGTGAAGACACCTGTGAGCTGCTTGAAGTCTTGTGGTGGTGCAGACAGTCGCAGGAATCGAGAAGAAATGGCGCTGATTCTACTGTTATCAGGTATGTGCAGATCATCTTTTTTTCCCTCCCCCAGTAGTCATTGTGAGTGTGTTGCTCACAAGTTGAATCTAGCAAATTCTGCAGCTCTCTGTAGGTCGCATTTCACGGTATAGCGCGACAGGTTTCGTGACCTCTGTAAGTCTATGACTGCGTATGTCGAAATACTTTATTGTTGCTGCACTGCGACCGTTACTCAGTTTAATTTGTGCGTGTCGAGGACACAAGTACCGGATTAATTACGAGTTTTATAATGATGTCGCACATTCATATTGCAAGAGTTACATAGGATTGTATTTTGTCGCCGTGCGGGATTAGCCGAGCGGGCTAAGGCGCTGCAGTCATGGACTGTGCGGCTGGTCCCGGCGGAGGTTCGAGTCCTTCCTCGGGCATGGGTGTGTGTTTTTGTCCTTAGGATAATTTAGGTTAATTAGTGTGTAAGCTTAGGGACTGATGACGTTAGCAGTTAAGTCCCATAAGATTTTACACGTGTGTGTGTGCTATGTCGTCATAGTTTCCATCAATAAGAGGACTGGCTCGTTTTAACAAACCCTGGTACTATAGGGAGAGCTTCGCAAGGGTTTGTATAACGAGCTGTGGTATTTCTGCTAGGTGTTCCCTTCATTTTAACCTCACCAATGTGATGGACGCACATATGTAAATAAACTGACAATTTCCACAAACGTCTAATAATTCGCAGGAATAAAATTTAGATACAATGTCTTGCTTTGTAACGAAATCTGTGAGTCTTCTACCTCACTCAACATTTTTTTGTTGGTATTTTCCCGTAATAAGTTCTAATAGAAAAAAAAAACGACGCGTCACAAAGGAGCTATACGAATGTGATGTACATGCACAAACAAACAAATGATTACAGTTTCTGAAAAATTTGATGGTTTGTTCAAGAGAAAGATCTTTCCAAATTGAGCCGTTCTATAACGTATTGGTTCACACCTGGCTCCTATGCAGTCATTTATTCGCCTTGGCATTGGTTGAGAGAGTTGTTGGATGTCCTGAGGAAGATCGTGCCAAATTCTGTCCAATTGGTGCGTTAGAGCGTCAAAATTCCGATACGGTCGGAAGGCCCTGGGTCAATGCTCCAAAAGTTTTCAACTGGGGAAAGATCTGGTGACCTTGCTGGCCAAGGTAGGGTTTGGCAAGCACGTGACAAGCGGTAGGAACTGTCGCCATGTGCGGGCCGGTATTATCTTGCCCAAATGTAAGCCCAGGATTGCATGCCATGAGGGCAACAAAACGGGGCGTAGACTAATGTCGACGTACCGCTGAGCTGTAACGGTACCACGGATGGCCGGAGGTTGTGCTATGAAATGAAATGTCATCCCAGACCATCACTCCTGCTTGTTGGGCTGTATGTCAGGCGCATAAACAGTTTGGTGTTCTGCTTCTACCGGGGCGTCTCAAGACACGTCTTCAGCCTGGACTCTCGTTGCCTGGAGTAGAATTGTCTTCAGTGAAGAGTTCCGCTTCGAAATAAGCCCCGATGACTAGCGATGACGTATCTGGAGATGTCCCGCACGGCGGTGGGATACCAACCTGACTGCCGTCCGCCATAAGGCGCGACAACTGGGAATGATGGTCTTTTCTTAGCAGAACCCCTTTGGTTGTCATCCGCGGCACCCTTACAGTACAGCGGTAAGTCGGCGATATTCCACGCCCCGTTTTGTTGCCCTCCATGGGAAGCCATCCGGGGCTTACATTACAGCAAGGCAATGCCAGGGTTCATACAGCGAGTTTCTACTGAATATCTTTGTGCTTGCCAAACCCTTCATTGGCCAGATAGCTCGTCGGGTCTCTCCACAACGGAGACCGTTTGGACGATTATGACCAGGGCCCTCCAACCATCTTCGGACTTTTACGATATAAAGCAACGATACGACAGAATTTGGCACGATATCGCTCAGGAGGACATCCAACAAATGGTTCAAATGGCTCTGAGCACTATGGGACTAAACATCTGAGGTCATCAGTCCCCTAGAACTTAGAACTACTTAAACCTAAATAACCTAAGGACATCACACACATCCATGCCAGAGGCAGGATTCGAACATGCAACCGTAGCAGTCGCGCGGTTCCGGACTGAAGCGCCTAGAACCGCTCGGCCACCGCGGCCGGCAGACATCCAAGAACTCTGCCAAGTCGAATAACAGCTCGCATAAGCGCCAGAGGTGGAGTAACGCGTGACTGACTGGCTCCTTCTCTTAATTAATTCATTCAATTTTTTAAAAATTGTAATCAATTTTTTGTCTGCACATATACACCGCACTTATCGATTTCCGTCCCATTCTGACAAGTCCTTCGTGGTGTGTGTGTGTGTGTGTGTGTGTGTGTGTGTGTGTGTGTGTGTGTGTGTGTGGCCCTATCACGAAATGTACTCTAAGAACACACACACACACACACACACACACACACACACACACACACACACTAGTGATGAAGTAGTGGCTTAGCTGTGATAAATAATTCGGGCACATGCTGCATTGTGATTGGCCGACAGCTTCATGACGTCGACGCAACGTCGAGAGCAGTGGTATGGAACTCATGTAACGCAATAAAATACGTAAAATCGTAATACGAAAAAATGTGGATAATACGGAAAAATACGTAAAACTGCGGAAAATATGGAAGAATGAGAGTTCTCAGATATCAGCATGGGTGTGGTCTCCACTGGGGCCTCAAAAGACGTAAATCGCATATTATTAATTTGTTGATTGGCGACCATGTATGTTAAATTAAAAGGAAAGTCAGCGTTGGCCATAAAATTGATGTTTTATTGATGGCAGAATCGATTTTCGATCACATAGTGATCATCTTTAGTGCTGATACGTACAAGTTAAATTCAAGACACTGTTATCAAGTTATCAATAACCGAAACTGATCGCTTCTCAGTTTTGGTTATTGATAACTTGATACCAGTGTCTGAGTTTAATTTGTACGTATCAGCGCTGAAGATGATCACTATGTGATCGAAAATCGATACTGCCATCAATAAAACATCAATATTACGGCCAACGCTGACTTTCCTTTTAATTTATTAATTTGTTACTAACAAACAGACGCGGCCTGATCCTCTCCCTATGATGTCCACCTCCAGAGTGCACCCTACCCGCTCAAGAGTCCCAGTTATAAAACACGAAGATGGGGGTGGGTGCTTCAATCCAATCTGTTCAGGGTGATGGGGGTGTAGAAGGGAGGGGGGTGGTCGGCGTTCCTCTGGCTGACCTAGATCAATTCCCAGTGTTTTCCTGGGGGAGGAGCGTGACCTCGATTATCAGCCAAGAGTGTAACCTGACACCAGACGTGCGTATCTGTGACCTTGAGATCAGTGTTTGAACCAACTCATAATCCACTTGCACAGAATCGGGTTTCACCCTCTCCCTTCAACATCACCAAAACAACCTACAACGGGCTCACATACTTTCGGTGCAACACATATACTCCGCGAAGGAAAGGTCCCATTGTGCGAGCAAAAGGATAGCCTTTCCAATTAAGCGGCTGAGCAACACCTGAAGCGAGTCGCAGCTAATAATGCCATACGACTAGCGACACTCAAAAAGTATATACACGTGTTGGCATCAAGTATTTTTATCTCCATAACGATAGTTGCTTACTTGACGCTTTTAAATTGATACTTTTACTCACATCACTACTTTAAAGCAGGTATCCCATCGAATGAGCTTAGTAACAATTTACTATAAATGTTAATAATCTACGCAAAATTTTCGCCGCACAATTCAATTTCAGTACTTTTGACAACTGAATGGGCCAGCACCAACGGGCCAACAATCGAACGACAAAGTTTCGTTGGCAGTTCCACTTGGTATCCTCAATGTTTTTCGAAAGGACTTATATCTTTTTAAATTATTGTTTAAAACTGAAAGTGCAAGAGTTACTAAGTCAGCAGGCAAAATGGCAGCTACCAAAAGTGAAACTTGACATTATTTCTACAAACTGGGTAATAATGAAGTGATGTGAAAATCTGTTTTAAAATTTTTGAAGTCTTCGGAAAATTCTTCAAATATGAAGAAGCATTTAAGAAATCCCCCGCCGCCTCCTACAACAACAGCAGCGCAAAATTATTTTTCTTAGCAAAATAACGACAGACTGAATAGAGCTTTACATATTTGTTAGTGCAAATAAAAGTCGTCGCGAATGGAAGAAGGGTGTGAATCAAAAAATGTAGCTTGAGATAATCTTTTTATCACAGACTAGCGACACGCCCCGACTTCGCATGGGTAGCACTAAGTATATACCGCCGAACTTGTGTTTTTATACACTATCGGATCGAAAGTACCCGGACACCCCTACGCAATGCGGAATTGACCACTAGATGCCACGACAAGCGGGACCGCCAATACAAAAGAAGGCAGGCAGTAATGTTCAAAATGACTCTGAGCACTATGGGACTTAACATCTGAGGCCATTAGTCCCCTAAAACTTAGAACTATTTAAGCCTAACTAAGCTAAGGACATCACACACATCCACGCCCGAGCAGGATTCGAACCTGCGACCGTAGCGGTCGCGCGGTTCCAGACTGAAGCGCCTACAACCGCTCGGCCACACTGGCCAGAGAGCAGTGATGTGTTTAGTGGAGAAGTATCAGAAGAATGGGTCCGCCAGGAGAGCTCAGTGATTTGGAATGTCGACTAGTCGTGGATGCCACCTAAGTAACAAACCCTCAGGACATTACAGACCTCTAAAGCTCCCCATGTCGAATGTTGGGATGGCCTGGAAGGCATCACTCACTGGCGGGCAGGGACCGTCGATCACTGCTAAGGGTGGCTGTAAAAGTCGCATGAAATCAGCGAAAATAATCACTTGTGGGTTAAAAAGCGCTGGGAGCAGTCCAGCTAGCACAGGGATTAAAGAGGACGAGGTAAAATGATCAGGTACCTTTTCATAAGCCACACTTTTCTGCTGTCAGTGCCAAGAGGCGCTTGAGGTAGTGCAAAGAGCGATGCCACTGGACAGTAGATGACTGGAAACGAATGATTGTGAATGGTAAATCGTACTGTACTTACGGAAGGGCTTGGGTTGCGCGAATGCCTGGTGAACGTTACCAGCCATCATGTCTGGTCCGTGTAATGAAGTACGGAGGACGCGGTGTTACGTTATAGGGGTGTTTTCCGTGGTTATAATGTGGTCCCCTTATTACGCTTAAGAAAACGATAAACGTGGATGGATATGAACGTATTTTACAGCATTGTATACTGCTTACAGTGGAGGTATAGCTGGGCGACGATGAATGTTTGTATAAGCGTGACAATACACCCTGTCATAGAGCAACATCTGTGAGACTGTGGAAAATAACATTCCTGAAATGGACTGGCCACCACAGAAACCCGATCTTAACGCAACTGAACACTTTTGGGATGAGGTAAAGTGTCGTCTTTGCTCCAGACCCCAGCGTCCAATAACACTAGTTTCTTTGGTTTTGGCTCGTGAGAAAGAATGGACTGCCATTCCCGCACAGAAATTCAGATACCTCATTGAAAGTGCCGCAAATAGAGTTAAAGCCGTCATAAAGGCAAAGGGTGGACACACCGCACATTACAATGAAATGAATACCCCTAGCTGCTTACAGACGTTGATATAAGTCAATGGGAACAGTTGAAAATATGTGCCCCGACCGGGACTCGAACGCGGGATCTCCTGCTTACATGGCAGACGTTCTACCCATCTGAGCCACCGAGGACACAGAAGAATAGTGCGATTGCAGGGACTTATCTCTGGCACGCCTCCCGTGAGACCCACATTCGCAACTTATTGTCCTGCACTAATACTAATTACTCGCGGCTTTACTGCCGATTCCCGTAAGAGTTTGTGCATCCGCACAGAAGAAGATGGTCAAATGGACGGTGAGCCTTAACAGATACCATCCTATCATCTGCATATACAGGGTGTTACAAAAAGGTACTGCCAAACTTTCAGGAAACATTCCTCACACACAAAGAAAGAAAATATGTTATGTGGACATGTGTACGGAAACGCTTACTTTCCATGTTAGAGCTAATTTCATTACTTCTTTTCAAATCACATTAATCATGGAATGGAAACACACAGCAACAGAACGTACCAGCGTGACTTCAAACACTTTGTTACAGGAAATGTTCAAAATGTCCTCCGTTAGGATACATGCACCCACCCTCCGTCACATGGAATCCCTGATCCGCTGATGCAGCCCTGGAGAATGGCGTATTGTATCACAGCCGTCCACAATACAAGCGCGAAGAGTCTCTACATTTCGTACCGGGGTTGTGTAAACAAGAGCTTTCAAATGCCCCCATAAATGAAAGTCAAGAGGGTTGAGGTCAAGAGAGCGTGGAGGTCATGGAATTAATCCGCCTCTACCAATCCATCGGTCACCGAATCTGTTGTTGAGAAGCGTACGAACACTTCGACTGAAATGTGCAGGAGCTCCATCGCGCATGTACCACATGTTGTGTCTTACCTGTAAAGGCACATGTTCTAGCAGCACAGGTAGAGTATCCCGTATGAAATCATGATAACGTGCTCCATTGAGCGTAGGTGGAAGCGTAGGTGACGAAACTAAAATGAGCTCTTACATGGAAATTAAGCGTTTCCGGACACATGTCCACATAACATCTTTTCTTTATTTGTGTGTGAGGAATGTTTCCTGAAAGTTTGGCCGTACCTTTTTGTAACACCCTGTATACAGTTAATGCTCACAGGCCATTTGACCATCTTCTTCTGTGCGGATGGGCAAACAGCGCACGAACTCTTACGGGAATCGTCAGTAAAGCCGCGAGTAATGAGTATAATGGGCAGGGGCACTATGAACACAGTGCAGGACAACAAGTTGCAAATGTGGGTCTCTCGGGAGGCGTGCCAGAGATAAGTCCCTACAGTCGCACTATTCCTCTGTGTCCTCGGTGGCTCAGAAAGATGCCGGCATAGTAGCTCAGCGTGTTCGGTCAGAGGGTTAGCTGCCCTCTTTAATAAAAAAATTAAAAAAAACCTGAGTTAATGGATCAACAACGAACATAAATGGATGTCTTAGGGCGTCCGCCCCGAGCAGATGCAACGAACAAAAGCGATTGATAGAGCATCTGCCATGTAAGCAGGAGATCCCGGGTTCGTGTCCCGGTCGGTGCAGACATTTTCAACTGTCCCCGTTGACTTATATCAACGCCTGTGAGCAGCTAGGGGTATTCATTTCATTGTTACTTCATTCTAACGAGCTGCATGGTCACCGATGGTGTCTGTTCTTTCGGACATATATACATCCCATATTATTATTGACCAGTAACAGGTGTCATTATACTTTTAAGCAGGTATTGAATTCATTAGTATAAATACATGTAGTTATTGATGGAAGAAGGGTGTAACTCAAAAAATATAATTTTTAGTTAATCTTTCACTAAAGAAAAATATGGATGCCTAAAGGCATGAGTATGCTACTATTCACGACTAAAGTATCGATAGTTTTCATTTAACACAGCGTATCTACATAAGACTTTTAACGCGTATAGTTCTACTATCTCTTCAGCTGCAATCACTAACGCACGCTTATTCAGTGGGGCCACACACAGAGGTAACGTGTTCGAATCTAGGTGGTGTAATAAACTGTCGTTGCCAGTTACAAGAAAGAATATGGGTGGTGGCGTACATTTCCTAATCACCAAAGTGAACGTAGCAGTTCATGCAGAGAAGACATGTGACCTTGCTGATAAAGCTCCCTCCGTCAAATTGGGACGTTATACTGGACGTCTCTCTTGGAACTATGCTAGAGAAGTAGCCTTTATGCAAACAGTGGGCCTCACCCTCAACGTATTTTCATTTCTATATTCATCCACAGGAACATAAACACAAGTCTACACACGTGCCCTCATCGCAGTTACACTACATTGATGGACACTTGACAACGCACGCTGATGATAAACTTGCTCTGTGGGGTTTGGCGTTCTGTTCCCAACTAATGACTAGATAAAATAGTCCTAATTCCTCTTATCGAAAGCCTTGATCGTCGCAGGTGCTGCAAGATAATTCAAGCGTTTATTCTTATGTCGCCGCAAACCAAGATTTAAATAATGAAACAATATTTCGCTGGTAAAAATTGATATTCCTAATTAGTATTGTGTTCAGTTTCTTATTTTTAAGCAAGCAGATTAACGACAAAACTGTTCATTGCATAGGAAGGGCTTGCACACAGAATGCTAACTACAAGTCTATGTTACTCACGTTCCTACTCTGTACCAGCTCTAGGACTCCACAGCGATCACGGTGGCCATCAGAGGAAGTTCAGAAACACCACGTACACCCGAGTGGCAACCGACCCCGGGCCGTCACAGACAAGCTTTCGCTTGTCTCCACCATAGCACCCTTCGATCGACGGAACTCAGCGCGGAAATTCCGTAACGACCTGTAACACACAAAAATGGCACACAAAACGTTACGTTACGGCACCAACAGAAATTCACAAATGCACAAATACCAGAGCACGTAATGGCATGGTTCAGTGTCAACATCATGAGACACACGAGTGAAGTACATAAAAAACTCAACTACTGATCGTAAGACGTAGTTCGATGAAGAAGGGGAGGGAGGGGGAAAGGGTGGGAGGGGGGAGGAAAGGGAGAGGGAGGGGGAGGGAGAGGGGGGGAGAGAGACAGAGAGAGAGAGAGAGAGAGAGAGAGAGAGAGAGAGAGAGATATCAGATGGTTGTTGAGCACTTGCCCGGAAAGGCAAAGGTTTCCAGTTCGCGTCCCGATCAGACATATAGTTTTAACCTGCCAGGAAGTTTAGAATCAGAGCACTCTCCGTTGCAGAACGAAAATTTATTCTGTTATAATTCTTGTTTAGTGTATTGGTTAGTAGAAGCAGTCGATATGTTCAGCAAGAGCTGTCTACTGAATAACTGCCACACAAAAGACTGGGATTAAATGTGCCTCCATGTTTGTATTTTGTTGATTTATAGGCGGTGGACTAAATTAATGTTAGCGCGGATTTAACGTTCAAGAGACTATTTAAAGAATCTGACACAAGAAAAGAAGCAAGCTTGAAATTTGATCTTCAAAGCTTAACCTCCTGTGGCGCTCACGGTCATGGTTATTACGGACAGGAATGAAATCGTCCGTCGTCTTGTTTTTTAAAAAATGGATCAAACATTCGCCCCAAGCGACTTAAGAAACGACGCAAAAGCACATTCTGTGTGATTCGAGATGGGTTTGATACTAACCTCCCCTCCCCCCACCCCCCTCCTAATCCAAGTCTGTTGTCTCAAACAGTGCAACATCGCGTTCGGCGCCACTGATGATTGGAATTCCTGTATCCTGTTCGTAATCCGTCTGCGAGCGGATCTACGGTGTGTATGCCACATATTCAGCGAGAGGATCGTGCATAGCTTAGCATAAGAGCAATGGCACTCAGTCTTTTTCGCAGGTAAACCTCGATTTCCTTAAATAGTAATTATTAATGTGCAATGACACGCTGACAATTACTGACGAACATCATTGAAAAGGATCGACACGGAAGCACATTGCTCACATTTAACAGGTAGCATGGCCAGTTTCTTTTTTTTATTATTTATTTTGATTGCAAATATTAATAAGAATTCTCTCACTTTAGCCTAATGTTCGACAATTGGCGAATGCCGCACATGGAAATTGGCTTTTCCCGGGGAGTCACCTTAACTCATTTGTATCTCCACGCTGCCAGCTACCATCATCGTTCACAGCGTGGAATGATCATATAAAGTTGATCGTCGGTAAAGCAGATGCCAGATTGAGATTCATTGGAAGAATCCTAAGGAAATGCAATCCGACAACAAAGGAAGTAGGTTACAGTACGCTTGTTCGCCCACTGCTTGAATACTGCTCAGCAGTGTGGGATCCGCACCAGACAGGGTTGATAGAAGAGATAGAGAAGATCCAACGGAGAGCAGCGCGCTTCGTTACAGGATCATTTAGTAATCGCGAAAGCGTTACGGAGATGATAGATGAACTCCAGTGGAAGACTCTGCGGTTGCGGAACACCGCGTAGCTACGAGGGACGCGAAGAAATAAGACCAAACGGAACTGATGGGCCAGACTTCGCAGTTTTGTGATTATGTTCTGAAGGAGGCTGTTTAAATACCAGTGGTCGACGGCCAGGTCGATACAGACATCGTCTTCACTCTCAATTGGACCCAGTGCTCTGCCAACTGAAGCCACAACGGCTGCCGAGGGCGACTTACAAGCTCGACGGGGGCGGCAGAAGCATTGAGTGAGCGGAGTTCGCGCCCAACATTCGGCGATCGCGACCCGCCATCACTCCGACAGACGCGGCGCGCGACCAGGTTGTGAGGGAAAGCTCGGGGAGCGACAGGAGTATAAAGGCGCGATGTATCAAAGACAACCCCACCCTATGTGTGACCTTACAAACAAAAGCAAATAATAAGCAAATGCGCGACAGCCTATCGAAACAGACGATATGTAATCTGGCTTACAGTATATTCACAAAAGACAGACACCTAAATAAACGAAAAAAAAACGATACCCATCTCGATTGAGGTGTTCACAGGTGGTTTCCCAAAACAATAAGGTAATTAAGGAATGTAGAATTCCACAAGGTAAAAGAATTATAAATAAAGGCACGAGACAAAGTAGTACACGCAAAGTAGCCAGGAAACATCCCAATATGGAAAAGAAACTATGCCCCAACAGAATAAAACACACAGCTCCAGGCTGATACTGGCATTCACGCCCTAAACAGCCACCACCACACATGATGGTGTGGCATCCTCTACACGTATTACCTGAAGAAGACGACAAGGTACGCTGTCGAAATAGCGTGCTTCTCAAACGACTGACAACCGAGAGCATAAAAAAATAGCTGCTTCCACATCACAGTAAATAAAGGAACTGCAGCTCTAACCGAGCAATAAAAACTATGCCCTTAGCATATGACATTCGTTGAAACACTTTTACACTACATTACGAAATATTAGTGGCTCCGGGGTTCGATCCGCAGGTAGTTCCCGAACTTTTTTATGTCCCCATCGCTTCTTTCAAATATGGCTACGATTTATCAATGTGAAAAATGAGAATTTTAACGTGTTTCGGAAACCACGTTAAACCGTAGGGCCTTTAGCAGTGGTTGTGTGGGTCAATTCAGTGTGTTTAGATGTGTGAGTTCCTAAAGGACGAAACTGCTGAGGTCATCGCTCCCTAGGCTTACACACTACTTAAACTAACTTGTGCTAAGAACAACACACACACCCATGCCCGAGGGAGGACTCGAACCTCCGGCGGGAGGGGCCGCGAAATCAGTGACATGCCGCCTCTAACCGCGGGCCACTCCACGCGGCCCTCAATTCAGTGTGTTGAGAAAGACAAGAGAATACCTAAAGTGATCACGCCTAGGAAACCACTACGTCGTTCAAATTAGCCTTCATTTTGATTGCAGGTTTACCTTCTTGATTATGCCGCCTGTCGGTTTAAATTCCGAAATTTACGTTTATTTTTATCTGCCGGCCTCGACAGAGTTTCCTGTGGTAGCCTGCGGCGTTGTAAGTTGTGACGAATACTTTTCCGATGTCGAGGACTACAGGGACATATTCTGTAGAATTTCGGTTATCATTAATATCAAGATAAATGCGATAAGACTTAAAAGGGTCTGTCAAGAGTAGTACCACTGTTTCTTTCGCATCAGTCCTTCGCAAGATACCATGTGCCCAGAAAATGAGAAACACAAAAAGTGTTTATCACAACAAAATTTAACAAAAGTTTATGGTATCATATACGACTTCAAACTGTTAACGAACAGCATAGCAGTCACGTGAATCAACATAGCAGACTGCCTTCAGTGTGTAGCGGCTTTATTATTTTCGTTTGGACAGGGACGTATAACTCCCAACACATGTACTGTGCAGGAAGTCGTAAAACCACTACTTTTGGCCCATACTGTTACCAGAGGTCACAGTTAGGTTACACATGTGACGCAGTATATTACCTGCGAGTAAGACACTCATTCTGACACGTGTGTGTTTCCATTTACGAGCTCGTTGTCTACTTACTGTCTGACCATGGAAACAAATATGTTATTGCAGCACTTTGGTACGCAGTGTAAAGCAGGTACAATCTGCATGGATGTGTAAGCTGTAAAGGTCTTGCCTTTTAGAGCAGCAAATTTCTGCATCTTTTCCAGGTTTTAAGTGTCAGAGTGTAGTATTAATTTTTTTACGTTAATGACTAAATGATAAAACAAAGTTAGTGTAGCGTACAAATATTTTATGGAACCTATTTTTTTTTCTTTTTTGACAACATAACAAGAGTAGTTCATAACTTTTTATAATTTTTAAAAACTAATAAAATAAAATTACAACTCCAATGTCACTCCCGCGTAAAGTGTAAAAACATAAATACATGCCTTCAGTTACTACTTGCTATGTTGATACACAGCACCTGTATCTTTTTCAACGGTGGTGGAGAACAAAAATGACGTGACCAAAACAACCTGGACTTACTGTAACTGACAACTGCCACTAAAGCTCATATTCATATATAAATACTGGGGAACCTGGCTATGTTTCGCAATTGCTAAATGTAGATGGGAATTGGATATACATCCTAATCGCCTTCTCCTCCCTGTCCATCTCCCCCTCTTCCTCCTCTCTGTCAATCACCACCTCGTTCTTATCTCACTCCATCCCCTCCTTTTCCCTCTGCCTGTCCATCCCTTCCTTCCCCCCTCTATGTCCATTTTCACCTCACCTCTCTGCCCATCTCCTCTTCCCCCCATCCCTCTGACCTAAAGTCTTGTTTATTGTTATTGCAAACGAAACATTTATTGGATATTTGAGTGGTTTAAAGCGAATGGGTAAAGCTTGTGGGATCATTGGTATATGGGGTTTGAGAGAGACCTCTCCATTTGCTTGATTGTGAGAACAAAAGATTGATTGACAGTATTTCGCATAGTTTTAATGTGCGAACGGATAGGATTAGAAAGCTTCGGATGACTCAGATTCGGTACTAGTATTATAATCGTAAGCCGATAAGTCATAAATACAAGTTCCCTGTTTTCTGTTGAAACCGACTGTGGGGAAGAAAACAAGAACAACAGATTTTTGTGTATACAACTTTTGTTTAAAATTAGATATACGGAGTATATACGGGAGAGACAATTTTTCTTGTTTTTAGTGTCTTGAATTATACGTAAAACTGACTGCGACAAAGAAAACGAAACTGGAAGAAAGAAAATGAAGCCACACATTTTTATGCGCAGCACAGGATTTTCTTTCTCGTAGTCGGTTTTATCAGAAAATGTGTACACATTTGTTTAGCAAATATGTAGCTACATCCGAATGAATATTTATTATAGCAACGTGTAAAAAATTCGAAGTAAATCCGTCACCAACTTTTCGAGAGTGTTTGGTGACAACGTTCCCGTTATATAGCCTACATCCTTCCGAATGTTTATTAGAGTAACATGTAAGAATTCGAGATTTTTGGTAACATGTTTCCCCTTTGTATATTATATGTACTGTCGTAAGAGGAATATCATGAATTTTCAACTTACTGTTCTTTTTTACAACTCGACTTTAGATCCCTCTCAACCCCATTAGTAATTGTATTAACTGTAGTCGTCACAATCGGCTATTATTTATATACATGTTACTGAGTCCACCTCGTGATGACTGGGTGTTGTGTAATGTCCTTAGGTTAGTTAGGTTTAAGTAGTTCTAAGTTCTAGGGGACTGATGACCATAGCTGTTAAGTCCCATAGTGCTCAGAGCCATTTGAACCATTTTTTTACTGAGTCCAGCCAAAGCCCGTCTCCGAATCTGAAACACTAACAAAGAATTACAGCCTGACTGACAATCTTGCAAGAGAAGACAGCTGTCAGACAGCGATTCATTACAAGAACTATAGACGAGGTAGCCTTCAAAATTCCAGTTCGACCGATACATTTACCAGATAGGCATGATACACGAAACAGAGACGATCCGAAGAACAGCACCGCGTTTTCTCAGTGGATCGTTCAGTAAGCGTGAAAACTTCACGGCTATGAAGATCCAGAGTCACAGAAACTACAAGACCGGACTGCGCATCACTGTACGATTTGCTGTTAAAATATTGAGAGCGAAAGTACCTATAACAGTTAACAAACGTATTACTTGCTCCTAAATACATTCATGGGCCAAAACCAGAGGTTACACATTCCGCTTTTAATCTTCCCATGCTTGCCTGTTAGCTAGGCAGGCAAGCTGCCGCACACCAGCAGAACAAGCAGGCTGCTTTACTCTCCTCAAATCCAAGCTATGTCCAGACGAAACAGGCTACAGGAGTCTTGGTTGCCTGTCCGTCTTCCCGCTGTGCTACACTACGTAGCAGTTCACCCTGTCTGCTTTCACTGTAATATTTTGAGTAGAGTTCGGAAGTTGATGAAAATACCCGAGTATCACAACGGGAGGCTCAGTGAAAAAAATGGTTCAAATGGCTCTGAGCACTATGCGACTTGACATCTGTGGTCATCAGTCGCCTAGAACTTAGAACTAATTAAATCTAACTAACCTAAGAACATCACACACATCCATGCCCGAGGCCGCGCGGTTCCGGACTGAGCGCCTAGAACCGCAAGACCACCGTGGCCGGCGAGGCTCAGTGAAATTTTGGATCATTGACGGTCATTTTTATTTGTTCTTTTTTTTCCTTTTCGTCTTATTTTGGGTTTATTTATTTATTTCGGTATGAAAGGTTTTCTCTGCAGCTTAACCCTCTTTCGACAAGTACTGGCTACATCTACATCGTTGCTCTGCAATTCACACATTAAGTGTCTGACAGGGGGTTCATTGAACCATTTTCATACTACCTCTCTACCATTCCACTCTCGAATGGCGCGTGTGGAATAGGAACACCTAAATCTTTCCGTTCGAGCTCTGATTTCTCTTATTTTATTATGATGATCATTTCTCCCTACGTAAGTGGGTATTAAAGAACTTTTCAACTGTGTGTGACATCTTAGGGACTTAACTGCAAAGGTCATCAGTCCCTAAGCTTAAACACTACTTAACCTAAATTATCCTAAGGGCAAACAAACACACCCATGCCCGAGGGAGGACTCGAACCTCCGCCTGGACCAGCCGCACAGTCCATGACTGCAGCGCTCGGCTAATCCCGCACGGCAAGTGAGTATCAACAAAATAGATTCGCATTCGGAAGAGAAAGATGGTGATTGAAATTTCGTAAATAGACCTCGCCGCAAAGAAAACCGCCTTTGTTTCAGTGACTGCCACCCCAACTCGCGTATCATATCAGTGACACTCTCACCCCTATTGCGCGATAACAAGAAACGGGCTGCCCTCCTTTGCACTTTCTCGATTTCCTCCATCAATCCTCTGCCTCACAGATGCTGACTTATGACTGGGTGCTTTGCAATGATGATAATGTTGATCATCGTCTCCGAACTGTATGCTGTGCGCAATACATAAAGCGGTAAGATGTGTTCATCTCCTTCCCCATTTACAATTTTCTTAAGCGCAGTAAGGCGACCACACCGTCATCTTGGGGGAAAAAAAGAAACACACACCGCAACACGTAATACTACCTCCTCCGTCCTTCACTGTTGGCATCGCACACGATGGCAGTTAACGTTCTCCAGGTATTAGCCGAAAACAAAACCTTAAATCCGGTTACCAAAGGGTATAGCGTGATTCATGAGTACAAATCACTCGTTTGCGTCATACTCTGTCGAATGGCGTCTTTCTCTACGCCACCTCAAGCGTCTCTTAGCACTGACCACAGATATATGAGGCGTATAAGGACCTGCTCGAACACACACAATCACAATTACTGCGGGTAGAACGCTGAAACTCACTTGTGATTCCTTCTGACCATTTCATGAGATTTTTTACAAAAACCTTCTGCAATGCTCGACAACACCGGTCCTTCAGTACACGAGGGCGGCCTATTCTTGGTTTAGCTGTGGTTGTTCCTTCGCGTTTACACATCACAATCACCGTCGACTTGGGGTGATTTAGAAGCGTTGAAGTGTCCACGATTTTCGAAGGAACTATGCCAACGTTTGCCTTAGATTTAGCGAAACTATGGAATGCGAGTGCAGTGACTTAGTGCTGCGATACTTGGATCTGTACCACACATCTGACTGAGATTACTTGCGGGTATCGCGAGAAAAATTAATCTGAGATAGCCGGGTCGAGATTTGAAACCTGTTCTGCCCGAACAAAAGTCCAGCATCTTTACCAAGTTACATCGTACGCATTTGACATCCAGCACGTTTAATGCTGACCAGTTCTTGGAGGGTTGGGTTGTTTGGCGAAGGAGACCAGACAGCGAGGTCATCCGTTTCATCGGATTAGGGAAGGACGGGGAAGGAAGTCGGCCGTGCCCTTTCAAAGGAACCATCCTGGCATTTGCCTGGAGCGATTTAGGAAAATCACGGAAAACCTAAATCAGGATGGCCGGACTTGGGATTGAACCGTCGTCCTCTCGAATGCGAGTCCAGTGTGCTAGCTACTGCGCCACCTCGCTCGGTCCTGTTCTTGGAAACACGGTGATGAATGAATCTTCGGTCAGTACAATTCCCAGTAATTAATTAACCATGCTGCACATCAAACGTAGCGTGTTAATTTGTTGTTGGTGACGATGTCACAAAGCAGCATATTTGACGCAACAGTTTGTGGATAATAATATTCCTGAACTGACTGGCCGTTCCAGAGTCCCAACGTGAACCCAGTGGAACATCTTTGGGATGAAGTATTACGTCGACTACCCTCCACCTCAGCGTCGAACGTCGCTAACTTGTCTGATTTCTGGTCTTGAGAAACAATGGAGCGCCATTCTTCCACAGATATCCAGATATCTCGCTGGAAGTGTCACCAGCAGTGATCAAGCCGTCGTACAGACGAGGGGCGGACGCACCTCATTAATACCCGCCAACCGGTGTCCGGATACTTTTGGTCTGATAGTGTATATTGGAACACGTAAGGCAATACTGACCTTACGACTCACTTTAGAAGAAAGATTAAGGAAAGGCAAACCTACGTTCCTAGCATTTGTAAACTTAGAGAAGCTTTTGACCATGTTGACTGGAATACTCTCTTTCAAATTCTGAAGGTTGCAGGGGTAAAATACAGGGAGCGAAAGGCTAATTACAATTTGTAAAGAAACCAGATGGCATTTACAAGAGCCGAGGGGCATGAAAGGGAAGCAGTGGTTGGGAAGGGAGTGAGACAGGGTTGTACTTTCTCGCCGATGTTATTCAGCCTGTATATTGAGCAACCAGTAAAGGAAACAAACAAAAAATTCGGGGTAGGTATTAAAATCCAGGGAGAAGAAATAAAAACTTTGAGGTTCGCCGATGACATTGTAATTCTGTCAGAGACAGCAAAGGACTTGGAAGAGCAGTTGAACGGAATGGACAGTGTCTTGAAAGGAGGATATAAGATGACCATCAACAAAAGCAAAACGAGCATAATGGAATGTAGGCGAATTAAGTCTGGTGATGCTGAGGGAATTAGATTAGAAAGTGAGACACTTAAAGTAGTAAAGGAGTTTTGCTATTTGGGGAGCAAAATAACTGATGGTGGTCGAAGAAGAGAGGATGTAAATGTAGACTGGCAATGGCAAGGAAAGAGTTTCTGAAGAAGAGGAATTTGTTAACATCGAGTATAGATTTAAGTGTCAGGAAGTCGTTTCTGAAAGTATTTGTATGGAGTGTAGCCATGTATGGAAGTTAAACGTGGACGATAAATAGTTTGAACAAGAAGAGAATAGAAGCTCTCGAAGTGTGGTGCTACAGGAGAATGCTGAAGATTAGATGGGTAGATCACATAATTAATGAGGAGGTATTGAATAGAATGGGGGAGAAGAGGAGTTTATGGCACAACTTGACTAGAAGAAGGGATCGGTTGGTAGGACATGTTCTGAGGCATCAAGGGATCACCAATTTAGCATTGGAGGGCAGCGTGGAGTGTAAAAATCGTAGAGGGAGACCAAGAAATGAATATACAAAGCAGATTCAAAACGATGTAGGTTGCAGTAGGTGCTGGGAGATGAAGAAGATTGCACAGGATAGAGTAGCATGGAGAGCTGCATCAAACCAGTCTCAGGAGTGAAGACCACAAAAACAACAACAACAGTGTAAATTCTTGGGGAAACGTGAGCCAAGCTGAGGTCCTTTCACAGCTCAGGACTGCTGGATCATAACTGTGTAACTTCCACTTTAAAGGGCAGCGCAGTAACCCAGGAAGGCCCTAGCTCTGTTTGTCTTTCCGAGTATTCCACGCGAATGTGTCTCAATGTTTGAGATTTAAGTTGTATGAGGTGAACAGTCTTACATCGTTATTCGATCCGCGTGATTATGACGTAGTGCAAAAAGTATGAGTACATGTGGCGAAGGTAGCTGGGGCATTCTGGATGTAGTGGATTCCCGGCGTGTGCTCTGATAGCAGAGGCGCGCATCCTACGCCTTCAGGCGCAAAAATAGCGTACTGTGGAAAGACGAACCAAGAGGCCGTGCGAGGTGGCACAGCGGTTAACGGCATTACACTAGCATTAGGGAGGACGGCGTTCGAAATACCCCTCCAGATTTTCCATAGTTTCTCTACATCTCACACGGCAAATACCGGTACAGCTGTTCTGAAAAGGCCACTGCCGCATTTCTTCTCCATTCTTACCTCTACTCCGAGCTTATGATTCAATTCTTACAAACTCGTCGACGAGTGGATGTTGAAGAATAACCTTTCCTCTTTTTTTCTCTCTCTTTCTCTTCTAATATATTTCTCCAATGTAATATTTAAATCTGGAAGTTTTCACGTAGCAGTAATGGCGGCATTATTTTAGGATCGCTCTGTCTCGTTCGATTAGCAGAGTGGACTGCTCTTGAGAGAGCGATGGCTTGGGCAGTCGCCATATAAACGCCAGCTCATGCCTGTCACAAGCGCAGCAAGGTCGCGCAGGCTGTGCTTCCAGCGTTGGCAGATTGTGCGGGTAGCGGGCAGCAAGTGTACTGACTGCGCAACTTGCACTCCCGGCCGCCTGCGGAGTCGGCACCGTGCGATCAATGCTTCTCATTGCTTACGGACTTCATCCATCAACAGAGCGTTTCCAGTGAACATAAGCTGTTTCGAAGTGACGCAATATGGAAATTTATCCGCGGCCCCTTAGACACTACAACAAATACTTCTCATGAGGACTCCGTAACGCTGATGCTGTGTTTCTTGACTTCCAGTAGGCTTTCGATACAGTTCCGCGCCTAAGTCTAATGAATAAAAATACAATCATACAGAATATCATATCAGATGTGAGATTGGATTGGAATAGTTCCGAGTAAACAAAACACAGCCTTTCATTCTTAACGGAGAGAAATCTGCAGCCGCCAACTAACCCCAGGAGAGTTTTGTAGGCACTACTTCTCACATTATAAGTAAATGACCTAGAGGAGGACAACGGAAGTTTCATGAGGCATTTCGCGGATGATGCTGCTGTATTTAGGGAAGTCGCAAGGCGAAGTGCAGGAAAACCTGCAGAGGGTCGATGCCTTTTGCAGGGATTGCCAGTTAGCCCTAAACATGTGCAAACGTAAATATTATGCATAAATAGGCGAAAAGGGTCTTTATCGTATTTTCTGACGACTGAGGACCGAACACTGGAATCAGTCCCCGGCATCAAATACGAGGGTTGGAACTTTAATAGCGGCAACTATTTATTTACAGCTCGTACAAAATAGTTACGTGTTTCAAAGTTTTACTGACCTTAAAAGCAGTAACCAGCATTGTGTATAACCCGTTGCCAGCGATGTGGAAGTCGTAGGATACTCTTAGCAGTTCCAGTTGTGTTGACCGGCGCGATCTATTGCCCGACGAATTTGTAGCAGTTCTGAAGCGAAAGCCGCGAAGTTTTTCCTTCAGTTTAGAAATCGAGCTGAACTCACGAGGACTTAAGTCAGGGGAGTGCAATAGGTAGTATATCACATAGCAGCCCCATCAATCAAACAAATCGGTAACAGCTTGCACTGTACGTGCCTGAGCATTGTCCTGCAAAATGATGGTCAGGACCTGCACAAAGTGTCATCACTTCTGTCTCTAAGCTGGTCATAGGTTGTGTTCAAAAATCAATAGAAAAAAGAGACAAAAGTGATGACACTTTCTGCAGGACCTGACCATCATTTTGCAGGACAATGCTTAAGCACGTAAAATGCAAGTTGTTATTGATTTGTAGAAGAACAGTCGTTTCGTTACAGGTTCATTTAGTAATCACGAAAGTGTCCCAGAGATGATCTGCCAATTCCAGTGACAGATGCTTCAAGAGTTCTGCATCACGATCTTGTTTACTATTAAAATTGCAACAGCTTATGTCCTTAGAAAAGTCAACCAACATATTGCTCCTTCCTACGTACATCTCGCGAAAAAACTATGAAAGTATAAGTTATAATTCGAGGTCACATGGAGGCTTACCAAAAATCGTTCTCCCCGCAGACCATTCGCGACTGAAACAAAAGGGGATAAGTATCACTGGTGCATAAAGTACCTTCCTGCCACACACCATGAAGTGGATTCCGGGGTATGTAGAGGCAGAAGAATATACTCTCTAAGCAAATATAAATTCAATCATTTACTTACAAAAAAGAGGGTACAGGACACAATAGAACTTAGAAACTTCGTTTACGAAACATACTCGTAGATAACAGCATTTCTTCAACTTCATTCGACGTAAATATGTGAGTTGCTGTAACGTACCACTCTCTGAGAAGAGAATCAGCTGGGTGAAAGATCTTCTTCATGGAGTAAACCTGCATTTACGAGAGCGTACGGAAAAGTAATGCCTCCGAATCTATTATGTGAAAAATCGTAAGCTTTATAAACAAAACAAAAGTTACTAACATTCTACATCTTTATTCTTCATGTCTACGTATTTATTTCTCTACATAGTCACCCTGGTAACGAACACATGTCTCTCAACGAGAGGCCGGATTGTTTCATACCGTCACTGTAGACTGTTTGACTTTGTTTACAGAATGTTTGACTTTGTTTACGCAGTCCGGGGCGGCCGAGCGGTTCTAGGCGCTACAGTCTGGAACCGAGCGACCGCTACGGTCGCAGGTTCGAATTATGCCTCGGGCATGGGTGTGTGTGATGTCGTTAGGTTGATTAGGTTTAGACACTTCTAAGTTCTAGGGGACTGATGACCTCAGATTTAAGTCCCATAGTGCTCAGAGCCATTTTGAACCTTGTTGACGGAGCCACAGTCACAACCCTGCTTGCACCACTTCAGCACTATCGAAGTGAACTCCTCGAAGATTTTTTTTTTTAATTTTTGCTAACATATGAAAAACAGATGGGGTCAAGTCGGGACTGGATGGAGGATGATCGATGACACTGAACCCGTGGCGTCGGATTGTTGCGTATGTCGCATCGCTCGCGTGTATTCTGGCATTGCCATGCTGAAGGAAAGGGTATGGTATTGTATTGTATTATATTGTATTGTACCGGGGACCTAGAAACGACGGAGAGGCTTTGTCCCGCCGTAGCCCTCAGTGGTTCACAACCCCACAACAGGCTACAGCAGTCCACTCACCCCACCGCCGCCCCACACCAAACCTAGGGTTATTGTGTGGTTCGGCCCCCAGTGGATCCCCACCCCGGGAACGTATCACACCAGACGAGTGTAACCCCAATGTTTGGTTGGTAGAGTAATTATGGCGTACGCGTACGTGGAGAAAGTGTTTGCGCAGCAATCGCCGACATAGTGTAACTGAGTCGGAATAAGGGGAACCAGCCCGCATTTGCCGAGGCAGATGGAAAACCGCCTTAAAAACCATCCACAGAAGGGCGGCACACCGGACCTCGACACTAATCCGCCGGGCGGATTCGTGCCGGAGACCGCACGCCTTTCCGCCCGGAAGGAGGAAAGGAGTGGACAAATTCTTCTAATCCGAAACTCGACAAAAGTAAGTAGTTTCTCCCGCACCGACGAAATTGTGTTATACACCGCTCTTTTACACGCTACAATTCGGAACGCTCTAGCGGCAAAAGGTTGTACATATGTAGAGATGAAGAATAAAGAAGTAGAACGTTAATAATGTTTGTTTTATTTAAGAAGCTTTAAGAGTTTTCACATAAAATATTCGGAGGCATTACTTTTCAGCACGCCCTCGTATTTATACACTCTAAGGGACATTCCTCCAGACTGTAAACAGCCACGCAAACCTGCTTCCAGAAGATGAAAACACTTGCTAAATGTTAAATTTAACATTTATTTATTAAATTTAACAGTTCGCTCTGCCACTCATATGGGAACGTCACCAGCTTGACCTCATATTTTAAGGAGGAAAAGACACTATTGCAAGACAACAGCCCCAGGAATCGATCACGCGTGAAAACTTGGGCCTTAATTCTAGTAGTACGCAGGTATGACCTGAACGTACACGTTTTAAAAAGGCGCGCGCACCGTTAGGTTGTCACTCGCTCCTCCCCACTCCAGCCGCTTAAAGCCCGACCGCGAAGTACTGTACAATAGAGTGAGTAAGAGGTTTGCGATCATAATTTCGGTGAACAAACAAGCGATAGTGCGGCATCTTCAGAAGTGGTACAGAATGTCGGTCAAACCGCAACGTTTAAACGTCAACGAACGAGAGCTCCTGAAAGTCGTGATTGGCCAGCATCATTATATGCGGCTATTCGACTAACTTTTATACACGGCAAACGAAAGCGCATGGGGCTTTCTTTTTGCTATTATCTATACCTTTCTATTTAGATGCAGAAATAATAGGCACCTTCGCGAATAAAGGCGTCCTAGATGTGGCGCAAAATAGTGGATTGGCGTTCTATGCTTTTTGACGTGACGATGATGACACTAAAACTATCATCGAAACGGTCGATGGGCAGAATATGTATTATACGGATCAGAGCAGATTTAGTTTAGAAATGGCGTCGACACAATCGTGCACTCGGTCAGTAACACGACGCACTGCTACACAATAATGCCAACGTATCTGCAGACGGATACTTGCTATCACCTCTGCTTATACTTTTGAAAGAGCCAATCGGGACGATTGCGCCACGAGACAAGCAAAGTTTTTTTTTCCATGTGGACAGTATTTTAGCAGTCGTCTCATAGTCTGGAAAAGTCAACAAGGACGTGCCGACAGAATCCTAAAAGCATACTAGATGACAGTAGAACAGTTTTAATCGTAAACTCGTTTTCCGGCCATAAAAGCATGTCATTGCATGAAGAGCACGGACCAGAATACAATGAAATTTCTCGACTGACGATACCATCGGATTGAGCAAGACACTGCCAACCGCTGGATGTATTTGTTTTCCGCTTATTTAAGGGTTTTGCTGGCCGGAGTGACCGAGCGGTTCTACGCGCTACAATCCGGAGCCGCTCGACGGCTACGGTCGCAGGTTCGAATCCTGCCTCGGGCATGGATGTGTGTGATGTCATTAGGTTAGTTAGGTTTAAGTAGTTCTAAGTTCTAGGGGACTGATGACCTCAGAAGTTGGTTTAAGTAGTTCTAAGTTCTAGGGGACTGATGACCTCAGAAGTTAAGTCCTATAGTGCTCAGAGACATTTAAGGGTTTTATCCACACGTTTGCCAATTCCGCACAACTTCTGGGCCAGCGTAACTACATCCTTCAAAGGCATTCTCTCCTTCCCGGGCAGATGTGAAACAGCATTTCGGCTGGACTGCCAGTACACTTGGTATCGAACCGCCAACACTAACGACCGGCCACATGACTTTGAGCATCCACTGAAATATTGTTTTTAGAATGGTAACATGCTTTGTTCATTGTAACAAAGTGCGCGCTTCCTAACCTGTAGCTGGTGCCAGAGATCTCTTTTCTTAGGACACTTACGTTGTGATTCACAAATGCAGTGTAAATAATTGAGTGTGTCATTATTTTCTACATCTAAATCTACTTCCATACTCCGCAAGCCATCCGACGGTGTGTGGCGGAGGGCAGTTTGAGTACCTCTATCGGTTCTCCCTTCTATTCCAGTCTAGTATTGTTCGTGGAAAGAAAGATTGTCGGTATGTCTCTGTGTGGGCTCTAATCTCTCCGATTTTATCCTCATGGTCTCTTCGCGAGATATACGTAGGAGGGAGCAATATACTGCTTGACTCCTAGGTGAAGGTATGTTCTCGAAACTTTAACAAAAGCCCGTACCGAGCTACTGAGCGCCTCTCCTGCAGAGTCTTCCACTGGAGTTCATCTATCATCTCCGCAACGCTTTTGCGATTACCAAATGATCCTGTAACGAAGCGCGCTGCTCTCCTTTGCATCTTCTCTATCTCTTCTATCAACCCTATCTGGCACGGATCCCACACTGGTGAGAAATATTCAAGCAGTGGGCGAACAAGAGTACTGTAACCTACTTTCTTTGTTTTCGGATTGCATTTCCTTAGGATTCTTCCAATGAATCTCAGACTGGCATCTGCTTTACCGACGATCAAATTTATATGATCATTCCATTTTAAATCACTGCTAATGCCTACTCCCAGATAATTTATGGAATAACTGCTTCCAGTTGCTGACCTGCTATATTGTAGGACGCGTCTGACTGACGAGCGGGGGACGGAGGTTGGATTTCCGGTACTGCCAGGCATTTTTCTTGTTACACCTGGAACGGGGCGCACTCAGCCTCATGAGGCCATCTGAGGAGCTGCTTCAACGAGTAGAAACGGTTCCAAGGTCGAGAAACCAGACAACGACAGGGAAAGCGGTGTGCTGACCACATTCCCCTCCATTCCGCATACAGTGACGCCGGTGGCAGAAGATGACACGGCTGTCGGTCAGCCCCGATATACCGGTCTAGGACCAAAACGCGGAACACTACTTACATAACCTTAATATTGTTAAAAAAACACGGGATAGTGACATTAATTCAATGCCAGCTATGTTCGAAGTCAACGTGAAGTAACCACTCACAGAAGACACGTGGCAGCACTAGTAGTGGAGGATAGATAAAACTTGTCAAAAATGGCTCAAATGGCTCTGAGCACTATGGGACTCAACTGCTGTGGTCATCAGTCCCCTAGAACTTAGAACTACTTAAACCTAACTAACCAAAAACATCACACACATCCATGCCCGAGGCAGGATTCGAACCTGCGACCGTAGCAGTCGCACTGTTCCGGACTGCGCGCCTAGAACAGCGAGACCACCGCGGCCGGCTAAAACTTGTCGGTGGGACGCGGAGAACAGTGCACTCGTTGTCATAACCGAGAAACGGACTGCTTTATCTGAAGTCCAAAGGGCTTTTGGGCCAAGGGTGGAAGCATTTTCGAAACGACTAAGTTTTTAAGCTCTTCGCGTGCCGCCGTGATTATATACACTATTGGCCATTCAAATTGCTACACCACGAAGATGACGCGAAATTTAACCGACAGGAAGAAGATGCTGTGATATGCAAATGATTACCATTTCACCTTTTCAGAGCATTCACACAAGGTTGGCGCAGGTGGCGACACCTACAACGTGCTGACATGTGGAAAGTTTCCAACCGATTTCTTATACACAAACAACAGTTGACCGACGTTGCCTGGTGAAACGTTGTTGTGATGCCTCGTGTAACGAGGAGAAATGCGTACCATCACGTTTCCGACTTTGATAAAGGTCGGGTTGCAGCCTATCGCGATTGCGGTTTATCCTATCACGACATTGCTGCTCGCGTTGGTCGAGATCCAATTACTGTTAGCAAAATATGGAATCGTTGGTTTCAGGAGGGTAATACGGAACGCCGAGCTGGATCCCAGCGGCCTCGTATCACTAGCAGTGGAGATGACAGGCATCTTATCCTCATGGCTGTAACGGATCGTACAGCCTCGTCTCGATCCCTGAGTCAACAGATGGGGACGTTTGCAAGACAATAACCATCTGCACGCACAGTTCGACGACGTATGAAGCAGCATGGACTATCAGCTAGGAGACCATGGCTGCGGTTATACTTGACGCTGCATCACAGACAGGAGCGCCTGCGATGGTGTACTCAACGATGAACCTGGGAGCACGAATGGCAAAACGTAATTTTTTTCGGATGAATCCAGGTTCTGTTTACAGCATCATGATGGTCGCATACGTGTTTGGCGACATCGCGGTGAACGCACACTGGAAGAGTGTATTCGTCATCGTCATACTGACGTATCACCCGGCGTGATGGTATGAAATGCCGTTGGTTACACGTCTCTGTCACCTCTTGTTCGCACTGACGCCACTTTGAATAGTGGACGTTACATTTCAAATGTGTTATGACCCATGGCTCTACACTTCACTCGATCCCTGCCAAACCCTACATTTCAGCAAGATAATGCACGACCGTATGTTGCAGGTCCTGTACAGGCTTTTCTGGATGCAGAAAATGGCCAGCAAATTCTCCAGATCTCTCACCAACTGAAAACGTGTGGTCAATGGTGGCCGAGCAACTGGCTCGTCACAGTACGCCAGTCACTACTCTTGATGAACTGTGGTATCGTGTTGAAGCTGCATGGGCAGCTGTACCTGTACACGTCATCCAAGCTTTGTTTGACTCAATGCCCAGGCGTATCAAGGCCGTTATTACGGCCGGAGGTGGTTGTTCTGGGTACTGATTTCTCAGGATCTATGCACCCAAATTGGGTAAAAATGGAACCACATGTCAGTTCTAGTATAATATATTTGTCCAGTGAATACCCGTTTATCATCTGCATTTGTTCTTGGTGTAGCAATTTTAATGGCCAGTAGTGTAGTTTTGCCATGGGAGAAAATCGTAACATAGTGCAAAAACACTGTCCATAACACGTGAATTATTTGTGCATCTGTAACCGGTATAAGAAACGGACTAACAAACTAAATGACTGGCGTAAAATAAGTAAATGCATAGTGCCTCTTGAAGAAAAGCACCAGATGTGACACTGGGCTCGCTTTTTATTCCGTACTCTACTTCAGTCGTCGCAGCTGACTATGCTCGGCAGGTAATGACGAATTCCGGGTACTGTAAGATAAGAAGGTATACGCTGTAGAGAAAGGACCGGGGAAGATAAGGAGGGCTGACGCCGGTCGCTCAGGAACAGCCAGCCAGCGAGATAAGCACAGCTGCCCCTCCAGCGGCGCAGGAAGCCGACTCCGCACGCGAACAATGGGGCATTCTTGACTAATGCTGGCCCATGTGATTCCGCTTGCGGGAGGCGGGAATTCCGCCTTCACGTCCAGCGGGTGGCGTGGGCGAGGGACGGCCAATCAGCAGTCAAGTCGCAAGCCGCTCCCGTACTGGTCGGAAGACGTGCTGTGCCTGAATTTCTGCGCAAAAGTTTTTTCTAAGCACCGCCTACGGCATAGCTATATCATTTTCTAGCCGCCTCCTCCGAGACGTACTTACCAGTTTTCATTATAATATGATGTGCTTGGTGGACGACAATTTTCTCTTTAAAAATCAAAACGGAGTTCGGAAACGGAGATCTTGCTAAACTTAGCTCGCTCTGTTCGTTCATGAGATCCAAGGCGCCACAGATGAAGACGCTCGGGTTGATGCCGAGTTCCTTGACTTCAGAAAGTTGTTTGATAACAGCTTCACATTGTCCTTTAGTTAAGAACGTAAGAGCTTAATGAATATTGGTCCAGCCGCGCGGCATTAGCCGAGCGGTCTCGAGCGCTGCAGTCATGGACTGTGCGGCTGATCCCAGCGGAGGTTCGAGTCCTCCCTCGGGGATGTGTGTGTGTTTGTCCTTAGGATAATTTAGGTTAAGTAGTGTGTAAGCTTAGGGACTGATGACCTTAGCAGTTCCGTAA
This sequence comes from Schistocerca gregaria, assembly GCF_023897955.1. Classification (NCBI taxonomy): domain Eukaryota; kingdom Metazoa; phylum Arthropoda; class Insecta; order Orthoptera; family Acrididae; genus Schistocerca; species Schistocerca gregaria. Next base: position 654,350,046 of record NC_064931.1, on the reverse strand, counting down.
GATTTCACACACATTTGAACATTTTTGAATTTTGGTCCAGATATATGTTCAGGTAGAGAACTTCCTTGGAAATACAATTCAACACGTCACTCTTATCTGAACAAAACGCACAAATGTAAAGGCAGTTTCAGGAGTACCCCGACGGAGTGTTGTACGACCGCTACTACTTACAGTTTTCGTTAATGATCTAGTGGATAAAGATGAAGGCTGCGTGAGGATATTCCCGGTCGTTGGTGTTGTCTGTATTCCAAAGGAAGAAGCTAGAAGGCTGTTGCAAAATTCAGGAAGACCTGCAGAGGATCGATGGTTTGTCCATGAACTAGAAGTTGAATTCAAGCAATGCCGGAAGAGTAGGAAATTTTGGTGACTGGGAAGAAATCATGAAGGGAGTCCCACGGGGTCCAATTTTCGGTCCACTCTTATGCATTATACATGTGAATGATATTCCACTCCACGTTCAACATCCCAATTGGTACTTTTTGCAATCGATACTAGTGTTATAATAAATCCCATTAGAGACAAAGCAGCAGAAGAGGTGGTAACTGATATTTTCTAAAGAATCACACAGTGGTGCTCAGAAAATAGCCTGCCCCTAAGTTTTGAAAACTTACACCATATTCACTTCTCTACGACAAACAGCCACACCAGCAACTGATGACGTATATTACTGAGCTTCTCAAACAATTAAGGTCAGCTACTTTTGCTCTTCGTGTAATTCACAGTCTTAGAAACAAACGTATCAACCTCCTGACCTATTCTGCATATTTGCACTCAATAATGTAGTACAGATTAATTTTGTGGACTACTTCAACACTTAGTAAAAAAGTGTCTTCGCTCAAGAAAATCGTCATAAATAATCCCTCACAATTTGAGGAGAATATTGATGCCCATACCTACAGCACTGGAGGGAAAAGTGACCTTTATTACCCGTTATTAAAGCTGTCAGTGGATAAGAAAGGAGTTCAAAATGCAGCAACAAAAATCTTTGATCATTTGTCATAGAACATAAAATATCTGACATATTTTAAATTTAACTTAACATAATTTCTCCTGGACAACTCTTTTTATTCCACTGTCCAATTTCTACTTAGAAACTGGGAGCCGATAGGAAAAAAAGACTATTTTTAAATGTAGTTGCACGAACAGAACTAAAATAATGAAGTGTTCATTAGTGTAGATACTAATCACTTATACATATTCTGTGACGTTCCACGTCATTTCGTTCAAAAAATGTTTCAAATGGTCTACGGAACATGACCATGAACGTACATGAATGTAACGTATTGCGCATAAATAGGCGAAGAGATTCACCACTGATCGATTACACTACACTGAGGTGACAAAAGTCCTCATATCGTGTCGAACCTCCTTTTGCCCGGCGTATAGCAGGAACTCGAAGTGGCACGCACGCAACAAGTCGCTTCAAGTCCCCTGCAGAAATATTGAGCCATGCTGACCCTACAGCCGTCCATAAGAGTTGCCGGTGCAGGATTTTGTGCACGAAGTGACCTCTCGATTATGTGGCATGAATGTTCGATGGGATTCCTGTCGTGCGATCTGGGTGGCCAAATCATTAGCTCGAATTGTACAGAATGTTCTTCGATCCAGTCGGGGACACGCCGCATTATCCCCCATAAAAATCCCATCGTTGATTGGGAACATGAAGTCCATGAATGCCTGTAAACGGTCAACGATCGGTTCAATTGAACTATAGGACCCAGACCATTCAATGTAAAAACAGACGACGCCATTATGGGGCCACCACCAGCTTGTGCAGTATCTTGCTGACAATGAAATCTGACCAGGCCACGGTTTTGCAATCATCTAGGGCCCAAATGATATGGTCGCGAGACAAGGAGAGGAGTTGTAAGCAATGTCGTGCTGCTGTCAAAGGCACTCGAATCCGTCGTCTGCTGCCATTAACGCCACATTTCGCAGCACTGTCCTAACAAATACGTTCGACGTACGTCTCACGCAGATTTGCGGGGTTATTTCACGCGGTGATGTGCTTGTCTGTTAGCACTGACAACTCTACGCAAATGCTGCTCTATCGGTCGTTAAGTGAAGGCCATCGGCCACTGCTTTGTCCGTGGTGAGAGGTAATGTCTGAAATTCTGCATTCTCGGCACATCCTTGACAAAGCGGCTCTCGGAATATTGAATTCTCTAACGATTTCCGAAATGGACTTTCCCATGCATCTAGCTCCAACTACCATTCCGCGTTCAAAGTATGTTAATTCCCGTCATGCGCCCATAATCACGTCGCACACGTTTTCACATGCTCACACGAGTGCAAACGACAGCTCCGCCGATGCACTGCTCGTTTATATCTTCTGTACACGATACTACCGCTATCCTTATAAGTGCATAATCCTATCCCATGAGTTATGACACCCCAGTCGGTGTAAAGGTGACAGAAAACAGGAAACAGTAAAAATAAGAGTGGCGTTTGTAAAGTCCGTGCAAAGTCCGAGAGATGGCATCACCGGCGCGTATCGAGGTCATGTTTAGTTAGTAGCGTCTTTGGAAAGATCGCACACCAAGTTTCAGCCATATTGGTCTATTTCTTTGTGTTTGGCATTCGTCTGAATCAAGGAAGTCGAGTGATTGTCAAAAAATGGACGAAAAAGTGTTTCGTGTAGTGATTAAATATTACTTTATCAAAGGCAAAACGCCTCAGGAGACTAAAGAGAAGCTTGATAAACAGTACGGTGACTCTGCACCTTCGATTAGAACAGTTTACAAGTGGTTTCAAAGTTTTTGGAGTTGCCATATGGACACAAGTGATACTGAACGTTCTGGACGCCCTGTGGAGGTTACGACTCCAGAAATCATTGATAAAATCCATGATATGGTGATAGATGACAAAAGAGGTAAGGTGCGTGAGATTGCTAGTGCTGTGGGCATCTCGAATAAAGAGGTACATAATATTTTGCATAAACATTTGGACATGAGAAAGCTATCCACAAGATGGGTTCCGCTATTGCTCACGCTTGACCAAAAACGGAATCATGTGAAGTGTTGGAAGGATGGTTTGCAGCTGTTCAGGAAGAATCCGCAGGACTTTAAGCGTCGTTTCGTCACTGTGGATGCAACATGGATACATTACTATACTCCTGAGGCCAAACAACAATCTAATCAATGGGTTACCAAGGGAGAATCTGCACCAAAAAGGCGAAGACCATACCTTCGGAAGGAAAGGTTATGGCGACTGCCTTTTGGGATTCGCAAGGGGTAATCCTCATCGACTATCTGGAAAAGGGTAGAGCTATTACAGTTGAATATTATTCATCGTTATTGGACAGTTTGAAAGTCGAGCTTCAAGAAAAACGCCGGGGATTGGACCGGGAAAAAAGTCCTTTTCCAACACGACAATGCACCAGCACACACCTCAGCAGTTGTGGGCGCAAAATTAGTGGAAACAGGATTCCAACTCGTTTCACATCCCCCCTATTCTCCAGACTTGGCTCCCTCGGATACTATTTGTTCCCCAATTTGAAGAAATGGCTGGCGGGACAAAGATTTTATTCAAACGAGTAGGTGATAAATGCAGCAACTAATAGCTATTTTGCAGACTTGGACAATTCCTATTATTCGGAAGGGATCAACAAATTAGAACAGCGTTGGACGAAGTATAGAATTCTAAAAGGAGACTACGTCGAAAAATAAAAAAGGTTTACTCCAAACACGTAAGTAGTTTTTATTTTTCCACGGACTCTTTAAACGCCCCTAGAAGTAACCACACGGAGCGAGCTAAAGTGAAATGATAAAATTAATCAAATATTGGAAAAGCAGAGGCCAGACAGATTCATGGAAATGTAATTCATCAACAAAAAAAGTGGTTCACAAAAGAAGTCCTTCCACCGATTCCTGAGTACTGCTCATTGGTCCCCAACGCTTTCAAGCGAAGATTAATAGAAGAGATGAGGAAGATCCGACGGAAAGCGGACCGTTTCGTCACGGGAACGTTTACTTGGAGGTAGAGCATTACATAGTTGCTTAACGAATTGTTGTGGCAGACGCTACAAGAGAGGCGCTGCTCACCACCAAGAGGTTTACTGTTGAAATTTCGAGAGTTTATGTTCCCAGAAGAATCGGGCAGTATATTACAGCCTTTAATATGCGTCCTGCGAAATAATCAAGACGAGAAAATTAGTGATATTAGGTGTCATGCGGAGCTTTGCCGGCAGTCATTTTATCCACGCGCCATTCGTGAATGAAAGAGGAAAAGGGGGAAAAAAGATAGTGATACCGCAAGTACGTTCCGTGGCACACCATAACTTGAGGGGTTTAGATGTAGATAGGAGGCCTTGTGAATAGCGAAAACAGATTCAGAGAAATGTGTAGTTCCACCGGAAATTGCTTACTGTACAGTTCGCCATACGATGCACGCAGTGGAAATCTTGTTTACTGTTATGGAGAAGTTTTCTCAGCCACACAATCACAAAGTAAGTAGAATACCGCCCGTAATTTGCCCAGAGAAGTACGCAAAGCTACCTACAATGCACATCAATTAAACAAGGAGCCCTAAAATGTCTGCTGCAACCTTTAATTCAAGATAGTCCTGTTGTGATAGCCCGAACAGTCTACTCTTCGTGGGTTGCAACGAAGTCGCCGGATGCGTTTGTGTTAGGAGGTTGGTACGGCGTCACACAGAGACACCTACCTGCTCCAGAAAAATGTAGAAGTCTAAAAATATACCCCTCTCCGCTAAGCGATAGCTGCTCCGGCCGATATAAGACCAAGTGCTTTCCTCTGCGCTTCCCAACTCTAGAACATAAGTCTGAAGTGCTCACAATCAAAAATTTACGTGTGACTAGTAACTTATTCGATGGCCCTTCCGTGTATGTTTGCCCAGAATGGAAACAGCACCACTGCAGAGAAAAGGAGGCGGACAGTCGTGGTATTCCTGTGGTGAGAAAACCATGCTGAAGTTACGTTTTCGTATATGCGGAAATTTATCGCAGCGTTCTGCGGAATACGCTTACATCTTCCTCTGTCCGATACGGCCCGCAGGCCGCTGCTTGTAACGTTGTCCTTGGCATGGGACGATGCGCGTCAAAACGTAAAAAATGAAGGTGTTGTTCATTTTTAATAATTTGACAACAGTACATGACAAAGTGATGCGAGAACTACCTTCTTTATTTACTGAAAATTTTGTTTTATTGTAACAGAGAAACATTCAAACTTTTAAGAAAAGTTGATTTTTCGCGCAACAACAACACAATGTTATAGTTCCCTTTATTTCGATAACGTTTGCAAACTTCCCGGCCAGCAGGGTCAGCAATCGCGAAGTAATAAATTAAAATCTCACGTTTGACGCGGGGCTTTTACCAAACCAACATCAGAAATGTTTCTTTTTTCCTTTCACATTTTTGTGGGGCTGAAAGCAAGAACAAGTTTCAGAAAGGTTTCAATTTATTTTTACAGTTTGTTCGAAGTCCGTAGGTGCTACTGTTTCTCCCAGACGAGAGCTGTATTGTGTGGTTCATTGGCACGACGCGAGTTCCAGCGCGCTGCGAGTAACATTTTCCTATTACATGCGCGGTGCAGTGCGGCGCGAAAGTAAAAATGGTTCAAATGGCTCTGAGCACTATGGTTTCGGCGGTTATGCAAAAGCTGAAGAATTCATTGTGAGAAGTGGATTCACTGATTACTTAAGCCGGTCGAATTTTAATTTTTCACACTATTGTTGTTGTTGTCTTCAGTCCTGAGACTGGTTTGATGCAGCCCTCCATGCTACTCTATCCTGTGCAAGCTTCTTCATCTCCCAGTACTTACTGTAACCTACATCCTTCTGAATCTGCTTAGTGTATTCATCTTTTGGTCTCCCTCTACGATTTTTACCCTCCACGGTGCCCTCCAATACTAAACTGGTGATCCCTTGATGCCTCAGAATATGTCCTACCAACCGGTCCCTTCTTCTTGTCAAGTTGTGCCACAAACTCCTCTTCTCCCCTATTCTATTCAATACCTCCTCATTAGTTACGTTATCCACCCATCTAATCTTCAGCATTCTTCTGTAGCACCACATTTCGAAAGCTTCCTGACACTTAAATCTATACTCGATGTTAACAAATTTCTCTTCTTCAGAAATGCTTTCCTTGCCAATGCCAGTGTGCATTTTATATCCTCTCTACTTCGACCATCATCAGTTATTTTGCTCCCCAAATAGCAAAACTTACTACCTTACTACTTTAAGTGTCTCATTTCCTAATCTAATTCCCTCTGCGTCATCCGACTCAATTTGACCACATTCCATTATCCTCGTTTTACTTTTGTTGAAGTTCATCTTATATCCTCCTTTCAAGACACTGTCCATTCCGTTCAACTGCTCTTCCAGGTTCTTTGCTGTCTCTGACAGAATTACAATGTCATCGGCGAACCTCGACGTTTTTATTTCTTCTCCATTGACTTTAATACCTACTCCCAATTTTTCTTTTGTTTCCTTTACTCCTTACTCAATATACAGATTGAATAACATCGGAGACAGGCTACAACCCTGTCTCACTCCCTTCCCAACCGCTGCTTCCCTTTCATGTCCCTCGACTCTTATAACTGCCATTTGGTTTCTAGTGATCACAATAACAACATCCAGCTCATTGCAAGTATGGTTAAAGTCGCAGCCCAAATATATTTACAAACGTATTACATTGAAGTGACTGGACATAATAAAGCCATTTCTTCTCATTTGTGTCATGCATTTTTCTTCCGATTTCTGCCCAAACTATCTCCTTTTTCATTTGGTTTCTCAACCAGGCGCCAGCAATGTTCCACAAAACACGCTGTTCGAATTCCAACTCGATAAGCTACTCGTCCTCGGAGGTACAGAAGCGGTCACCTGACATTTCTGTAGAAAATTTCAAAAATTTGATCGGAAGAACTAGCTAGTCTGTTGCCCGTGCGCACGAAACAAATGCCGCAGCTGTCGCCTGGTAGATCGTTCCTGCTAGGTTGGACTCCCCCGCAACCAAACAAATCGCTGCGACTTGCGGGCCATATTCCTCGTGAGCCACACAATCGCCTCCCGCACCCTAGGAAAACGTCTGGCTTCTTTGCATTGTGCGAGTGGGGACAGCTGTCTCGGACGTTTCTTATTCAGCACGTTGTAGGAAATCCCCGCAGCTAGGAGAACGTAACTTTATAAATGTTCGGCACATAGGAGGGTGCTTAGAATAACATTAAGACTTGAGGTCGGAGCAGGCTGATAACTTGGGTAGCCTAATGGAAAAGCGACTGTTCGCAAAGAGCAAGAAATGTACATTCTAGTTCTGGTCCCGATAGCTGTCACTTCCCACACAAACTATCTGATCAAAAGTTTCCGGATAACTATCAGAAGATACTCAAATGGTTCAAATGGCTCTGAGCACTATGGGACGTAACATCAGTGGTCATCTGTCCCCTAGATCTTAGAACTACTTAAAACTAACTAACCTAAGGACATCACACACATCTATGCCCGAGGCAGGGTTCGAACCTGCGGCAGTAAGAGCCACGTGGTTCCGGACTGAAGCGCCTAGAACCGCTCGGCCACAGCGGCCGGCTTTCAGAAGATATTACTATGGGGTTGTGTTCACCCTTCGTACGTATGATGGCTTAAACTCTGCCAGGGATATTTCCAATGAGATTCTGAATTTCTGCGGAGGAACGCCAGCACATTCTTCCTCAAGAGCCAAACCAGAGACGATAGTGACGTTGGACGCTGGGATAAGGTCGGGACTCTTGACAGGTGAACTTAGTTCAGGAATGGTACAGGCCACAACCCACTGCCTTACAAAATTTGCTTTACGACAGGGTGCATTGCCATGCTGATACATTCATCGCCTCATAACTGCTCCTCTACTGTGAGCAATATACAATGCTGCAAAATGTGTTCATATCGTTCCACATTTAGTATTTTCTTAACTGTAATAAGAGAACTCCACCCTAATCACAAAAAACACCCCCCTCCCCTTTTAACACCACCTCCTCCGCACTTCACTGTTAGCGCTGTACGTTAGACAGGAAACGCTCTCCAGGCACTCGCAAGACCTAAACCCTCCCACGTATTGCAACAGGACAGATGGAGATTCATCACACTAAATCACTCCTTTCCAAGCCATTTACCGTCCAGTGGCGCCGCTCTTTAAATCCCTCAATCGTCGCTTAGAACTAATTACACAGAAGTGTGACTCACAAGAAACAGCTCTAGCATTGTATCCTTTTTTTTATCATCTCCCTGCGCACAGACGTTGTGCTAACTGGACTGCTAGTAGCACTTTGGAACTCACCACTAATTCGTTCTGCTGATTTCATGCAATTTTTTTAAAACCACCTTCCACAATGATCGATGGTCCCTGCCCGTCAGTAAATCAGGTCTGTCTGGTCTTGCTTGAGCTGTGATCTTTCTTTCACGTTCCCGCTTGGGGTCCCGAAAGAATGATGTATACTTGTGTTGAACCACTGAGTTTTCCAGTATGAGGAGATCACCCAGCGACGGAAACATTCCCAAGACCAGAACTGTTACCGAGTGGGGTGGCGCAGTGGTTAGCACACTGGACTCGCATTCAACCCTGTGTCCGGCCATCCTGAATTAGGTATTCCGTGATTTTCCTAAATCGCTTCAGGCAAATGCCGAGATGGTTCCTTTGAAATGGTACGGCCGACATCCTTCCCCGTCCTTCCCTAATCCGATGAGACCGATGACCTCGTTGTTCGGTTTCTTCCCCCAAACAACCCAACCCCAACCAAAACTGTTGCAGGGTGCTCGCTTTCAGGCGTTTCGCGCTGTACACGACTACGGCCATCAGCACGATGGCGCAAAAAAGGAGTCATTTGAGAAGGCCATATGTTGCCACTTTCTGTTGCGACAGTGGCATACAAATTGCAGCCTTTGTCGCCTGTGGACAGCACGGGTGCACGAAGCAGGCGCCTGCTGCGGAGGCCCATATCCAGTAACGTTCGCTGAACGGTCATTGAGGAGGCACTGTTGGTAACCCCTTGGTTCACCTGGGAAGTCAGTTGCTCAATTGTTGAACTATTTGCCCGTACATCTCTGCAGCCATCGTTCGCCTCTGTCATCTACGACCCGTGGTGCACCAGAGTTCCCTCGGCGCCGGTGTTGCATAACCATTGCGCCACCTCTCTCGGTACAACAGTGTTTTGACCTTTGACTGTAACATGGGGAGTCAGTTCCGTATCTTATTAATTTATTTGGTATACGTCTCTCATCTCTGCAGTGCTGCCGATATTATTTCTCTGAATTTAAGCCACATAGTTAGTTCCGAAGGAAAGCAGGCTGTCTCCTAGGAATGCCTCAAGGGAATTTTATCTGGTTTTTTAGACACATAAATGTTGCGTTTATTTTTGGTAGGTTTGGATGTTATGGTATTCAGTCTCACTACAACGACCTCGTGTTTACTAATTCCTGTGTCCGTCATAACGTTGCATATTTGCTCCGGATTATTTGTTGCTAAGAGTTCAAGTATGATTCCGCAACCATTTACACTTCAGGTGGTCTCCTGAATTAACAGTTCATAATAAATTTCGGAGAAAGCATTTAGTACGATTTCGGACGGTGTTTTATACCTACCACCGTATTTCCCCCAATTGGAAATTGGTGGTAAGATCTTAGCTTGCACACTACTTAATCTAACTGAAACGAACTTACGCTGAGGACAACACACACACACACACACACACACACACACACACACACACACACACATACACATGCCCGAGGAAGGACTCGAACCTCCGACGGGACCGGCGTGGTGGACGAGCGGTTCTAGGCACTACAGCCTGTAACCGCGCGACCGCTAAGGTCGCAGGTTCGAATCCTGCCTCGGGCACGGATCTGTGTAATGTCCTTAGGTTAGACAGGTTTAAGTAGTTCTAAGTTCTGGGGAACTGATGACCTCAGAAGTTAAGTCCCATAGTGCTCAGAGCCATTTGAACCTCCGGGGGTGGGGGGCAATCAGCGCGGACCGTAAAAGACGCTTAAGACCGCGCGGCTAACCCGTGCGGCATTTCCCCCAACACACAGAGGGTGGACTGAAATGACCACCAAGTATAATTGTATGAACGAGATACATATTTGAAAGCAACTGTATAATCGGAATCGGGGTTGGTAAAAGAAACTAATCACTAATTTATTCCGATAGTCAAGTATAACTTCTACCCATATCAACTCACAGGAACAATCTGCTTCGATTTCGCTACAAGACACATTAGTTCTAAGAGCAACAAACACGCCATCACCAGATGTATTTAATGCATCCTTTCTGAACATCGTTAGATCCTTTACAAAAATTTCGACCGACTTTATCTGCGGCTTTAGCCAACTTTTAGTACCTATAAGGATTTGTGCTTCAGCGCTTTTTGTTAGCACCTCTGGTTGGTTCTTTCCCAACACAGCTACGACAACTTACTACTATAATACCTTTGGTTCCTAGGTAAACCCTTGTCCTGTGTTTGACCTGCACACTTTAAGAGTGAAATCCTTTTTCTTCCTTGCCGAGACCCTCTAACCTAACGAGCGCCCATTCCACTCCACACAGCCCTGTTAGCCATGTAACCGCCTCCTGTGGGTAGTGAATCCCTGATCTCTTAAGCGGAACCTGAAGCGTTGAGGAACTTGCGGCCTACACGGTCACAGAACCACCTTAGCCTCCAAGTCAGACCCCCCCCCCCCCCCCCCCACACACACACACACACGGCTCTGTACCAAATGTCTGCAATCGGTCTTGTCGACGATGCAACATGTGTTGAGCTCTGCCCTCATCTCGCAGGCAAGAGGGTTGTTTGGGGAAGGAGACCTGACAGCGAGGTCATCGGTCTCATCGGAGTAGGAAAGGATTGGGGAGGAAGTCGGCTGTGCCCTTTCAAAGGAACCATCCCGGCATTTGCTTGGGGCGATTTAGGGAAATCACGGAATACCTAAATAAGGATGGCCGGACGCGGGATTGAACCGTCGTCCTCCTGAATGCGAGTCCAGTGTCTAACCACTGCGTCACCTCGCTCGGTCGCAAGCAAGAGTAACAGTCCTTCAAAATTCAGACGACAGCCGGAAACCAGAGAAAATCTCTTCCGATCCAAATCGACACACATCGTCAGTACCGACATGAGCCACCACTTGCAACTGGATGCGCCCTATGCTCTTCATGGCATCCTGAAGGAGGCGTTCCACGTCTGGGATGACTCACCCCGGTATCTATACAAAGTGCACCCTGGATTTCTTCCCCTCCTTGGCAGCCATGTCCCTAAGCGGTGCCCTGCTCGTCGGGCTAACTGGGGAAGTTTTTGCACCAGCTCCCTGGAAAGTATTTTGCAGCCTGTTAAACCTTGGTACGCCCTCCCACAACACCACAGGTGATGATTCAGCCTCAGAGTAGGCAGTAGCCAGGGCATCCACATCAGTGCACTAATCGGGGGACAAGTGGGCCGTATTGGACGTCCTTCGGGTCCTCACTTCTGGCCCCCCACTGTGATGCCCATTGGCGGCAAACTCAAGCTGCGTGACCGAAGCCAGCACCACTTGGAGGTGTGGCGCACCCAAGCACAGCAATCACAGACCCTAGCCATGCTAAAGACGGCAGTACTCTACACTCCATTGGTATTAAAACGCTAGGCATAAAACAAGAAAGGATTATAAGAATTAAACTACTGAACACACAGGTAACTGAAAATTAAATCGTTCCTGTTTGGAGCACATAAAAATCGTCTATTTTAGAGCGTAGGCTAGAACCAACGTGTGTTTAAACAAGATCTTACTTCTTACTAAGGCTGTTTTCAGCTACCGCTAGTTTTATTGGATTTTGTTACTAAATTTGCAGCAGGTGTTCAGAGTAACTCTGGAAAATAACTATCACATTGACATGTAATATTGCAAATATTTTGCACTCTGGCGGAGTGCTACCTTTCGCAGGACACAATATCCTCTTGACTTTATCGGGCAGCTGGAAAAATGTTTTGATCCCTAGCCTGTTTAGGAATCGCCCTGTTTTACTGAATGTTGTCTCGCAGAGCAGTACGAACGCCATGTTCTCATTCCTTTGAGTTGATTCAGTGAATGACAATCTGTGTTTTCCAGAAAGTGGTAACCTGATGATGCCCTGTGGCATTCTATATATATTGAGCGAAAAGATACTCGAACCAACGATTACCAGTCTCGATCGCTACTGACGTTTTTCCATTTTTATGTACTTCAAACTTCACGGAATTGCTAGTAGCTCATGTAGCTCTGTTTAGAAATTTGCATCGGCCGGGAATCGAACCTAAAACCCCCACGTGGCAAGCGAGCATTCTACCACACAGCTACGCGGCCTATTGAGGAAGATCGACCTTGCTTTAGCATATTAACGACCGTCAGAAAACTTCAAAGTCGATTTTCTCGAGATTTTTGGAAAGTTGCATAGAACTATTTTGGGAAATTAATATTACAATTCTGAACTTCACGAACCACAAATGTAAAAAATTACAAAAATCCGATTGTCGTATGGTCGCATTGTAAGATATTAATCCATAATTTAAGAAGAAAAATATGTCATGAATAGCCTTTATTAAACTAATACACTACAGTATGTCACTCGAACTCATTACTTGCAAACATTGTAAACATCTTTCCCAAATGTTTGTCTCACGCGAACACCATGGTACTGATGTTTACAAAGTCAGCGTTACGCCGGGTCATGATGTACTTCTAAACGTCCTTATGCCTTGTCATTTGACTACCAATCAGTATTAAATTCCCTTCAACGACTAGGATATTAGAGTTCTGCCACCTAAGTGCTTCTTCAATGGCCCGAAGAGATGGAAATAAATGGGCGCCAGGCCTTGCTCTGTGGAGGGCTCTGTTGCGGTGCTTCGGCAGGAATACAGTAGACCATTCTGTTTTGTTACCATTTGTTTGCTGTACGACACACAACATGTCCTCTGTTTCCTTCGTCATTGTGTGTGCTGTACACAAAGACCAAACACTTCTCCATGTAACGTGGTTTTGCTGAGCAGTGTGAATCACGGTGTGCCGATTCTCATACAACGACACACATGGCTCACAACAATCCTTCTCGCCCAGTTTTCGTACTGCTGCAGCATTCTCTCCAAATGAGTGATCAGGTTCTACATGAGCAGGGAGCGCCCTAGAAACTGAAGTTGCACTCCTGAAAACCTCTGAACCACTGGAGAACCGATTCACAGTTAGCCCTGGAGAAAAATTGTGCCACAAAATAACTCGCAGTTTTTCTTGCAGTACCACTGTCTCTTGGAGCTAAGTGAATGTCAGACAAAGTAAAACCGATACGACAAGCTTGAGCTTCTTGCTACATTGCACATACAGACATGTTTACAAATATACAAAAACCTTTTGTGACTTGTAAACTCGGGGCCTCATGCAGCATATTTTTCGTTGTATCCGCTGTATCACAGGTCTGAATAACTACCTTTTTTTTTACATTGCCTGAAAAAAAAGGGAAGCATCCAGAAGGCAAGGTCGGATTTCAACATAACTTGGTACAAGTACACACCACTGGCGGGTACGTAAATGATTAGAGTTGCAATTCTCTCTTACAGGGAGGAGAGCCATGAGAGCGATATAGAGTTGTTCATATTTACTGTTGTTACCATGCGTGGTATGGTGTACGAGAGGCGGTTGAAAAGTCCCAGCAAAGTCCAAGAGATGGCACCACTGGTGCGTATCGAGGTCATGTTTAGTTAGTAGTATCTTTGGAGAGAACGCACACCAAGTTTCAGCCATATTGGTCAATTTCTTTGTATTTTGCATTCGTGTGAATCAAGGGAGTCGAGTAATTGCCAAAAAATCGACGAAAAAGAATTTCGTGTGGTGATTAAATATTACTTTATGAAGGGCAAAACCCCTCAGGAGATTAAAGAGTAGCTTGATAACCATTACGGTCACCCTGCACCTTCGATTAGAACAGTTTATATGTGGTTTCAAAATTTTCGGAGTGGCCATATGGGCACAAATGATGCTCAACCTTCTGGACGCCCTGTGGAGGTTACGACTCCAGAAATCATTGATAAAATCTATGATATGGTGATGGATGACAGAAGAGTTAAGGTACGTGAGATTGCTAGTGCTGTGGTTATCTCGAATGAAGGGGTACATAATATTTTGCATAAACATTTGGACTTGAGAAAGCTATCCGCAAGATAAGTTCCGCGATTGCTCGCGCTTGACCCAAAACGGAATCGTGTGAAGTGTTGCAAGGATGGTTTGTCGCTGTTCAGGAACAATCAGCAGGACTTCAGGCGTCGTTTCGTCACTGTAGATGAAACATGGATACATTACTACACTCCTGATACCAAACAACAATCTAAACAATGGGTTACCAAGGTAGAATTTGCACCAAAAAGGCGAAGACCATTCCTTCGGCCGGAAAGGTTATGGCGCCTGTCTTTTGGGACTCTGCAGGGATAATCCTCGTCGACTGTCTGGAAAACGGTAAAACTATTACAGGTGCATATTATTCATCGTTATTGGACCGTTTGAAAACCGAGCTGCAAGAAAAAAGCCGGCGATTGGACATTAAAAAAGTTCTTTTCCATCACGACAATACACCAGCACACATCTCAGCACCTGTGGTCGCAAAATTATTGCAAACAGGGTTCCAACTCGTTTCACATCCTCCCTATTCTCCAGACATGGCTCCCTCGGACTACTATTTGCTCCCCTAATTTGAAGAAATGGCTGGCGGGACAAAGATTTTATTCAAAGGAGGAGGTGATTGCAGCAACTAATAGCTATTTTGCAGACTTTGATAATTCCTATTATTCGGAAGGGATCAACAAATTATAACAGCGTTGGACGAAGTGTAAACGTCTAAAAGGAGACTATGTCGAAAAATAAAATTGTTTACCCCAAACACGTAAGTCGTTTTCACGGACTTTTCAAACGCCCCTCGTATAAGAGGCGCGAACAGCGTCAGATGTTGAGTTGATCACGCAGATGCCCCGTGCTCCTGTGAGACAGTGTTATCAGCATGTAACAGAGTTTGAAAGGTGCCTCATTGTGGGTCTCCATTTGGCCGAATGATCAAATCGTACAATATCCAGATTCCTGGGGCATTCGGATGTGACAACGAGCCGAAGTTGGACTGTATGAGAACGTGAGGGCATGCATACTGGTCGCCTAGGTACCGGTCGACCACGCCTGACCACCACACGAGATGATCGCCACACTGTGCGCCAAGAAAAGCTTAACCCCTTCGCATCTGCGCTTGACATGCGATAACAAGTAATCGACTTCCAGCAACATTCTATGTCAGCTCGCACCATTGGTCGGAGATTAGCAGTAGCCAGACTAGCTAATTACCATTCCATTCCTAGGCTGCCGTTAACACAAGAACAGAAACGGCTGCGATTGGAGTGGTGCCCTGAATGGGATGCACGGACTGCTGGTAAATGGGGTCGTATTGGGTTCAGCGGTGAACCGCGCTTATGCACTACATCGGATAACCATCGTCGTCGAGTATGACGGTGACGTGAGGGGAGGACTCATTGTTCCAGTGTTTCGGAGACGCACAGTGAAATTACCTCCTGGCGTTATATTGTGGGGAACAATCAAGTGCGACTTCAGGTCACAGCCAGTAGTGATGGAGGGAGCTCTGACGGCACTATGGTACGTCTCGGGGCTCCTGTATCCTCAAGTGAAACCACAACCGTAACAGTACCGTGGTGTCGGTTTTCAAAAGCACAATGCTTATCTGCAAATGATACATGTCTCTAATAGCAGTCTGCGTGATGTTGAGGTACTCCCTTTACCAGCAAGTCCCCAGATCTGTCCCTGATACAACATGTTGTGACCAGCTCAGACGCCAACTCCGTCCCAGTGGCAGCATCGAGGACATCAGTGACTAGTTAACAACAGTTGTGGGCCGGCTTGGCTATAGAGAGGATACAATGGCGTTATGCCAACCTTTCCAACCGAATCAGTGCATACACCCAGATCAGCGGGGAACGTCCTATTGATAAGTGGGATCATACTAAAACGTTTTTGGTAAATTTGACTAGATCTTGTAATCAGTGAAATGACATCACATACCCTCTCAAACCGTGAATTTTTATTTTGTTTCGTCTTCCCCTTCTAGGTGCTTCTTCTCGTCAGGCGGTGAATGTAACAGCCATCATTTCTTACTGTTTATTCCTCAAAAGATCATCGTACTATGCACAATAGCGAGTACCCATATCGCTCTCTATTGGTTCGTAGGTAAATGTGGAAGCAGACCGACCGTTTTCACTGTGTTCGTCCACTTATTTTCTTCACCATTACTATACTTAGATGACTCAGCCTACATTCCGTAACTCGTAATGATAATAAAAACAATGATGAGAACCGACTGAGGCAATTATAGTGTCGTCCATAAAACTAGAACGCACAAGTAAGAACTGGTAGTAGTGAAAATGCCATCAAAAATGTTTATAAAAGCAATCTGTATTTACCACAACTAGGGGCTAAACAAGACGCAACATTCGAAGGCGAAGAAGATTAGGTTTTAACATCGCGTCGACGACGAGGTCATTAGAAACCGAGTACAAGCTCGTATTAGGAAAGGATGGAGAAGGAAATCGGTCGTTACCAGCTTTGGAAGAAATCGTCCCAGAATTTAGAGAGATCACGGAAAATATAAATCTGGATGGCCGGACGAGCAACCTGAGCCGTCGCCCTTCCGAAAGCGAGTCCAGCGTGCTAATCACTGCTCCATCTCGCTCGACTGCAAACTTCGACAAGAAGTGAATAATGACAGTGTGCAAAGAGAAAATAGACGAAAAACGCTGAAAAGGCAAAACTCACTTTTACTATTAAACCTGACAGTAACTTCAAGTACCAGCAGTTTTCGTGGAGTTGGGGTCGTGTCCAGTGGCCAGCGGACGTAGTGCGTACGGCGCAGTGCCCGTCTCGCTGTATTCTGATGTGCCAGTGACGAAAGGAAACCGCTGCCTTCGTGGGCACCAAAGGGCGTCCTGTGAACGAAATGGCGGATTTCGCAAGTGTACTCAATGTGCTTTCCTACGGATTTGCCAGCAGCGCCACTTCATCCGGATCTACAAGGAATTCTGCTCACAAAGGAACCTCCCCATCGCACCCCCCTCAGATTTAGTTATAAGTTGGCACAGTGGATAGGCCTTGAAAAACTGAACACAGATCAATCGAGAAAACAGGAAGAAGTTGCGTTGAACTATGAAAAAAGTAAGCAAAATATACAAACTGAGTAGTCCACGCACAAGATAGGCAACATCAAGGATAATGTGAGCTCAGGAGCGCCGTGGTCCCGTGGTTAGCGTGAGCAGCTGCGAAACGAGAGGTCCTTGGTTCAAGTCTTCACTCGAGTGAAAAGTTTAATTTTTTTTATTTTCAGACAATTTTAGTGTGGGAGTAGACGTGATTACCATTCCTCCAGGTTGTACACCTCTTGTGCAACCGTTAGATGTGTTTGGTTTTCGGCATGTGAAATACTTTGTGAAAAGATTCTATGATTTTGTGAAGCTGCACAGGTACACAGAGCAGCATTGTTTACATGATCGTGTGTCAATTATCAAAGTTCAGGCACTCACACATAATCAACTTCACTCTCCAAAATTCCAGGACTTGTTCGGATTTGCTTGGACATATGCAGGATTTGACGGTCTACACACGGAAAAATTTGGAAACGTTAAAAACATATGTTTCGACAGAGCACAGGGAAAACTGTGCGACCGTGAAATTGTTGCATTCATTTGTTGCAGTTTATGTGACAAACTCTTATGTTTTCATCACTTTTTTGGGAGTGATTATCACATCCACAAGAAAACCTAAATCGGGCAAGGTAGAAGAATCTTTTACCCATTCGCCAAGTGTACAAGTTAGGTGGGCCGACAACATATTCCTTCCTGTTTTCTCGATTGATCTGTGTTCAGTTTTTCAAGGCCTATCCACAGTGCCAACTTATAACTAAATCTGAGGAGGGGTGCGATGGGGAGGTTCCCTCGTCAGAAGTGCGGCCGAAAGACGATCATCACGGATCAGCACCCCCCGCCTGTATTCCTATTCGCGAATAAAGACGGTCCGCAGCTCGTGGCCGTGCGGTAGCGTTGTCGCTTCCCATGCCCGGGTTCCCGGGTTCGATTTCCAGCGGGGTCAGGGATTTTCTCTGTCTCGTGATGACTGGGTGTTGTGTGATGTCCCTAGATTAGTTAGGTTTAAGTAGTTCTAAGTTCTAGGGGACTGATGACCATAGCTGTTAAGTCCCATAGTGCTCAGAGCCATTTGAACCATTTTTTTTTTTTAAATAAAAACGTTTCGCTACGATCGACGACAATGAAAGTCGTGCGCAAGGAGTTCTTGTTCAATTCTGGCCACTAAGGTTACATTGAGTGGGGAGTGGACCATGGTTGACCTATTCAGCCAAATCTTATTCAGTCCGTATAAGAATGACGCGCAGTTTTGAGTTGGTAGCAGGGTTCGGAAAGCGTTCCCGCACGACAGCATACAGGTGTCAACGTAGTGTGATGATATAACAGATAACTGAATTACGCGAAATTTCGCATAAATCAGTTCTTCGGTAATGTCAGAGGTACTTCGAAACAAAGCAGTTACACTTTGCTGCTGGCTAACCATGTCACGCTATTACGATAGCAACAGTAACATTACCTTTGCAAGACGACGAGTCTCGCTTCAATCGGGCGATACATGTGATCGTTCGGCACGACGAACGTCAAAAACCGCCTTAAACCGGGAATGGCCCATGAAGTTCCCTGATATACATACCATTTTAGTCTTAGAAGCCGCATGGAAAAATGCCCACGTGCCAAGGAGAAAACCTATGCAACAGTTCGATCTCTGCGATATATGACAAGATTGGTTGGAAAATATCTCCTAAATGTACAATCTGGTATAGGCCGTATCACAGCGATTCGTTGCTAGGCCACAAGCATTAAGGCGGTGAGGACTAGCTTTTTGTTCAGTGAATTTGCTTATGAACACATTGTTTCAATGCACAGCCGCGTGACACAGGTAGAATGCTCTGACATAATTCTGCCAAGACCCGTGCTGGTGACAGAAACTTTAGCCACCACAGGAGCATTTCATGTCATCTGTCTGGCAAAAGGTACGGTGCATGGGAAATAACGAGGGGATGCGATCGCTATAAAATGGCGATCTGGCAGAAATTAGTGCTCTCTGTGTTTAGTTCTGAAGACAGGGAGGATATCAGCTTACCCTTTACGTAATGTACACAGAACATACGTTCGTGAGGTAAGTGTGTGACCTTTGTGAAATGTAAATAATTGTGTACTCTTTGTAAATATAACAGGACATTTCGAGAATGAATTTTCCACTCTGCAGCAGAGTGTGCGCTGATATGAAACCTCCTGGCACATTAACGATGTGTGCTGCGCCGTGTCTCGAGATCGGTTACTTTTAGCCTTTCGCAGGCAAGTGCTCTACCAATTGAGTTGCCAAAGCACGACTCACGACCCGTACTCACAGCCGTACATCCGACAGTACCTCATCGCTTATTTTCCAGACTTGGCAGTTCTGCGAAACTTGAAGAGGCGTGGCTTAACCAGAGCCTGGGGGATGTTTCCAGAATGAATTTTTCACTCTGCCTGGGAGTGTGTGCTGATATGAAACTTTCTGGCAAATTAAAACTGTGTGGCGGACCGAGATTCGAACTCGGGATCTTTGCTTTTCGCGGGCATGTGCCACCTAAGCACGTTCCGAGTTCGAGTCTCGGTCCGGACATAGTTTTCATCTGCCAGGAAGTTTCATAACAGAACATGTTGAATTAGGACTACTCGCTCATGACTCAAGGAAGGTCAGTGGGCATGTCACCTCGAGCACGGTTGTTAAGCCTGCCCCCCACAGGCCATCAGGCTCATTGTCCACTAAATAAGCTCATTGTGGGGTCAGCCGCGTGAGAGCCACATCACACTCCTGACCTAGCGTAACCGACCGACAGAGGCAGTGTAATCGTCTATTCAGCGGTGCAGACCTTTGAGTATACTTTATTATTCCGAGTGTGCACGTAGAACAGCTGGTCGAAGATGAAACGTGAGAGCAGTGTGGATAATGTTCGTGAGGAAAAGTGAAAAATTCCTGAAAATTCTAGACTCTGACAGAGGTAAGAAGGAATATTAGGGTTTTACGTCCAGTGCCTGACAAGGTAACAAAGGAATTCAGATTAAACAAGAACAGGGAAGGAATGCGGCTGTGTGCGTTTTGAAGTAACCATCATGACATTAGCCAAAAACGATCTTGTGACACGACGTTAACTTAAATCCAAATGGTTAGACAAGGATTTAAGCCCCACGAAGCCCCTTACAAATCTATTGTCCTGCCTCGCTTAGTCAGCTATCTGATCGAACGAACCCAGACACCAGAATGTAACGCAAAATTTACCCCCAGATGTCACGAGATCTGTACCTGCGAGTATAGAAAGAGGCGGAGCGTATTGTGTTGTGCACAGAGAAGCAGTAATAGCAGAATGGTTCTATCAATAGAGTTCAGTGACTCCGAACGTGGACAAGTCATTGCATGTCACCTGAGTAACAAATCCATCGGGTACATTTAAACCCTTCGACAGCTGCCCACGTCAACAGTCGATGATGCGATTGTTAAGTAAAAACGTGAAGGTACAACCGCAGTTAATAGAAAGCCAGGCAGCCCTCGTGTACCGACGGACAGGGAGCGTCGATCATTGTGGAGGGTGGTTTTAAACATAAGCCATACACTTCTGAAGTTCATGTTAAGTGACACTTAAGATGGAGTACAGAGCGACACCACTGGACATATGATGACTGGAACCGACTATTTGCACTGATGAATGACGCTACATCCTGTGGCAATCCGTTGAAGGTTTTGTATTTGCCGAATGCATGGAGAACGTTACCTGCCATCATGTGTAGTGCCAACAGTGACGTACGGAGTAGGTGCTGTTACGGTATTTGGGTTGTTTTTCGTGGTTAGCGTGTGGTACCCATATTACCCTTAAGAAAACTCTAAATGCGTTAGGATATGAACACATTTTACAGCATTATGTACTGCGAACAATAGAGGAAAAGATCTACATCTACATGGTTACTCTGCAATTCACACTTAAGTGCCTGGAAGAGGGTTCATCGAACCATTTTCATACTACTTCTCTATCATTCCACTCTCAAATGGCGCGTGGGAAAAGGGAACATCTAACTCTTTCCGTTCGACCTCTGATTTCTCTTATTTTATTATGATCATTTCTCCCTAAGTAGGTGTGTGTCAACGAAATATTTTCGCATTCGGAAGAGAAAGTTGGCAATTGAAATTTCTTAAATAGATCTCGCCGCAAAGAAAACCGCCTTTGTTTCAGTGACTGCCACCGCAACTCGCGTATCATATCAGTGACACTCTCACCCGTAATGCGCGATAACAAGAAACGAGCTGCCCTTCTTTGCACTTTTTCGATGTCCTCCGTCAATCCTACCTGGTAAGGATTCCACACCGCGCAGCAATATTCCTGCAGAGGACGGACAAGTGTAATGCAGGCTAATCCCGCGCGGCGGTAATAAAGAACTAGCTGTGTTGCACAAGAACGATATTTTATGAATCCGTGTTGGTTATGTATCAATAAGTCATTTTCTTCAAGGTGATTCATAATGTTCGAGTACAGTATATGCTCCAAAATCCTACTGCAAATTGAGGTCAGTGATATGGGACTGTAATTCAATGGATTACTCCTATTTCCTTTCTTGAATATTGGTGTGATCTGTACTACTTTCCAGTCCTTAGGAACAGACATTTCGTCAAGTGAGTGGTTGTATATGATTGCTAACAAAGGCGCTTTTGTGTCTGCGTACTCTGAAAGGAACCTGACTGGTATACCATTTGGACCGGAAGACTTGCCTTTCTTAAGTGATTTGAGTTGTTTCGCAACACTTTTATGTCACTCATGCTAACAGCTGTTCTGGTTTCGAATTCTGGAATGTTTACGTCGTCTTCTTTCGTGAAGAAATTACGGAAAACTGTATTTAGTAACTCCGCTTTAGTGACAACATCATCGGTAACATTTCCATCGCTATCGCGCAGTGACGGTATTTACTGTTTTTTGCACTGGTGTACTTTACATTTGACAAGAATCTCTTTGGGTTTGCTATCATATTTTGAGACATTGTGGAAACTATTAAAAGCATCTCGCATTGACGTCCGCACTAAATTTCGAGCTTCCGTGAAACTTAGCCAGTCTTGGAGATTTTGCGTTTTTCTGATCGGATCGGAGACGATGAGTGTTTGTATCGGCATAAAATGCACCATGTCAAAATACAGCATCTGTGAGGGAATGGTGTGTGGACAATGACAGTCCTGAAACGACTTGGCATGCCTACAGTCCCGATCTGAACCCAATGGAACACCTTTGTGCTGAGTTAGTACGTCGACTTCGCTCCAGATCACAGCATGCAACATCACGACCTTCTCTGGTTTCGGCTCTTGAGGAACGGTGGACAGCCATTCGTCTACAGACATTCAGAAACGTCACTGAAAGTGTCCCCAGCATAGATCAAACCATCATAAAGGCTATGAGTGAACACACCCCATATTAATGGCCACTAATAGGTGTCAGGACACATTTTATCAGATAGTGTATAGTAGTTTTTCAGAATTCAAGTATGTACACTCGTGAGCAATTAATTAGGAATAGCTGCTGTCTTAGAAAGCATTCCTGTAACTAAGGAAAATGGAATATTTCGGCCTGTCAGGTGGTCGGGATTTCGTTACGCATTGTACTGGCGGTCTGCGTGACAAGCGAGGGAAGGGTGAGCAAAAAGCTAGACACTAGCACACGTGGCTGCAGCACGATTCCAGGTGTAGAGGTACGACGCACCCCATCTCCAAGGTCATTCGAAGACCAGGTTGTCCACTTCCACCGCCTCAAGGGTATATCACAAGTTTCTCGATTCGCTAAAAACAGCCACATCGGTATCAAGCGACGTGGGCATTAATGTGTCGAAAACATGGGTCGTTATCGACTATCGCGGATTGTAGTAGCGGATAGGGGCCATGGTGAAGAAAATCACTCGCCAGTTCTTTTGTAGACAAAACAAGCGGAAAGGAAGTCACTACAACGTATGTGTACCTCCGCTCACCACACTCCACAAGGCACAGAGTTTATCATGGCGCACCACTACTAGAGGTTCGAGACATAGGAAAAGGTCGACTGTACTGATGGGTCGGGATACACACCGATGGCAGGGTAGAAAAGGAAGAAAAGAAGATTGAGGTTTAATATTCCGTCGACAGCGAACTCATCAGAGACGGAGCTCAAGCTTGGCTCAATGGAGAATAGGAAATGAAATCTGCTGTGTCGTTTTCTAAAGAACCATTCCGGCAACTGTCTTAATCGACTCAAGGTAATTCATGGAAAATCTAAATAAGAATGGCCGGAAGTGGATCTGGAGCACTGTTCTCCCGAAAGAGACTACACTGCCTTACCAAAAAAGTGGAGCACCCGGAAGGGGAAGACGAAACGAAATAGAATTTCGCGAGGTTAGAGGTGATATTTCACCGATTACAAAATCGAGTCAAATTTCCAAAGAACACCGGCCGGTGTGGCCGTCGGTTCTAGGCGCTTCAGTCAGGAACCGCGCTGCTGCTACGGTCGCAAGTTCGAATCCTGCCTCGGGCTTGGATGTGTGTGATGTCCTTAGGTTAGTTCGGTTTAAGTAGTTCTATGTTCTAGGGGGCTAAAGACCTCAGATGTTAAGTCCCATAGTGCTTAGAATCGTTTGAACCATTTGATTCAGTTGAGAAGAGTGTGTCATTAAGCCGTTGTATCCTCTCCTTAGGCAGTGTGGCTCACAACTGTTGTAATTGGTCCTTGATTGTCTGGATACTGACACTGGGACGTAGTTGACTTCAGAGCCTGTCGCACACGTGTTCTATCGGGACAGATCTGAGGGTCTTGTTGGCCACGGGAGTACCTTAACATCACGGAGACCGTTGTTAGAGACATGTTTCAGGTTGTCCTCTTGAAAATGCACCATGATACTGTAGCATGAATAGTAATACTTAAGAACGGATGATATTCGTGACGTACAGTTTTACCATCAGAGTTCCCCGCGTCAGTACCAGCTGTGTCCCGAAGTCATAACCGACGGCTCCTCACTCCGTGACATCAGGAGTAAATCCGCTGTGCCTCTCCGAAACATTTTTTTTCCAATTTATTGGCTTCCGGAACGTAGTCATACAGCCATCTCAACACACAAATGGTTTACGATAGTTTCTTGTGACAATTCAAAGTAGGCGTTACTTTAAGTCGTACCGAGGTACGCAGTTACATATGCTTAACAAATGACAGATTCCGACACAAAACAAGTCTTGCAACCACACTTCAAACCATTGGAAGAGTGAAATCTCTCCCAATGTCGCCGCCACATTCGCCGAAGATAATCATTCCTGGTAATGGCCCCGGATCGAATCCGACCGGCGGATTAACAACGACGGCCAGTGTGCCGGCCAGCCTGGATGTGGTTTTTAGGCGGTTTTCCACATCCTCCTAGGTGAATACCGGGCTGGTTCCCACGTCCCGCCTCAGTTACACGACTCGTAGACATTTGAAACACATTCACACTTTTTCACGATTTACAATAGACGCAGACAGCGGGGTGCACTAATTCCGTCCCGGGGGGTATGGGGTGGCGGCAGGAAGGGCATCCGGCCACCCCTTCACAATTAACCATGCCAAATCCGTACTTATCCCTGCCGACCCTGCGCACACTGCGAGATAAAGGCTGTAGCAAACGAAACGATCATTCCTGGTAATACAGAAGCGCGATTCATAGCTGAAAACAATGCGACGCAATTCAACAGCAGTCCATGCTTCCCGATCACGGCACTACTCCACACGCAGCAGTTTGTGTTACGGTGTTACTGGCAGCCCACGCCTAGGACGGCAGTTAAGTCTGGCTGCTACTAATCTCCGACCAATGGTGCGGGATGACACAGAATGATGCAGAAAGTCCATGTTTTCCGACGGCAGGCGTAGATGTGAAGGGGTTAGGATGTGCTTGGTACACAGTACGGCGATTCTCCCTTGTGGTGGTCAGACGTTGTCGACCAGCCCTTAACGATGGGTAAGAATGCTCTCACGTTCCCATACAGTCCAACACCGTACCGCTGTCACATCCTAATGCTCCACAAATCTGGATACTGCAAGATTAAGCCCGGCGGCAAAAGACCCACGAAAAGGTCCCTTCCAAACTGTGTCAGGTGCCGATAAAGTTGTCTCACAAGACTAAAAGGCATCTCAGTGTCCTTCACAGCTGTCACTCAACACCCGAAGTCTTTTTTTTTTTTTTTTTATTCGATTTCGATTTC
This sequence comes from Schistocerca gregaria, assembly GCF_023897955.1. Lineage (NCBI taxonomy): Eukaryota > Metazoa > Arthropoda > Insecta > Orthoptera > Acrididae > Schistocerca > Schistocerca gregaria. Next base: position 654,324,726 of record NC_064931.1, on the reverse strand, counting down.
TCCCTCCCCCAGAGTGGGAGGCGGTCTGGCAGCAGCACAATACGCCGCTCTGTAGCCGACAGAAAAGTTAAAAAACAGAATCACGAGATATGAAAACAAATAAAAGCGGGCGATAAAACGGTGACTGTTAAAAACTGAAACATGGAGAAAAAGATACGAAGAAAATATAAAAACTAAACGGTCTGCGATGCTGATTAAAGCACATAGTAAATAGACAGGCACAATTTAAAAAACCACGGCGACAGTTTGGTTTTTTTCGCAAGAGATTAAAAAAAAAAAACTAGCGACAGTATAGTGGCTGTTCGCAACACTTACAGGGGACGCACAACACTGAACACTCACTTCAAACAGCACTATACAGGTGACACGAGGGGGGGGGGGGGGGGGGGGTTACCGGACCATTCAGGGGAAAAGAGGGGGGAGAGGAAAGGAAAAAAGGGGGGAGCCGAAGGAGGGAGGGGACATCCGAAGCTGTTCAGGACCGGCCCCTTATATACCTCAGCAGAATGTAACAACGCCAAACTCGACAAACACTAATGCAATTGGTGCCCACTCTACCAGTCACAGAGAAATGCTGCTCTAATCATTTACACATAGTCGTCGATGGTGTGCGTTCACGAAGTTACAATGACATCAGACGACGTCTTCTGGGCGATTCAGTTTTTTTGTCAGGCAATCACGAAGTATATTAAAAACTGCGCCATCTCGTTCGGACTGAAACCACATAGATAGATGGCGCTTTCCAACAGGGCACTATTCGGACAGGCGGTTCATGAATTCACGTGTGAGGTGATCTTTTACAGGGGATGAAATCGATCTCTCTCCGCAGAATGATACAGGAGCCAACTGTCTGGTCATGTCTAACTTACAGAATACTACACCCAAATAGCATATTTAACAAGACTATACATCACTCTATAGATAGATGTGTGAAACTCAGTTTCCCACATGAGTATCTATAACTGAAAGACGTCTTTCTTCCCCAGTCCAAAGTCTAAACTGCACAGCTCTTCTGCACTAACATTAGAAACAACGCATCATAACGCACTGAGTAGCGAATATACATGGTGATTATAATTAATGTTAAACTTTCAAAACGCTATAGAAATAACGCCACTGGTCAGAATGACGTCAAATTTCAACGGAATATTATCGGGGAAAGGGGAACACGTATGGCAGAAGAAAAAAATAGTGTAGAAATTGATCAATAGATGGCGCTGTATGTGTCACAATACGTAAATGAAAACACCTGTTATGCGCACGACCCACGGAAGTTGGTATAAACACGCCGGGGACACGGCTTTTCCTCCTTTCATGTCTGCGACGTTCGCCGTGGCTGTCTCAATACAGGATCGCGCTCTGCTTGCAAAGCTGTATTCTAAGAATGATGACCGAGCACACGTCGCTCTGTAGAACGAATTGATTCGACGTCAGTGGAAGCAGTGGCCACAGCAAGGCAAGAGGAGACGAGTGGTGGTGTGCAAACGTGCAGTGCACGGAGAACTGCCCGAACATTGGACGTATCTGTGAGCACGGTGCGTAAAATCCTACGAAACACCCTTGTTTGCTATCCATTCAAAATTACCCATGTGCACGAGTTGCTTCGTGTTGACCTGCCAGCAACAGAGACCTTTGCTTTAGAATTTCTTGCCCGCATCGAATTGGACAATGATTGTGGATAGACGAAGCCCACTTACATCTGACAGAATATGTCAATACACAGAATTGTCGAATTTGGGCAACGGAAAATCCACACGCAAATCAACTAGTACCACCTCATCCTGAAAAGGTCACTGTGTGGTGCCGGTTTACGGCATCATTTATCATAGGGCCATATTTTTTAGAACAGACAGGTGCTTCCGGCCCTGTTACCTGTACCGTCACTGGTAAGCGCTATGAGCGTCTTTTGCGTAACCACGTCATTCCAGCTCTCCAACAGCGTGGATTGGATCATTTTTATGCAAGATGGAACACCACCGCATATTGCAAATCCAGTTAAGCAGCTGCTGAAGCGCCATTTCGGAAACGCTAGAATTACCAGCCGCCATTTCCCAACAACGTGGCCGTCCCGATCATCTGATCTTAGTCCGTGCCTGGGTGCGTATGACCCCAGTTGTTTTTTGCGCCCTAAAGCAAAACAAATTAATGCGTGTGACTTCTGGCTGTGGAGCTGTCTGAAAGATGTTGTGTTCAGTGTTCAGATTGCAAACTTAGCTGCATTGACGGCACGCATTACGCAACACATTATGAACGTGACCCCGGAAGCACTTCGATCAGTTGTGGAACATGCTGTTTCTCGATTTCACCTTGTTGCAGAAAACTGTGGGCAGCATCTTGAACATATTTCGCTCCAGTCACGCGAAAATTAATAATCTGATTTGATTTTTATTGATTCTTTTTATGCGGTGTTTGGTCTCAGGACAATTAAAAACCAATTTTTCCCATCCGATGCGATATGACCCTGCCGTGGAGGATGGGCTTATGTAACTAACAGTATCACACCTGTACACCCATGCACACTGAGTAGTACAGTTTTGTTTAGCGTCAAACCTACACTGTTGTAGGAGTCATTTGTCATCTGTAGTCGACCACTGTTAAATTATGACTCTTACAGCGTAATGCTTTTGCTATTCTGGTAGGAGACAGATGCGACTATGCCAGAATGTCCACCAACTTGTCATTCTCTCCTAATATGGTGTTTTAACTCCTTTTTTTTCCCTTTCTACCGATCTACGCTGATCAGCTAGAACTTGTGACCATCGACTTGCTATCGATATAAACCCGTCCAGGCGGCAGTAGTTCACCTGGCGAGGAATGGCTGCTAATCAGACGCACGCACAGTGCACGTGGTATCAGTGAGCGTGTTGTCCGTGTGTAGAATGGGGAAGTCGCGCCATCTATCTGAGTCTGACCGAGGGCCCGACACGAGCATTTTGGACATTTCACGACTTGTCGGGTGTTTGAGGAGTGCTGCGGAGTGTGCCTTCCACACAAGGTGAAACCGAGTCAAGACGTCGTGCAGTTGGGCAGCCGCCACACATTATATATGTCGGACATTCGTACGCTGGGCAGACTGGTAAAACAGGACAGATGGAGAACGGTGGCGGAACTAACATCACACTTTAATGCTGGGCGGATTACAAGTATGCCTGACCACACAGTACACAGAGCACTTGTAATAAAGAGCCTACGCAGGCGTCGACCCATGCATGTGCCGATGTTAACACCGCGACATCGGCAACTACGACTGAAATGGGCTCGTGACCATCGGCAATTGACGTTGGTGCAGTGACAGAGCGTTGCGTGATCAATGAATCCCGATACGTTCTTCATCATGCCGATGGGAGGGCGTGAATCCGCCGTCTTCCAAGATGCTCGTCGACACCTGTACTGCGGGGACGGAGACAAGCTAGCGGCGGCTCCATTATGCTCTGGGGAACATTCACGTGGGTATCCATAGGTCCAGTGGAGCTCGTGCAAGGCACCATGACAACCAAGGAGTATCGTACACTGGTTGCTGACCTCGTATACCCGTTCATGTTTCCCGACGGTTCAAAATGGTTCAAATGGCTCTAAGCACTATGGGACTTAGCACCTGAGGTCATCAGTCCTCTAGACTTATAACTACTTAAACCTAACTAACCTAAGGACATTACATCCATCCATCCCCAAGGGAGGATTCAAACCTGCGACCGTAGCAGCCGCGTGGATCCAGACTGAAGCGCCTAGAGCCGCTCGGCCACAGTGGCCTGCTTTTTCCGACGACAATAGCATTTTTCAGCAAGACACTGCGAGGCCAGGAGTATGATGGTATGGTTCGAGGAACATAGTGGCGATTTCCAAATCATGTGCTGCCTCCCCCCCCCCCCCCTCCCCCCAACTCGCCAGATCTGAACCCGATCGAACATATCTGTAATGTGACTGAACGTAGCATCAGAGCCCATCGTCCCCCTCCCGGGAATTTACTGTTCAAATGGCTCTGAGCACAATCGGACTTTACATCTGTGGTCATCAGTCCCCCAGAACTTAGAACTACTTAAACCGAACTAACCTAAGCACATCACACACATCCATGCCCGAGGCAGGATTCGAACCTGCGACCGTAGCGGTCACTCGGTTCCAGACCGAAGCTCCTAGAACCGCACGGCGGAATTTACGGGAACTGGGTGACCTGTGTGTGTAGATGTGGTGCTGACTCCCTCCAGCGACCTACCAAAGCCTCATCGCTTCCATGCCACAAAGCATCGCCACTGTTATCCGTGCGAAATGTGAACATACCGGCTATTAGGTAGGTGGTCATAATGTTCTGGCTGATCAGTGTATATTAGTACAGACAGTATCAATTTATTTCACTCGACATTCAGAACAGGACTAGTTGAATAACACATAATCACTGTTGACCGACTAAGATACTTCAGCGGTAGAACACTAGATCACTACTGGGAGAAGCGGATCCACATCCCGTTAAAATCATCCTGATATAGATTTGCCGTGGTTTCCATAAACCATTCGAGACGAATGAAAGAATGTTACCATCAGCAAAGCCTAGACAGAAGCCCTCCCTCACCCTTGTCTCAATACTTAACGTTCAATTTGGAAAATTGGAAATTTGTGGTAAGTTCCTATGGGACGAAACTGCTGAGGTAATCGATCCCTAGGCTTACACACTTCTTAATCTAACTTAAACTAACTTACTCTCAGGACAACACGCACACCCATGCCCGAGGGAGAACTCAAACCTCCGAGTGGGGGAGCCGAGCGAACCGTGGTAAGGCGCCAAGACCGTGCGGCTACCACGTGCGGCTAACGTTCAATCTACCGATGGGCACTGAATTTAAAAAAATTTTAAAAAGGTAATTTACACCCATCCGCAAAAACCTGCCATATGCTATGAGGGCAGAAAATGTTTCTCCGATTTATGCCAACATTACCACAGACATTCTTCAGAGTCCTTAGAAAGACTGGCTTTCAGCAGTGAGATTCTAAATATTCCGCAGAGTGCTCCACGGCGTACATTCACCGTCCTTCGCAACTTAGCTTCGGAAAAAATAATGGAAAATTAAACTGTCATAGATAACTGAAACAACTCTTCCCGAAGTGAGTAGAGTGTCTTAACAACAACACCACTACACAAGGTAAATGGATGACAGGCAGTTCCAAGTTTCATTTGAATAATATTAAAAAAACCTGCGAAAAAGCTACGTACGAAAACCCAGATCGACAAACACGTACTGCAACGCACCACCTAGCTTGGTAGTTTTTTAACTCAGTGCTGTTTTACGGTGTTTTGCCGTAGTTCAATATCCAGTCAGCAACAATCTACAGTAATAAAACGGGAAGACTCTAACGTTATGCAGCCAGCATCATGAATAGCCGCCGCCGAAAGACAAAAGATACCACATACGCATCACACATCCCATATTAAATTCCTACGTACGGGCAACCCATACTTTTTAGCGCATAGCCGGCCGCGGTGGTCTAGCGGTTCTAGGCGCGCAGTCCGGAACCGCGCGACTGCTACGGTCGCAGGTTCGAATCCTGCCTCGGGCGTGGCTGTGTGTGATGTCCTTAGGTTAGTTAGGTTTAAGTAGTTCTAAGTTCTAGGGGACTGATGACCACAGCAGTTGAGTCCCATAGTGCTCAGAGCCATTTGAACCATTTTTTTTTTTTTTAGCGCATAAATTTTGTTGAATACCTGCTCTCCTTAATACACAAGTTTTTAACCAGCGTCAACATCTCGACTGAAATGGTTAAAAAATATACAGTAAGTTGTCATGCTCCGATCTCGAAACGAGCGCCATAAAGAACAAAACCACTCGCTCCTAGAAGCAGAGGATAAGAGAGAGTGTACTGTCAACGTAGTAGTAGTTTTATGAGAACGTGAATTCTTAAATTAAGAGCATCGATTTTCTTGTGCACTTTCAGCTCGGTTTTCAATAACAGCATAACATGAATATTCAAGAAAAGAGTTGTGACATAATTAACATTCGTGTGTTTCTGTTAGTAAGTTTTTTATCTTCGTTAGCAGATTACTACATCTACGTGATTGCTCTGCTATTCACAATAAAGTGCCTGGCAGAGGTTTCAATGAACCACCTTCAACCTGTCTGTCTACCGTTCCACTCTCGAACGGCACGCGGGAAAAACGAGCACTTAAATTTTCAGTGCGAGCCCTGATTTCTCTTATCTTACTGTGATGATCATTTCTTCCTATGTAGGTGGGTGCCAACAGAATGTTTTCGCAATCGAAGTAGAAAACTGGTGATTGAAGTTTCATGAGAAGAAACTACCACAGAAGAGTTGTTGGACTGTTCTGTGATTTCCACTGCTACGCAGTTTCCTTTTATTATTATTATTATTATTATTATTATTATTACTATTATTATTATTATTTGTTCGAGTACTGAATCTGCATCGTCATCTACATAAATACTCCAAGCCACCGTACGCTGGATGGTGATGGCGGAGGGTACAACATACCACTACTACTTACTAATTTCCTTTCCTGTTCCACTCGCAAATATAGCGAGAGAAAATCGACAGTCTACATGCCTCCGTACGAGCCCCAAATTTCTGTCATATTATCTTCGTGATCATCAAGCGAAACGTACGTTGGCGACAGTAGAATCGTTCTGCAGTCGGTCTAAAATTCCGCTTCTCGAAATTTCCGCAACAGGACCTCGCGGCAAGATCGTTATCTTCTATCCATGGAATCCCTTTTCATGTTTACGAAGCATATTCGTAATATTTGCTTGCTGATCGAACCTACAAGTCTAGCAGAGCGCCTGTGAATGACTTCGAAGTCTTTCTTTAAAACGACCTGGTGGGAGTCCCGAACACTCTAGATGTATTCAAGAATGGATCGCACAAGAGTTCTATAAGCCGTCACCTTTATAGATGAGCTACACTTCCCCAAAATTCTCCTCACAAAAGGAAGTTGAACATTCGCCTTCCCTACTACCAATCTGACGTGCTCGTTCCATTTCATATCGCCTTGGAGCATTACTCCTAGATATTCAGTCGAGGTGGCTGTGTAAGGCGTAAAGCAGCATACCACAAATGCTGTGTTCGAACGTTACAAGATTGTTTTGCCTACTCACCCCCTTTAATTTATATTTTTGTACATAGCGAGCTGCCATTCATCACACCAACTTCCATCCTTTTAGACACAGGCACATTCGTAAATAACTGCTCATTTGCCAAGAAAACGAATATAAAACCTGCACAAAAAATGGTTCAAATGGCTCTGAGCAATATGGGACTTAATTTCTAAGGTCATAAGTCCCCTAGAACTTAGAACTACTTAAACCTAACTAACCTAAGGACATCACACATCGATGCCGGAGGCAGGATTCGAACCTGCGACCGTAGCGCCTAGAACCGCACGGCCAGCAAACCTGCACAAAAGTCCTTGTACCACTGTAATAAGAAACATACATAAACTGCACGAGCTTTCTACTCTATACCGCCCTGGAAGTCGCCAACAATTAAACAGTGTAATGAAATAATTTAAATCTCTGAATGTGTGTCACGCCGAAGCAGAATCGTCTGTCATTCAAACATCAATTAAATAGGTCTTGCCGGCTTCCGGATTTCACAGCCTCCCTTTCATTTAGATACATATCAGTCACAATAAAACATCATTTGTCCACTTCGCACATTTATACACATGGTACAGGGCAACATCAGACGCTTGCACCACTACAGTCTTACAATGAACGCTGGGTGGAGTATTGGACATTACTACTATCAGTCGCGAAGTACATGGCTTTAAAATATTAGCTCTAATGCAGTTATTTTGAATAACTGTTCCTTCCATACTTATTTATGTTCTGCTTTCAGACAACTCTGGAGAACAAGTGACAGCGAGGGCAGCACCAATAGGGTTACTCGTGCCATCGTGTTACTTCTCCCTACCTGTAAAATGCACAGTACTGAAGCAGATGTTACGATTTATTATTTTCTATTTCACTAGTGATTCACAATGTAAACACATTAACTAAATTTCAAAATCCTAACTTTAAAAGAAGTACCCTAGTACACTATTGACCATTAAAATTGCTACACCAAGAAGAAATGCAGATGATAAACGGGTATTCATTGCACAAATATATTATACTAGAACTGACATGTGATTACATTATCACGCAATTTGGGTGCATAGATCCTGAGAAATCAGTACCCAGAACAACCACCTCTGGCCGTGATAACGGCCTTGATATGCCTGGACATTGAGTCAAACAGAGCTTGGATGGCGTGTACAGGTACAGCTCCCCATGCAGCTTCAACACGATACCACAGTTCATCAAGAATAGTGACTGGCGTATTGTGACGAGCCAGTTGCTCGGCCAACATTGATCAGACGTTTTCGATTGGTGAGAAATCTGGAGAATGTGCTGGCCACGACAGCAGTCGAACACTTTATGTATCCAGAAAGGCCCGTACAGGACCTGCAACAGCGGTCGTGCATTATCTTGCTCAAATGTAGGGTTTCGCAGGGATATAATGAAGGGTAGAGCCACGGGTCGTAACACATCTGAAATATAACGTTCACTGTCAAAGTGCCGTCAATGCGAACAAGAGGTGACAGAGACGTCTAACCAATGACATCCCATACCATCACGCCGGGTGATACGCCAGTATGGCGATGACGAATACACGTTTCCAATGTGCGTTCACCGCGATGTCGCCAAACACGGATGCGACCATCATGATGCTGTAAACAGAACCAGGATTCATCCGAAAAAATGACGTTTTACCATTCGTGCACCCAGATTCGTCGTTGAGTACGCCATCGCAGACGCTCCTGTCGTTGAAGCAGCGTCAAGGGTAACCGCAGCCATGGACTCCGAGCTGTTATTCCATGGTGCTGCAAACGTCTTCGAACTGTTCGTGCAGTAGGTTGTTGTCTTGCAAACGTCCCCATCTGTTGACTCAGGGATCGAGACGTGGCTGCACGATCTGTTACAGCCATGAGGATAAGATACCTGTCATCTCGACTACTAGTGATACGAGGCCTTTGGGATCCAGCAGGGCGTTCCGTATTACCCTCATGAACCCACCGATTCCATATTCTGCTAACAGTCATTGGATCTCGACCAACGCGAGCAGCAATGTCGTGATACGATAAACCGCAAACGCGATGGGCTACAATCCGACCTCTATCAAAGTCGGAAACGTGATGGTACGCATTTCTCCTCTTTACAGAAGGCATCCCAACAACGTTTCAGCAGGCAACGCCGGTCAACTGCTGTTTGTGTATGAGAAATCGGTTGGAAACTTTCCTCATGTCAGCACATCGTAGGTGTCGCCACTGGCGCCAACCTTGTGTGAATGCTCTGAAAAGCTTATGATTTGCATATCACAGCATCTTCTTCCAGTGGGTTAAATTTCGCGTCTGTAGCACGTCATCTTCGTGGTGTAGCTATTTCAATGGACAGTAGTGTATACTGATCACGCATCAGTATTACTGAAACATTTGTGAAGGTTCTAATAATAGATTTCAGTAACGGCAATGAAACACTTGTTCGAGAAATGTAACGAGACAGATCGCAAACATAAGAAAAGTGGATGGAAGGAGAAAAGTACCAGTACTCCGCACACAAGCGAGGACAGGTGGGGGCTCCCAAGTGTTTGGACGCCTAGCACATTGCAGACGGCATGGCCCGTGCACACAGCGCCGCCGCAGTCGACGGACGACGACCGAACTGCAGGGCTGCTTCGTGATCGATGAGTGCAGGGACAGCGCGCCGGCGCAAACATCGCGACGGTGCGCCGCTACCGTCAAGGTCTTTGCCCCACTAGCTGCGCCCGTCAAACTGTTTCACTCGTAGTGGCTCAAGGTAGCGTACGTATATCTTCAGTTCAAACAGCGAATGATTAACAGCTGCGGATGCTCCTAGTGTTCTTGAGGTCGTTTACGTTATGAAAACATCTACGATATTTTCAGAAGTACTAGGAAGCTCAAATCTATATCAACAAACGGCTAACTCGGCACACGGCGCACGGTCCCGACTGTAAAGTGCGCCTGTAACGGCTTCACGGGGAAAAAAGTTTTTCGATTTTTCAGTATTTCATACAGTTATTGACCGAATTTAAAAATTTAAAATGCTGTCAGAAACTACCCATTAATACGTATAACCTTGTGTTACAGGTTTAACACAGTAAGACAAATATTATAGTTAGAAACTGTGTGTGTGTCTCGAGGCAGCGTAATTCCCAGCGCGTAAATTATCCACATTGTATTCATTCAGTATTTGAGAATGAGAGCACTTGGTGGCTTCGAAGAAACTCTGCACATAATTCCGAAACTTTTACACCCTCCCCTTCCACTCCCCCCCCCCCCCCCCCCAAAAAAAAGAAGAAGAGTGTAACCGTATAAGATTCTGCAAACACAATCCGTACGTACCACTGAATGTACCTGCAAAATTAACGTTGTCCGACACACAGTACAAGAGATATGACGTACACAGTGAGACACGTGAAAAACAAAGGTTTGCGTATAACGGGGTACAGATTACCTGGATTATACGTGGTTGGTGGGTTGGTTTGGGGGGAGGGACCAAACAGCGAGGTCGTCAGTCCCATCGGATTAGGGAAGGAGGGGAAAAGAAGTCGACCGAGCCGTTTCAAAGGATCCATCCCAACATTTGCCAGAAGCGTTTTAGGGAAATCACGGAAAACCTAAACCACGTCGCTCAGTGGATCATTCTCGTCCAGTGTTTGTGATAATGAGAGCACTTAGCAACTTCTAAGGAACTTTGAACGTAATTTCAAATCTTTTCTAAGCATTGTCTCGCTTCCACACTTGACGTCAAATATTTAACACATTAACTCTTTTGTAAAGCAATCAAACGCTCGAAGCTGTTTTATACACGGAAGTTGGATTCTTGAAAGAATCAGGAGAGAAGGGTTTACTGGTTCTATCTAAAGTATGCTCTACATGACGGGGCCCTCGGTCTCCGTTCACTTCTTGCATGTCTTTCCAGAGATGCCAGCCATCTAACACACAGAATGTACAACTTTTGCAATGTTTAATCATCAACCAACTCTTTCTACTAAGTTGTAGTATGAAGACAGTATTTTTTCTGTTCCTCCTGAAGTATGGAAAAAAGTTGTCAGTTATTTCTCTAATATATCATATACGCAACCGAAACTCTAGTTCAATGAGTGATTTTCCGATGTGGTTAAAGTCAATGTTCTGTGCAAGACAGACGAGCTAATCTACCACGCTGTCTTCGAAACACGGCGAAATGATCCACATTTTGCTGACAGAACCGTTTCTCTTGCATCATGCTGAATCTTCATAAGCCTTTATGAAAGTTATCTTCCAAATAATTTATGATCATGATTAGTCCATGTAAAATGCATTTTCGTGGTTGTGTTGCGGATGAGAATAATCGGAGGGACGGGGGAGGTTGGGAGCGGAGGGCGAGCGAAGAAGCGAATATCAGCATATAATCCGTTCCTCTTGAATAGCAACAAAGTTGCCATTTTCACTCAATGAGACACTGTGAAGAGGATTCGGAATTTTATTCAGGGTACTGGCGCAATATATAGCGATCAGGAATTGTACATCACTATACTTCCTATCAAGTACTAGTGAAGAATTTTTTTGTGCCACCTGCTCTTTTGTATTCAGCGCCGCTGTAGCGGCGCGAGTTGGTCATCTTGATTACGGAGGCGTGTACAAAGGAAGATAATTTAAATTTTTAAGCCCCGTCAGCAACGAGTTAATTAATGACAGAGCTCTAGTTCCTTTAAAAACGGATAGAGACGGTAACTGGCTGTTGCCTTGTCAAAGGCTACATTTGTCTTAAGTGCTAGTGGTAGATCTACAATAGAGTCCAAAAGTTAAGTATAATCACGAAAACACGAAAATGAAGAGAGAAAAGGTGAGCAGTCACACAAAATCATCATAAATATTTACCTGCGAAACCCACTTGTTCGCTCTGTATAGGACAGCAGTACTCCGTGCTGTGAATAACGGCGTGACCGGGAGGTAAACACGAGCAGAGGATGAGACCACTCATGTCTCAGTCTTATCTTTTCTTTCATGGTGAGCAGTGTAATCTCTTGGTGAAGTTGACAATGTAATGACACCATTTGGATCCTGTTTTGCAAGATAGAATAATCGGCCGCCTGGAAAGACGCGAGACACAGGCCGGAGTCTCAGTATCCTTGGATATGACACAAAGTGTCATTTCGAGGCTTTCGCGACAGTTTCGAAGCAAAGGAGATGTTCGTCGCAGGCCAGCAGAAGGTCGACCAAGAATACCCATCCTACAGCAGGGCCGATACCTGGCCGTACCTGCCCGGCGAAATCGGATTACACCTACAATACAAGTGGCTGCAGAGCGTGCAGCTGCCTTAGGTGTTGCTGTTTCCCGACAAACTGTGTATGAGAGGCTCGGAACAGCAAGGCTATTTGTTCAGACGTCCGGCCGTGTGCATGCTGCTCACCCAGCACAGAGACGGGCCCGTGTATTGTGGAGCCGGCAACGCCAAAATTGGACCATGAATGAATGGAGGAATGTGGCCTTCACAGATGAATCCCGCTTCAGTTTGCAAAATGATTTTCGTCACACGCTATTTTGGTAGACGATTTATTGTTATCAATTACAGTAATACACATTTAGCAAAACAAAGAAATATATATAAAAATGAACATGTGAAATTATATATAGTACACAAGTTTCAAAACGGCTCAGACTACACTCGGATGTTGATGGACTCGATCCAACGGAGTGCCTCGTGGGATGCTTGATGGAGCTTCTCAATGCCACCAGTCATTCACAATGTGGCTCATTGTTTGGGTGTCACCACAGTCACACACACTGTCACTTGAAAAGCCCCACTTGTGCATGTTGTATTTGCACCTACCCCCTTCAATCCGATATCTGTTTAACTGCACCCACACCTCCCTCGGTTGGTGGAAGCCTGGAACTGGAACTGTTGGATTGTCTACAAGTTCGTGATTTCGGGTTCTTGTAGCTTGCCACTCACGTTTCCACTCTGCGTCCTGGTCGAATCCTATGGATAGCATTTGGACTCCCATATGATAGTGTTCTAGATTTGAGGCGTTTCTTGGGCAGTGATAGCAAATCGTCATGAAGAGGGATAGAGTTGTTTTCAGAAACTTGCTGACAGAGGCTGTAAAGAGCAGCCTTTCGACAGAGGTCTGCTAGCCAGGTATTTGAAAGCACTGGTAGTCAGCAAGTAGGTGTAGACCGGAATGTACCACTAATTACTCCCATAACTGAGTTCAGTTGGACGTTTTCTTTCACTACGTGGGCGCTTCGGAGCCAAACTGGTGCACAGTATTCTGCTGCACAGTATACCTGTGCAAGGGATGCTCCTCAGAGGACTGATGTGGTTGCTCCCCATGTACTGCCTACCAGCTTTCTCACAAGGTTCACTCGTGTTTGTATCTTCTTAGCCAAGTTGGGAAGGTGTTTTTTGTATGTTAAAGTTCTGTCCCAGAGTGACTCCCAGGTATTTTGGGCTTTCGTTGTATCTGACGGTGCCAGGAGGACCGAACTGTGGGCTGATCTTTGCTGATGAAAGGCGATTAGAGAGGTGGAGCAGGCTTACGATACAATCCCAGGAAAATCGTGGAAAGAGACCAGTTTGGTGGTGGCGGCGTCATGGTGTCGGCAGGCATCACGTTGAATCGCCGTATGGAGTTGCACATCTTCGTTGGTGGTTGGAGGAATACTGTAAACGCTCAGATGCACTGAGATGAAATGCTGCTACCATATGCTCGCCTTTTCAGAGGTGCGGTAGGTCCAGTCTTTCTCGTTGAGGACGATAACGTCTGCCCTGATGATTGAAATCCTTAAATGTGAAGATGTCTGTCGCATGGACTGACCAGCTAGGGCCGCAGTCTGAATCCTACAGAACATACCTGGGATACATTACGTAGGCAAATTGCATCCCGTCAGCCTCCACCACAGACACTTCAGTCCTCTTGAATGATCTCGTACATAGCAATCCACATCGCTGTGCAGTATGCGTGGTTGTTAGGGGTAACCATATCCCCTTATTATCAGATCCTTTTGCTGTGGAAGAGATTAACCAGGTGTTTTATTTTCCTAAAAATGTGTATCTTAGCTAGCAGAACTTTTCTAACATTACGTTTCGGACACTGTTGTATGCCAAATGTTTTCTGATTAAACTGTAGCTTCTTCAGAAATCCTTCCAACATCCTGATAAACCAATATGCCCTCTTTCCATTATTATGCTTTACTTTTGGACACTGGTGCACTTTCCTTTTATACGTATCTGTGCATCTTGTTTTTCTGTGCTGCTACTGAAACGTGAAATGGTGAACGGCTCAAGGTACCCATTCTCACGTCAGACCCACCTGGATAGCAGTGCGCGTCAACACGCCACTACTGGGATTTGGGAAGGTACGCCACGTATCGAATCCACCTGGTGGATTAACAACGAGAACCGGTGTACCAGCAGCCTAGATTTGGTTTTTAGACCGTTTCCAACATCCGACGAGGTGAATACCTGTCTAGTACCCACATCCCGCCTCAGCCATACGCTTCACAAAAATTTCAACAGGAAGCCACCCTCTATCACTGCAGGCCCCCACACACAGACAGACGAGCTAAGCGGGTCCACCCCGACACGTTCAACTGTGTGTGAGCAATGAGTTTGCTTATCCAGCCCTCTACCTGGCACGGAGAACACTGCCACGCGACCGGTCCACGGCAACTAGAGTCCATCAAGCGGTTGCCGGTGTCCACACACAGTAGGACGGGTCAGCGATCGTGTCGGTGTATGGGTCGGCAGACAGGTCGATGACAGAGCGAGGGGGCGCAGTGGCTAGGACACTGGACTCGCATTCGGGAGGACAGAGCAGCTTTTACAGCGTATGTTTGGATTACATTAAGTCTCAAATAGGCCATTGCGTACGTTGCGAAGCAGTTTTTACAAAAGCAGTGATTTCACTCGAAGCCTACGACATGCTCCGGTTGAAGAGGCGTACAGGTAATTCCAAATCATAGGAGCGAAACTGACATCTGATTCTGTTGTTTCCGGTAGACGTCTTACAGGGCTAGGACAAAAATACGTAAACGACTCGAGAAGTGAATGCTTCAACATACAGGCAGATGCTAGCCAAGCCTTCAGAGTGCGCTGTTGTATTTGAACGGCAATTATGCAACGTCCTCAATACGTTGCAGGTGTCAGTCGTGATCAGAACAGCGTTCTGTGCAGTTTCGAGTGCATTATATCGGAGCACGTGAATTCGACCGTGGGCAAATTGTTGGTGCTCGTATAGTGGTGCTTTGGCAAAAAAAAGTAACCGAAGTGTTTGGTGCTTCACGAGGAACCGTATCAAAGATTTCTACATCTACGTGATTACTCTGCTATTCACAATTAAGTGCCTGGCAGAGGGTTCAATCCTTCAAGCTGTCTCTCTACCGTTCAACTCTCGAACGGCGCGCTGGAAAAACGAGCACTCGAGCCCTGATTTCTCTTATTTTAGCGTGATGATCATTTCTCCCTATTAAGGTGGATGACATCAGAATGTTCTCGCAATTCGAGGAGTAAACTGGTGATTGAAATTTCATGAGAAGATCCCGTCGTAACGAAAAACGCCTTTGTTTTAATGATTGCCACACCAATTACGTACCATTTCTGTGGCACTATCTCCCCTGTTTCACGATCATACAAAACGAGCTGCCCTTCTTTGTATTTTTTCGATGTAATCCGTCAGTTCCACCTGATAAGAATTCCACACCACACAGCAGTACTCCGGAATAGGGCGGACAAGCGTCGTGTAAGCAGTCTTTTTAGTAGATCTGTTGCACCTTATAAGTGTTCTGCCAATGAATCGCAGTCTTTGGTTTGTTCTACCCACAACATTATCTATGCGATCGTTCCAATTTAGATTATTTGTAATTGTAATCCCTAAGTATTTAGTTCAATTTACAGCCCTCAGATTTGTGTGACTTATCGCTTAATCGAAATTTAGCGGATTTCTTTTAGTACTCATGTGAATAACTTCACACTTCTCTTTATTCAGCGTCAAATGCCACTTTTCGCACCATATAGATATCGTATCTCAATCATTTTGCAATTCGATTTGGTCATCTGATCACTTTACAAGACGGTAAATGACAGCATGATCTGCAAACAATCTAATACAGCTACTGAGTATAGATCAGGAACAATAGAGGGCCTATTGACACCTCCTTGGGGAACGCCGGATATTACTTCTGTTTTACTCGATGACTTTCCATCTTTTACTAAGAACTGTGACCTTTCTGTCAGGAAATCACGAATCCAGTCGCACACCTGAGGCGAATTCCATAGGCACGCAGTTTGGTTAGAAGACGCTTGTGAGAAACGCTGTCGAAAGCCTTCTGGAAATCTAAAAATATGGACTCAATCTGGCATCTAATGTCGATGTCACTCATTACTTCATGAGTATAAAGAGCTAGTCGTGTTACGCAAGAACGTTATTTTCTGATTTCGTGCTGACTATGTGTCAATAAATCGTTTTATTCGAGGAACTTCAAAATGTTCGAATACAGTATATGTTCCAAAACCCTACTGCAAATCGACGTCAGTGATATAAGCCTGTAATTCAACGGATTACTCCTACT
Source organism: Schistocerca gregaria (assembly GCF_023897955.1). Classification (NCBI taxonomy): domain Eukaryota; kingdom Metazoa; phylum Arthropoda; class Insecta; order Orthoptera; family Acrididae; genus Schistocerca; species Schistocerca gregaria. Next base: position 654,308,104 of record NC_064931.1, on the reverse strand, counting down.
TCCCTTAATGGGTATAGGTGTGACTTGAGCAATTTTCCAGTCTTTAGGTACGGCTCTTTTGTGAGCTAGCGGTTATATATAATTGCTAAATATGGAGCTATAGTATCAGCATACTCTGAGATGAACCTGACTTGTATACAATCTAGACAGGAAGCCTTGCCTTTATTATGTGATTTAAGCTGCTTTGCGACACCGATTTCTATGTTTCTCATCTTGTCAGTTGTTCTTGATTGGAATTCAGGAATATTTACTTCGTCTTCTTTGGCGAAGGAGTTACGTAAAACCGTGTTTAAAAACTCTGCTTTAGTAGCACTGTCATCAGTGACTTCACCGTTGTTATCGCGCAGTGAAGATATTGATGCTCCCTGCAACTGGTGTGCTTTATGGATGACCAGAATCTCTTTGGGTTTTCTGCCAGATTTATAACGCATACAGGGAAAGCGGAGAAACTTCATTCGCTAAGTCACAACGCGGACGGCGGTGTGTGTTGTGTGATCATGACGGGAGGTAATTGAGGAGGATTGTGACGAAACGTAAGAGGACAACAACTAAAACAGCACCGCAGAACTGAATGTCGCACTCGCGAACAATGTCAACACCAAAACAACACGAAGGGAGCTCCATAAGCAGAGAATTGCAGAGTGATCTAGAGTTCCAAAACCACTCATCAGTGGTGCAAATGCCCGTAACAGTAATGCCCAAGCCATAAAACCGGGACTATGGAGCAAAATAAGAGAGTCATCTTGTCGCATGAGCCTTGTTTCACACTGTTTCCAAGTTCCAGCAGAGTTAACGTCCTAAGAGTGAAACATGGCGGGGGTTCGGTGATGTTCTGGGCAGCTATATTGTGTTATTCCATGGGCGCCATGGTCGCATTACTGCCAAGGACTATGTGACCACTTTGGCTTATCATGTCCTTCCGATGGCACAATGTTTGTTCCCTAATGGTGATGCTGTCCTCCAAGGCGGCAGGGATCCTGCCCACACATTTCGCAATTGTCACGTCTGATTTTGTGAGCATGAGGATTAACTGGGGTCGAATCTCCCCATGCCACCAGTCACAAGATCTCAGTATTTTTGCCGGCGGGGGTGTCCGAGCGGTTCTAGGCGCTACAGTCTGGAACCGCGCGGCCACTACGGTCGCAGGTTCGAATCCTGCCACGGGCATGGATGTGTGTGATGTCCTTAGGCTAGTTAGGTTTAAGTAGTTCTAAGTTCTAGGGAACTGATGACCACAGTCCCGTAGTGCTCAGAGCCATTTCAACCATTTGTATTATTGAGCATTTGTGGTCCACTTTGGAGAGAAGACTGTGTAATCGCTGTCCACCTCCATCATCGCTACCTGAACTTGCCACTATTCTGCAAGAAAAATGATCAACCATTCCCTTCGAAACCATACAGGACCAATATTTATCCATTCTACGACGCACGGAAGCTGTTTTGAATGCCAGCGGTTTTCCTACACCATATTAGGAATTGTAACGTGTTGTGTTCTAAAAGTAAAGGGGGCGTATTTCTCCAAACATTTTTATTCAAGATAACGAAAGAAAAATTATTTAACTATGTATTTTGATATCTTGTCTATTCCTCTTACATTGTATTGTATTGAACTGGGGACCTAGAAACGACGGAGAGGTTTCGTCCCCGCCGTTGCCCTCAGTGGTTCACAACCACACAACAGGCTATAGCAGTCCACTCACCCCGCAGCCGCCCCACACCGAACCCGGGGTTATTGTGCGGTCCGGCCCCCAGTTGACACCCCCCCGCCGCGGGACGAGTGTAAGTCCAAAAGTTTGCGTGGTAGAGTAATTATGGTATGCGCGTATGTGGAGACAGTGTTTGGACAGCAATCGCCGACACAGTGTAACTGAGGCGGAATAAGGGGAACCTGTCCGCATTCGCCGAGGCAGATGGAAAACCGCCTTAGAAATCACCCACAGGCTGGCCGGCACATCGGACCTCGGCACTAATCCGCCGGGCGGATTAGTGTCGAGGACCGGCACGCCTTCCCGCTCGGAAAGCAGTGCGTTACACCGCACGGCTAAACGGGCGGGCTATTTCTCTACATAGTTGCCGTTCAAATTTAAACATTGGTCATAGTGCTCCACAAATTTCCTACATCTTCGGCTGCTGCCAAGCTGTTGAACTGGTCGCAAAACATCCTCTTTTAATTAGTTGTCTTTTTCATAGTGCTTTCCGTCCAAAATATCCTTCAGTTTGGGAAAGATATGGTAATTGCTCGTGATCTGGATAGCCTAGCTCCTTAACGCGTCATTTCTGGGATTTGCGGCGTCGAGCCTGTCCCGCATCGAATGCGCCTCGCGTATTAGCGACGAGGATTGGTGAGTCAGTCATCCTGGACGTGGTTTTCAGGCGGATTCCGGCATCTAACTAGGTAAATACTGGGCACATACCCTCGTCCCGCCACATATACACTATGTGATCAAAGTATCCAGGCACCTGGCTGAAAACGACTTACAAGTTCGTGGCGCCCTCCGTCGGTAATGCTGGCCCATCCTTAGCCTTGATGAAAGCTTCCACTCACGCAAGCATAAGTTCAATCAGGTGGTGAAAGGTTTTTTGGGGAATGGCAGCCCATTCTTCACAGAGTGCTGCACTGAGGAGAGATATCGATGTCGGTCGGTGAGGCCTGGCAAGTCGGTGTTCCAAAACATCCCAAAGGTTTTCTATAGGATTCAGGTCAGGAATCTGAGCGGGCCAGTCCATTACAGGAATGTTATTGTCGTGTAAGCACTCCGCCACAGACCGTGCATTATGAAAAGGTGCCCGATCGTGTTGAAAGATGCAATCGCCATCCCCGAATTGCTCTTCAAAACTGGTAAGCAAGAAGGTGCTTAAAACATCAATGTAGGTCTGTGCTGTGATAGTGCCACACAAAACAACAAGGCATGCAAGCCCTCTCCATGAAAAACACGACCTCATCATAACACCACCGCCGGCCGGGGTGGCCATGGGGTTCTAGGCGCTACAGTCTGGAACCGCGAGTCCGCTACGGTCGCAGGTTCGAATCCTGCCTCGGGCATGGATGTGCGTGATTTCCTTAGGTTAGTTAGGTTTAAGTAGTTCTAAGTTTTAGGGGACTGATGACCTCAGCAGTTAAGTCCCATAGTGCTCAGAGCCATTTGAACCATTTTTGAAGCACCGCCTCCGAATTTTGCTCTTCGCAGTACACAAGCTGGGAGACGATGTTCACCGGCCATTCGCCATACACACACCCTGCCAGATCGCCACATTGTGTACCGTGATTCGTCATTCCACACAACGTTTATCCACTGTTCAATCATCCAATGTTTACGCTCCTTACACCAAGTGAGGCGTCGTTTAGCATTTATCGGCGTGATGTGCGGCTTATAAGCAGCCGCTCGACCGTGAAATCCAATTTTTCTCACCTCCCGCCTAACTCACATAGTACTTGCAATGAATCTTGATGCAGTTTGGAATTCCTGTGTGATGGTGTGGATAGATGTCTCCCTATTACACATTACGACCCTCTTCTACTGTCAGCGGTCTCTGTCAGTCAACAGACGAGGTCGGCCTGTACGCTTATGAACTTTACGTGTCCCATCACGTTTCCACTTCACTATCATATCGGAAACAGTGGACCTACGAATGTTTAGGAGTGTGCCCACAAACTATATTCAGGTTGGCCAGTAGACTAAGGCAACGGTCGTTAATTCGAAAACAGGTTCGATCTGGGCCGGGCTTAAGTCTACCAAGTTGAGTGACGTTAGACTACGCGATCAGGGGCTCCGTCATCAGTTTTATTTCCAATATGTGAGCGCGAGCTGCGGCCAAATTCCTTCCTATCATGCACATTTTCCAAGTTTTTTCTAAAAATGAACAATAATTCTTCATTAATCTACTATCGGAGCATCAGTTAGACCTACACATTTCTCATGCACAGCGTCTCACTGTAACGCCCACCGAACATGATTTAGGGCAATTCTAATTAGAATATCCAACTAAAAGTAAGGAAATTCTAACAACAGGTGAATTTTAAGTATTTAAGGTGCACATCCTTCATCTGATAATTGTTTTTTTTTATAAATAACTTTTTGCTATCAGCCACGATTTTCTTTTCTTTACTGATTCCCATTTTCAAGTGTGTATTTCTTTGTATTATGCCAGTTTTCCGTAATGTTGTCGACATGTGAGATTCTGCTTTGTTTGTTGACTCTTTAGTTAGTTATCGAATTTTATATGCAGTTATGGCGAAATTTGGAAGAACTTGTACTAAGAAAACTGTAATTACAAGTTATTCCAAATTGCACCACTAACTACAGATAAAAGTCGATAACTTACTGAAATTCCACGTTTTTTTTACATATTGCAGTGAAGTCAACAAAACAAAGCAGATCCTCACACATCGAAAACATTACGAAAAAATGGCGCAATTCGAAGAAATAAACTCTTGAAAATCGCGTTGTGTAAAACATAAATAAAAGAAAATCGTACACGGTAGCAGAAAATTATTTATAAACAAACTACGTGTTCCCGCCAGTCGCTTGCTTTCGAAAACCATTTATAATGGACAAAATCACATTTCATCTGATACTTCAGTTTATGATGTCGCCATTCGAGAGTGACTTGCTTGTTGCCTGCCCTGCGGGTTTAAACAGTTGTAGCTAACTTCCGTGTCCTTAATTTCATGCAGCTGCTTTCTGTCGACCGGGAAAGCTATTTTTTAAGAAAACATAATTACTTATAATTGTATTATTTCTTTGATATGACAATGTTCATTATTATAGATAAATATCCGCCACACACTGTTGGTTCAACAACTCATTGCGCTGGCCGCCGTATCACATTTGAAAAAGTGATAAAATCGGGACTCATCGCACCGTGCTATAAGTCTCCAGTAAGCTGCTGCTCAGTTTCTGTGTTCTTTGGCCCACTGAAGAAATGGTTCAAATGGCTCTGAGCACAATGGGACTTAATCCTAAGTAACCTAAGGACATCACACACATTCATGCCCGAGGCAGGATTCGAACCTGCGACAGTAGCGGTCGCGTGGTTCCAGACTGAAGCGCCTAGAACCGCTCGGCCACATTGGCCGCAGTCCACTGAACACGTACAGATATTTTTGCCGCTATAAGTAATGGTCTTCGGCGAGGTATTCTATTCAAAATGTCCACTGCATGCAGTCCCCTTCGCAATGTTAGCTCGGAAAGTGGTTCAGATAGATCTGCATTCACGGGCAGCAGCAATTCATTTCTACTTTGAAACCTGTTGCCACTGACAAGGCATGACACTTGTCTCCGGTCCTTGTCGTTTGGGATTCTTTTGCGAACAATAGACTTACGCTGTCTTACTTACACACTAGGACAAAATAAGTGGACGCACCTCCAAGGCATTATCCGAATGGGACGGAAATCGGTAGATGTAATGTACATACACTCATCAAAAAAAGTTTTGCATCACCCCGGCTCCCAGAACTCCTAAAGATAGACGTTGACTGTGGGTATTGTATGTCAGACACAGTGCTTTGACTGTTCAGAGATGTCACTAAACCCACCAAAGATGTAAACAACCATGCATGAGCAGCGCCTATTAGACGGAGGGGTTCTGACAGCTGATCAGTGCCAGTCATTCCACCAGGAAAGAAGTACACGGTTCTTGTTTTCTGTAGTTCCACCATGCCTAGACAGTCAATACCGTGGTTTAATCACGTCTGCATTGTTACTTTGTGCCAGGAAGGGCTCTCAGTGAGGGAAGTGTCCAGATGTCTCGGAGTGAGCCAAAGCGATGTTGTTCGGACATGGAGGAGATACAAAGAGACAGGAACTGTCAATAACATGCCTCGCTGAGGCCGCCCATGGGCTACTACTGTAGTGGATGACCGCTACCTATGGATTATGGCTTGGAGGAAACCTGACAGCAACGCCACCATGTTCAATAATGCTTTTCGTGCAGCCACAGGACGTCGTGTTACGACTCAAACTGTGTGCAATAGGCTGTATGATGGGCAACTTCACTCCCGACGTCCATGGCCGAAGTCCATCTTTGTAGCCACGACACCATGCAGCGCGGTACGGATGGGCCCAACAACGTGCCGAGTGGACCACTCGGGATTGGCATCATTTTCTCTTCACCGATTAATGTCGCATATGCCTTCAACCAGAGAATCGTCGGAGACGTGTTTGGAAGCAACCCTGTCAGGCTGAACGCCTTAGACACACTGTCTAACGAGTGCAGCAAGGTGGAGGTTCCCTGCTGTTTTGGGGTGGCATTATGTGGAACCGACGTACGCCGCTGGTGGTTATGGAAGGCGTCGTAACGTCTGTACGATACGTGAATGCCATCCTCCGACTGATAGTGCAACCATATCGGCAGCATATTCAAGAGGCTTCCATCTTTATGGACGACAATTCGCACCCCCATAGTGCACTTATGTTGAATAACTTCCTTCAGGATAACGACATCGCTCCACTAGAGTGGCCAGCATGTTCTTCAGACATGAACCCTGTCGAACATGCCTGGGATAGATTGATAAGGGCTGTTTATGGACGAAGTCACCCACCAACCATCAGAGGGATCTACGCCGAATCATAGTTGAGGAAGGATAGTATGCCACGACCATTACAAGCATGCATCAATGCAAGAGGACGTGCTACTGGGTCTTAGAGGTACCTGTGTGTACAGCAATCTGGACCACCCCCTCTGAAGGTCTCGGTGTATGGTGGTACAACATCCAATGTGTGGTTTTAATTAGCAATAAAAAGAGCGGAAATGATTTTTATGTTGATCTCTGTCCCAATTTTCTGTAGGTTCCGGAACTCTCGGAACCGACGTGACGCAAAACCTTTTTTGATGTGTCTATATAGATGAACAAATTATTTCAGTTTCAGAAAAACTGGATGATATATCCACGAGGAAGGCCTTCAGAAATTGAGCAAATCAATAACACGTTGGTCCACTTCTCACCCTTACGCAAGCAGTTATCCGGCGTGGAACTGACTGCCAAGGGTTGTTGGATGTCCTCCTGAGGGATATTGTGCCAAATTCTGTCTAATTGGCGCGTTGGATTGTCAGAATCCCGAGATCATTGCAGGTGCCTGCTCATAATGCTCCATACCTTCAGCCGGCCGCAGTGCCGTTCTAAGCGCTACAGTCTGGAACCGCGCGGCCGCTACGGTCGCGTGTTCGAATCCTGCATCGGGCATGGATGTGTGTGATGTCCTTAGGTTAGTTAGGTTTAAGTTGTTCTAAGCTCTAGGGGACTGATAACCAAAGAAGTTAAGTCCCATAATGCTCAGAGGCATTTGAACCATCCATACGTTCTCCGTTGGGGAGAGATCCGGCGACCTTGCTGGCCAACGTAGGGTTTTGCAAGCATCAAGATCAACAGTGGCATTAGGTTGCTGAAATTTAATTCCAGGCTGGCTTGCCATGATCGCGTATAAAATGGGGCGTAGAGTGTCGTCGACGTACCGATGTGCTGTAAGGGTGCCATGGATGACAACCAAACGAGTCCCGCTGTGGAAAGACTGGCTGTAGGGGCATATGGCGGGTGACAGGCAGGCAAGTATCCCACCACTGCCCGGAATTCTGCAGACATGCCTTCGCTGGACATCGGGGCTCAGTTCCAAGCGGGAACCACAACTATAGACGATTATACCACAGTCAATGAGGTTGCAGGCCGAAGACGTGCCCGAGACAGCAGTGCGATATCAACCTCACTATCGCCCACCATAAGGCCCGACAGCCACGAATGTGATTTGTTTTCATAGCAGGAGCCCTTCCACCATCTCGGTATTTTGACGAGCCGGCCGTGGTGGTCTCGCGGTTCTAGGCGCGCAGTCCGGAACCGTGCGACTGCTACGGTCGCAGGTTCGAATCCTGCCTCGGACATGGATGTGTGTGATGTCCTTAGGTTGGTTAGGTTTAAGTAGTTCTAAGTTCTAGGGAACTGATGACCACAGCAGTAGAGTCCCATAGTGCTCAGAGCCATTTGAACCATTTTTTATTTTTTATTTTGACGATTTAATGCGCCAACTGGTCTGGCACGATATCCCTAAGGAGGACGTAGAAGAACTCTATCAATTACGACCAAGCCGAATAGCTGCTTGCATAATGGCGAGACGAACAAACGAGTTATTGACTTTCTCATTTTGTGGAGTTATTTCTCTTGAACAAATCATCAAATTGTTCTGAAATTGTAATAATTTGTTTGTCGTGCATGTATATCCCATTTACAGATTTCAGTCCCATTCGGATAATTCCTTCGTGGTGCATCATTGTTTTCTTCTTTTCTTAGAGTGTAGCTGTGCGTGGTACACCATTCTTTGTAGACCGGTTACACAGTCCCTGTTGATACACCGACAAATCGGTCTGATTAATTAGCAGTGTGGTCATGGGCAGGTCCAAACACGATAGGTCCTTTCTGCCAAGACCTACCCTGAACCATCTTACTGCCCTGATTCCACACAACCGATTGGTCCATACACACCATATCACTGCATGACTTATGTCAGTGGGTGGAGGCTCACATGACCAACTGGTACCAGTTCTACACTATCTCCAGCGCTACAAAGTGAATTGTATAGTCTTGAAAATGGTTTAGCTTATTAGTGACACAAATTCTGTTCGGTGAGTTTTTATTTTAAACGATCGCTTATTGTGTATATCAAATGAAAGTGTCGAATCAGCCAATTAGGCAAGTACGTGAACGTCTGAAAATTTGGAAGTTTTTGATAAGTTCCTTTGGGACCAACTTGCTGAGGTCGTCGGTCCCACTACTTAATCTAACTTAAACTAACTGACGCTAAGGACAAGGCACACACCCATGCCCGAGGGAGGACTCGAACCTCCGACGGGGAAAGCCGCGCGAACCGTGGAACGCGTCTGAGACCGCGCGGCTACCGCGCGTCTGAGGACATCATCCGTGCTGACCTGTATACCAGGCCAAGATTGGTTAACAACTTACCCCCACTGACACGCAATGTCTTTTAACATAGCGCTCTATGTGGGGGATAAGAACGCCATCAAAAAGAGAGGGATGGAACTGTGGCAAGAGCAGTGGACGCAGAACTTATGAGCTGCTTCCGGATATAGAAGAACGGGCAAAATTCACATTTTTCACGCCAACGAGAGGTATGCTGCACTTTCTTACTGGACATGGACCATACCCAACATATCTATGTCGGTTTGGGAAGCAGGCTACACCCGTGTGTGACTGTGGTGCTGTGCAAGGCACCCCAGACATGTGGTGTACGAGTGCCACCTCTTCGATGATGTACCCCATGATCTCAGACAATAATTACCAAATAACGACACGTACCACCTAATAAGGCATGAAAACACGTTCAATATACTAAACGAATTAACAAATGAAGTATCAAAGAAAGTCCTTAAGAACTTTCTAAGGGACATTCACTAAAAATAATAAATTGATACCGATTACGACCTAGTGCACCCCTCCTGTACCGCCGGGTAAGGACATGGCCAGTCGCCTCACGGCTGGAATCCGCCTTGCCCTGGACAAGGAGGGAGGGGGTACAAAAAACACCGGATTGAACCACACACCGACTATGACCTATGTAAATTTTAGAATAGAAGTAGAAGATAGGATAACATTCTACACTCCTGTAAATTGAAATAAGAACACCGTGAATTCATTGTCCCAGGAAGGGGAAACTTTATTGACACATTCCTGGGGTCAGATACATCACATGATCACACTGACAGAACCACAGGCACATAGACACAGGCAACAGAGCATGCACAATGTCGGCACTAGTACAGTGTATATCCACCTTTCGCAGCAATGCAGGCTGCTATTCTCCCATGGAGACGATCGTAGAGATGCTGGATGTAGTCCTGTGGAACGGCTTGCCATGCCATTTCCACCTGGCGCCTCAGTTGGACCAGCGTTCGTGCTGGACGTGCAGACCGCGTGAGACGACGCTTCATCTAGTCCCAAACATGCTCAATGGGGGACAGATCCGGAGATCTTGCTGGCCAGGGTAGTTGACTTACACCTTCTAGAGCACGTTGGGTGGCACGGGATACATGTGGACGTGCATTGTCCTGTTGGAACAGCAAGTTCCCTTGCCGGTCTAGGAATGGTAGAACGATGGGTTCGATGACGGTTTGGATGTACCGTGCACTATTCAGTGTCCCCTCGACGATCACCAGAGGTGTACGGCCAGTGTAGGAGATCGCTCCCCACACAATGATGCCGGGTGTTGGCCCTGTGTGCCTCGGTCGTATGCAGTCCTGATTGTGGCGCTCACCTGCACGGCGCCAAACACGCATACGACCATCATTGGCACCAAGGCAGAAGCGACTCTCATCGCTGAAGACGACACGTCTCCATTCGTCCCTCCATTCACGCCTGTCGCAACACCACTCGAGGCGGGCTGCACGATGTTGGGGCGTGAGCGGAAGACGGCCTAACGGTGTGCGGGACCGTAGCCCAGCTTCATGGAGACGGTTGCGAATGGTCCTCGCCGATACCCCAGGAGCAACAGTGTCCCTCATTTGCTGGGAAGTGGCGGTGCGGTCCCCTACGGCACTGCGTAGGATCCTACGGTCTTGGCGTGCATCCGTGCGTCGCTGCGGTCCTTTCCCAGGTCGAAGGGCACGAGCACCTTCCGCCGACCACTGGCGACAACATCTATGTACTGTGGAGACCTCACGCCCCACGTGTTGAGCAATTCGGCGGTACGTCCACCCGGCCTCCCGCATGCCCACTATACGCCCTCGCTCAAAGTCCGTTAACTGCACATACGGTTCACGTCCACGCTGTCGCGTCATGCTACCAGTGTTAAAGACTGCGATGGAGCTCCGTATGCCACGGCAAACTGGCTGACACTGACGGCGGCGGTGCACAAATGCTGCGCAGCTAGCGCCATTCGACGGCCAACACCGCGGTTCCTGGTGTGTCCGCTGTGCCGTGCGTGTGATCATTGCCTGTGCAGCCCTCTCGCAGTGTCCGGAGCAAGTATGGTGGGTCTGACACACCGGTGTCAATGTGTTCTTTTTTCCATTTCCAGGAGTGTAGAATAGACTGCAGCGAAACCAACTTGAGGGCCAGCCCAGTGCCAGGGGCATGCCCACTGGGATTAGCTCGGTGGGCCGGGCCAACATACCAGATTTATAGTAGCACTGGCACACCTGTAACGCTGCAGGTAGCTTTAAGTCCTTAGATTAAGTAGTTTAGAACCCCATAGTGGTCAAGTAACAGTATTAATAATAGTAAAATCACCTGTAGTGTAGCGTAGTGTAGTTAGTGTAGAACAAAAAAGCTGCAATACCTGTATCATTATTAGGACCCACTAATGTAGTTAGGTAGTGGGTTATTATGTATAATACAATAACTGAATAAAGATTTAAAAAAAAAAAAACGTAGCGCTCTCAAGCTGAACTGGGCTAGCAAACATGGGTCCATAAACGCAATATTATAGGATTACGCGATTGCCAAATAATGAATGGAAGCAGTCTCAACCACTAAATACCTAGCAGTATACGTACTGAGCGATTTGAAGTGGAGCGACCACATAAAACTATTGCAGGGAACGCAGATGCCAGGTTGAGATTTGTTAGGCGAATCCTCAAGCAGCGTAGTCCGCCCACAAAAGAGGTAGCTTACAAACCCATCGTCCGACCCATACTTGAACATTGCTATTCAGTCTGGGACTCTTACCAGGTAGGATTGATAGAGGAAATAGAGAAAATCCGAAGAAAAGCAGCTCGTTGCGTCAGACATCCGTTTAGAATGCGCAAAGTGTCGAGGAGAAATTCATCCACCAATAGTGGAAGACGCTACAAGAGAGGGATTGTGCACGTCGGTGTGGTTAACTGTTAAAATTCCGAGAGCGTATACTCCCAAAAGAAACGCCCCAATACATTAACTGCTTCTACGTACATTTCCAGAAAGGATGAAGGCAGAATTAGCTACGATTCGAGTTCGAACGGAGGCTTACCAACAATCGCTTTTCCTGCGCACAATTCGCGACTGGAACAGGAAAGTGGAGAAACGAGGCGATACACAAAGTAGCCTCCACCACAAACCAAAAGTTGGCTTACGAAGTGCTGATGTAGTTGTAGAACAAAGCAGCGAGCTACCCACGAAATGCGGCTATCGCCAATCACGGCACAGTTAAAGCAAAAACGAAGTCCGCGTAATTAGTCAACGGTAAACGGCGTTATTGATTATGTAATTCCTTTTCACCCAGTTGCTCCTTCAGTATTCTATTGTGGTATGCAGTGTTCGCGCACCTACAATATCTTTGGTCTCCAAAAGGGCTATGTAACAGTTGTGTAGATGGCACACCTTCCAATGGCTCGCAGGTTAGAACAAGGTAATCAACATTATTATTATGGGCTGTCCTCGAGGCTGCAGGTATAGGACATATCAGAAGTGAACCTATCTTACGAGTAGTTGCATACATGAGTAACGTATTAGTAACTGTGTCTGTGGAAACCAGGGCGTATGATGTGCTAGTGGAGATACTACTGTCATGTACGGATAGCAGACTGATTACAGCCATTCATAAAACTAGGCTCTCTCGCACTGTGGATCCTTCTCCGAGGCTTGACAGAATACCTATAGTTCAAATCACGATTTGCAAATATCTGCCGGCCGCTGGTGGCCGAGCGGTTCTGGCGCTACAGTCTGGAACCGCGCGACCGCTACGGTCGCAGGTTCGAATCCTGCCTCGGGCATGGATGCGTGTGTTGTCCTTAGGTTAGTTAGGTTTAAGTAGTTCTAAGTTCTAGGGGACTTATGACCTCAGCAGTTGAGTCCCATAGTGCTCAGAGCCATTTGAACCATTTTTTTTTTTTTTGCAAATATCTAGACAGTCTTCTAGATTTAAAAACAAAACTGTTTAGAGCATGTGAAATCTGTTAGTCACAAAGAAGTAAAAATTATTTTCAAAATGTAGAGAGCCGCAATCAATCGTTTCCTTTCTAGCTTTATTAATGCAAATCCTGATTTCGGCTACTAACTAGCCATTATCACAGCAGTATTTCAGACTTTTAATACAGGCCCTAGTGCGTCAGCCGTGTTGTTCGGGCTTCCGTGACAGTTCATTCAAGACTCATTGAACAGTCTCAAGTGAACTTTCACGGGAGCCCGAGCAATAGGGGTGACGTACTAGGGCATGTATTAAACATCTAAAATATTGCAGTGATAATGGCTAGTTAGTAGCCGACATCTGGATTTGCATTAATATGGCTGGAAAGGAAACGACTGATTGCTGTTCTCCATCATTTTGAAATTACTATCACTTCCCAATGGAAGTAAATGGATAGTAAAAATTATATATAAAATAGCTCGTGGTGGCATTTCCAACTAAAAGTTATCGTACATGCTGTGCGATCATATAACGAATAGGAACATATACTGTGTTCCAACGTTACGAAATACCTCGAAGGAATCGATCTGTTGACACATAACAAGCATGGATTCAGGAAATATCATTCTTGTAATACTGGCTCTTTATCCACACGAGGTAATGGGTGCTATCGACTGAGAATCTCAAGTTGATTCCATGTATCTAGATTTACAGAAGGCTTTGACGATAGTTCCTCACAAACGACCGTTAATAAAATTCGTGCATTTAGAGTAGCGTCACAGTTGAGCGACTGAATTCGTGATTACCTGTTCGAAAGGTCACACTTCGTAATAACCGACGGTTAGACATCCAATGAAACGAAAGTGATATCTGAGGTTCTCGAAGAAAGTGTTATACGCCCTCTGCTGTACCGAATTTACGAGTATGTAATCTGAGAAGCGCTCTTACAACGTTTTTGGATGATATTGTCGCCTAGTAGAGCCATCATAATAACAAAACGAACTGCAAAATTATTTAGACAAGATACTGGATGGGGCAAAAAGTAGCGGTCCACAATAAATAATGAATTTGAGGTCCTCCATAAGAGCACTAAATAAATAAATAAATAAATTCCGTTATATTTCCGTAACAAGACAAAAAGACAAATAAAAATGACAAAAATTTACATGTTGTAGATTCAACTAAGTACCTAAATATTACAATCAAAAATAATTTAAATTTGAACAACCACATTGAAAATGTTGTGGTGAATACGGACTAAAAACAGCGCTTTATTGGCGAAACACTTAGAATATGCAGCAAATCTATTAAAGAATTCGCCTTCACTACGCTTGTTCGTCCTCTTCTCGGGTATTACTGCGCTGTATGGCACGGGATTGACGGAAGATACCGAAAAAGTTCAGAGAATGGCAGCTCGTTTTGTATTCTTGCGAAATAAGAGAAACAGTGTCACGGATATGAAAAGCGATTACTGGTGTCGATCATTAAAATAAATGCGTTTTTCGTTGCGGCCGGATTTTTTTCGCTAAATTTCAGTGTCAAATTTTTCCTTTGAATGCCAAAATATTTTGTTGATTCCGTGGGAGGAGGGAATCACCATTGTAATGAAATAATAAAAATCAGAGCTCGCACGGAAATATTTGTGTGTTCGTTTTTCCCACGTGCTGTTCGAGAGTGGAACGGTCGAGAAATAGATTGAAAGTAGCTCTATGAACCCTCTGCCAAACACTGAAGTGTGATCCTATAATTAAATGTTTCCCTGAGACATTTTAGTCTCTTTTTATTATCTGCCATAATGGTCGAAGCAGACGAAATGAATTAAAATTTGTGCTGCGGCCGGGACTTTTTTAAAATTCTCATTTTGTTCGTTTTCGTTCGTTGTAAGTGCTCGGGGCGGACGTCGTAAGACATCCGTTTAAGTTCGTCTTTGATCGGTTAACTCAGTTTTTTTTTTATTACAGAGGGCTGCTAACCCTCTGACCGAACACGCTGAGCTACCGTGCCGGCAGACTCGAACCCGGGTCTTCTTGGTTGCTAGGCAGAAATGCTAACCATTAAGTACACTACCACATCACGACGGTCAACATTGCTGCACACACACACACACACACACACACACACACACACACACACACACACACACACACACACTACCTAAGCTGAGTGCCCTCCCCAACACAAACTTCATTTTTCCCATACATATTGTCAGTACTCCTAGGGCTCTCCGATATTGTCGAGTAATCACGTAGATTCACATGTAGATTTATTGGGCTTTTCTGTCAGTGAATGGGTGCACGTCCTTCTTTCCTTCGTCTGGGGCACTCCAGAACTGTGTTAACGACCAACCCAACGAAACCTACTCCTGAGGCTAATCGGTACCCCTGGAATAATCTTAGACGGTTTACGGGTGACTACGGATATCTTCGTTAAATATCGTGGTACGCCGCAAGGTAGTATATTATTTCTTAGGCAATGAACCATACGATAATACTCGTATGCATTCAAAGAAACTCAACGAATATAGAGAGTTTGATAGCACTTTGCAGCGATTGTAGAAGATCAGATTCATTGGCTCAAGTTAACTTAATCCAAATCGCTTATCAAAGAAACAGGTGCTCCACTGTCAGCCTTTAAGGTCAAGGATACGGTCTGACAATCAGTCAAATGTCTATAAGTACGAAGAATTTATTCAAAGGAGAATTTGAGCGGAGTACACTGCACTCGCATTCGAGAGTAAGCCGATTCCAAACCCCGTCTGACCATTCATATTTGAGTTATTCCTTATTTTCCAAAATCGCGTAAAGCAGTTCCCTTGAAAAGAACACTGCTGATTTCCTTCCCCTTCCTTACGTAACAGGAGCTTATGATACATCTCTAAAGGCTCTAACCTTACTTTCCTCAAATAACAAGGGTAACGAGAAATGTAAATTCCAGAGTGAAAGCATAGTACCTAGGACTGAAATTATTAGATGTAAACAAAAACTGTAAGGTTAGATGAACCAGAAAAGACTGACTACACACATGGGTACGAGTAGAGTGGGAAGATGGTCGATGCACTAGCTAACACAACGCGGCCATGCAAGATGGTATACATAAGAAAAGATTTAAACGTAGATATATTTACAGATGGTACGGGCTTGGCATGCCATACTACGTGGGATTCCGAGATAGCCAGTAACGATTTACTAGGTGAAAACCAAGGGGATGAATTTAATATAAATTACTTTGTTCTTGCTTTTTTATAATTTTTTATAGTGGCTACCCGCACCGGCTTCAAACATGTAGCATCAATTTATCTACGGCTGGGCGACTTCTCTGGCGTAGTAGTGATAACAAATTATATACACAAACATTCCTTTTAAATGAGTCTGTCGATGAGTGGAAACCGTGTCACAATCCCTTCAATATTTCCTAAGATTAATCTTCACGGACAGGCAGCAAAAAGCGGTGGGGTCTATAGTTTATAATGGGAATGGAACGAGAATATATGTATAGATGTATATATTGTGGTAGTAATAATTTCGAGGGGCTCAATAGCCTGTGTAAGTCTTGCACTTGAACCTCACTTCGGCGGCTTTGGTGTCCGTAACCTATTATGTAACTGGGGCAAAGGGACCCAGAGTTTAACGTGGACCCCGAATCATATTTCGTTTATGGCCGAGTGTCAATATCACAGGGATGAATGCTAGGTTAAAATGACGAGTGAAACATCCATCGCGCAGTCGGCATTCGATATGGCCACCTTTCAGTTTCCAGGCACACGCTTTACCGCTAGACCTCCAGGCCCAAAGTAGATGTCACGCGGGGTAGCCGCGCGTTCTAGGGTGCCTTGCCGCGGTTCACGCGGCTCCCCCCGTCGGAGGTTCGAGTCCTCCCTCGGGAATGGGTGTGTGTGTGTTTTTCTTAGCATAAGATAGTTTAAGTAGTGTTTTAACAGGGACCGATGACCTCAGCAGTTTGGTCCCATAGGAACTTACCACAAATTTCCAAATTTTCCAAAGGAGATATATGGAAAAGCTTCACTGCTCTCTGTAGTTGTGGCGGCTGTTCCGCTGGATGACTGTGGAATCGTATACACTGCGTTGGGCACCGTAATTCATCGTACACTTAGATGACAAACGCCATGAGATACCTCCTAATATCGTGTCGAACCTCCTCTTGCCCACCTTAGTTTACCAACTCGACGTGGCATGGAAGTCCACTGAAGAAATATTAAGCCATGTTGCCTCTACAGCCATCCATACTTACGAAATTGTTGCCAGTGCAGCATTTTGTGCATGAACTGACCTCTCGATTATTTCCCATAAATGTTCTATAGGGTTCATGTCGGGCGATCTGGGTGGCCATTTTAATCGCTCGAATTGTCCGGAATGTTGTTCAAACCAATCGCGAACAATAGTGACCCGATGCCATGGCGCATCGTTGTTTTGGAACATGAAGTCTACGAATAGCTGCATGTGAGCTCCATGTAGTCCAACATATGCATTTCCAATTAATGATCGGTTCAGTTGGAGCCACCACCAACTTACACAGTGACTTGTTGACAACTTGGGTCCATGGCTTCGTGGGGTCTGCGCCAGTGTCGAAACCTTCCATCAGTTCTTACCAACTGAAACTGGTACTCATCTGACCAGATCACGGTTTTTCTGTCTAGGGTCCAACCGATATGGTGACGAATGGTTCAAATGGCTCTGAGCACTATGGGACTTAACATCTGAGGTCATCAGTCCCCTAGAAATTAGCACTACTTAAACCTAACTAACCTAAGGACATTACAAGCATCCCTGCCCGAGGCAGGATTCGAACCTGCGACCGTAGCAGTCGCGCGAATCCGGACTGAAGCGCCTAGAACCGATCGGCCACCGCGGCCGGCTCTATGGTCAGACCCCAGGGGTGGCGCTGCAGGCGATGTCGTACTCTTACCAAAGGCCCCCGTTTTGGTGTCTGGTGCCATACCTCATTAACGCCAAATTTCCTCGCAATGTCCAAACGGATACGTTCGGCGTAAGTCCCAATCTGATTTTTGCGGTTTTTTCACGCAGTGTTGTTAATCTGTTAGCACTCAGAATTCTACGCAAGCGCCGCAGATGTCGAGCGAAGGCCGCAGGCGACTGCGATGTCCGTGGTTAGATATAATGTCTGAATTTTGGTATTCCGGTACAGTGTTGACGCTGTGGATCTCGTAATATCGAATGCCCTAATGATTGCCGAAATGAAATGTTCCCAGACGTAAAGCTCCAACTACTATTCCTTGTTCGAAGTCTGTTACTTTCCGTCGACCGGCCACCATCACGTCGGTAACCGTTCACATGAATCACCTGAGTACAAATGACAGCCCCGCCAATGCACAGCACTTTTATACCGTGTGTTTGCGGTACTACCGTAATCTGAGTACGTGCATAACGCTAACTCATAACTTTAGTCACCTAAGTGGTGTTCACCCGATGTCCACGAAATATTTATAAATGATACACACAAACTTTCCTTGAGAATCAATCTATCTATTAGTCAAAACCGGATCAAAGATTAGCCCGAACAAAAAGACTAAAAGCGCAATACGGAATTTTAATATCTATATGAGTAGATGAAAGACAGGCAGAAGAAAAAGATAGATGGAACTTGCAAGATTATTCTTTTTGGTAACCTGTTCATATAGTGTAATAAATACACAGCGCATTAGTGAAGCCATGTGGCGGAGAAACAATCGTGATCTGGTAAATCGGCCAGCCTGACGAGGTTTTTACGCCGTTTCGCACACTCGTCTAGGCCAATACTCGTCTGCTCCCCAAATTCCGTCTCAATGAATAGACGCTGGGTATGACTTCCCACTCTTTGGTCGCACTGACGACTCTGGCGTCAGGAATGGCATCTGAGCGCAAAGTTAAATAATAAAATAAAATTTGCTAAATCCTGAAAAATTGAACCCCTTACTATACGGGATAAATACTAGGGGAAAGAATGAAGCAATGTAACTTATTACAGGAGACGAAATTTGACAAATGATGCATCTTTTTTAGACATACAAGATAACCGATACAGAATCTATGGCAATTAACTCAAATTAATTCCTTCAGAAGGTGGGCAGCAAAATGTGTGAACTCTTATGGGACTTAACTGCTAAGGTCATCAGTCCCTAAGCTTACACAATACTTAACCTAAATTATCCTAAGGACAAACACACACCCAAGCCCGAGGGAGGACTCGAACCTCCGCCGAGACCAGCCGCACAGTGTATGACTGCAGTGCCTTGGACCGCTCGGCTAATCCCGCGCGGCAGACGTAAGCAAAGAGCAAAATCAACGTGTCGATGTTGCAGAGCTCGAGCAGCGAAGCAAGAAGCAACCTCCGGCAGCAGCAGTTGTTTGTGTATCTACAAAGTGTTTCGATTAAAATATTCTCAGGATCTACTGTCAAGAAGTGAACCTTATTTGTGTGCTTATCTGCAGTGACTATCGTTTGGTTACATTTTCTAAGTATTTGCGTACTTTTTTTCGTATATTAGCTTTTGTGTGACCTGACTTTCCACTTGAAAGTGGCTGTTTACGGGTCTGTTTTTTGTAAGGTCATTTATTTTTGTTTTAAGAAATTGCAGGGTTTGCTATATAAGTGTAGGCAGAATTCTTTGGAGTAGAGTACATCGAACAACCTTCACGCTATTTCTCTACCGGTGCAAAGAAAAACAACACTTAAAACACTTCCGTGCTCTGATTTCTACCTATGTGGATGGGAGTCAAAAAAATATTTTTGCATTCGGAGGAGAAAGTTGACGACTGACGTTTGGTGAAAAGATCTCGCCGCAAGGAAAAAGCCCTTTATTGTAATGATTTCCACCCCAACTCGCTTACCGTATCCATGACACTCTGTACCTTATTTCGCGATAATACAAAACGAGCAGCCTTTCTTTGAATTTTTTCGATGTCCGTCAATCCTACCTGGTAGGGATCCTATACCGCGCAACAGTACTCCAGAAGAGGACCGACAAACATAGTGTGGGCAGTCTCTTTAGTAGATCTGTTGAGTTTTCCAAGTGCTCTGCCAATAAAACGGTCTCTGGTTCGCCTTCCCAACATTTTCTATGTGATCGTTCCAATTTAGGTTGTTCGTAATAATAATTCCTAGGTATTTAGATGAACTGATAGTCTTTAATTTTCTGCGATTTATCGTGTAACTCACATTTAACAGATTCTTTTTTAGTACTCATGTGAACGATCTCACACTTTTCTTATTGATCCGATTAAATTGCCACTTTTTGCGCCAGACAGATATTTTGTCTGAATTATTTTGCAATTGGTTTTGATCTTCTGATGACTTTACTACACGGTAAACGACAGCACCATCTGCAGACGACCTAAGATGGCTGCTGAGATTGTCTCCTGATATTAGGAATAGCACATGGCCTATAAAACTTCCTTGGGAAACGCCAGATATTACTTCTGTTTACTCGATGACTTTGCGTTAGTTATTACGTGTTTTACTTGATAAATTTGGGTTAGTTACTACGAAATGTGACGTTTTCGACAGAAAATGACGAATCAAGCCTCACAACTGAGACGATACTCCACAGGAACGCAATTTTATTGGATCCGTTTGAGAGGAACGCCGTCAAAAGTCTTGTAGAAATCTAGAAATATGGAATCAATTTCAGATCCCCTTCGATAGTATTCTTTACATCACGTAAATAAATATATAGTTGTCATGCACAAGAACGATGTTTTCTGAATCCATGCTGACTGTATGTCCACAGGTCGTTTCTTTCGAGGTACCGACAATTCATCAAGTTCGAATACAGTATACCAGGTTAGAAAGTCCTACTGTAAATCGACGTCAGTGATATCGGTCTGTAATTCAGCGGACTACTCAAATTTCCTTTCTTGTGCACTGGTGTGATTGTGTTATACTCCAGTCCTTGGATACTGATGATTCGTCGAGTGTACCGTTGTATATGTTTGCTAAATATGGAGCTATTACAGTGTTACGTAAGCACACTGTGAAAGGAATCTAAATGGTATACCGTTTGGACCAGAAGACTTGCCTCTATTAAATGATATAAGTTGGTTCTCTACATCGAGGTTATCTACTTCTAAGTAGACAGACTTCAGGCTACTGCTCAAAGCTGCAACGACATTGGGGCACCAAGAGCGAAAGCTGCAGCACTTCTGATACCTTTATAATCCTCTGGCAACCCCGTTGTCACTGCGTCTTGTGATACGCAACACTTGACCCGATGTCAACACCTTAGTGTGAACTGCAGACAGTGGCGGGTTCGCATGTTCCTAAGCGAATGGTGAAAGTAGAAACTGGCCGTATGGCTGCGTCCATACTCCTTAGCAATAAGCAGGAGTTGCTACCCAGTTGTGATGACACAATTGACCAAGCATGAGACGCCTCTCCTGTTGGGTCAGTAGCCGAATTTCCTGCCCAGTCCGGACAAGTGTGGAAGGGAGGGGATGCTTGTCATTGGGAGCCCTTCAGGGACATTCGGTATATTTACTTGTCCAGAATGTGAAGCACGCTCTGCCCGTGGGTATAGAACACAATGGGTGCAATTGGCTGCGGACAGTGGTTCATTTCTATACGAATGACGCCTGCCGATTGGTTTCTGAGGCCATACACGGCTCCTTTCGGTGGTTGGCCGATTTGGTGAAGGCAGCTAGAAACGCAAGGACCATGCAAGCTCATTTATAGCATCGCACCCGAGTCGATCGCGGTCATCTGGTTTGAAGCAGAGTGGAAGGTCTAAACCAGAGGCTCAGGTGATTCTGCTAGAATATTGGATACGAGTTTCTCGACCATCAATATTGAGTGATTTCTACGGCACCCCTCAATAGGTCAGACGTGCACTACACACAGGAAGCGCCCAATAGGATAGTGGACTATGTGTGGCGTGCGAATAGGGCCTTTTTAGGTTAGAGGAACACCTCACCCCCACTTAGGATCAGTGATCAATTTTTTGACGAATCCGGCCCGTGTAGCCGAGCGGTTCTAGGCGCTTCAGTCCAGAACCGCGCGACTGCTACGGTCGCAGGTTCGAATCCTGCCTCGGACATGGATGTGTGTGATGTTCTTAGATTAGTTAGGTTTAAGTAGTTCTAAGCTCTAGGCGACTGATGACTTCGGATGTTAAGTTCCATAGTGCTCAGAGCCATTTGAACCATTTTTGTTTGCCGTAATTGAAGATAGGTCCGATACATTATTCTCAGATAATACGATGTGTGACCACCGACGTCAACACAGATACGGTACCTTTGTACCATGTTCTGGTACACACCATCAGCAACCACTGGTCCGCCAGCATTCGCAGCAGCAGTAACCCACACCAGTAGGTCTTCCTTGGATGCCACAGGGATCTCGCAAATCTACGACTTCATGTGACCCCACAGGTAGTAGTTTAGTGCAGCGTTTCTCAACTGCCGTGTCGTGACTCTTTGATATGTCGCGAATACATGTCTGGTAGGTCACGAGATTTTTAATGTCTTCTAATCTTACGCAGATAAAATATCTACAACATACAAAAATTTAGCGCCAAACCGTTTCTTGGGGTAATACATTTGTAAAATTTGTATCTCATACTCGCTCCATAATTTAAAAAATGCAGGTTGAAGTCGGGAGAACGTGGTTCAAGTCTTGAGAGCGTGCAGGCCACGCAGTCGGGACAACACGACCTGTCCACTGTTGCCCAAATCGTTGTTCCAGCTGATCTCGAACCGCACGTGAAAAATGAGGTGGTGCGCCAAATGTTTTAGTGGTACATCTTCAGAGAGACCATGCAGTACAGCCTCAATAAGCAATACGCGGCACCCGTGAGATGTGGTGGAAGAAAATTCGTTTCATTCCTGAAACTCATGGGAGATGGGGGACGGGGGGTGGGGCGTAGCACACTGGTTTTAATTAACCCAAACATGGAAATTGAGAACACCTTCCCTGATGAGCTTGACTTCATCCGTGAAAAGAATTTTGCCTGCAGCGTGGAAACGGAACCTTTCTAGACACGAGTTCTTGTGCTAAACTTAACCGTCTTGGTCTCCACTGTAAGTCCTCAACGTCTGTAAAGAGAATTTACTTACACTCTGTATATCGCAAGGATACGTTAGGCGCCAATGATGACGGCGTATTTACTGCAGTAGATAATATCTAGTGACGTTATTATGATTCCGAACGTGAAATAAGGTTAAGCATCAGATGTGGGTCAGTGTAGTAAGGGGCCCAGAATGATGAACAGTACTCAAGTATCGGTCGAACAAGTGCCTTTTAAGCCACTTTTGTCGAGGATGAGTTACATTTCCTTAAGAATCTGAAGTATATATAACTCATACACGAAGGAAATGGCATATAAGGCGATTGTTCGACAGCTTCCTGTGTACTGTTCATCAATAAGGGGTCCTAAACAGGTAGGACTGATAGAAGAGATAGAGAAGATCCGAGAAAGAGCGACACATTTCGTCACGCGATCGTTTAGCCGGCACGAGAGCGTCACAGAGATATTCAACAAACTCCAGTGGCAGGCGCTACAACAGGGACGGAGAGATTTACTACTGAAATTTCGAGAGAGTACTTTCCCAGAAGAGCTGGAAGGCGTATTACTTCCTCCCACATACGTCCCGTGAAATGATCACAACGACAATATTCGAGAAATTAGAGTTAACACAGAGGCTCACCAACAGTGATCCCCCACGCGCCATTCGTGAGTGGAACAAGGAAGGGGAGATCCTTTGATGGTACTAACACTACCCTCCACTGCCCACCGTCAGGTGGCTTGCGAAGTATTTATGTAGATGTAGGTAATTAAAGGAGTGCCCCAGGCAAGTGTGACACTGCCGCTACTGTTTACAAAATTGTAACGGGTACCAGTGTTCTGTGGTGGAGGTAGGTGGGTGGGTGGGGGCGAGTCACAAGAAGTACGATGTCAATAGGAACCTTTATTTCCTAACAGTGGTTACTTGAGGCTCATGGTGCTACGACTTAATGGAGAATCCAGAACGCATCAGAATGGAAATGTCCAAATAATGTTTGACACATTTTCAGAGCAACCAACAAGATTTCTTGCGTCGATCTGCGACCAGAGATGAAACTTGTGTACACTACGATACCACAGAGACAAAACAATTGTCAAAGCAGTGTTGATTCACCACCAAAAAAGAAAGCAAAGGCAATACGGTCGGCCGAGAAGGTCATGGCGCCAGTTTACTGGGATGCGAAAGGGATTCTGCTGATGGACCATATTCCCACTGGTCAGACAATTACGGGACAATATTGTGCCATCTCCAGTACCAACTACAGCAAAAGATACGAAAAAAGGGCCAGATTCGACGAGGAAGAAAGTCAACTTTCATCAAGAGAATGCACGCCCACATGCAAGTATCGTTGCCATGGGAAAAATACATGAACAAAGATACGAATGGTTACCAAACGCGCCTTATTCGCCCGATTTAACTCCATCAGACTTCCATCTCTTCCCCAAACACAAAATTTTCTCGGTGGACGGAGATTCTCTACAAACAAAAACTCATAGTCGAAGTTGACGTATATTTTGCCGGCCTGGAGGAATCTAATTTTCCAGATGGGATCAGGGCATTGGAACATCGCTGGGCCAAGTGCATTAGCGAACAAGGAGACTACACAAACAAAAAAATTTACGAAGGTAAGTCGTTTCTATCTATACCATTCCGAGAGAATTTCAGATAACTCCTGTACATATCGATAAAACGATGTCGCACAAGACTAATATGAGACCGCCCTGTCAAATGTACACGTAAAATTTCGGTTTGAAAATCATATTGTTGATAACGGAAAGCAAACCGACGTTTTCCATGACACTGGGCGTCACATAAAACGTGTGATGAGCAATATTCATTTATGAAACTTTCTGGCAGATTAGAAGTGTGTGCCGCACCGAGACTCGAACTCGGAACCTCTTCCTTACGCGGGCAAGTGCTCTACCGACTGAGACACCCAAACATGACTTAAGACCAGTCCTCACAGCTTTACTTCTGCCAGTACCTCGTCTCGTGCTTTCCCGCTGCGAAACCTGCAAGAAGACGGGTCGTGAGTCATGCTTGGGTAGCTCAGGCGGTAAAGCACTTGCTCGCGAAAGACACAGGTCGCGAGTTCGAGTCTCCGTCTGACACACTTTTAATCTACCAGGAAGTTTAATATCGGCGCACACTCCGCTGCAGAGTGAAAATTTCATTCCGAATATTCGGTTAGAGTGTCACCAACTACATACTGCAAAAACGAAATTGCAAATATCAGCCAAAACACCAGAGAAAATGCGGCTGACGACTCTTAGGAGAGATTCCCAGTATAAATGACTTAGTGCATAACTTTGCTGGCTCCATGAGGCTGTTTTCAGATGATGCGGTTGTCTATAAGAAGCTGGAAACATCAGAAGGCTGCAGGAAGACCAGCAAAGGATTGATGAACGATGCAAAAACTGACAACTGACCCGGAACGAAAATAAATGTAACATACTATGCGTATACAGGACAAGAAATCCACTGCTTTGCAATTACACTATTGGTCAAAAATCAATGGAAACAGTAACGACCGTGAAATCCACTTGTGAGCAATTACACTATTGGTCACAAAGCGCGGGAAACAGTAACTACCGAAAACACAGGATTGTACAAAAATATGGAAACACCAAAACACATTACCATTTCCAGTACGGTGCACGAAACACGCCGGCATTCAAAACAGCTTCCAGTCGTCGTGGAATGAATAAATACACATTCTGCATGGTTTTCAAGGGAACATTATACCACTCTTCCCGTAAAACAATGGCAACTTCAGGTAACAATGATGGAGGTGGAGAGCATCATACACCCTCCTCTACGAAGCAGGCCACAAAGGCTCAATAATACTCCAGGTTTGGTTACTGTTATGGCCAAGGGAGATGCGAAAATTCATCCTCGTACTCTCAAAATCAGTCCTGGATTATACGAGCTGTGTGAACAAAGCCGGCCGAGGTGGCCGAGCGGTTCTCGGCGCTACAGTCTGGAACCACGCGACCGCTACGTTCGCAGGTTCGAATCCTACCTCGCGCATGGATGTGTGTGATGTCCTTATGTTAGTTAGGTTTAAGGAGTTCTAAGTTCTAGGGGACTTATGACCACAGAAGTTATGTCCCATAGTGCTCAGAGCCATTTTAACCATTTTTGTGTGAACAAGAGTTCTGTCGTCTTGAAACACAGCATAACCATTGGGGAACCAACACTGTACCATGGGATGGAAATAATGGGCAAAAATGGCCACATAATCCTTGGCAGTAATGTGATTTAGCAGAGTAGCCAATGGCTGCCAAGATCACCACCACCGAACGGTTGGGTCTGATTCAAGAGATTGAGAAGGTCCAAAGAAGAGCGGCAAGATTCGTGACTGGTACATTTAGTCATGGCGAGAGCGTTGCAAATCTCATAGAAAGTTTCAAGTGGGACACACTTGCAGATAGACGACGTACTAAACACAAGGGGCTGCTCAGTAAATTCCGAAATCCAATCTTCGCCGAGCATGGAGTAGAGCATATATTACTACCACCAACTTTCAAATCGAGTAATGATCATCATTCAAAGATAAGGGAAATAAGAGTTCGTACTGAGGCGTTCAGACAGTCATTTTTCCCTCGCGCGATCCGCGAGTGGAACAGTGGGGGGGGGGGGGGGGGGGGGGGGGGGGGAATATGACTTTGGCGGAAATTGTGCCCTCCGCTACACACCGCTTGGCGGCTAGCGGAGTATATACGTAGATGTAGATGTTCCACTCATAGGACATACTCAGCCAGAATTTGGAAACGGTGTGAAACAAGACTCATTGGACCAAATGACTTTCTGCCATTGCCCCATAGCCCATGTCTTATGGTTTCGCCCCACGTTTACCTGTAATAGGAATTTGGGTCGCAAATGAATAGTTTTGGAATTCCAGGTTACCCCGCAATTCGCAACTTATGGAGTCCCTTCGTGTTGCTTTGGTGCTGACATGGTTCGCGACTGCGACATTCAGTTCTGCAATGACCTTTGCAGCTGACCTCTGTACTTTTTGTCGCAAGCCTCTTAAATTACCGCCCTTCACGATTACTCACCACACACCTTCACCGCGTTGTGACTTACCAGATGATGTTTTTTTCCGTTTATCCTGTATGCGTAGAAATCTTCCATACGGTGCCTCTTGAAACACCAATGATTTTGGTTATCTAGGTTACGGAAGCACCATCATACGAGCACCAACAATCTGCCCACGTTCTAATTCACTTAACTCCGATATAATACACTCACAACTGCGCAGAACACGGTTCTGACCATGACGACACTTGCAACATATAGAGGACATTGCACAGCTGTCGTTCGTGGTCAAAAAGATCAGCGAAATCTGTAGACTTGGCTAGCATCTGCATTTGTTCAAAAAATGTTCAAATGTGTGTGAAATCTTATGAGACTTAACTGTTAAGCTCATCAGTCCCTAAGCTTACACACTACTTAACCTAAATCATCCTAAGGACAAACACACACACCCATGCCCGAGGGAGGACTCGAACCTCTGCCGGTACCAGCCGCACAGTCCATGATTGCAGCGCTTGAGACCGCTCGGCTAATCCCGCACGGCCCATCTGCATTTTTATTCAAGCATGTATTTCTCGCGGTGCTTCCATATTTTTGTCCAACACTTGTAGCTAGGAGTAACCATACGGTGTGACCTAAACTGGAATGTCAACATAAAAAAATAACACGAAAAGCAGATACCAGACTCATAGAAAGAATGTTAAGAATATGTGATTCATCCACGACAGAAGTGGCTTACGAAACATTTGTTCGACAGGTTCTTGAGTACTGCTCATCAGTTTTAAGCCCTTCACAAGTTGAATTTATAGAAGAGAAAGACAACATCCAACGAGGAGGGGCGCGTTTCGTCATGGGATCGTTCTGTCGGTGCGAGAGTTTTACGAAAATGTTCAACAAACTGCAATACAGACGCATTTTCACAATATATATATATATATATATATATATATATATATATATATATATATATATATGACCTAGTAGATAAGTGTCGGAAGTTCCATGCGTCTTTTCGCGGATGATGCTGTAGTATACAGAGCAGTTGCAGCATTAGAAAATTGCAGCGATCTGCAGCGGATACGCACTTGGTGCAGGGAGTGGCAACTGCCCCTTAACATAGACAAATGTAATGTATCGCGAACACATAGAAAGAAGGATCCTTTATTGTATTATTATATGATAGCGGAACAAACACTGGTAGCAGTTACTTCTGTAAAATATCGGCGGCCGCTGTGGCCGTGCGGTTCTAGGCGCTTCAGGCCGGAACCGCAGGACTGCTACGGTCGCAGGTTCGAATCCTGCCTCGGCCATGGATGTGTGTGATGTCCTTAGGTTAGTTAGGTTTCAGTAGTTCTAAATTCTAGGGGGCTGATGACCTAAGATGTTAAGTTCCATAGTGCTCAAAGCTATTTGAACCATTTTGTAAAATATCTGGGAGTATTCGTACGGAACGATTTGAAGTGGAATGATCATATAAAATTAATTGTTGGTAATGCAGATATCAGGTTGAGATTCATTGGAAAAGTCCTTAGAAAATGTAGTTCATCAACAAATTAGTTGGCTTACAAGACACTCGTTCGACCTATACTTGAGTATTGCTCATCAGTGTGGGATCCGTACCAGGTCGGGTTGACAGAGGAGATAAAGAAGATCCAAAGAAGAGCGGCACGTTTCGTCACTGGGTTATTTGGTAAGCGTGATAGCGTTACGGAGATGTTTAGCAAACTCAAGTGGCAGACTCTGCAAGAGAGGCGCTCTGCATCGTGGTGTAGCTTGCTGTGCAGGTTTCGAGAGGGTGCGTTTCTGGATGAGGTATCGAATATATTGCTTCCCCCTACTTATACCTCCCGAGGAGATCACGAATGTAAAATTAGAGAGATTCGAGCGCGCACGGAGGCTTTCCGGCAGTCGTTCTTCCCGCGAACCATACGCGACGAACAGGAAAGGGAGGTAATGACAGTGGCACGTAAAGTGCCCTACGCCACACACCGTTGGGTGGCTTGCGGAGTATAAATGTAGATGTAGATGAAGGAGTTGTGGATCACAGACTTATTGCTAAAATTCCGAGACAGTACGTTCCAACACGAGTCGAGGACACATACTACTTCCTCCCAAATACGTCTCGTGAGATGGCTGCAACGAGAAAATTGGAAAAATTATAATTAGTACGGAGGTTTACTGACAATCATGCTTCCCTAGCGTC
This sequence comes from Schistocerca gregaria, assembly GCF_023897955.1. Classification (NCBI taxonomy): domain Eukaryota; kingdom Metazoa; phylum Arthropoda; class Insecta; order Orthoptera; family Acrididae; genus Schistocerca; species Schistocerca gregaria. Next base: position 654,279,026 of record NC_064931.1, on the reverse strand, counting down.
ATTCGCGAATGGATTAGGAAACGGGTGGGGGAAGGAGGAGTGGGAGGGGGGGAGGAGGAGGAGGAGGACGAGGAGGAGGGTGGAGGGGGAGGGCGCAAACGGTGGTAACAGATGTGCCCTTCGCCACACCGTAAGGAAGCTTGCAGGGTACAGTACAGTCCACGAAATGTTATCATGCAGTGGAAACGGGTAACCTTCGCTCCTCGCACAGTAGCTGTTCTACATCAGCAACCTTGTCGCAACGCTTATGTATGCATACAGAAATGCTGGGGGGCGCAAGTTGGGCACCGAGCCAACATTCATTTTCATGAGCGTGAAAAATCGCCTACAACTCCGCTGAAACTGGTTTTCGCCTCGGATCGTAGACCCAAAGGAAATCATTCTGTGCGTTTTAGATGTCCAAATGTACGTTATGCAAATCTTATTAATAAACTGCAGTTTTATAATGCACCATGCTTTTCGTTTCTCTTCTTTGATCTCAAAGAACTATACTCTGGAAGGTTTCTTCAGTCAGTAAAGCCGTCGTCACACGGGACGAGTTAGCTAACGTTGACGTGTCACTTCACTTCCTGTTAGGTCACGCTGGGGACCCACTTCGTCACATGAAAACCTAAACAGGTTCTGCGATATTGGCAACGTGCCACATACAATAAAACCAATAGGAAGCAAGAACGGTCCCTATGTCACAAGCAGAAAGCGAGTTACCACTTTGTATTTGTCGTGTTTGACAGAAACACCTATTCGGTGGCTATTATGTTATACCTTACAACATATGAATAGATTCTGTTTGTCAGCACCAGCACACAGAATGCCTCGAGAACGAATCGTTACTGGTGCGATTAGTTGTAAAGAAGTGATGCGAAATGTCATATTGGTGGTTAAAGAATTTTCGAATTTAGTTGATTTCGAATTGTACTCGCGCGTTACAACAGTAAGCCATTTTAAGGCAACGGCACACTGAAGACTCATGAAAAACTGATCGTTCTTCTTAGGATTTCTTATAACTAAATGTCAGTTACTTACATTTCGGCGATTAAAGTCTTTATAGGACAGTAACATAAAATACAAGGTCACTCACTAGAGACTTTCAGGGAAGCGTAGGTTGTAGTGCCGGCACGTTACTGAATACAGGGTGGACTGATAATTTGTGTCCAATGTTCACTGATACTGAAGTTTTTAATGATGTATATCACAAACAGTACCCCATAATTAGCGAAAGGACAAGGAAGGAAAAGTGCGTTTTAACAGAGATAACGTAGGAATTTCACGCGTGTCCATTTTTGTGAACACAGTGTACGATTATCGAAACCAATAAACCGACAACTGTTGCTGGAGAGCACAAAAGCACATTAATCAGCTCGCCCCGTGCGCCTACGGCGCTGTCTCTCGTGACGTTTGATTTCCCGTCTCCATGCACGTCAACGTTAGCTGCCTCTCCCCGTGCGACGACGGCTTAACGGTACACTGAATTCCTGCCGTCACCTGTTATCCTTATCCAGATGATTCAAAGAATGGTAGTTTACTATCTCCAATACCTTTTCTCACAGTGTGTTTGACTAGATGTGAGGCACTAACACAGAGAATGGTCTCACCGTACAAAATATTACTGACCTTAAACTTCCTGGCAGATTAAAACTGAGTGCCGGACCGAGACTCGAACTCGGGACCTTTGCCTTTCGCGGGCAAGTGCTCCACCGTCTGAGCTACCAAAGAAAGACTCACAGCCCGTCCTCACAGCTTCACTTCTGCCAGTGCCTCGTCTCCTACCTTCCAAACTTAACAGAAGCTCTCCTTACTTTCAGGAGTGCTAGTTCTGCAAGGTTCGCAGGAGAGCTGTCCAGAATATTCCAAACGGTCTCAGTGGGGAGAGATCCCCGCGACCTCGCTAGTGACGGTAGGATTTGGCCAGCACGAAGACAAGTAGTAGAAACTCTCGTCGCGTGTGGGCGGGCGTTACATTGCTGAAATGTGAGCCCAGAATGGTTTACCACGAAGGGCAACAAAACGGGGCGTAAAATATTGTCGACGTATCACTGTGCTGTAAGAGTGGAGCTGGTGATACCCAAAGAGGTAGTATTATTAAATAAAATGGCATTCGACACCATCACTCCTGGAGCCGTACGGCAGGCGACATTTGGGTAGCTATACGACAGATGTCTGGTGCGTCCCCAGACCCGTCTTCGATGGTCATCGAGGCTCATTTCGAAGCGGAACTTATCACTGATGACAATTCTACTCCAGTCAATGAGATTCCAGGTTGAAAACATGTCTGGAAGCGCCCCGGACACTGGTGGTGTTGCTGACTATCGCCCACCGTACGGCCTGGCAACCAGGAGTGTGGGGGTGTCATTTCTTTTCATAGCAGGACGTCTTTTGTTATCTTCCGCGGCGTCCTTACAGCATAGCGGTATGTCGACCACGTTCTACGCCATTTTTTGTTGCCCTTTATGGCAAGATCCTGGGTGGTGGTGGTGGTGGTGGTGGTGGAGGTGGTGGTGGTGGTTAGTGTTTAACGCCCCGTCGACAACGCGGTCATTAGAGACGGAGCGTAAGCTCGGGTTAGGGAAGGATTGGGAAGGAAATCGGCCGTGCCCTTTCAAAGGAATCATCCCGGCATTTGCCTGAAACAATTTAGGGAAATCACGGAATTCATCCTGGGCTTACAGTTTAGCAAGATAATGCCCGCCCGCACACGGCAAGAGTTTCCACTGCTCATCTTTGTACTTCCCAAGCCCTGCCTTGGCCATCAAGGTCGCCGGACCTCTTCCTAATTGAGAAAGTTTGCAGCATTATAGGCAAGGCTATCTGACAAGTTCGGTATTGTGACGACCTAACGCGCCTATTGGACGATGTCCCCCCAGGAGGAAGCCGACAGCTGTATCAATCAATGCCAAGCCGAATAACGGCTTGCCTGAGGGCCAGAGGTGGGCCAAGGCGTTATTGACTTGCTCAATTTGTAAAGATGTTTCTCTTGAATAAATTATCCAACTTTCCTGAAATTATCATCACTTGCCTGTCTCTACAGGTACATTCATTCCACCGATATCAGTCCCATTCAGATAATTCTTTTGTGGTTTGCCTTTTCTTGCCTTATGGTGTGTTTTAGATCTTCTAGAACGCTTATGAGATTTTCTCTAGTCTCTCAATTTTGTGAAACTGAAAACTGCCACGACGCATTGCGCGGTCTCTCTAAATCACTTGAGGCTAGTGCCGGAACGGTTCCACCAACAACCTACGCAATATTTCCTGTTTCATCCTCGTTTAATTAAGCAACTGCACCGTCTCACACCATAGTCAACGAAGCTTTATACTGTAATCTTCTGTTTCTTTCTTTAAGCCGCTATATGGTTTGAGTTCTACATTAAGTTGTAACTAACTGAGTAAGCTGATTTTCATGTAGGTGACCATGACAAGTAAAGCTCTAAATAACCTTCGAGTTTACGACTATTTTATTTTCGCCAACAGGAATCGATGTCATAGATGTCAATAGCCGATTCCACCGGCTCTTGAAGAGTTCGGAGAGAGTGGGTAGAGACGTTATTAACAGAGCTATTATGATTTGTCTGCAGATTCCTTTATCAGCCCTTCTTCATTAAGATATTGCAACCGCAAAGAGGTTTTCGATGGCCTGCTAACACTTGACTCAATTTTTTTGGCGCAAGGGATAAAGGGAAATACCATTCGAGCCCAAGAGTAAAGTCGTTTCCGAGCACACGCTTACAGAACTTCGTGGAGTCACTGGCTCCACTCCGTATCCATGCATAGGTATGAACAGGATCGTACAGCCGAGCACTTGGCTAGCTTTGTCCCGCCGCGCGGGATTAGCCGAGCGGTCTCAGGCGCTGCAGTCATGGACTGTGCGGCTGGTCCCGGCGGAGGTTCGAGTGCTCCCTCGAGCACGGGTGTGTGTGTGTGTTTGTCCTCAGGATAATTTAGGTTAAGTAGTGTGTAAGCTTAGGGACTGATGACCTTTGCAGTTAAGTCCCATAAGATTTCACACACATTTGAACATTTTGAGCTTTGTCCCCACGGTGGCCCCCTCCACATCACAGAGTGAACCTACACAGTGACTATGACTCAGCTGCTTTTTAGTTGGGACTGCAGGTTCACAGTGGCCGTTCAGGCTATGAGGGCCACCTGTTTGAAAATCCACCTGGAAACTGGACCGCCTGCAATACGGAAATGTCAACACTACCAACGGTCCTGCTTTTAAATATGACCGACACCCAGTACAGCTCCACTTACCGGGCTGGTGGCTGTTTCTGGTGCCTGTTCCCACATTAAACCTGCAATTTCCCTTACCTCATTTCTAATATGCCGCTAGAGTTAACATTTTACTTCGCAAATAGAATCTGAAACGATAAGTTTGGAGCTAAATTACTACCATCCTCATTTTACATTTCAAGTCTGCTGATGTAGGACGATTATAACAGATGAAGAAGAGATTGCAGCTTCCCGTAGACACCAAGCTCATTTCAAACTGGTTCAAATGGCTCTGAGCACTATGCGACTTAACTTCTGAGGTCATCAGTCGCCTAGAACTTAGAACTAATTAAACGTAACTAACCTAAGGACATCACACACATCCATGCCCGAGGCAGGGTTCGAACCTGGGACCGTAGCGGTCGCTCGGTTCCCGACTGTAGCGCCTAGAACCGCACGGCCACTCCGGCCGGCTAAGGTCATTTCAGATGAAGCACTGCATCGGATTGGGCAAGGACTGGAGAAGAAATCGGCCGTGACCTTGAAGAAACCACCTCGGCGTTCGCCTGATGAAATTCAGAAGAACAAGGAACCCCAATGCAACGTTGTTCGGATGGGAATTTGAAGCCCGCTCTTCCCTATGATGAGTTCAGTGTGACAACTACAGCACTTCGTACGATTTTCATTATAAGGGCATTACAGACAAGTATTAACCCATGTCAATTACATTTGTCATAAATATTTGTCAGAATATTAAAAATTATAAATTAACACTCAGCCGCAGGAGGACTTCACTAAGAATTATTGCTTAGTTCGAACTTTGTAGTTCGACGGACTCCTCCTCTTGCGCACGCGAACCCCCCCCCCCCCCCCCCCCACACCCCGCACACACACACACACGTTAAACGAAATACGCTTTTGAAGTGCTCTCACTAAGGCGAGTGGCCTGAATCCTGAATCCACAGGCTTATCAGGTTCGAGTCCCACTGTCATGCGTAGGAGGAGGAACCATTAATCTCCATGTCCCACGGGCACTTGGGTCCCCTACGTTGTCTTATAGCGCCAGTTATGCGTGTCGATGACCACGTGACACTTCCCCCCTCTCCCCGCCAAATCGCCGTCGTCATCCACACCCCCATCCGCTTCCCCCTGCCGAGCCACTGTCTGTTATAGTCTACAAAGTCTGAGGCTGTAGAGTGTTTTATAGACCATCACAATTGTAATTATGAAGTCATTGTAGTCCTGGCCCTGTGTTCAGATATATGAGCGTATTTTCCACCAACTCATGTAAACTTCGTCTGGTTTTAATAAGCAAGAAAGAAAATAAACGTGCGTGAAACAAAGTTAATGTGGTCAACACCGCGAGCAAAAGAAACTTGGATGCATTCTGTAGTTACGTCTCTTAAGTACGACACTATGCACACTCAGTCTTAAGAATACTTTTAACAATTCTGAACGCCTTCACACACACACACACACACACACACACACACACACACACACACACACACAAGCACGTGCGAGATAAATTCATCGAAGTATTCTTACGTTAAAAAAGTTTTGGAACCAGACTGGAATTGTTGCTGTTAATCTAAGCAGAAATTTGCTCAATAAAAATTACATGCAAATTACCTAAAACAGTTAGCAGCGTTGTAACGGTTTCACTAAACATAAACAGAAATATCTCGCAATAGCGCATTCCAGTCTGATGAGGGAAAGCAAGTGCATCTTACAAACTGAAAACAACACGCTTTGTTTATAAACAAAGCGCTACGACAGCCGATTTAACTCGACTTCGGCACTACTGTTATTCCCGACGCTTCAGTTTTCATTTCGATAAATAAGTCTGCGTATTAACAATCGCACGTGAAACGTGCATCGACGCATGCAAATTATCGGCGAAGAATACACCGAATTACCATGCAGGGTGAAGCAAAACGATGGGTATCGTATAGCACGACAAAAGTGAAACAAAATAAAAATGTGCGAAATCAGTCAGCGTTCCACGACGCTATTGATTATTACGCCCTAGGGAATTCCACTTGACCCTGAAGGCGGGCGCTCAACCTGCTCAGTGTCGGACACAAATACGCGCGCGACCGGCAAAACAAAGCGCGGGAACAACGTGCCACTGCTATAGGCCACTCTACAAAATGGGATCATGCAGTGTAAACGGGTTACCTTGGCACCTGGCACGGTGACGTCAGGCAGCGGCCGACGCCGGCAAAACTCTGCGCGCCCGACGGCTGCCGGCCGCCGCCGATCAATACCGAGCCGTGACGTCACTCGAGCATGCTCGATACCTACACTCAACCCGGGCGCCAACTTCGGTCTTATCCGCGCGGGTCGAGGCCACCCTTAAAACTCTCACACCCCAAACCGAGCCATCAAACTCTTCCCGGCTTTTACTAGTTACACAATAGATAAACTTTGCACTAACTGAACATCGGAGGCGAGCGTGTGTACTTCGTCGCAGCCGCGAAATTCTTACATCCAGCGTGAAGGGCAAACACAACACGTAACTCCTCTCCCATAATCACCAACTGTCACCCTGTGTCTTAGATCGAGTAAAAACTAATCTGAATGACTGTCCTAATTAATGCTCGCTAACCGTGAAATCTTTGTACAATACATAAATATCGAAAATGTGAAATAATGGAGAAGAAAATTAAGATATGAATATGCTATAGGACAAATATGAGTGTACTATTCAACGTGGCACGCCTCTGAAATACTGGATATTTCAGCTTAGCAACGAGTCGGTGCGCCGTCGCATACATTAGCCGGAAGACGGTCGATTATGGAAGCTTCACGTAACTCCTTTGCCGCGTAAACTTACGTTAGAATAACTCTGCCACGTGAACATACGCTAGAATAACTCTTGTAGCTACAACCGCTCTGATGTGTAACAAACGCCTTAACCACCATCTAAAATATGCATTAAAATGCAACCATTTTCTAAAATGTCACGCATAGCTTCGGAAATCCTCCCCAATCAATACGCCCAGTTTTAAACAACCATTCATGCCAAAGTGTGTAAACAAAACTTATTCTTTAAAAAAAGTCTGAAACTAATTCCCTGACACAAATGTTAGTGTTACTACTGCTGTTCTTACCACTCATGAATAAGATCATTGGTAATATATTTAATGAAATAAACCGAGTAGTTTTAAGTTGAATTCGAGCCGCAGCGAAGCTTGGTATACAAAAAGCATTCTCGATTCTAGAATCTGTGGAGTGACTGTTAAAACTATGAAGTAACTTTACTGTATGGGAAATGAGCATACGCTTCCATCTGCTACAATCTTAAGTTCCAACGTATTTTGAAAATAATTAATGTTTTTGAGTGTTACAATATAGTGTCCTTAAGACACTATGCTTATTAAAAGTATTTTATCATAGCTAAGAAAGTACCACTGTCAGTTCAAACACATATACTTCGTCTTATATAATCACTAATAAGACAATATTGTAGCTGTGAATCGCTATCACTGTGTCATTGCACGGCATTTTAATCTCCCTTTCTATTAAAACGTAAATTACTGTACTTCTTCTAATAACACACATACATACACAACAGGGAGTCTTCGTGATCGAATGCCATCAAGGAGACATTTACGAGAGATGCAAAACTACGTATATTGGAGGAAGATTCATATTGAAGTGCCAAAGGACACTAATTATATCCGCTATCCGTTCTTATGTGCAAGTGTCCTGCAAAACTAAGAAGTGATGGCATAGACATGGCAAATTTTTCACCCTTTTCCGAAACAAAATGGGAAAGCCAGAGTTGCTTTCAAACTTCTTAACTGAACAGTTACGAAGATTAGCGGCGAAGTATGAATAATTGCTAAATTCCATAGTGTAGCTTACCAGTGAAAGACAATGCTCCTGACACCGCACAGGATAACTCTTTCCATTGGATCAGCAACACCAAATGAAGAAACGGGAATACGGCTGCGGCACATGGCATTCCCACACGTAATGGCCAATACCATAAGTTTTAACACCACAGCCACGCGGTCTGTATTAAATTTTAATTTTGTGATGACGTGATCGAGTTCCTGGAATCTACTTGAGGCGGTTCTTTACAGACGAAGCAAACTACTCTACGTCATAGCTTACGACTGTATATAATGGGAACAGAACTCTTCGCTCATGGTGATCTATGCCCATATTTCGCATTCGAAAATCTATGCGGGTGAGGTGCCAAAGATGAAATGTTAAGTATGTACTGGAAAACCGATAGGTATGAATATATGTATAGAAACCTTAAAAATAAAGTTCACTTACTGTGTTTTTAATTGTGTGTTTTGTTCGCTAACGGACACTTTGAAGAACAGCCTCATCTACAGGCTTTTAGTTGGATATCAGATAACCTCCATTTTGCTATCAACGTGTCTGAAACGCGTATCTGTGGGAGGTTATGCGCGTTTTTTTAACTGAAATCGTGGTTATGGTAGATCAGATTCAAAATTACTGTACAATACATACAATTTTTGTGTAACACTTCATATTTCCATATATTTTGCCATTTCTTGTATAAGTTTAGCGTAGTTTTGCGAACTTCCAAATTGCAGTATAACCTCCTACAAATAAGCGTTTCTGACGTGATGATGTGGCAATGAAGGTCATTCGACGGCCAACTGATGCCGTGAAGATGAAGCTGTACTTCGAAGTGTACAGTGACGAATAAAATGACGCAGTTGGAAACACAATACACGGACAGTATTTTTAAGTGTTCCAATAATTTCACTATATCGGTTTTGCTGAGAACATCCAATGAGGCTACCACGAAATTTCATGAAAATACGATGAGTGTGTGCAGCATTTTTTTTTTTTACTCCGCCAGTTTCGAATGAAAAAATGCGAAATTTCTTGTGGGACATCATGGAATATTCCCGCTTCAGCCCCTATAGTCTCCTGAAATTCAGATACGTGATAGCGCTATAAGCAGGCTTCAAAATGGCGTCTGTAACAAAGGTGCGTTCAAAGCATACAGCTGTCATTAAATTTCTTCTGGCGAAAAACCTGAGCATTGCAGACATTAATAGGCACTTGCAGAGTGTTTACGAAGACCTGGCAGTTAACAAAAGCACGGTGAGTTGTTGGGCGAGGTGTCTGTCATCTTGCAACAAGTTGGCGTAAACCGTTCCAATCTCCCGCGTACCTGCTGGCAGCACACGGTTGTGACTCCTACAATGTTGGAACGTGCTGACACTCTCATTCGAGGTGATCAACGGATCATAATAAAACACCTCGCTGTACAACTGGACGTCTCTGTTGGTAGTGCTGACACACTCGTCCACCAGTACTCAGAAGTGTGTGCGCCTGCTGGATTTCTCGCCACCTAACACAAGACCACAAATAGCAATGAAGGATCATCTGTGCGGAACAACGCAACTGTGTGACAATGAAACGCCTCACACAACTCTCCGCACTGGAGAGAAGTTCACAGAACTTCATTAGACTGTTCTTCCTCATCCATATTACACCCTGTTCTCGCACCTTCCGACTTCCATCTCTTTATCCCACTGAAGGATACGCCCTGCGGGAAGCAGAACGTAGATGATGGGGAAGTTATTGACGCAGCAAGAAGTTGGCTCTGACGTCGCACTGAACTGAGGTTATGTTGATAAATAGGATTTTGTAGCCAGAAGAGTGGAGAATAACTTGATGTATTGGATTCCTGAATAAAACTTAACCTGCATTCATAAACAAAATGTGTCGAATTACTTACTGAACGCCGATCGTGTGCCTGTCGATGACTCTCCAACCACGCTAACACGTTGTGTCCTTCCTACCAATAAATCCTCACTCCAGTCACATATTTCGTTTAATATCCCAAATGATCATACCTTCATTAATAAGCGTTGGTGCAGTACTGATTCACTTTTCGGAAGTCAAGAAATACTGCGTCTATCTGACAGCTTTAATCCATAGCTTTCAGGACGTCATCTGAGAAATTTGCATGTAAGGTTTCGAAGGATGGATGTTTCCGGAATCCTTGCTGACTGGTATGGGGAAAGTCATTATGTTCGAGACACCACATTACATTTGACTTGGACATGTAAGAGTCTACAATAGATGAATGTCAAAGATACTGGACGATACGTTTGTACATCAATTTTGCTACCCTTCTTGTAGGCAAATGTAACGTGCGCTTTCTTCCACCTGCTGGCCAGAGTTCTTTGAGGCGATATTGGCTACATGGCTTATCTTGTCCTGCGTATTGAATCGGATCTAATCAGCAAGGTCATACAGCTTTTTATTATACACTACTGGTCATTAAAATTATTACACCACGAAGATGACGTGCTACAGACGCGAAATTTAACCGACAGGAATAAGATGCTGTGATATGCAAATGATTAGCTTTTCAGAGCATTCACATAAGGTTGGCGCCGGTGGCGACACCTACAATGTGCTGACATGAGGAAAGTTTCCAACCGATTTCTCATACACAAACAGCAGTTGACCGGTGTTGCCTGGTGAAACGTTGTTATGATGCCTCGTGTAAGGAGGAGAAATGCGTACCATCACGTTCCCGACTTTGATAAAGGTCGGAATGTAGCCTATCGCGATTGCGGTTTATCGTATCGCGACATTGCTGCTCGCGTTGGTCGAGATCCAATGTCTGTAAACAGAATATGGAATCAGTGGGTTCAGGAGGGTAATACGGAATGCCGTGCTGGATCCCAACGGCCTCGTATCACTAGCAGTGGAGATGACAGACATCTTATCCCCATGGCTGTAACGGATCGTGCAACCATGTCTCGATCCCTGAGTCAACAGATGGGACGTTGGTAAGACAACAACCATCTGCACGAACAGTTCGACGACGTTTGCAGCAGCATGGACTATCAGCTCGGAGGCCTTGGCTGCGGTTACCCTTGACGCTGCATCACAGACAGGAGCGGCTGCGATGGTGTACTCAACGACGAACCTGGGTGCACGAATGGCAAAACGTAATTTCTTCGGATGAATCCAGGTTCTGTTTACAGCATCATGATGGTCGCATCCGTGTTTTACAGAAAATGTTCGACTGCTGCCCTGGCCAGCACATTTTCCAGATCTCTCACCAACTGAAAACGTCTGAGGCCGAGCGACTGGCTCGTCACAATACACCAGTCACTACTCTTGATGAACTGTGGTATTGTGTTGAAGCTGCATGGGCTGTTCCTGTACTCACCATCCAAGCTCTGTTTGACTCAATGCCCAGACGTATCAAGGCCGTTATTACGGACAGAGGTGGTTGTTCTGAGTATTGATTTCTCAGGATCTATGCACCCAAACTGCGTGAAAATGTAATCACATGTCAGTTCTAGTATAACATATATGTGCAATGAATACCCGTTCATTATCTGCATTTCTACTTGGTGTAGCAATTTTAATGGCCAGTAATGTAACACGATGTATTGGGTGTGGCAACCATCTTTCACCTTGGCGTACAACAATCAACACATGATACAATCAATGATTGAAGATTCGCCCAGATAAGCTAACTATTTCTTCGTCAGTGTTTGTGCAGTATTTATACAAGGTGTAATATAAAGGTACACAGGACACGTTGCTAAAACCTAGAACAGGAAAGTATGTTATATGGGCATGGATCCGGAAAGGCTTTGTTAGAATGTCAGAATTGTGTTTCTATAATTCTTCGAATTGCATTTATCGTTGAAACGCTTGCTGCCCAGTCGTGGTAGTACGAATCCTTGCATGAAGTGACACAATCTCACCGGCTGTCTTCCACGGCCTACAACACAATGTAGATGAAGCAGAAGCAAGTTGAACTATCAAATTTCACAGACGAATGCAAATTTCCAGGTTTTAACAATTTTTTATTCCACACTCCAAATTCAGTCAACAACTATCGGCGGATTGAACGCTGGTCAATTGGCTCAAAATAGTGTAGCAATTGTACAAAATATAGTCCGTCAGCGAACTGCGCGTCCCCGTTGTGGCGACCACGCGACAGCTCTGTTTCACAAGATTAAGCTGACATTTCCGCAGCGCGCCTTTTAAAATCAGAAACGACGCAGCGCTCACACGCGCCAGGTGAGTGTTTATTTCCACCTAACTGCATTTCTTGACGGGAAATTGATTCTCAGACATCCTTTGCGGGAGTTGCGTTCTTCCGGAAGAGATCACTTTCCTAAACACAAACGCTGTCCGCTCTTGCGTTTACAGACACTACAACAATGCTGAAGTCCGCGCGTAGCAGTTCAATTAAAGTTGCGCTATCACGTTAACAGATCCTGGAATTCGTGCACCAACTCGCCATACTCACCCCGGCCAGTTCCTGCCGGCAATGCAATTCCCTGAATGACCCCTCTTTCGCTCAAGGGCTGAAGGTTCTAATGGCCAACTGCATTGCAAGCATTCGCGTAAGACAAGGCTTAGAGTCTCTAATGTCACAATACCAGAAGCAACTCTTAAATACACGAAATGTTCAAAATGCGCTCTTAGTTACGTGTGGTTAACTTGTGATTCTTAAATTCACCGTTGACTATAAATAACAGATTCCGTGTCAGACTAATAGGAAGAGGTGAAACAGCTCCCTGACTTTCACATTTTCCGGACTTCATATGAATCGATATTTGTATTTATCATGCAGATAACAAAAATTCTGTCTTCCCAATCAGAATGTTTATTTTGTTTCCAACCAAATATTTTCCGCCTAATCCTCAGTGGGCCACAACATAAACAGAATTATTGGATTATACATATTTTGTTACAAGTACATTTAAATTATCTCTTTTCAAATATGTGACTGCGACTCGTCATTTACTTTCATTTTTCCTGAGAAATATTCACATCACTGAGAGGTGAAGGCTGGGTTAAAGGAAGATTGAAAACTTCCGTTGTCTGGCCAGGGTTCGATCTCACGACCTTTCAGTTTGCAGGCACGCATTTTACTACCTGACCCGACGCCAAGAGTAAGTGTTGAACATGACACACATATCGTTGGAATTGCAAACGGAAATTGTGACTGGTATTGGATACGGATAGAGGAATGTCTCAGTCGTAGTCTTTCAAAATAGTTCTCCGGGCATTCGGCTGAATACATTTTGTAGAGCGCCGGAAAACATTTATCAAGAAAGCGGTAAGGGGGGGTTTGAACCCCACCGCTATCAAACAAGAGTCTCGTGTTGTCAACTAGTGTACCACCTCACTCAGTCGCTTGCGGGAAGGTCTGCGATTTAATCCAAGACGTCGATTTACTCTGAGGTGATTCCACTGCTAAGTAAATAAAAGCGATTTAGAGAAACAGTTGGCGGAAGAGGGCTTATTTCAATGCCACTCTTCAACCAAGCCTGCAGTTTGTCAGTACAAACGACAGAGATGAACAGTCAAGGTCCTGTTCGCTCTAAACGCATTCTCGGTTCTTAAGAATACATGAGGTAGTAAGCGGTGATAGCTGATAAACAGAGAATTCTACCACGCTAGCAACCATTTCCGTGAACGATGGCTCGTCTGCTCGTTCTACACACTCAGCAGTCCGCTTAGGTCGTCACAGCATATATGGAGCAGATATAAGCGCAACTGTAAATAACGTGAGACACTAAGGCTACCGCGAAAGTAAGGCTGAGATATTCCGAATAGATGAATAATGTTTCAGGACTCCTGTGTTCGTGCGTACGTTTCGAAATTTTAAACTTCCTGTGTGATGAATTCCTACGGCAACACCGGAAAAAAAGAATCTTCCTTGCCATTGCGTAAATACATTACGTATATGTTCCACCACTTACATTCCCACTCTTAACTTTAATTTTCGTTTCAGTGTTGTTTGTTCCGGGAGTAACTTAGGAGGTCACGTGTAAAGCTGTCAACATCTTTAAAGAAATTACTACTTTAAAAAGTTTATTTTCTATTACATTATGCTTGCCAAATAACCTATGTAAACTTTAATCTTGTATCCCTCAAACATCAACGTTTAGCTCTCATGTCCAAATAAAAGGTTATCCTGTGCTGTAAATGTTTAAAATTAATGTTCTCGGGTTTAATTTAGAGAAAAACCATGCCTGGAAAACACTTGTTTCACTAAAACAGGTTTAATAGCCCCGTAACGCGGAAATGTATACTCTGTTCTTGGTAACAAAACATATCATTTACACGTCAAACATCAGCGTGCTAGTTCCAGCATTTCTGTCTTACATTTTGTGCTTTGCAGCTTACGTAGTTAGTAAGTAAGTTGTTTGTTTATTCGCCTACAGATTAAAAAAATGGTTCAAATGGCTCTGAGCACTATGGGACTTAACTTCTGAGGTCATCACTCCCATAGAACTTAGATCTACTTAAACCTAACTAACCTAAGGACATCACACACATCCATGCCCATGGCAGGATTCGAACCTGCGACCGTAGCGGTCGCGCGGTTCCAGACTGTAGCGCCTAGAACCGCTTGGCCACCCCGACCGGCGCCTACAGATTATTTAGACATATCAGCTTAATACCTCACGAAGCACTGCATATACTAGACACACATTATTTCGTCTGACATCAAGACCATGATGATAATCTTGTCTTCACATCTACACTCCTGGAAATGGAGAAAAGAACACATTGACACCGGTGTGTCAGACCCACCATACTTGCTCCGGACATTGCGAGAGGGCTGTACAAGCAATGATCACACGCACGGCACAGCGGACACACCAGGAACCGCGGTGTTGGCCGTTGAATGGCGCTAGCTGCGCAGCATTTGTGCACCGCCGCCGTCAGTGTCAGCCAGTTTGCCGTGGCATACGGAGCTCCATCGCAGTCTTTAACACTGGTAGCATGACGCGACAGCGTGGACGTGAACCGTATGTGCAGTTGACGGACTTTGAGCGAGGGCGTATAGTGGGCATGCGGGAGGCCGGGTGGACGTACCGCCGAATTGCTCAACACGTGGGGCGTGAGGTCTCCACAGTACATCGATGTTGTCGCCAGTGGTCGGCGGAAGGTGCACGTGCCCGTCGTCCTGGGACCGGACCGCAGCGACGCACGGATGCACTCCAAGACCGTAGGATCCTACGCAGTGCCGTAGGGTACCGCACCGCCACTTCGCAGCAAATTAGGGACACTGTTGCTCCTGGGGTATCGCCGAGGACCATTCGCAACCGTCTCCATGAAGCTGGGCTACGGTCCCGCACACCCTTAGGCCGTCTTCCGCTCACGCCCCAACATCGTGCAGCCCGCCTCCAGTGGCGTCGCGACAGGCGTGAATGGAGGGACGAATGGAGACGTGTCGTCTTCAGCGATGAGAGTCGCTTCTGCCTTGGTGCCAATGATGGTCGTATGCTTGTTTGGCGCCGTGCAGGTGAGCGCCACAATCAGAACTGCTTACGACCGAGGCACACAGGGCCAACACCCGGCATCATGGTGTGGGGGGCGATCTCCTACACTGGCCGTACACCTCTGGTGATCGTCGAGGGGACACTGAATAGTGCACGGTACATCCAAACGTCATCGAACCCATCGTTCTACCATTCCTAGACCGGCAAGGGAATTTGCTGTTCCAACAGGACAATGCACGTCCGCATGTATCCCGTGCCACCCAACGAGCTCTAGAAGGTGTAAGTCAACTACCCTGGCCAGCAAGATCTCCGGATCTGTCCCCCATTGAGCATGTTTGGGACTGGATGAAGCGTCGTCTCACGTGGTCTGCACGTCCAGCACGAACACTGGCCCAACTGAGGCGCCAGGTGGAAATGGCATGGCAAGCCGTTCCAAAGGACTACATCCAGCATCTCTACGATCGTCTCCATGGGAGAATAGCTGCCTGCATTGCTGCGAAAGGTGGATATACACTGTACTAGTGCCGACATTGTGCATGCTCTGTTGCCTGTGTCTATGTGCCTGTGGTTCTGTCAGTGTGATCATGTGATGTATCTGACCCCAGGAATGTGTCAATAAAGTTTCCCCTTCCTGGGACAATGAATTCACGGTGTTCTTATTTCAATTTCCAGGAGTGTACATCTATACATACACTCCGCAAGCCACTGTGCAGAGGTGGCGGTGGGTACCCTATACTACAACTAGTCGTTTCCTTTCCCGTTCCATATAGCGAGGGAAAAACGACTTCGTGGTCCCTACGCGAAAAATATGTTGGCGGCATTAGGATCGTTCTGAAGTCAGTTTAAAATGCCGCTTCTCTAAACTTTCTCAGTAGTGGAATTCGAAATTAATTTCTTCTTCCCTCCAGGGATTCCTAATTGGGCTCCCGAAGCATATCCGTAACACTTGCAAGCTGATCGAACCTACCGGTAACAAATCTAGCAGGTCGCCTCTGAATCGCTTCGATGTCTTCTCTCAATCCGACCTGGTGCGGATCCCAAACACTCGAGCAGAACTCAAGAGTAGGTCGCACTAGCGTCCCTATATGCGGTCTTTTTTGGAGATGAACTACACTTTCCTTATATTCTCCCAATAAACCGATGTCGAGCATTCGCCGTCCCCACCACAATCCTCACATGATCGTTCCATTTCATATCGCTTCGCAGCGTTACGCCCACATATTTAAACGACGTGACTGTGTCATGCAGGACATTACTAATGCTGTAACCGAACATTACGGGTTTATTTTTCCTACTCATCTGCATTAACTTACATTTTTCTAAATTACGCTAGTGTACTAGAAATTTTGTCTAGGTCATGTTGTATCAACCTACAGTCACTTATCTTCGATGCCTTCCTGTACATCACAAAATCATCGGCGAACAACCGCAGATTACTGCCCACCCTGTCTGCCAGATTATTTATGTATATAGAAAATAGCAAAGGTACTATCACAGTTCCCTGGGGCACTCCTGATGTTATCCCGGTCTCCGATGAACACTTGCCGTCGAGGACAACATATACTGGGTTCTATTAATTAAGAATTCTTCAAGCCAGTCACATATCTGGGAGCCTATTCCGTATACACGTACCCTTCCTTATATTCTCTGTGCGTTTCCATCTGTCCGTCTAAAAAGTTATTTGATTCGCTGGTAAATTTGCTTAATTTTTCGGGTTACGTTGAAGTTATGTCTGGCTGTAGTTCGAATATCATGAATAGAGCTGTTAGTGTTTTTATTCCAACGAGCATCATGGACCGATACATGTACGCACACGGTGCAGTTAGAATCCTCAACGCTATCAACAGCTTATTACAATGAGCCAGATAATGGTTTTTATTTATTATTCTTTTGCACCTTTCCAGTAAGTTGGATACTGTGACCATATTTCGTGCATTTGATCTGAAAAATTATACCATCGTTTTCCAGACAAGATCGGAACTATTTCCTTGCTGTCTCTTATTTCAATGATTCCAGCTTTTTGAGTGACGTTTTGGGGTAAAAGTGTCATAACCCTAGGAAAGATATAAAAATGCGCCTTTTACTTAGTTGTCATTGTCTAGCGCACGAACTACCACTTTTGTAAAGTAATAGTAAAGAACTCGTGAACTCAACGGGCGTTTTGACCACCACATGATTTTGTTGTCATGCCTCTGCCTTCCACCAACCGACTTAGATAGCTGCGCAGGCACCTACAGTTCTGAGGTGGAACACGAATCATTATGCAAATTGGCAGTTTTTTCTGGGAAAAGAAGGACTGGAGGAAAAATGAGAGACAAGCGTCAGAAAATTGGTAGAGCCGACCAGAGATCGAACTCCGAATCTTTGGATTTTTAAATTAACGCGTGACTGTGCAGGCACCGAGCCATAATAGTTGAAACATTTAAAAATACATAATTCAAATTTCCGGCCAGGATTATGATTTTTTCTAAAGAGGATTTTTGCTTGGTTTGAAGTCAGTTTCAAGAACATGTCCCATCTTTGGAAAGGTTCTACCAGTTCATCTTATGCACAAGTTTAGTGAGCACAATTATACATTGGTCATATGATACAATTTAGACTTACATATTTTGTTTGCGCTCGATAATGATATCGTGGTCCTATGATTCAAAAAATCGCTCTAATTCAACACAAAATTCAGTTTCGCGCACTCTTAAATTCTGATTGTAACTGGGATAAAATACAAGGAGCGACAGGTTATCTACAGCTTGTACTAATCAGAAATCAGGACATGAAAGCGAGACAGTAATTGAGAAGGGAGTGAGATAGGGCTGTAGCTTATCCCCCACGTTGTTCAATTTGTACATTGAGCAACTAGTAAAAGAAAGCAAGAAACACGTGGAAACCAGTCAAACCTTAGGGAGAGGAAATAAATACTTTAAGGTTTGCCTATGAATAGTAACTGTTTGAGAGACTGCACTTGGAAGATCAGTTGAACGGAATGGATCGTGTCTTGAAAAGGGGTTCTGAGTTGAACACCGACAAAATTAAAACAAAGATCATCGAGTGTACTCGAAGAAAGCACGTGATGCTGATCAACGGCACTCAGGCTGGAACGGGTGCGATGCTAAACATCGCCACTGTGCCAGCTGGTACGTAATACCGGCGCGGCAGTACCTTGTAGCCGCTTGCGGAAGCAGCGTGCTCAGCCACAAGGAGGAACCTGAGCGCTGCTGCGCTGTCGCCTTGCGTAATGGGATGTGACTAATCGTCAGTCACCGCCACGAAGACGACGAGGCATTCCGTCTTCTTGCCTCACTGCGGGACATACGACCTACCGGACCGTACTAGTACCCGGTGGCATTTTGCACTGAGAAACCGCAACATAGCACTGAATTCGCCTCGAAAACGGTGTTTACAATCTAGTCTATATTCCGCTCATGAGAACCGCAGTACTTATTGAAAGTATAGTTCTAAAGAGAAAATCGTACAGATTTGTAACTGCAGTCGACCTTATTTCCAGTCTCGCAGATGAACACCACTGAACTAAAACTGGGTAACGACAATGTCATTTCGAAAAGTTACGCCTGAACTTCGTCTGCGTATGGTATGAAAATCATGTCAGTATAATAATAATAAGTAAAAGTTAGTCTTTTCATGTTCTTTTTGAGACAATGAAAAATACGCTACCCGTACAACAAAACCTGTCCATTAGAAAACGTAAATCTTCACAATGACTCCAAAGATTCGAAATGTCCTTTAAATTAAGCGTTTCTCTCCAGTACGTACTGATGGCTTCTGTTTACTTTTTCCTCAATGTTCAATTTTTCATTTACTAATACACGCAATTGACTTACACACTGTACATGAAAAGAAAGTACGTAGTTCGATAAGTGAATACTCGTTGCATTTTTGCCAAATCAACACCCACTGAGACAACCCAGCATCAGTTTAGATTTAGTTTATAGTTTATCAAATCCTATCGCCTTACTCGCAGATGGCGATGACCTGCCTTGCTAAAGACAGTCTTTACAATACCCGTGGAAAAATAATTTGTTTCTTGCGGTCCACTTCCAATTTCGTTGACGCATTCTTTCGGAATATGCGCTGTTTGACAGCCCGGGTGTACTAGCTGTAAGTAAACAACATCTGATACAGGGTGTTTCAGAAATAATGACAGACTTTTATGGCCTGCTGTCTGTCTAATCACTCATCACCAAAGGATTAAACTCTAACTGATTAAATCAGTGGCAGTTAGCCTGATCCCTACCGCCACCAGTGGGCTTTCCGGCTTTCGCGGTTAAAGCGGTAGGGCTTTTAAAAACATTTTCATTAGGTTTTCATAAACTTACATAAACTATATGCTAAGGCATTATCATGATATGCTTCAACTTTCTGTAACACTGCTTTATACACTTTATACAGTAAGTTACTTCCCTATTTTTAAATCACCATTACTGTGGAACCGGTGAGCGGTTCGAAAACTTTACAGCTAACGTAGATATACAAAAGTTGGTAAAAAACAAAAGTTGACTATCCGTGGATCAAATGAACAGCGCTAGAAGTTCAAAAGGTTGTCATTAGATGCTATTATCAGCGCACTTCATATGTTATCCACGTTAAACATTAATTTCTTGAAAGATACATTGTTACAGGAAGTGCTACCGCATAATGTTGCAGTACATCACTTTCCCCAAACATTCGAGAATATTTTCATTCATACTAAATGCTCCAGAAATATAGTTAATTTCTTCTCAGTTGCGTGACTCGTTTCGTGATTTCCTATCAGAGAGGTCACAGTTCGTAGTAACTGACGGAAAGTCATCGAGTAAAAGAGAAGTGATTTCTGGCGTTCCGCAAGGTAGTGTCATAGGCCCTCTGCTGTTCCTTATCTATGTATACGATTTAGGAGAGGATGTGAGCAGCCGCATTAGACTGTTTGCAGCTGATATCTGTCGACTAGTAAAGACATCAGACGATCAAAAAGTATTGCAAAACGATTAAGAAAAGATATCTACATGGTGCGAAAATTGCCAATCGACCCTAAATAATGAAAAGTGTGAGGTCATCCGCACTAGTGGTTCAAAAATGGTTCAAATGGCTCTGAGCACTATGAGACTTAACTTCTAAGGTCATCAGTCCCCTAGAACTTAGAAGTACTTCAACCAGAGGCAGGATTCGAACCTGCGACCGTAGCGGTCGCCCGGTTCCAGACTGTAGCGCCTAAAACCTCTCGGCCATCCCGGACGACCCGCACGAGTGCTAAAAGGAATCCGCTAAACTTCGGTTACACGATAAACCATTCATATCTAAAGGCCGTAAATTCAACTAAAACTACAATTACGAAAAACGTAAATTGGAAAGAACACATAGTAAATGTAGTGGGAAACGCAAACCAAAGACTGCGTTTTACTGGCACAACATTTAGAAAATGTAACAGATCTACTCAAGAGACTGGCTACATTACATTTGTCCGTCCTCTTTTGGGGTACTACTGCGTGACCTGGGATTCTCACCATATGGGATTAACGGAGTGCATGGAAAAGGATCAAGGAAGATCAGCGAGTTATGTGGTGGTGGTGGTGGTGGTTAGTGTTTAACGTCCCGTCGACAACGAGGTCATTAGAGACGGAGCGCAAGCTCGGGTTAGGGAAGGATTGGGAAGGAAATCGGCCGTGCCCTTTCAAAGGAACCATCCCGGCATTTGCCTGAAACGATTTAGGGAAATCTCGGAAAACCTAAATCAGGATGGCCGGATACGGGATTGAACCGTCGTCCTCCCGAATGCGAGTCCAGTGTGCTAACCACTGCGCCACCTCGCTCGGTAGCGAGTTATGTATTATAGCGAAATAAGGAAGAGATTGTCACGTATATGACACAAGATGTGGGGTACGCATCATTCATATAAATGCGTTTTTAGTTGCGGCGGTAAATTCTCGCGAAATTTCAATCGCCAACTTTGTCCTCAAAATGCGAAAATATTTTGTTGACGCCGACCTACATACGAAGACACGATCGCCATAATAAAATAACGGAAATAAGAGCTTGTACGTAAAGATATGGGTGTTTGTTTCTTCCTCGCGTTGTTCGATATTGGAATAATAGTGAATTATTGCAGAGGTGGTTCGATGAACCCTCTGTCAGGCATCTAAGTGTGATTTCACAGTATCGATGTAGATGTTAATGTGGCCCTAAACGGGTTTTTATACATTTCACGGGACATTTTTTAAAGTTGTCCAACTTACTGCTTACTGAAAATTTCACAAATAATCTACTGTGAACAATGACGTCTATAATAACATATACTGCTTCTGGTGGAAAAAAAAAACACATTATGGGCTCTGTTCAGGCTAGTACCGAAGCAAGCGCGTCCAAGACAAAAACACACGTTGTGTGGATTTTCGACACCTTCTACATCTGCATTTATATTCCGTAAGCCACAGTACGGCGCGTGGCGGAGGTTGCCTGTACTACTATTAATCATTTCTCTTCCAGTTCCTCTCGCAAATAGAGAGAGGGAAAAAGGACCATCTCTATGCATGCGTATGAGCCCTAATTTCTTTTGTCTTATCTTTGTGGTCATTACGCACATTGTACGTTGGCGGCAGAAGAATCGTTCGACAGTCAGCTTCAAATGCCGGTTCTCTAAATTTTCTGAATAGTTTTCCTCGAAAGGAACGTCACCTTCCCTCCTGCGATTCACATTTGAGTTCCCGAAGCATCTCCGCAACACTCATGTGTTGTTCAAAACTACCGGTAACAAATCGAGCAGACCGCCTCTGAACTGCTTCGATGTCTTCCTTTACTCCGACTACGTACGGATCCCAAACACTGGAACAGTACTCAAGAATAGGTCGTACCAGCATCCTACATGCGATCTCTACAGATGAACCACACTTTCGTAAAATTTTCTCAGTAAAGCGTAGTCCACCATTTGCCTTCCTTAGCGCAATCTTCACATGCTCGTTCCATTTCATATCGCTTTGCAACGTTACGCCCAGATATTTAAACAACGTGACTGTGTCGAGCAGGGCACGGTTAATCGTGTATCCCTACTCATCCGCATTAACTTACTTTTTCTACGTTCAAAGCTAGCTGCCATTCATCACACCAACTAGGAATTTTGTCAACGTCATTTTGTATCCTCCTACAGTCACCCAACGACGATACCTTCGCGTACACCACAGTATCACCAACACAAACAGCCGCAGACTACTGCTCACCCTGCCCGTCAGATAATTTATGTATACAGTCCTATCACATTTTCCTGGGGCAGTTCTGACGATACCCTTGACTTTGATGAACACTCACTGTCAAGGATAACGCTCATTTAAGACCATCGGAATTGCCTCCGAACCCTTGAGCGTATTCTCTTCTGATTTTCACGAAATATAAAATATTAATATTACTATAATCACATCGTCTTATCTTGAAATTACAGGACTTGCAGTGGAAGTACCCAACTCTAAAGGCTAAAAAGGAAAAAAATTCTTTTAAAACTTCTAGATCAAGGGCATTTATCTGCAAAGCTCAGAATTCGCCAGATTACAGACTCCCAAGTTGTTGAATAAATAACAGCATGTAACAGACAATTATGACCAGGAGCCTCACAAAACTCGTTAGTGAGGCACCATTTGGCAGAAACCAGAACATCTGATTGGAATAACATATGTTAACACACAGTAATTATACGTACACAGTCGCATTTCCCCAAATACACGTTCCTGTGTTGTACTTCTTTCCACATTCGTCACTGAAGTTTAAATATGGTGTTCCAGTGATGTAATTAAAACAGAGCGGAATGAATAAGCATGTTGCAAATATCTGGATAATGTGAGCACTGGTTTTTGACATTGACTACTGCAATGTGGGTACACTGAAAATGGTGCAGCAAATCCAGACGTGAGCATACCGTTCCACTCCTCCGTGCTTTAATCACTTCACTTCACTGACATTTAATCGATATTTGCACTCTGATGACGAATAAGGGAAGGACGTACGACTACAACTATTTACGGAAATATGGCTAAGTACGTTACGCGTTAACATTCATAGTTTCAAGCCAATGTTAGCCTTATTGCTAATTAATCCTTATTTATGATACTTATGAATCTTCTAGTAGTAAATGTCTGTTAACGGTATTGTTTCGTCAGTGACTTGTGTTTCTATACTCTTTTTCAAATGCCGATTCTACGTAAATGCAGAGTTTTACAGAAATAAGAGCGCTTACGGAGGCATTTAGGCAGTCATTTTTGTTATCGCTCAATGCGCGAGCGGAATATGAAAGAAAATCGATAGTACTGGTACGATGTGCCTTCCGCCGTGCAGTGTACTGAGGCTTGCGGAGTATTTACGTAGATATAGCTCTTGGTATAGTGCTATAAAAATATTTCTTGAAACAACTGAAATACTGCTTTGCGTAAGCTCGTTGTTCCTGAGAACCGATGTTAAGTATTCTATCATCATATCCGAAAAGACGACCTTCCGTTTACGTTGTGGCTCGGCTCCTGTCGGCAACATTACTTGAAAAAGTTCTCGCTTCTCGGGAGTATAATCGATTCCTTCAGGCCTCCAGAACGGATTTGTCGAATGTTTGCATGCTGCAACTTGAGATCGCGGAAGTTTGTAAACGGAAATACGATGGTACTGTTTGTGCTAGAACAGCAGATACCAGCCCAGTAGGAAGTTAAAAAAACATCCGCGGGGAATACGAATTTGTCGAGGTTGGGAAGGTGAATTTGTCAAGGTTAGAAAGTGTGAGGGTGAATGTCCTGATGCCGACTTCGTCCCTAGAGAAAGAAGTTAGTTGAACAAGGACGGGGAAGCAAATCAGCGGCGTCTTTTTCAAAGGGACCACTCCAGGTTTTGCCTCACATTCTTGAGGAAAACTAAGGAATATTGACTTCAGGATGATCGGAACGAAATTCGGTTTTACAAAGAGTACTCTACGGCATTTCGGCACCTTACTTAGCTTGCATTTATTGCGAATATCTTGTCCCGCGAAAAGTGCCAAGCGCCTGGAAAAAGTGCAGCTGCTTCCTGTATAAATGAAGGGTAAAAGAACGGACCTGCATAATTACAGACCAATAGCCTTAACATTGGTCTGCTGCAGAATTTTTGGACATGTTCTCAGTTCGAAAGAACTATGGGTGAAGGGTAAGAGACAAATTTCACGTTTCTAGGTTCCCGAAAAGGATTTGACACGGTGCCTCACTGCAGACTGTTAAAGAAGGCACGAGCATATGGGCTAGGTTCCGCGATATATGACTGACTCGAAGACTTCTAAAATAAATGAACCCAGTACTTTTTAATAGTTGATTAGAACCCAGTACGTTGTCCCCGAAGTCGAGAGTTGATCAGGAGTG
Source organism: Schistocerca gregaria (assembly GCF_023897955.1). Lineage (NCBI taxonomy): Eukaryota > Metazoa > Arthropoda > Insecta > Orthoptera > Acrididae > Schistocerca > Schistocerca gregaria. Next base: position 654,254,197 of record NC_064931.1, on the reverse strand, counting down.
CCCCACGGACCTGTGATACTGCCGCCATAATTTTCTGTGCACGTAAATGATCTGGCGAACAGCGTTGGCAGATAACTGCGTTTGTTTGCTGATGATGCTGTGGCGTACGGGAAGGTGTTGTCGTTGAATGAGGGTAGGAGGAGGCAACATGACTTAGGACAACTTTTCTAGTTAGTGTGATGAACGGCAGCTAGCTCTAATTGTAGAAAAATAGTGTCCTGCTTGACACAACCACGTCAATTAAATATCTGGGCGTTACGTTGCCAAGCAATATGGAATGGAACAGCCATGTGAAGACTGTGATAGGAAAGTCGAATGGTCGACTTCGGTTAATTGGGAAAATTTTAGGAAAATGTGGTTCATCTCTAACGGAGACCGCATGCAGGAAGCTAGCGACCTTTTCTTGAGTACTCCTCAAGTGTTTGGGATCCGCACCAAGTCGGATTAAAGGAAGGCAATGAAGCAATTCAGAGGCGGACATTCGAACAACACGCATTTATTACGGAAATGTCTCGGGAGATCAAATGGGAATCCCTGGAGGGAAGGCGGCGTTCTTTCCGAGGAACTGTGCTGAGAAAATTTAGAAACCCAGCAATTGAAGCTGACTGCAGAACGATTCCAGTGCCGTCAACATACATTCCGAGTTATGACCATGAAGATAAGAGAAATCAGTGCTCATACCTAGGCATACAGACAGTCGTTTTTCCCTCGCTTTATTACCGAGTGGAACCAGGAAAGGAAATAACTAGTAGTGGTACAGGGTACCCTCCACCACACACCGTACGGTGGCAGACGGAGTATATATGTAGAAGTAGGAATTAGAAATCCGCTCCTTCGGGAAGTGAGTCCAGTGGCTAAACCAGAGAAACTCTCTCGGTACGACCTTGTAAGACTGCAGTTCACCAGGTTGTCCGAGCACTTTCATCCGCCGTGAGAAACAATCAGTTAAATTTAGCGGCCGGATGCGGTGCATCTGCAGCTCAGCTCGGGTCTGGGACTGGACTGGCGGGCAATTCTCGCTAATGAAATAATGACGCAGAATAGCCGCCAAGTTATTTTTCAATTGTAACTCTTTACACGCTTGACAACGTGACGACTGCCGTCTCATCACAACGCGTTTCAGCACGTTCGATTCACACATCTGCAAGTTGGTTCTACTGCAGACACACAAAAAAAAACGAATAAATTAGTTAACAAATTCATGTGAAAGGGCAAATTCTCTCGTTCAAGTGTGTGTTACTCTACAAAATCACTGTAATTAGTGCTTGCAAATGTTCTGGCTTTCGGATTTGTAATCACGCCGAGGGAATGACAAATACCGAATATTCACATAGGTTTTATTTTTATGCAGTACTAGCTGCACCCAGCCACGCTTTGCTGTGGGTGGCTCAGTCTGCTTTCATGGAAAAGAAAGAAAAGAGAAAGCACACGTTTCTAATATGTATGGGAATTAGATAGACATCGCCAACTCCTCGTCTCCCCTGCCTCAGTCCATCTCTCCCTCTCCCTTTCTTTTTTGTCCTCCTCTCTGTCCATCACGTCCTTCCCCTTTCTCAGTCCATCTTCTCCTCTCCCCCCCCTTTCCCGCCATCTCCTCCTACCCTCCCTCTCTGTCCACCTCCTACTTCCCATTTTCTTCATCAATTTTCTCACACTCCTCTGTCCATGTCATCTTCTCCTCTCCAGCCCCCCCTCCCTTCTCCCCCCCCCCTCTCTCTCTCTCTCTCTCTCTCTCTCTCTCTCTCTCTCTCTCTCTCTCTGAATTTGAGACTTGTTTAATGTTATTGCAAATTCAGATTCTGTAGTAGTATTCTCTTCACGAATCAATAAGACATAAATACAGCTTTTCTGTTTGCTAACGAAACATCCATATTAGAATTCAACGTTTTCAAAATTTCAAGGCAATCGGTCAAGAGCTTTCGGAGATTAATGATTTTGAACAAACCAACATTTACGTTTTTACAACGTTTCCCCTTTCATTACATATGCATTACATACATACCAGACGGCTTTACGGCATGTATGTAAAAACGTAAGAATATTCAAATGCAATATTGTGCCATATTTTCAAAGCAATCCGCGAAGAGCTTTCGGTGACTGGAGATTTTGAAGAACGAACATCTACGTTTGTTCTTATACAGAAACTGTAAATGTTCGTAAGTGTAAATCTCCGAAAGTGTTAGACCGAATGCTTTGAAATTTTGATACAACGTTGCATTTGAATACGCGTGTCTTTCTATATACCAATTTTGTAATATACGTAATATACAATTTTTTTATAAATTTAATAGTAGGCAAACGTTTTTACAAAAAAAGTCTCGAAAAGTTACATACATATAATTCATTACAGAAATGGGTACCTAAAAACACGCATTTATTAGAATGCAACATTGTGTCAACATTTCAAAGCAATCGGTCAAGAACTTTAGGATTTACGTGAATTTGAACAAACGAGCATTTTCACTTTTATTTATACATATTAACGGGATGGCGAAACAAAAACGTCGCACAGCTTTCTTGCTAAGGCCTCATATGTGGTGACTTGTTTTTCTATGAACGTATTTGATCGATATGCAAATATCAACCTTACAACGGTGAGTAAGTAAGTCAGTAGGACAGTTTTGCGACTGAATTAAAAACTTATTGACAGGTAGAATTCAGTATTATCCTGGATGGGGACTCGCCACAGACACTAAAGTAACTTTGGATGTGCCCCTCGGTTATGTCATTACCGTACATGGCATACAGGGAGTTCAACAAAAGTGACGCATAGAGTCTCACGGGTGATGATATTGTTCAGAACCAGGAAAAGAAAGAGCTTTGTATATATGGAATACCGTTCTTGTTTCCAGTACCACAGTGGTGTAGGTAGTTTTACCGATTAAGTTCAATGATCAATGCTTATTGGTTTATCTCTGTATTTAGTCCACTGGCTGCATAACAGTTACAACCTTCTCGTGTAAGAGCTACGCTATAGGTACTGTATTGAGGCTGTGCTGATGTCAGAACATCATTAATGATTCAGCAGACTATTCCAACGACTTTCAGACAGCATCATTCGTAGCGGCGATAACGGATGGCGGTTGACTGCGCACAGTTTGTCGGTCGCATATGGAGCAGTGTGCGCCTCCATTCCAAGGTCAGAGAACAAGCAAGTCAAGAGATATGCGATATTGCACGATAATTTTGTGAGATTTAGAATAGGTAAAAGTCGCGAAATTAACATTTTTAGATCCTTTACAGCGCCCCAATTTGAAGCTGCAAAACTTAAAATTTACACGGAAAGTCAAAAATCAATAAATGTTGGTGTAATCAGTACGGATGACGTAGATTATGGAAAGTGGTTACGTATTTCGCAATATTGGCAATGAGTAGACAGAAATTTGAAAGAATGGTGTGCCTATTTTCAAAAATTGTATTTTTAGGCACAATGTTTCATAACAGGTGAGAAGTACAATTTTGTGTATGTCTTAATTAGTTTCGTTAACCGGTTTTCGGCTTACACGGCCGAGAACTAGTTAACGAAATAAATCAACGCTGTACAACATTCACAAGGTGTTTTTCCATTTATTATGAAATTCGGCGAAGCGTGTCTGACCTAGCCGTTTTCGCTATTCCATGGTTGAGATGCTGTATTTTGGTACTCGCAAGTAGATTTTGACGCACACTTCGGGTCCGATACGCGGTCTGTTTTTGTTTAACAATGGATGAGTGGCCCTCGGTGTCTCAGAGGAGTTTGCTGGGAAAATTCGGAGTGTATAGACATAGAACCGGTGACTGTGTGCGGTAGATGCGGCGTTGTTTATTTTGCGGTTTCGCTACTGTTATTTAGTTTAAGCCATGAACATTATCATGGAAGGCTCCGACGTTCTCTCGGATAGGCTTAGCGGAAATGTAGCGCCTTAAATCTGGCTCGACATTCGTGCGTCTTCTTTATTTAGATTTAGTCACATGTTGCATCACTTACTTGGCATACACTTGTAGCTTTCAGTTCTGCCACTATAATGTGCTGTTATTTTTATATTTAGAGCGACCTGTGAGCGTCAGTAAAATTACTTTAGTTTTTGTTCCGCAGAACTATTTTGTATGATAATACTATTTATAGACTGTGTCGTGGATTTACTGGCGACACAACACATTTAGCAGCCAAAAAGTAATCAAGTACAAGTTTGAACAGAGCAGCTGTAGAAGTGGTGAGAGGCAACTCAGGAATGCGGCAGCATTTTACTGGAATAGTCTACTGAGTTTTGAGGTTCTATCCTACGCAAAAATTCAATACGGCCGTTGTCGTAACATCTGTATTGATATAGACTTCAGGCTGACTTCGATTGACAGCCACAGGGCACGTACTAAATAAAAAATGATAATGTCCTACCGACAAATGTAATCTAAACAACAACAAAATCTGATGTCAGCAAATTTATAATCAACTTCAGATTTTGTATGTATATCTTTCAGAATAAGAAAATTAAAAACCAAGAACACTCGTGAAATATTTTTCGGGAATGAGACAAAACTGTTTTCTTGCAGGAAGCAAACCCTCCTATTTCATTATTATTCACTGTAAGCAAGGGAACAAATCTCAAATTCCATAATGAACGTTCCTTCAACATAGCATAATCGACGTTTTTGTCCTATTTTTCGACATGTTTCGTAGAATTTGATTCTAAATTTAATTTAGATTTCTTTGGAAAATCCCTCCAAGAGCACAGTTTGGGGATTGTCACCTTAAAGGTTCGGGCAAGGAAAGAACATTAGGGGTCGTACCAACATAAGGCAATGAACAGTTCTGTTCCAAATCACCCTTACGCTAGGAGTCAACAATACCGACATTTAAACTACGCGTGCACTTGGTCTATACTCTTCCTTTTATAAAGTACAACGTCAAATAGAGCGCTCCACAGACAACATAGCTGTATATCAGCTGCATCACTAAATCTACAGATGAAGGAGACTAGAAGAGTTTCTCAAGTCCCTTCTCATGAAGGTTTAATTTGACGCATCCCGTTAAAAACGAACAACTGGCCAATAAAAGGGCACATATCTGTAACAGCTGCCACTGGCCTCTTAAGTTCGTGGCAGATATCCAATTTGCTCTCACCAACCGCTTAATACTAGCTCCACTGCAAGTACGTCTCTTCCCAACATAGTTGTGGCGTTGCGTTCTCAAACGGAAACCTTAAATGTGCGAGCTCGGTATTTTCGTGCACATTCTAATAACTATTCTCCAGTATTAGGTGGCACAAACTGACCAGCGTACCGATCCACATCGCCACTTTATCTCTCTCCATGTCACAGTCTCGCTCCCTTTCCTTTCTCCTTTCAGTTATTCTGCCTAAATACTACACGTCACTGGAATAGAGCTATCAAATGCACAAGACTGTAATGTATCTTTTTAAAATTCTTGTTTTATTATAAAGGAGGATTGTTTCAAACTATGGTCATATGCTTTGCACGTGTTTCTAAACTGTGACCTTACAATGAGGAAATTTGCACCGGATTGCCTGCAATTTTTATTGTTGTTGATTTTATGTTTGTCGGTGTCTGACATGTAGAGTATCTGGAAAGCCAATCGTCCATTCCGGAACCATCTGATGTGCAGCACGCACATAGCGTGTCAATTCTTATCTTCTCCGGAGTAGGGAAATAAGACTAATTGTAAAATATTGTTTACTGTTAAATCCTCTATTTTCTCTGAGTGCACGAATAGTTACACATATCAGAATCTGTAAAAGAATTGTTTATTGGCTAAAGAAGAAATCAGTGAGTCATGTCGCACTGCAAGAACTCCGAATCCGGAGCACAGTTTTTCCCGTTAAATGTACAAATGCGTTACGTTCCTGCTACATTCAATATAGATTCCTTCCACTTCAGTAGTAAAACCGTAAAGGCTATCAAATCGAAGATAGGAAAATGAAGATTGTGTTGTCTAATATTACATGATAAGAAGCACACTTAAAACAGCAAAATGTATCGATTTACAGCGGTGAACTGGGCAGCTTTACATATAGGGAGGGTGGTGGTGGTGGGGGCGGGGGGGGTGGCGTATAAGGAAATGGGTAACCCCATATCAACTCACCTAGACCTCTATATGCTCGACGACCACGGGTTTCGTTGGAATTTTTTGTGAACATTACCACATAATCCCAATGACAGTGGCGAAGTTTAACGTTCGTCGAAGCCATACTGGCACAGACATAGTCACTTGTTGGACTCGATGCGCGACTTTGCGCAGAGCGAGTATGAATTTCTGCCGATTTGAGCTATTGTATCTCTGACAAATTTCATTTCTTTCAACAAAATATTGCCCATCGTTTACAACTTTATGCATTCTCTTTAGAATAATAATAAGAAGAATTTAACGAGCCATGTTCAGTCAGAAAAGTTTAGACAAAATCGCCCGAAAAGTCTTCAAATTTCGTTTCTCGTATCTCAGAGACTAAATTCATGACGAACGTAAAACTTGGCACGTAGTATCCTATTAACTTAGGATTCTCAAATATAAAATTTCATTTACGTACCACTTCCCAAAACTGATTAAATGAAGCACAAAGTTAAGGTTTGGGGAAAAAGATAAAAATGCGGTACTTTCGACCTTATTTTGCAAAAAAAAAAGTATTCTATAAAACTTTCCAAACTGGGCTCATTAGGAAGGCCATGGTTTAATCGCCAAAAAAATTTATATGATTGTCCATCGCGGGCTACAAATTCTAGAGAATCTGAATCAAAACTGAGCACGAAAATATATACACTTCGGATTCTTATATATCGTAGAGTAAACGCATCCCGAACGTTAAACGTAACACGCAATAGGTCGGAAGTTGAAGGACGTGGAATACAAAATTTCATTCATATATTATTTTTCAATACTCTACAAATTCGTCTAAATGTCAAGATTTTTGTGAAAAGGTGAAAATTGGATATATTCGACGTTTTACAAATACAATTTTCTATTCCAACATGGGCTAACAATGCTACGTAAACTCAAGCAAACTAGCCGAAAAAATCGCACTGCGAATAAATATTAACTCTGACTTCTTGTAAATTACAAACTAAATTAGAAAAACAGATCACAATGAAATTGCTTCTAGTAAATCAGTTTTCAACAGCTGATTTCAAACTAATCACAGCTCAGAAGAGCATGTTTACAAGCATTCAGAAAACCACGTTCGATTTTACAATGTGCGGTAACAGTATCTGAAAATGACGGACAAATTTGGGGTAATGTACCATGGCAGGAGCACCCTGTTGCCCATGTTCCGTTGCATGTTGTTTTTATTTTTAAACTGACAAGTAATATCTCACTATATTGCGTTGGTCCAAGGTGACACTGCCAAAAATATGAACCGGCAACCACACCGCCATAGGGGTCACACCTGATACTGGTGCAATACCAGCCGCGAGTGGGTTTCTTCATCCAGGTTCCCAGGCGTGTAATTTGATTTCTTAATTTAGGTTCCAAAGCCTTGTAGTGATATCTGTCGGTTTACAACGCCATTTGCGAAGGACCTTACCTCCTACTCTCAAATTTGCAAGTGTGTCTCACATAGACGGTAAAGAAGCAATAATATCAATTTTGATTTTAAACTTTTCAACACTGCAGTTAAAATTTTTATAAAATTTTAGGGAAACTTTCTGGAAATTGATAATGTCGTCCGGATATGGATATTGCAGGAACAGGGAGTGTGGATATGGGGTGGTGTTGTGGTACCCCATAAGCATGCTGGCTTCTGGGCCAAAAAGTGAATGAGCTTGTCCTTGAGGATGTACTGGTAGTGGTACAGGGTACGCTGTGCCGCGCATCATACGGTGCTTTGTAGAGTATGGATGTAGATGTAGACGTACTTACCAAATGGCTTTGTGAGCGGATAGGTATCACCACAAGGCTTTGGAATCCAAATTAAGAAACCACATTACAAGCTTAGGAACCTGGATGAAGAAATCCAGCCGTGGCTACCATTGCACAGGTATCGGGTGTGATCCCTATGGCGATGGATGTTGCTAGATCATATTCTTGACAATGTCACTATGGACCAACGCAGTGAGATATTACTTGTCAATTTAAAAATAAAAATCTAGTGCAACAAAACACGAACAACAGGTTGTTGCTATGTAGCCTCTTGCCATGGTACATTCCCCCAAATTTGTCCGTCATTTTCAGGTATTGTTGGTGTACATTGGAAAATAGAATGTGATATTCTGAATGCTTCGAAACATGCTCTTTCTATCTGTGATAACTTTGAAATCGGTTACACAAAACATTTTCCAGACGGAGACTAAATGTGATTTATTTTTGAAATTTCTACGAATATTAAGTTTGAACTAATGTTGTAGAAATTTAGAAAAAGCGGTACGTGAAAAATAGGCTACTTTGTACTGAAAACCTTATGTTACTGAGTTGCTGTGTCCAAAGTTTCATGTTTATCTTGCCTTCAATCAACGATATATACGAAGTCAAAGTCAAAACTGTAATCGCAGTGCGATATTTCCGGTTAATTTGCTTCAATTTATGTAGCCCGTTAGCCCATGTTGTAAATTAAACCCATTGTTCTAGGGGACTTAACATAAGTTTCTTCGAATGAGACTGGTTTTCAAGTTTTAATAAAAAAAATCGTATTTGTAAAAGAAATATATTCTATTTTCACCTTTTAACAGTAATCGTCATCTTTGGGACGAATTTGTACATTACTGAAAAACAGAAGTTGAATGAAATTTTTACTCCACATTCTTGTGCTATCGATCTATTGAGTAGTAAGTTTCACATTCGGCATGCGTTTACTCTACGAGGTGTAAGAATCCTTAGTTTACATTTTTTTCGTGCCTCGACTTTCACGCCCAATTTTGATTCAAATTTTTAGGCCGCGTTATGTAATCATACAAACTTTTTGGCAGTTAAAACCATGGCCTTTCTAACGAGCAAAGTTTGGAAACTTTAATAGAACACTTTTTTGCAAAATCAGGTAGAATATGCCAATTTTTTTATCTTTTTACAAGATGTTCAACTATGCACTTAATTTATTCAGTATTGAGAAGTGGTGCATATATGAAACTTTATATTTGAGAGCCATATGTTTTTAGGTTACTACATGATAAGTTATACGTTCGCCATACCTTTAGTTCCTGAGACGCGAGAAACTAAACTCTGAAATTTTTTCGGGCGATTTTCTGGCTGAATATGGCTCCTTAAATTTTTTGTCATTGTTATTCTTATCTCGTATAAGATGGCCAAATTCCAATAGTTTCAACAAAATATTGCCAGCGATATAACATCTGAAAGTCGGCAGAATTTAACTCTCTCTCTCTGCACAAAGTCGCGCATCGAGTCAAACAACTGGCTGTATCTAGACCAGCATTCGATCGATTAACGTTAAACTTTACCAATGTTCAGTGGGAACATGTGTGAATGTTCACATAAAATTTCATTGATATTCATGACGACTGAGTAGGAAAATGTTCCGAAATTAGACAATTTCACATGGAATGACCCAAACCAGTTCCAATTCATGCTGGACATGCAGTATTACATTTTTGTTGAAATTAATTATTTAGGCTAAAATTTTGCAAAAGATATTAGAAAGAATTCGCCTTGATGTTAAGGCATTATTCCAAGTATCTTGCCCTGGCACACATTTCGTGCATACGCGTGTACTCTCAGGCCGCAGAACTCAGAAATAAAGGGTGCTTCACACACCGAACTGCACACATAAATGGACATACACAGGAGGAGGTTGCTACACGCTCGTCTGGAGCCTCAGATTGCAAAACTTCTATTGTTTATTGTTCAGTTGTCTACAGAATACTGTTACTACGCCTGCTGAATGTCCGCCACTAGTTTTCACAAAATTCGTAACCCAATTTAAGTTTTGCACTTTGATCAAATGGCGTATTGTGTTCATTGAGTTATTTAAACACTATCGCCCGAATCTGTTATCGAATATTGAAATCAAACTGTATTTAAAGTGACATCAAAGTTATCAGAGACGGATCGCTAGGTCAGGTAGCGAATGAGGTGCAATGGAATACTGCGTTTCGTTGAAGAGATTATGCCGGCATTCGCAACGGATGATCTATGGAAACCACGAAAGTCAAAACGAGGATGGACGGACGTGTTTTGCAATCTTCTCCTAACTAGGATGAGCGACTACGTTGATTCAGTTACTGCGTTGTCACGCGCGGTACTGGATTTCAGAGCACACAGTTGGTGCAATTCTATCGTCCGCTATATTACGGAATACGCTCTTCTGTAATACCATCACGTCTTAACGAGAATAGTTTTACATCCTATCTCAAATATTTGAAACAGCACGTCACGCTTCAGTGGCAAACGTCGCCAGAGAGTCGTTCTGCATCACGGTGTGATATACTGTTAAAGTTCCGAGAGCATACATTCCTAGGAGAGTCAACCACTATATTGTTTCCTCCTACGCATAACTCGTGAAAAAAGACTATGAAGGTAAAATTACAGAGATTCGAGCTCACAAGGAGACTCACAAACATTCTTTCTTCCTACGAACCATTCACGGATGGGACGGGGAAGGATGGAGGGGGGGGGGGGGGGGGAGTGACAGTTGTATACAAGGTACCCTCCGCCACACTACGTAAGGTGGCTTGTGCAGCTTAAGATACCTTCACACCGAAAACCAACTCCAACAAACAAAAACATACAGCTGTTTTGAGTTTGACATACTTACAACCGTTGAAAACTATTGAAAAATGTTGACAACAGTTTCCAACTCTTTTAAGCACACGTTCGGCGTTTTTATTTTTAGTTACAGAAAAGCAATGGAAATGGATTCTGACTGTGAAGATTTTCCATTTGTTATGGTGGGAAACGATGCTTTTACTCTTTGGCAGTACATGATGAAACAATACGCAAGATGGCAAGAGAAAGACAGCCAGGGAAGAATGTTTAATTAGCGAATATCTCGCGCTAGAAGAATTGTGGAGAATTTTGTTGGAATACTGTAAGCAGTTTTTCGGTGTCTTAGAACAACTATGCTCTTAAGTCCGTAAAAAGCAACATTAGTGACTTCTGCAACTGTATCCTTGCACAGTTTTCTCAGAAGAAATAAAGAAAGTGCCACCGTTTACTCACCGTCGGACAGTTTTGATGTGGAAGATGCAGAAACAGGCACGGCTTTGGATGGCAGTTGGAGGATGCCCCCGCAAAACAAATTTATTCAGAGAAAGGGAGGCAACGCAAGAAGAACTGCAAAGAACATATGGGATGAATTTGCAATCTACTTTGTATCGCATGTTGGTAAAGTTAAATGGCAAGAGAAATATGAGTAAATAAATATCGAGTGAAACGAAAAATGTAATTAAAGGCTTTCAGGCAAAACCCTTATAGCTTTAGTAATTACCAACGTAAGCCATTAATTTGCAAACTATTTTGTATCAGATGTTGACACAATGATATGACAAGAGAAATAAATTTCCGGTGAAAATGCAGCTGTAACTACAAAATTTTTGACAAAAAGTCTTACAGCTTCCGTTACGCTAATGAATGACATCTTACTTACGGCTGTAAATACTTTTCTCCGTGGCTTGTTCACGCCTACCAAATACGTCATATGCTCGTAAAATATCCACTTCGGAACGTAGATCTCAGTGGTCCAAGACCCACTTTTAGTTTTCACCATTTTACAGTGTTCACGATTGTACTGTGTTTTCATATTTGTCCATTTCCTTTCACACTCCACAAGCGTTATACCAATTTTATCCGAAACTTCTTTCAACAAATATTTCTTTTTATACCTGTTTTTATATGCAGAATCAGAACGACACTACGTTGGTTTCCTCATTTCAATTTCTAACAAAAGCTAAATTGTTGGCTCTGTTGACGACTCGTGAGTTGCCGTTGTCGAAAGAAACACAGCAGAAGTCACGGCAAATGCGCATGCGCAAGTCACAAAACTCTGACGTATTTTTGCTAACTGACCATAAGCTACAAAACTCGAGACAAAACTTCCCTCCACTAGTTGTTCACACTCACGACTTCAAACAACTGTTGACAACAGTTGAAAACTAAGTCAAACGTCGATTTGAAAACAGTCGTCAAGCGAGTTTGTTGGAGTTGTTTTTCAATGTGAAGGTACCTTTAGATGTAGATGTAGATTCTGTTTGGTTTCAATGTAATATTTTATATATGCATGCATGGTGTCTGCCCTTTCGAACACTTCCGAAGGAACACACACCACACATTCATATCCATTGATTCGCCTCGACGGGCAATGAACCCACAACCTTCAGTGCAGATACACATTTACGTTCGACCTCCAGCGGGAATTTAAAATTAACGAACATCGAGGACATGGATGGGGACTGCGAATAGATGGCGATACGTGGAATGTGAGTCGGTCGGGGAGCGTGCTGACACAGTCCGCGCATTTGCAATAAACATTGTGTCCCGGTGGTGCAATAGTTGCGCAACTGCCCAGTAAGCAGGATATCCCGAAGTCGAGTACCGGTCCGAGACGCATTTTCGCTCGTCGCTCGGACTGGGACTAGAAAAAACTGAAAAGAAGTAATAACATGTAAAATGTACATACTTCGGGAAAATCGAACATTTATAACTGGTGCAAATCCATTCTTGTCTGATGAGGTATGTTTTTATTCGTCTTTTGTTAGTTATACAGCAGAAATTACAAAAATCTTAGACGCGAGCAATACGACTCTTTAAAATCAGTTAGTCGAGAACAGCGCTAAAATTGATCGGCAACAAGAATAATGGTGATAAATTCTTCTCGGGTTGACAGCCGAGTCAATGCGTTGTTCTCCAGCAACGTTTCAGCAAGTTTCTTACTTGCCATCTTCGCCTGAAGATGGCAAGTAAGAAACTTGCTGAAACGTTGCTGGAGAACAACGCATTGACTCGGCTGGCAACCCGAGAAGAATTTATCTTCAAGATTCACCGAGAAAGCCTGCATTCTCATATAAAGAATAATGGTGCAATTATTTTTTCGCTTGCGGTATTTTCAAGAAATATCGTCACAAACGATTTATTATTAAAGCAGTTATCTTTGCAGTGTAATGACGAAGTGTCACCACCGCTAACTCCAACAGTCGCAGTCTGAGACAGCAGAATAATCTGGATATCTCTGGACTAAAACAAAGGAAGGAAACTAGGAATCTATATGGAAAAAAAAAATCCTTACTTTTATAATAACTACTGACTATGAAACTAAAATCAGACCAATTCTCTCAAAAATGTGACGACACAGGAAGTAGCCCGGCTTTCTTATTAGATAAGTGCCACGGATAGAATACATAAATCCCGTCAACAATACGGATGGGCAACTATGGATGGCATTAAGTGGTCTTCCTGAAACCTCAACGCTGTAAGGTACATACACAGAGCATAGTATCTATGGAAGGCGCACCACGATGAGCTGTGGTAATTGTTTTAGCACAAAATGGCTCTAAGGGGAGATACAAGTCACTGGACAAATAGGGTTATTGCGTTTGAATACCCTAAAAGACATAACACGCGTGTGGTTTCTGAATTCCCTTGTGTTTCAAGTAACATCGTTAGACGTGTGTTGTGAATGAGAACAAGATGCATTCAACGGTAAATAAACATGAAACTGTGTTCGGAACAAAAATCCTACCAGACAGAGGGGCGCTGCTGGACACTGCCTATAGGAACCAGCAACAGCTTCTCAAGCCAGCTGGAACCCTACATACCGACAATGACGACAACAATAAGTGATTTCAGAACATACAGTACAGAGAGAAGCGTCTGCGACTAGTTTGAGGAGCTTTCAGATTTTCATATCTCCAGTGGTCCGCTGAATTCGTTCATATGAATTCTCGAGAGAACTTGGGAAAGTATCTAAAACAAAATGTCCAGTGGGAACAAATGAATCCACGAATACATTTATCACCGCGCGCGCACTTGCGCACAATTATGAGTTCCAAGGCCCGGTTAACTGCATACTGAGATATATTTTCCATTAGGTTTTTTAAAAAATTTTTTTTTAAATTAGAGAGCTCATCAAAAGGATTGAACACGCCAAGTATTAGGGGTCCCTATAAACGTATAAAATTTTGTTATAATTTCTTTTCTTATGTGGAAGAAAAGTGGAAGGTGTACCTCCTGCAAATATTTGAACTATGTTTTAGAAGCACTGAAAAGCTGTTAGAGACGACTGGTGAAGGGCAGCCTTCAAACACCCCGCAGCCTTTAGCGCTACGTCAGCGCTGGCTAACAATGAGGGGGCAGAGAAACAGAGGTCTGTAGCGCTGGCCCAATCAATACACGGCGTAGTCATGCGACCGCTCGGCTATCTGATGGGTTCGCCTGCCGCACATTCCTTTCAGCCACAAACCCCACGCCGTTCTCTCTACGCATCCCCGCTAAATGCTACACACCCTTTAGGGGACTGCTAATAATGCTCCCGAGATAACGAATGGCCGAGACAAGCTGCGTTTCACTGGCTGTGTGTGAGTTCTCGTAGGGGAAGAATTCGGAAATTTACTTGGGCATGGCGCTAGCAGTGTGGATTTTTACAAGCGTTATTTGTCCAGTTTAGCTATTAGCTGCGCTTTGCCGGCACAGTGAAGCCGTCGGCAAGCCATTATATACGAAAAATATACTATTACTGCGGCTGTCTATCACTAAATCTACAGAATGCATCGTTATACGTGACTGGTTCTTTCGTAATATATAACCTCATCTGGAGTGCTTTTGCGCTGCTTTTTGCGAAGAAGCCTAATTTCAGTGCACATCGCATCCAACAATGTTATCATTTACCCAAAGCTGCGTTTCACGCAACTGAGTAATCGACATGGTGAGTACACAGATGAGTATTTTTTCTTACTGTTAGTGCCCTTCGTTTGTGTTGGAGACGACTTCTAAACCTCACTCAATCAAGAAAATAGAATTGTAGAATACGGGTAATGGGAAAGAAGAATAGGGTTTAACGTCCCGTTGACGAAGAAGTCATTAGAGACGGGGCACATGCTCGTATTAGGAAGGGACAGGGAAGGGAAGCGACCCACCCTTTAAAAGGAACCATCCCGACATTCGCCTTAAGCGACATAGAGAAATCATGGAGAAACTAAATTTTTATGGCATGAAGGAAATTCAGTCGCCGCCCTGTCGAATATGAGTCCATTGTCTTACCACCGCCTCATCTAGCTTAGTGGTAGGAATACACAGATAAACATATAAACACTAATCGAGTGTCGACTATCGTAATTGTGAGCTGTGTAAACAAAATACGTATTCATTTATGTGGTGCGGTACTCCAAGACACCATATATGCGAAGTGCGAAATAACTTTGCACGGGCAAGAAGCATTTTCTAAACCTCTCTTCGGGTTGTATGACAGAAAGCGAGAAATATACAGGATACGTACGTAGACAGCAAGGTTAGTGCAGGGATTAAGTATTTCGGCGAATAAATTTGGTTACGGCTACAAAAAGCTTATGGAAATTTTACGTACGAAGCTCTGCGATGCTTCGGAGTTTCTGCGACGGCAGGAACTCGGTACAAAATTATATATGCGGCAATCGCCCTTACGGTGACATGCTTGCAACTGTAAAAGAAAATCAACTAAGCCGCCGTAATTATTGGAAGAGATTGAAGACTGATGATTTAGAAAACTATTACTTCGGGCATTATTTTGCTTCAACGTACACTATCTGATCAAAAGAATTTGGACACTTGGACGTGGACATTAATATGGGGCCCCCTTCGCCTTGAAGACGGTTTGAATTGTGCTGGGGACACTTTTAATATTTAATAAGGTTTCTGAATGTCTGTGGAGCAAAAGGCAACCCATTCTTCCTCAGGAGGCGAAACAAGAAAAGGTAGTGATGTTGGACGCAAAGGTCTGTAGCGAAGTCCACGTTTTAACTCATCCTAAAAGTGTTCCATTGGGTTCAGGTCGACACCCAGAGCAGGCGAGTCCATTTCAGGTATGTCGCCCTCCACAAATCACTGCGTCACGGATGCTGATTTATGACTGTGCATTGTCATGCCCATACAAGCAATCATCATTTCAGAACTGTTCCTCTGCTGTACGCAGTACTCAGTGCTGTAGATGTGTTCACGTCTTTCCGCATTTATTGTTTTCTTAAGAGCAATAAGGGGACCACACCCTAACCGCGAAAACGGCCGCCATACCGTAACATCATCATCTCCGTACTTCACTGTTGGCACTCCAAGCATTCGCCAAGCCGAAGCCCTTCCATCGGACTGTCACGTGGTACAGCGTTATTTATCACTTCAAATTCTTCGTTTACAGTCATCCACTGACCAGTGGTGTTGCTATTTACAGCAACTCACGTGTCGCTTAGTACTTACCACAGGATCGTGTGGCTTACCAAGAGCTGTTCGGCCCTTCTTTTAACCTCCCTTGTTTCCACTTCACAATCACATCATCAACAGTCAAACTGGGCAGCTTTCGAATGGCTGAATGTCTCCGATGGATTTGTTACTCAGGCGACATCCAACGATCAGACTATGCTGGAAGTCACTGACTTCTCCTGACCGTCTCATACTTCTGTTACTGCTTCTCTACTCACGACACATTACTCTTCGTCTCCTTTTATACTGGCGGGTCCGCCTCTCGTGGCACGTAGTGGTCAATTCTGGATTATATACGGATGTCTCGATATTTTGGATACGACAGTGTGTGATTCTCTAGAACAAACAATTACGATAAATTATTACTTGCGGGCCGCGGTGGTCTCGCGGTTCTAGGCG
This sequence comes from Schistocerca gregaria, assembly GCF_023897955.1. Lineage (NCBI taxonomy): Eukaryota > Metazoa > Arthropoda > Insecta > Orthoptera > Acrididae > Schistocerca > Schistocerca gregaria. The sequence goes on along the minus strand of NC_064931.1, from coordinate 654,237,483 downwards.
CGCAGTCCGGAACCGCGAGACTGCTACGGTCGCAGGTTCGAATCCTGCCTCGGGCATGGATGTGTGTGATGTCCTTAGGTTAGTTAGGTTTAAGTAGTTCTAAGTTCTAGGGGACTAATGACCACAGCAGTTGAGTCCCATAGTGCTCAGAGCCATTTACTTCGGCTCCCCCACCCCAACACACACACACACACACACACACACACACACACACACACACACACACACACACACAAGGAAGATTAGGGTTTAACGTTCCGTGGCAACGAGGTTCTTAAGAAACGAAGCACAGCCCCGCATTGGGGCAGAAACTCGGCTGTGTCCTTTAAAGTGCACCGTCCTGACATTTGCATTAACCCCTCTATATACCTATGCTGCACGCAAGCACGCGAAGCATCAACGTGTAGAATGGGTAGCATTTGATGGGAGTCAGTAAGGGTGGCAGACGTGTCAAAGCCCAGAATTTGATGTTCAAAGCATTCGCACCAAGCGAGCTGGGATCGAGGTAAAGATATCCTACTCAGAGATGAGTAAAAATCATGTTGGTAATTCATATAATGAACATGTGAAAGAACTTGCCGGGAAAAGCACCGGGAAACGCCTTCTTCAGTCAGTAAAAGTCACTTACAAAAAGATCCGAAAATCTGTGTATCGAAATCGAGACAGAGTTACAAAAAGATACACACTTTGCTGGTACACAGTCAACGATAAATTGAAAACTCTGGTATCAGAAGATCACGCCCGAAAAACGCCAAACCACGTCAATAACTCGAATGAGACTGGGGCATGGACGCTATACGATGTATTTATAGAAAATAAAGTTCGGAAATCAAGAATCTGCGATCGAACAATGTCAATGCTGATCTGAATCTCATAATACGACCAAGCATACTTACTGTATAAAGTGCTAGGCTCTCTTCCCAAAAGGGTGAATTTATTTATACTCTCGTTTCCAGTGGAAAAAAAGGCGCAGTGGACAATTTTTTTTGTATTAAAATGGAACAAGAACAAATTCTATCGATGAAGAGAGTGAGAGTTGCTCACAAAAATGAAAAGAAATGACAAGCATGTAATGATGAAAGACCTTCAGATGGAAGCTAAACTGTAAAATAGCAAGGACGCATGTGGGCTACGTCCGCTGGCGACGGAATCTGCTTATTGCTTCATCTTCCAAGCAACGATGATGATAGGTGTGCACCGCAGCGAAAGCCACTGTGGCCGAGCAGTTCTAGGCGCTTCAGTCCGGAACCGCACTGCTGCTACGGTCGCAGGTTCGAATCCTGCCTCGGGCATGGATGTGTGTGATGTCCTTAGGTTTAAGTAGTCTAGGGACTGATGACCACAGATGTTAAGTCCCATAGAGCTCAGAGGCATTTGAACCATTTTTTGCACCGCAGCATTAGTTTCAGACAACACAATAGCTAGAAATAAAAGATAGAATGCGGAACACTTCTGTTTATTCTTCAGTTCAGCAGACTGATTGTGATACTAACATAAACGCCGACGACGCTTCCAACTACTGGATTTTCGTAATGTTACTCCTCTAACTTTAGCTTAATTACCTTCACAGACTGATTTTACCTATACGTCACCTCAGTGCACATTGTATCGTATTGTATACCGGGGTGGCTGGATAGTGCTGTTACACTTAAGATTTTTCCTCACTCGAGACAGGCGTGCCTCATATCTCACCCCGGCAAATCATATTTAAATCCTCGGTGATTTCCATAAACCGCGTCAGCCAAGTTACTTTTTTCCGCATGATCCTCCAACACTATATACGCTACTGTGTGTTTAACTTACATCGCCGCAAGGAATATTCAATGCAGTTTACGTCTATGTGTATACAGGGATTGGACAAAAATATGGAAACACCAAAAACACAACTCATTACCATACCTAATACAGTGTAGGAAAACCGTTGGAATTAAAAACAGCTTCCCGGAGCCTCGGAATGGATAGATACATGTCTTGTGTGGTTTCCAAGGGAATCTCATACCATTCCTCTTGAAAATTAGTGCCAAGTACAGGTAACGATGCCGGCCGCTGTGGCTGAGCGGTTCTAGGCGCTTCAGGCCGGAAACGCGCGACTGTTAGGGTCGCAGGTTCGAGTCCTGCCTCGGGCATGGATGTGTGTGATGTCCTTAGGTTAGTTAGGTTTAAGTAGTTCTAAGCTCTAGGGGACTGATGACCTCAGATGTTAAGTCTTATAGGGCTCAGAGCCATTTGAACCATTTAAACAGGTAACGATGATGGTAGTGCATAGCGATCACACACCATTCTCTCCAAACTAGTTCACAAAGTTTCAATAATATTTAGATCTGGTGACTGTGATGGCCAAGAGAGGTGACACAATCCATTCTCACAAAGCCAGTCTTGGACGGTGTGAACTGTGTGAGGATGGGCCCTGTCGTCTAGGAAACACAGCATCATCTTGGGGGACGTTGTACCTAGGAATGGACGTCATCAGCGAGAATTGTCACATAAATGATGGCAAAGCGGGCTTGCAGAGTAACCACTGGTCCCGCAGAATAACACGATATGGCTGCTCAAATCTTCACCGAAACCCCGCCCTATTCCAACTCTTCGGACGTAAGCTCGACCAGAGGCTGGAAACAGAATGAAACAAGACACATCCAACTAAATCACATTCTCCTATTGCTCCATAGTCTAGGTTTTATGGCTTCTGCGCGGCATTTGTGTTACAGAAGAGTGGTTTTGGAATTCCAGTTCGCCATACAATTCTCTGCTCTTGTGACTTTTGCAACTGTAGTCCTATTTTTCGTCACAATCCTCTTCAGTGAGCAATCCGTCACGATCGCTGAACACACAATTTCGTCCACGTTGCGACATAGCCGACGGCGTTTTTCCGCTTTCCCTGTATGCCTCTTGAAACACCAACCACTTCGGCTATCTTGGCCACGAAAGTACACGCCAATCGAGCACCAACAATTTCCCCACGTTCGAATTCACTTGGCTCCAGCATAATGCACTCACAGCTATACGGAACACTGTTCCCACCACGACTGACACTTGCAATGTATTGGGGATATAGCATAGATGCCGTTCGTGGTCAAATACAATAGCGCAAAACCTGCAGGCTTGGCTAGCATCTGCATTTACGTATTTCTCGCGATGTTTCCATATATTTGTCTAAGTCCTGTTCTCCGCAAGATAATGTGCAGTCCGTGGCGGAGGGTACATCATACCAAAACTATCGGTTTCTATTTTTTGTTCCTGTTCCATTCGCTTGCTGAGCTATGAAAAAACGTTATCTATGTACCTCACTACACGCCCTAATCACCCTTATATTTTTCTCGTGGTCCCTACGTCAGACATGATGGTGGAAAAGCCTTCTTTAAACAAAGGTCTTTTAAATTTATTCAACAGAGTCTCACGAGAACTACGAGGCTTTTTTTTTTAAGGTAAGTGCCGTTTTGAAATTAAAAAATGACATGCTAAGATATCTCAATTATTTTATTTTTACGTGAAAGCCTGTGCCTTAATCTACTTTTCTACACAATTTCCGTCAATATTGAGGCACTTGTCATAATGTTGTACCAGTTTTTGAATACCGTACTCATAGAAGTCTGCCGCCTGACTTGTTAATCACTGTATCACCACTGTTTTGACTTCGTTATCGTCTTGAAGACGCTGACCGCCTAGGTGTTTCTTCAAGATGGAACGTGGGTGGCCTACGTCATCCCAGAATCAAGGCAGCAGTTCATGGAATGGCGGCATTCAGATTGACCCAGAAAAGTGAAGTTTAAGCAAACAATTTCTGCCTCGAAAATCATGTGACAGTTTTTTGGGACAGAAAAGGAGTATTTCTTGTGGAATTTCTGCCTCGTAATGAGACAATCAATGCAGCAGCTTACAGCACGACATTGCACAATCTGCGCCGTTCAATTCAGAACAAAAGACGTGGCAAGTTGAGCAAGGGCATCGTTTTGCTGCAAGATAATGCCCGTCCGCATGTGGCGAATCAGACCAAAGATCTCATCACATCTTTCCGATGGGAAACTCTAGATCTTCCTCCGTACAGCCCCGATCTTGCGCCCTGTGACTACCACCTGTTCCTGCACTTAGCCGGCCGCGGTGACCGAGCGGTTCTAGGCGGTTCAGTCCGGAACCGCGCAACTGTTACGGTCGCAGGTTCGAATCCTGCCTCGGGAATGGATGTGTGTGATGTCCTTAGGTTAGTTAGGTTTCAGTAGTTTTAAGTTCTAGGGGACTCATGACCTCAGATTTTAAGTCCCATAGTGCTCAGAGCCATTTTGTTCCTGCACTTGAAGAAACACCTGGGCGGTCAGCCTCTTCAAGACGATGACGAAGTCAAAACAGTGGTGATGCAGTTTTTAACAAGTCAGGCGGCAGACTTCTATGAGGAGGGTATTCAAAAAACTGGAACAACGTTATGACAAATGCCTCAATATTGACGGAAATTATGTAGAAAAGTAGATTAAGGTACAGGCTTTCATGTAAAAATAAAATTATTGAGATATCTTAGCACGTCTTTTTTTTTTAATTTTAAAACGGTACTTACTTAAAAAACACGCCTCGTATGTCGTTTTTCTTCCAAGAATTCACACTAACGTCCTACCTATATAATAGCAGCGTGTCTTTGAATTTATTCAACGGCTCCCGTCGAGAATGTGGTCTGTCGTAAAGTGAAACGTTCAACACGCACGAGGAGCAATCTCACAACAATATGAACATGACAACTCTGCAACACTACAAAAATAGTGAGTGAGTGCGCGTCACGTGTGTTTTAAAGAGAGAAGGCGAGGGAGGGAGGCGTGGGCCGGAGAAAACCACAAGAGTCGTAAACCCTGCGCAGGTTCACGAATGAGACGTCATCCGCGTGGCAGTGCTGCCAAGCCGTCAGAGCTGCTACAGGTGTCCCATTGCCTACCTCAGAGGTCGCCGTCTGCTGTTCCGTGCTCTACACACACACACACACACACACACACACACACACACACACACACATCCGCGCTCGTAGGATGGCACATACCTCACACATATCCAAAGGCCCGTTCTCATTGCAATGCCACCTATTTGGTAAAAACTGATCCTTTCCGATGAATCAGACATCAATCTGAATACAGTGATGGAAGATTCGTTGTGATACTCATATTGTTAACGCCATCTCTCAGGAATAGAAACCAGCATCTTACTAGCAGAAATCTCGACATGAAGGCCTGAGATTTCCCGAGTGAATAAAGATACGGCTGTGGCTCCGTATTGTGGGTGCTCTTAACAGTGAGAGTTTTACATCAGTGAAGTTGTAGAATCCGCCTTTCAGCGCAATTGTATAACAGTGTTCCAACAGGGAAAGGTCCATCAGTGTTGCGAGGAATCTGCAAGATTACTTCGAATTGTAAAGGTTGCTTTCCATCCTAGCCTGTTTATTCTCTTGAAATCTTTTAGGTGAAGTATGTGATTTTTCTAATATGATCCTGTGGCGTTCCACACGTTAATTTCCGAACGTTAGTTATTATTCTGGCGGGTCCCCTCCGTTCTGACTACACTGCTGTTTTGCGCAACTGCTTGCTTTTGCTTGTGCCTTTGTCCCACAGATTTGCAAGGTCCACATCGTTAGGGTCGTATTTGGCAAGGTTAATGTTAAGGGATGGCCGGATGCCCTTCCTGTCGCCGCCCTGTACCCCCTGGGATGGAATTAGTGTATCCCAGCTGCCTGCATCTAGTTTAATACATGGGATAGTGCGAACGTGTTCAGAGGTCTGCGAGTCGTGTAACTGAGGTGGGGCGTGGGGACCAACCCGGTATTCACCTTGTGGGATGTCGAAAACCGCCTAAAAACCACATCCAGGCTGGTCGGCACACCGGCTTTCGTCGGTAATCCGCCAGGCGGATTCGATCTGGGACCAGCGCGCCTGCCCGAGTATAGGAAGCAGCGCATTAGCCCTCTGTAATAAAAAAACTGGGTTAGTGTATCAGCGACGAACTGAAACGGATGTCTTGCGACATCCGCCCCCAGCAGATGCAACGAACTAAAACGAAGAAAAATGAGATTAAAAAATAAAAAGATCGCTAGAGCGTCTACCATGTAAGCAGGAGATCCCGGGTTCGAGTCCCGGTCGGGGCATACATTTTCACCTGTTCCAGATGATTTATATCAACGCCCGTTAGCAGCTGAATGTATTAATACAATTCTAATTTCGTTAGCTGCTCGGCTGGTGTACCCCATTCCTTACGTCCCTACCCCATTCCGAACTCAAAGAGTGATTGATTTCGCTGACTGAGTGTGTTTTTTTACAACCACCTTCCGCAGTGGTTTTGGTCTCGTTGCTGCTCGCGGTTCCGCTTCACAAGCACCTCACCAATAGTCGACTTGGACATCTTTAGAAGAGTTGAAACGTACCTAATGGATTTGTTGCTCAGGCGACATACGACTGTTCCACGTCCGCAGACTGAGAGCTCTCCTGGCCGAACCATTCTGCTGTATTTCTTCTCTACTGACAACACAATACTCCCCGCGTCCTTTAACACGGGCGGGTCCACATCTTGAGACATCTAGGGGTCTATTCTGCATTACATAGTGGTGTCCGGATACTTTTGATTTGATAGTGTAGCTGTGGTGTAAGGTGACACTAGTCTGTTTTTGCATGCTGCAGGCATCTGCCGCCCTCCGTTCACAGCCGACATACACGACAAACGCATCATTCGCATCGTCTCGGTATGAGGGAGAACAGACATCCTTCGCCCTTCGTGGTAAATACTAAAGTAACAGTTGCCGGAAAATTTATTTTGCTCCTTCAGAATCTGGTTCTTTTCCTTTCTTTCAGTAGAACAAAAAATGGTTCAACTGGCTCTGAGCACTATGGGACTTAACTGCAGAGGTCATCAGTCACCTAGAACATAGAACTAATTAATCCTAACTAGTCTAAGGACATCACACACATCCGTGCCCGAGGCAGGATTTTAACCTGCGACCGTAGCGGTCGTTCGGCTCCAGACTGTAGCGCCTAGAACCGCACCGCCACTCCGGCCGGCTTCATTGGTACAAATTTCCAGTTCTTCCTAAACAGCGCCACTTCTGGTCGATATGCAGAATCCCCATCTACATCTGCATCCATACTCCGCAAACCACCTGACGGTGTGTGGCGGAGGGTACCCTGAGTACCTCTATCGGTTCTCTCTTCTATTCCAGTCTCGTATTGTTCGTGGAAAAAACGTCGGAAGCAAAGTTGTAGAATGCAGCCCTAGTATCACTTCAAAAGGAATTGTTAATACATTAAACATCCTTCATACAATCCCGATCTATCCGCATGTGCTTTCCGTATTTTTGGAGACCTCAAGGAAGGCATTCGAGGCCGTCCATTAGCTTCACACGAAGAGGTTCAGGCCGGAGTACAATCATAGTTACATAGGCAACCGCAAATATTTTTCCAAGAGGGCGTTGACCGTCGTGTCTCACAGTGGGATAAATGTAGACGCTATTGACAGTTACAACAATTTCTTTTTAAATAATAAACAGTTTACTTACTATTTTTCCACCTGTCTCGTTTTCATACGACCGCTCCTTATAATTCTGTGACCCCATATGTACAAACTTTTTTATACTTTATTGTTTTTAATAACAAGTTTTCTTAATCGATAAATTTGTATACAGATTCGTAACGTCTTACCATTATTGTGCCCTGAGATATTTCAAAGTATTTAATTTGGTCGACAAGGTCATAGCTGACCCAAATACAAAATGTTGCAGGTAAAGTATGAACGGCTTTCAAATCTTTTCTCTCTGTTTCTTGAATATGTAACGGTGAAATCTATTATATACAACAGAATGAATACTCTTTCCCCCTGAGTGCCGTTTATCTCGTGATTTCGGGATAGGATTAAGGACTTGTAACTGCTTCTCTACGTTTGAAAATAGGAATACAGTCATCGATTTTCTTTATTGAAACTTCCTGGTAGATCACAGTTTTAATCTGCTGTAAATTTCAAGACAACGTATATGCAAGTGTATGTCATGTGGAATAAAAGTTGTCTTTTCTGGCCGCCACGCATCCTGCTGTCATCAATCGCCAGACAACGTAGACTGCAGGGGCGTTACCGCTTAAGTGTATTTAAGTATCATGCTATGAATAAAGTTATGTAAACTAACTGGACTGTGTTAGAGTGTTAATCACTTGCTCGCCCTAAGAACCTCACAGCCTGCCGCCCCCCATCCTGAACCACAAACCTTTATGAATATTTACTTTCCAGTTCGCAATTTAGTCCGCCGCGAACGTAAATCCATATGTCGGAAATTGCAACAAAAAAAGTAATAGTTACACTTATTCATTTACGTGGAAGATTCATTCTGTAACAATCCTCTAAGCCATTTCTCCACAATATCTTTTCTTTCAGTTAACTAGTCCAGTAAGGTATACATGACAGATTCTCAAAAGTTCGTAATGTAGGATAGAGGCACTGCTGACGAATGTGAAGCCGAGCGGGCGCCTAGATAGCTCACTGCCCGTGAAAGCCAAGGTTAGGTTCGTGTCTTTGTCAGGCACACACTTTTCGTCTGGCAGGGAGCTTCAAAACAACGCACAATCCTCTACAGAGTGAAAGATCCCATTTATTCCTTTTTTTCTTTCTGTCTGAAACATTGCTCTCGGTTTGTTACCAACCTCCTTTTACATGGTTTTCTACGAAACTTCTGCTTTTATCCCCACAATTTTTGTCGTCTATCAAAACAGCTTTTCTATCATCGGCGTTAACGACAATAGCTTGCTCATTCTGAGTTAACTATTTCCTTTTTAAAGGGGATGTACCAGTGAAATTTCAACCAGATCGCAAAAAAATCGCAGGGGACTGAAAATTTGTTTCTTAACATATTTTGGCATGCTGAATTCAGTGGGTAAATACAATTTGCCAAATACTATCTGATTTTTGAGAAAATCAATATCTTTCCAAACCCATACGCGAAGTAGTTGTTATCACATAATGTAGCCAAAAAATGCTTCGAGCCAAAAAATTATAAAATTGGCGGAGGACTAGCATTTTTTCGTTTCGGCCATTTTGATCTTTTTCGAAGAAATTGATGTCTAGTGACCTTTATAACACTATATAAATATGAAAAGTGTAAATACATTATAAAAATTATGCATTTCTAATATGTGACAAGAAATTTGCGTAATATAAAATTAGTACATTATGCGATGTTTGGTCCAGTATGGAGGAAAAATAAATAACACGACTAGATACTTGTGAAAATCGTATTCTATATTTTCAGTTCACGTATTACATCACACACTCCCATCTGCGCTGCGTCCGCACGGATGGGTCGTTGGCAGCGGGTACAGCTGGTCACGTGGAATAAAAGTTGCGTTTTCTGGCCGCCACGCATCGTGCTGTCATCAATCGCCGGGGTTCCGCGTCGCGTTGGACAAAGTAGAGTGCAGGGGCGTTACCGCTAAAGTGTATGTAAGTATCATGGTATGAACAAAGTTTTGGAAACTAACTGGACTGTGTTACAGTGTTAATCAGTTGCTCGCCCTAACAACTTCACACCTCGCCACTCCCCATCCTGGAGCAAAAACCTTTATGAATATTTACTTTCCGGTTAGCAATTTAGTCCGTCGCGAGCGTAAATCCATATGTAGGAAATGGAGAAAAAAAAAGGAAAAAAAAAACATGTAATAGTTACACTTAATTTATTTACGTTGCACATATAGATTAGACATATATACATACACGATTACGGATGTTCGCACAAATTATGCAAAAATTATCACACATATTCGTATAAAATTAATGTTTAAATTGAATTTCTGCACCCTATGTACCTGTCTACAGATAGAAAACTTCAACTTTTTGAAAAAATCGAAATGGTCACAATAAAAAAAATTTCTACTCCTCCGTCAACATCTTTGGCTGAAACTTCTTTTGTGAATACATCCTGTGACAACCAACAACTCCACGTATGGGTTTAAAGAAATACTGACTCTTTTCAGAACTCAAAAATCAAAAAGTATGAAAAAAAATTGTTTAGAAAACTGGACTTATCCACTGAATTCAGCATCCCAAGTCATATTATGGAAACAATTTTCAGACCCAGCGTTTTTTTTTTTTTTTTTTTCAGTCGGGTTGTAATTTCACTGGTACCTCCCCTTAAACTTAACATGCACTATTGTCTACATTTGGAGACACATTTTCCATATTAAAAAATCTACTTCACTTTTCTGCCAGCTCCAAAAGATTAGCGGTGTCACATGCCCTTTGATTTAAGAAAGTGTTCCCTTCTTTTGCCTTCTGTGAAACACAGCACTTAAATTACAGACCAACCCCTTATTCAATAACAAATCCTCTTTTGCTAAATTAGTTGACAAATATGCAAGTCTTTCACAAATTCACGCTTTTTTTTACTGCAAAAAGGATCCTTCTGGCGAAAATGAGACTTCAAATCCTCTCAATTTTGTCTTTTGTATTAACAATGGTATTTTTGTTGTTTAATAATTTTCTGTCGAATAAGATTCTTAACATATTAAAAACTGCAAGGGAGATGCCACGGTGCTTGCACGAATATGACAATGGACTACTACTTTAAGATATTTACACTTATATAACGCTTTAATTTTCATGTATCCTACAATCTGTTCACTTATTCATTTACTGTCGCGTGCAATACTCTTAATTTTCAGTTTAGCGTACACTGGGGTAACACTGTTGTGAACATGAGTTCTCGTTCGTAATTTTGAACTTAAACAATATAAAGGTCTAGAAGGTGTTTTCTTTCATTATACCAAGAAGCATCTTCGATTGTAACATGCATTGTATTTCCAAATACATCGCTACGGTATGTCACGACGTATCAAGTGTATCTCTTTTGATATACTTTCATGTAGTAAATTTGTACTGTTTTCTTAGTATTTACTGCTTTATTTTACAAACACTGTTTGCTTGACAGCTTCAAAATGGTTCAAATGGCTCTAAGCACTATGGGACTTAATATTTGAGGTCATCAGTCCCCTAGACTTAGAACTACTTAAACCTGACTAACCTAAGGGCACCACACATATCCATATCTTTTGATAAGTTTTTTATGAGTTTATTAAACCTATTTGGCAGTTGCCGCCGCTCTAAAAACTGTTATTATACGCAGAGTTGGTGGCAGCACAAGAAAGTCGTTCCGAAATACAGCAAAACAAAAAGGAAAGCTACGCTTTGTGCAAAGACTGACAGCTGAAAAATATATGCAATTCATGCAAACAGCCACACCACAGATAACGCTTGAATACGACGTTGGGGATAACTCACTAGTCAGTTATAAGGTGCAAATAACTACACCAATATAGAATTAGCGAATAAACTGTCTAACTGGCGGTGACTTTTATTCGCAACAGCAAGTCACCTACTAAACATTGTGCTGAAGGACTGATAATATTGTCTTAGTAAGGATGGAATGATAGCGTGGAACATCGTACCGACACAGCACTAGCTCAGAGGGTGGAGGGTGCACAATAAGCGGTAGTCTTATCGAACGAATCGTCCTGGTATCCGTCTTACAGCATTTACGGAAACGTGGAAGGAAAAGGAGGCAAGTCAAGAGAACTGTACTGCAATGTGGACATCTGTTCTACCAAACACGATTCTTATCTGAAGCATAGCTCGGTTTCTGTCTTGGATTCCTATCAGTGTTAATAACAGAACTGGTGAAGGTTCAAATAAAAGCTGCACAATTCTTTATTGGTTTGTCATCATTTGGAAAATATCACCACATTAGGCAATGTGGCATGTTAACCCTGGCACCGAAAACAGCTCGTTAACCAGAATTAGAAACAGTTGCGCAGCAAAAGGTGTCAAAACAACGACGAACTGACGAAATCTTCCTTGCCTGTTATGCAAAAACCGACAGTTTGACAAAACACCATACCGCGAACTTACACTATGTGATCAAAAGCATCCGGACACTCCCAACACTACGCGACATTTGCGCACTCCTGCACTGTTTCCGATGTGATAGTGAAGTGGAAACGTGGAGGGACACGTACACCACAAAAGCCCACTGGCCGAACTCGTCCGTTGAAGAGGGGCGAAATGTGTAATAGGCAGACATCCATCCAGACCATCACACAAGAATCCCAAACTGCATCAGGATCCACTGTGTGTGGAGGTGAGAAAACTTGGATTTCATGGTCGAGCGGCTGATCATAAGACACACATCACGCCGCTAAATGCCAAAAGACGCCTCGCTTGGTGTAATGAGCGTAAAAAATGGAAGATTGAACAGTGCTAAAACGTTTGTGGTGTTACGAATCACGGTACACACTTTGACGATCCGATGGCAGGATGCGAGTATGGCAAATACCCGGTGGATGTCATCTGCCAGCGTGTAGTGCCAACAGTAAATTTCGGAGGCGGTTGAGTTATGGTGTGGTCGTGTTTTTCATGCATGGAATATTTTTGTTGCGCCTTCGCAGTTGCTAAACTTGATTATTCCAACGATCGTATAAAGAATTTCAACAACGTTAAAGCGTGGAGTTCATTGTTGACAGCCGTCTGAATTTGTCTGTGTGTTGACTGCATTGAAAACGGAGAAAGCCCAGTTTCGTGCTTTTATTAAACATTTTCAGCTAAACTGTTAAACTTCCGCACAAATCGAAACAGAATTGGACGAAGTTCACGCGGACTATGCACCATCGTTGAAGACCATTTCCTTTTGGATTAATAAATTTAAAAGTGGTCGGACAAGCACCGAAGGCAAAGCGCGCTCTGGTTGTTCAACTGAGCCCACCACAAAGGAAACCATTGACAAAATCCATGATATGTTAACGAAATACCGCCGAATAAAAAATCCGAGAGATTACTGACACTGTATGCATCTAAGCTGAGCGACTGTTTAATATCCTGCATGAAGAATTAGCTATGAACAAGTCGACCAAACGCCCATCCGGCACAATATTTCAGCACAACGTCTCGCGATATTTAATTGCGATCGGCAAGACTTTTTGTGTCGATTTGTGACCGCTTATGAAATCAGTATCCATCATTACACCGCAGAGTCAAAACGACATTCAAAACAATGGACAAAAGCTGGTGAAAGTACACCGAAGAAGGGAAAGACCATTTTGTCAGCTGATGAGGTGGTGGCCACTGTTTTTTTTGGGATTCCCGAAGAGTAATCTTCAGAGATAACTTGGAAGAAGGCTGAAACGTAACTGGATACTATTATGCTTCATTGTTGGACTGTATGAAGCATGCGTTCGCTGAAAAAAAGAAAAAGAAACCAAAGTTTGCACGCAAAAAAAGGGCATCATTCCACACATCATCGATAACAATGGGGAAAGCGCTTGAACTGGGCTTTGAATTGGTTCCTCATCCACCTTATTAACCAGACTATGTCCCAAGTGACTTCTTCCTGTCTCCCCCCCCCCCCCCCCCCCACCACCTGAAAACTTTGGATTCCCGGAAAGAAATTTCATCAAATGAGGAAGTGATGGTTGCAGTCAACGAGTACTTTGCAGAATTTGACATAATCTATTTTTCCGATGCGATGAAAACTTCGCTGGAGCCAGTGTATAACCCTCAAATGAGACTATGTAGAGAAATAAGGCGAGTTGTTTGCGAAACTAATTCCTTTTTCCCGCTCTTTGCCGGGCTTATCAAATCACCCACTTACTAAATAAGTAAGCCAAATTCCCTATTTTCTTACCTGATACGCAATTATTGAATGCCCAGTGGATGAAGTACAGGTAACACTAGCATCAGTCATGACAGGTGGAGAATCCTGAGAAAAGACGTGACCTTCTGGTAACACCGAACTGTGTGACAACCACCAACTAAATCTCTTAAGAGATCTCGTAGATCATATACATTACGACGGCGTGTGCAGCAACCCACCCATACTCAGATAATACTTCAAAATTATCCAGTGGCATCTGTCCTGTACAGAGAGTGCGGGAATTTATCTTAATTCAACGCAGCAAGGTATTTTCTGGATTTTGATTTCCCTTATGCTGTATTGCCCCGTACGAAGCAATTCTGGCGAACTCTATGTAGGCCTACTTACCGGCTTCTTTACAGACCCGTCATATTGTAAGAACGGGATACTTTCCCCCACATTTGTGTGCTCTTTTGCGTGTTCCACTTCAATGAACTTACGAGGGATGTTTCTCGACAAGCGCAGTCGTAAAACGCGGTACTCTTGTTTTGCTTTCTTTCTAAGTATGAACCACACTGCAAATATCAAGAAATTAAATTAACTTTTAGATTACACATTGATTTGCCTCCTCTAGGAGGATCCCGACAGCCGAACACGTGCTTTGTTATTTGTGAGGTGGTGGTTCTTAACTTTGACGTTCGACAGATGAGACAAGCTTTTGCAAATGTGACCATGGAAAAATTCCATATTTCACTTGTGTATAATATTTCAAATTCAAGAAATACTTTGGTATGTGGCTGAAGCTGTACTGGTCATTCCGAATACCAGTACCGCGTTTTACGACTGCGTTTATTCTTCACCTAAAAATAACTAATCACGAAAATAGTCTTTCCACAAATTGAAAGTTTACTAGACCCGCCATTGGTCGTGACCACAGACTAGAAAATACGCCGTAAAATCGTGAAACGTTACGATGTCTTAACAGTAGTCATCTGTTGCTCCTTACGGAAATACACTGATTACGATTGGGATGAGGCGGGATACGTTTATGTCTATAATTGTTGGAAGAGGAATATAAAATTTTTCGGAGGTCACAGCCAAGTCAAAATGTTGCAACATCGTGCTACACCTATAGCTAAAGCCTAAACCTCCAAAACTTTTCATGATCAAACTTCTGCCAGTCTGTTGTCTTCGCTCACACAAATATGACTGAATAGGTTGTATAGTTTAAAATTAAATCGTACTTTAAGTAGTCTGTCTCCTCTTGGCTCTGTGCTAGGGTTTTGAAATTTCACTGCTGCAAGTATGGGATTCTACTTCATCTTATAATATGAAACTGAGAACAAAAATAGCACACACAGCTAATCCATGTGTACTCTAAAATTGCAGCACTGTATATAAACCTGAGATGAGTTGGTGTGAAAAATATTACCCACCCACCAGAAAAGTCTGTCAAGTTGCTCACTGACCAGTGTTTCTGATAAAACATCGAGGAGGTTCACATTGCTTTCTCCCTTCACTCATCTCGTTATTAACACAATGTATCATTAAATGTGTGTTACAGCTATCAAGTGCAACCTAATCAAACTTTCACAACCATGATCATTGTTGACTAACAATTCCTGTTGCATCATCAGAATAAAAATAATGCACACAAATATTCCACATGCACTCTAGCTAAAATTACAGCACTGTGTATAAACCTGAGACGAGTTGTCGCAAAAAGCATTTAATAATTAGTTCGATTGCTGATAGACTTTGGACATAGTATGCCACATTTTGTACACTTTCATGCTACATTGTCTACATACTGTGTGTATTCTCAAAAAGAATGAGTTCCGCCCTATCGGTAGTCCCTTAAAAGATAAAAAAATTTCGGGATAATTTTGAAATAGCAAAAGTGGAATTATTATTTAAATTAATCTTACTCTGGTAGAGAAATGAAGAGAAAAAAGAAAGACTTCATACACGATTCACTCGTGGAAGGTTTAGAGTTGGAGGGAATTCATAACTGCTAACCCATGATTGGTACATGAACCACTATGTGCAGACAATCTGGCTACAGCAAAATATATCAAAACAGTTGATACTTCTTCATTAGAATACAAAGAAATAATGTTGTATCTATGCAACGTAGGTGATATTTCAGTGCCACAATCAACAGATTTATTTAGTTTATAAGTTTACCATAAAAGGTTACAACACAATTCCAAGTTTGCATCAATTTTTTGTAAGCTGAAGTGGCTGTCAGTTGTTAGCTTTGCATAAAAAGAATGAAATTACTTTGTATTCATATGTCAAGCCTACTCTATTCTTTATAGCTGCAAAATTATTTAAAAGCACACATTCAGTTTCATATCTATAACTCTTCACTAACTTCTCACCTACTTGCCTTTCACAAAGCCAGTTAAAGCACCAACAGAATGGTTAAAAAAATAAAACTTTCATAAATGCAAAAGTAAATGTATCCCTGAGAAGAAGAATTAGAATATTTCTTTTATTTTTACTGAACCACACTCAAAATTCACCAATTACAAGTAACTGATAACACTAATAAAACAGTTTCAAAATTCCTTCTGTAGGGAGCATCAGTGTACCGCTCTGGGAAAAAAAAAAAAAGACATATCCATCTAATGTTGTTGCATTGATTGCTAAACCACATGACAGGCTTATATCTTTTAATGGATTTTTGTCACATTGTCTTGGCCAATATACTCAGACTTGACATCTCTATACATGTGCTAGTATGAGGACAAAACTGGCAATTTCATCAGAATTCATAAGTTACTAAAACTAGTTGGCAGGAAAATCGAGCAAGAATAGAAACAGATAGCAGTCGTCTGTGTTGGAGCAAAGTTCGGTGTGTGTAAGAAATGGGACAAGATCGGCTGTGACTTTTTTTCTCAGTGATGATGGCAGTTGCTTCAAGACAAATTTGGGAAATGACAGAAAAAGAAACTCAATGGCCACATCCTGAATATGAGCATAGTGTCATAACTACTGCACAACATCACTTAAGTTTATTATTTTATCCTTTCACAAATACATAAATCTACAGTGCAGGGTAAAAGACTTTGTCACCAAATTTACAGATATAGCTGCATTACTACCAAAAACGAGATATTTCAAAACACCACCAGCTGCAGAAAGAACTAGATGTTAGCACACCAAATGAAAAATATGTGCAATCTGTTACTGAGGTATTACCTAACTGATTGTTTAAATCTGAGTTTACAGTTGATTAGTACCAACTCCTGAAGAACACATGTGCCAATAGGTGAATGATCGTACATCACACATTTTAACCAATAATGTGTCACACCACACGTAACTGTTGTGTTACGTAAAAGATTCGGACTCCAGTTAATATAGGTTGGTGCCTTCCACCATTGGAATACTAGCCCTAGAGTACATGGGAAAAGGGGTATGCCTTTCACCTGAGGAACTTTCCAAGCAGAACAACCAAAGTTGAATAGAGCTGCTACCACAAAGTTGTCAATCTCCAAGCACCATTAATCAGAAGTGTAAATAGCTCATGGCCATGTCTGGCACACATTTTGAAAATAATCTAGACAAAACAGCAGGAATTATACAACAAGCTGCAATGGGCTACCACCACTATAACACTAGCCTTCTGACATTCACTTGAGGATGAAAATCAACTCAATGTATTTCAGTCTGATATGATAAGCACTATGTTGCTTTTGCATGTTTTTATATCCATCCATTCACCCCACATTATGTTGTCATCACCTTAGTCTTCTCTCCTCTTTGGATCCAGTAAGGAATTTTCATACTACATCTACCATCCCAATGCCAGTATTTTGAAACAATAACCCTCATTAAATGTTTGTGTCTCACTCATGCAAGTCAAAACTGGAATACACACTGACTGTAAGCATTCCTTTATAGACACTGGAAGCTTACTTCTGAAAACTGTTTAGTTTACCAAAGCACTCCAGACCAATATTACTAATTTGTTTCAGTGTCCTTTTATCCCGGCATACTCATTGTATTAGGAATTGTGCTTTCAACAGTAACACTACCTCAAAGAAGTTCACCAGTCACAAATGCTCTTTAAAATGAAAGCAACACTGTATGTCAAACTAATGCACATAATGCACAAAAATCTTTAAGTCTCACTGCAGCAACACTGCGTAATTAATTTTTTCCATGATCTGCCATCTGTCCGATGTTCTGTCAACTAGATCAGTATGACATACCTCCTAACAATTTGCTCAATAATAACAATTAAAATGCACACAAGAGAGACAGCTTACATTACACTCGTTCATCCTCTGTTAGAATATTGCTGCGCGGTGTGGGATCCTTACCAGGTGGGATTGACGGAGGACATCGAAAGGGTGCAAAAAAGGGCAGCTCGTTTTGTATTATCACGTAATAGGGGAGAGAGTGTGGCAGATATGATACGCGAATTGGGATGGAAGTCATTACAGCAAAGACGTTTTTCGTCGCGGCGAGATCTTTTTACGAAATTTCAGTCACCAACTT
Source organism: Schistocerca gregaria (assembly GCF_023897955.1). Classification (NCBI taxonomy): domain Eukaryota; kingdom Metazoa; phylum Arthropoda; class Insecta; order Orthoptera; family Acrididae; genus Schistocerca; species Schistocerca gregaria. The sequence goes on along the minus strand of NC_064931.1, from coordinate 654,219,353 downwards.
TCTCTCCCGAATGCGAAAATATTTTGTTGAGCCCAACCTACATAGATAGGAATGATCATCAAAATAAAATAAGAGAAATCAGAGTTTGAACAGAAAGGTTTAGGTGTTCATTTTTCCCGCGCTCTGTTAGGGAGTGGAATAGTAGAGAGATAGTATGATTGTGGTTCGATGAACCCTCTGCCAAGCACTTAAATGTGAATTGCAGAGTAGTTATGTAGATGTAGATGAACCAATAAATGGTAAAGGAATAAGGTTTCTCCTTCAATTGCATTTGACAGGTGAAACTGAGTGTAACCAGATGGTATTGTTCTTACACTCCTTAAGGTAACACAATCACAGGAAATGCCAGTGGCAGTTCTTATGTTCCTTTTTACAAAGCTCTGTAAGTCTGACTTATGTGAATTAGCATTAATACCAGTACCCATACCTTGCATGAAAGGACAACACAGCAGATAAACATCCTCACTGTACTTTCAGAATTACAAAGGAAAGAACCAAAACAGTCAGACATCTGATGTCGTGACAGTTAAATTTTGAAGCATTGCTGGAGTATAATCATCAATCTATTTTAACAGGGTATTTCATTTCTCCTACAATCCAATCTCTTCAATGATGGAAACTCATATCTCCTTAAGCAAAAACAAGCAAGAGACTGCTTGAGTCGACAGTGCAGAATCACCACCACATACTGCTAGACATTAATCTTTAGGATCTGTGAAATGTAAAATCTCACTTATTATACCACAGAGTCTCTCAGTGCCACTCAGACTTTTCACCTCACACTATTTTCTGATTACAACAACTTTGCAATTGATGTTTTTGCAAGTTGCCTGGTAACAGACAGATGCTCCAAGTGTTCACTGTGTTGCTTATTCTGCAGCTACATATAAGCCTAATGAGACAGTTTACATAGGTAGGGTGGGTGAGGGGTTGGGTGGCTGACATACACTGATTATGTGAGCATAAGGCACAGTGTGTACTACCCAGCATCATCCCCCCCTCCCCCTGTCCTTCAACCTATCAATCATAGTTATTTTATCAATAATTCTAAATATATGTTTGCATAAGTATGGCAGTTATGTATCCTGGTTCACTTTCACTTCAGATATGATGGCGAGTTTGAGAGAAACTTAAGATTTATCTTTGTGCCATAAATTCTCTGAAACCAACCTCTAAAACCACGAGGCACGCCACATTTTATTAATAAAAATCTAGGTTACGTTTGTTAACTCAGCACTGCATAATTCTTATGTCTATGTCAGATACACATCGAAAATTTCATGACAACAGTGCTAATAAAGGAAGACAATGTGTGAAGAGATGCAGCAACTGCTGGACAGTTAAAGCTGATTATTTTAGTAACAATTGTAATTTTAAAACAATTGCTTAAAGGTTTCAGCAGTTACCGGCCATCTTCATCTCTTCTCTGCTTTTTTTTTTTTTTTTACAGTGCAAAGCATGAATTTTGTCATGATGCAGGACATAGAGACAGCCATACATGGTGATGATAATGCATTACACTGTAACAAAGATGAGAAGACATGAAGACAAACAATAATGGCTGACACCAGTACTCACCTGTATTAAAATTGCAACTGCAACTTAAACAGTCGATTACAGAAATGTCGTTTCTTTGATGAAACTTGCTATAGATTCATTGTCAAACATACACAGGAACTAATCAAATTAAAATGATAACCATTAGAACTTACAAACCTTGTGTGTGCGTGTGGTGGGGAGAGGGTGGATGCAGGAAAAAAGAAATTATGGTAAATTTCCAAGACCATACACAACAAAAATTTGAATTTGCCCAGTGCTTGGTGTGGCCCACATCTTCCCACAAACAGATTTTACTAGGATTGTGGTCCATATCCCCATAAGAAATATGTTAATTTTGCAAGTGTTATTTCTTGTAAATTTTTTCTGCATGTCAGACAGCAAATTTGAAAAACAACACAAATGTAAATTATCAGCACCAAGAAAGAAACAAAAGCACTACTACTGTCTATCACTGAGTTTTTTGAATAATTTTCAGAGGATCACTCAGTGAAAAACTGCTACTTCTGGTGAGAACTACAGTTTTTGCCCTCATTGCCAATCATTCAGATTTTTAACTGCAGTTTCAGGATGACCAATAAATGGTTTTCAGTCACATACAAATATGTTGAAAACCGTCACAGAAGAGTCACATCCTATAACTACAACCAAGTTTCAAGAGCAGATTGCAACTTTAGTGCACAGGTTTTGCAATTCACTGTTTTGTTTCATTATCAACAATAAGTAGTGAAAAAGTTCACTTTTCGCATCAAATCCTAAATATGTTACTGGCCTCAACATTTTTTAAATAAAATTTGCCAGTTTAAAAAAACAGCCCCCCCAAAGAGGACCATCAGAGTAACAAACTGATATTTTTAGTCTGTCATGCAACAACTTCAGTCAGCCATTAACTTGCTGATACAACAGTTTCAGAGGTGGGAGATGACTGACTGACATCAAAAGTCATACAGCAGCACTATTAAAACAGAGCCTCCATAAAAAAAGCAATAAAATAAGAAACGTACAATACATTCCTCTTCTTAAAGAAACAAGTTACATGAAACAGAATTTTACACAATTATATCCTTTTTCTAATGTGACTGGTTATTTTGTACATACTGTTGTTTGCTCAAAAAGACTGGGTGAAATAAACTGAGTTCTGCAGTAATGCTCAAGATACTAATACCAAACAATTTGATAGTGGTGTTCAACAGAGCAAACCAACTTATTCCATTAAAAGCAGTAAAGTAATAATACACATTAAGCGAAAGAACCAAACTTTGAATTTAACACCTCAATGACATCACGAATGTACATTGGGACAGTGTACAAACGTGGAGGAAGAAATGTGTCACAGCTTCAATAAAAGAATCATACTGAAAGTCAACTGAATTATCTTGCAGGAATGTCAAAAAAGGGAAATTATTATAGCTTACCAAGAATTTGAATATCACTCTTCATGAACATGAGTCTTGGGTCTTAACCACAACCTAGGTACCAAATAAATAAAAGTAACCGTTACACATACATATTAATTTAATTTTCACCTTTTTAGACACTAATGTCTTGTGTCCAAATACTCAAATTAAATGCAATGTTCTGGACACACGAAAATGAAATGAAAATGTCTTTAAAGTAAGACAAGCCCCTCTAGGTTTTCCAGTCCAAGCAGTAAAAATTTCTGTCATATTTCCATTTCTACATATTAAAATCCCTACTTTATTTTTAATTTCATCATTAAACTGCAGGTTCTTTCCATATTACACAAGAAACTACACCACGAGATTTGGTTCGGAAACACTGCAACTTCCGGGTCAACGGAAGCATCCGGTTCAACCACCTGCTCTGACCCATGACATGATGGCGATGCGGTGTGTGACATCATTACGGCGCGGAGTTTATGATGTTTGACTTTTGAATTTTTGAGGTGTTGTGGTTTTGGTTTTCGTAGTTGTAGGGGTTGGTTTTTTCGTATCAATATTTGTGGTTGACCTATATAGGTTAAGGGAAATAACCGATTCAAATTTCGTAGTTTTATATGTAGATATTAGTGTTTTGGTACTGTCAGCTGGTCTTGATTCCAATTTCGTAGTTTTTGCTGTTGGCGTTGTTTTGGTATTGTCAGCTGCGGTTGGCCTCTTATTTATATGTATTTTCGTGTTTGTTGCCGTAATCACATCATAGGCGCCATTGTGGAGATGCTTAGAATAGCCATTTCCACCATATTGATGATGTCATGGGTCAAAGCAAACGAGTGGAATCGAACACTTCCGTGAATCCCAACTTCCTCCATGAGATTTGGTTGGGAAACACTGCAACTTCCTCCATACAGCCCAGATCTTTGGCAACCTGAAGATAGACATTCATGAAAGTTGGTTTCAGTCAGACGAGGAAGTGCAAGAGTGGGTGTGGTTGTAGATCCATCAGTAACTGACCGCATTCTATGAAACAGGAACTGATTGACATGTTTCCCAATGAGATGAATGTTTTTAACATGTGTGGGGATTAATTTTGAATGCATCCATTCCATGGTCTTGTATGACGGAAGTTTGGATTTCATTTGACTGCCCCCCCCCCCCCCCATATAATAATGCCAACTTCCATATAAAGTTTGTACTGGATTCCTTAACCACCATTATCATGGATAAAATAATATACAACATTCCTTCCTCTCCCCCGAGAGAGCCTCACAATGCAAAACACTCATTGCCTCAATGACAGTTGATCAAACAGTCATATTGGAAAATTCAAACACAAGAGGTACATAATGCCCATCTCCATCCCCCCCCCCCCAAAAAAAAAAAATGCATTCTTCATAATTTATGTTTGTAGACATACATAATACATAACAGGTACCAAAATATTTGCTGGATATCTGTCTATCATGTAGTACAACTTTTTTCTGAATTTTCCTTGCTGTTGTTGTATTTATAACAGAAGAGGAATTGTTAAAACTATATAATAAACTGCCCCAGGAGACAAAATATATTACTAAAATACAGCTATAATACTAAAATGGAAGCACTTTGCTAATGTTCTGGGAAATTATATTTATTTGGTCACAAAAAGCTTTTGGTTTCAAAAAGCTTCAGATGACCAAATAAATATAATTTTACAGAACATTAGGAAGTGTTTCCTTTTTAATATTATAATCATGTTCTGTGAAGCACCAACAGAAAATTAATTAATTTTATGCATCTATATATACAGGTGGTTATCACACACTTCAAAGTAATCCAGTGCACAATACTAATGTCTTGACATTCTCCTGAGCTCAACATCTCACTCATCATGGGAGGATGCTGACTCAGTTTTCCAGGCAGGTTGGAGGGAGGGCATGGAGATGTGCTTTAGGCATAGTAGCACTTTTATCAGCATGGGATCAATTTTGCCGACATATTGAAGAGTGTGCAATGGGTAGAGCAGCAAGTTCATGGTGCTAGGGTCATCAGTACAGTGTCTGTACTGTGTGCAGAAATAGTGTAAAGAGATGTGAAGAAACACTGCAAAACTATTTTTCATTTGTATGTCATACTGTGCAAGTTGTGTGAGGCAGTGCCTTGTTAAGAAACTGACCACATACTTGTGAAATGGAGTTTGGTCGTCCGGCCCTCCTGATTTTAGTTTTCTTACATCATTTCAGCTAAACGATACTATGGTTCCTTCACCAAGTCCATGGACGATCAGCTGTCCTATTCTTGTAAAATTTTGTTACATACTTTATGTACATATATTTGAACTATTTATTTTCATTGTATTATGATAATCCTGCAACATTGGGAATTAATCCTAGATCAACAAATAAAAATATGGTGCAAACATTGCCAAGGGATTATGCTACAGATCAGTCTGTAACTACGATCTTTATACTAAATTCACATTCACTGGCTTCACCAACTCTAAACTAAATTGTCACCCTCCAATATAACCTCAGGCTACATGACAAAATAGCCTGTTGTCACAACCAAATTTCAGAGAAAGGGGAAAGGCAGGTGTTTGTACCATGCACTAACCACATTCCATGACACACGAATATGGAATTTAACATTTATTTTACACCAGTCTTAAAAGTTATTATATTGATCATCCTTCCTCGTATGCAACACACAGTTGAAGGTTAGGCACATTTGAAATGGAATGGAATGAATACATTGCTCAAATAGTTACATCAGTAATTACGTATCACTTGAAATATATGGATCAAAATAGTTGTTTTGTGTCTTGGGAAAAGGATACAAATCTGTCATCTTTAAGCCATTAAAGAACACAAATCATCCTTTTTTTTAAACAAATCCTCATCAACTTAGTTTCTGTCAAGTATTCACCAACATCTCTGTGATACAAATGTTGCACAACTGCCCAGAATAAATTTAAGCATTCAATTCAAATACAAAATTATTACCACAAAAAATACACTTATACAATCAGTTCACACAGTGTTAGCTAAAATTCTGACAGCTGCTGGTTTGAAAGTACAGTATGGAATGAAGACTGAAACTGACTGCCTCTTGATAATATGTCTAGTCAGTTGTACAGTGCAATACCATCTCTCTTTCTCACAAAGAAAGAAAACTGTGATACTTCTCCTCATTTTTACAATACAGCTCCTTCTGACTAAGTATGTAAAAACTCCAATATATACATACACATAGTTATTTTTAAAACCACATCATCTCACTGATGTACACTGTTTATTTTCATGGTTACAGTATCTGTAGCAGCTGTATAAAAGCCTATTCATTCAATATACTTGTTCGCAATCCTATAGATGGGCTGAGAATGAATAAAATATCACTGAAGTACAATCTAGTAGCTGAATAACTGATGATTTTTAAAATTATTTTAAAAGTCCACATGTTCTGCAAAAATCGAAATAATTTACTCACTGTGTTACAGGGTTTCCATATGCAAATGCATATAAAGCTCTCAGAAAAGAGTGCATGGTTACTGCAAAACAAAAATTTAACGTTTCAAAACTGTTCTCAAAGTGGAAAGGAAAGTAAGTACAAGCATGTTTAAAGACGCATAGTGATACCTGTTAACAAAACCAATAACTTAAAACAATCATCTCCCATGTTCCCAACATTAAATTTAATAATATGAATACGCGACAAACTTGTGTCTTAGAAATCATATCGGCCGAAGAAAAACACTAAGGGCAGTATAGCGTACGAATCACGAGAATATAACATGGAACGATCTCATTAACAACTGCTCTTCACAGTCTTTACAAATATAATTTTCTGTAAGACGAAACTTCATCTTCAATAGAAACACCAATTAGCACTAAAAATTTGTGTTAATCACATGTAATGAAGAGAAGTCGCGCATTTGTAGCAAGTCTGCAAGCTTTGTAGCTTTCCTTTTGATTTCTGGACTGCGTAAATAATCTAAATATACTGCAGCCAGATTGATTAAAAATAAAATAAACTGTGTGACTGCCATATTACATCAATGTCTCATTGCTTGTACTGCTGCTCAAACATTTACTTAGCCGCCGCCGCCCCCTCCAAACGGTATACGACTAACTGGCGCCGAAAGGTCCTCTATAGTAAAAACGAAATCAAAAACTAATTTACAGATCTTGTCCTGCATAGAAGTGTCCTATGTTAAGACCAAAACAAACGTGTTTACTAACAGTTCTACTCCGCTACACAGAAGCAAAACATATCAATCTCACGAAAAAATATTTTGAGTTTTCCCTAGAAAAATCGCAGAACAAGCATAACAACCCAGATGTTCTCTAAAATAACCGAATGAAGGCGAATAATTATTCGGCCAATACTGTCACCACCCCTAAATGAAACTGTCTGCAAAGTATACTTCTGTATTGAAGGTACGCTATATTGCGATTCATTTCGGTGACAGTAATAATTCAACTAATGGATGTAAAGTACAAACACAATTGTGATGGATTATATAAATCAACGGCAAAATAGTAGTATTAAAAACATATTATCCGTAGTTTACGTTGACTACAAATATTGCGCTTACGCTGTCACTGAGAAGTTTAATTCCTAAAATTAATGAGTATCTTTTCCCCTATTATGTTTATTACATTCACATATAATTCGCGACACACAGAAGAGTGGTTCGAGCTGTCTCTGAACGAAAACGTGAGTAATCATAAACAAAAAATTGAATTTAAAAACAATCAGCGGGCAAAACCGTAACTAAAATCAAGCTAGCCACTGTCAATACTTATGACGCCAATGACAGCGTTTATCCAATAAAGGAATAGCATGCAAAACAAATGAATAAAACTATTGAGTATAGTTCGGAAAAAACAAATGTATTACCTGGCTGACACAAACGTCGTAGCTACATCAGAACACCGCGCTAAAACACAACACAGCGTAGAACCTTTCTCAACATGGCGACAAAGACTTTGAAATACCGCGAAAGCCAGACAAAGAAACCTTATCCAGTTGGGACTAATATAAACAAAGAATTCACTTGCGCTAGTATCAGTATAGAGTCTACAACAAATTATGTTTTTCTAGCTGAGTTAAATGGGCAGCGAAAATAAAAAATATATAATAAAATACAGAGCATCACTTCAAATTTGTATCCACAGATACAACACCGCTGCCAATCTGTAGCTACCCTCAAAACCGGTTTGAGAGTATAGTCTCTTCAGGTGGCCGGTGAGGCGGTGACCAGCGCGCGTTGCAGCGCGAAAACATACTTTATTGTAGAATAATTGCTGGTAAACTTGATCCAAAAGAATCTGAAGTATATCAGAAGCAATAAATTAATCACTTTAGTTAAAAATCGTTTTATACACAGTGATGGTCGTTAATACAGGCTGAGCATAAGCAAAATTCAGCAGATGAAACGCAGTAGCGCGCCTAAGACTACGAAGTATACTGGTAACCATTAAATTAAAAGTATGAGAAGTCTGTTAGCTGCACATTGTGTACAGTGCTCTATAGAAAACAGGCCTCAGAATAATTAACCGTGAATTAGTTCCAAGTTTTAATGACACAATACGCAGAGAAAAATGTGACAACAAAGAAACATATTTTTGTTTTTCAATGAAGAACATAAGGGGTACACAATCAAAACTTTGGAGCATTCTTTAATTAATTCATTGTGCAACGACCTCAACACCATAACCATGAGAAAATGTGTTATAATAACATAGAATCTGTAAAATTGCGCTGGAGTGTAATGTCGAAAAAAGTTACTGTTAGCCCATTTAAGTAGATAAATGGCGAGTATCTAACCATTTAGATCCCTTGTCAAAGCGATGCAGATGCAAACAAAATGGAAACAACAGCAACGAATAATAAATTATTTAGAATATCATATGCAGTAGGACAACTTCAAGCGTGTTTTTAATGGGGCTTACCCTGCATTTTTGAGACCACTGTAAATTAATGAACACCACCATCCTTTTTTCCTTTTTCTATGCGCAAAATATAATACCGCACATTTGTAGAGTGTCAGTTCATATGCTACAGCACTTCAGTATTTTCATTGCATATGAAACAAATTCATGTGTTACAGCACTTCAGGATGTTGACTGCGTCTGAAACATGTTTCACCACAACTCATCATTTAATATACGGTAGCATATTTTGCTCCACATTTTATCACCAGGCTTTCAGCAGGCTATAGTCATGGGATCTATGTGGAAGAAGCATAAGCCGGAATTATAGGTAGCCATCAGAAACCTGCCTATGAATTCTATCATCAAAATACATCCGTTAATGAAATCCACAGTCTCCAGTACGATAAAGAACGAAAGAAGCAAGAAATGTAGAACGTTCGTAATTTTTTTAAATATAGAGTTTCTATTCTCGCAGCGCTTGATTCAAATCATATTCCGCTGGACCAGTACTCAGAAATATGGCAACTCACTCCAGCTTTTCCTTAAACGATTAATGGATGTTTATGAAGTTAAGCCGAAGTTCATTATGTGTCATTAAAACTGATTAAGGACTAAATGCAATGATTCAAACCGCCGTATTGTTTACGAATTGTATGTTACTGGGCATTTGAACATAAGGTCCGCTAAGAAATTTATTTGACTTGCTGAAAGAGTGGCCTGTAGTTGGAGGCTATCGTATTAAACTAGAAATGTTGTAGACACTTCGGAATGCCTTCGACGAGCACAAGTGATGCAGCTAACCAGCCTTCGGACTGAAGAGTTCAATGACGAATGTCTTTCTGTGAAGTCATACTGTGAGCCTATGTGAGGAAGGTGCACATGTTTGTGGTCGTTGACACTAAGCGCGCTAGTGCGTCAGACGATGACATATAGGATCAACGTCTGGCGTCGTTGTGTGGGAAGTCATAACCTACAATGAAAGTACACCACTGGTGTTAAGGAAACAATGCATGAACGTACAAAATGTCATACAGCTCATTCTCCTTCCGTTCGTACCACTTCAGGAAAAAAATTCTGCAGTATAATGACATTGGATACACTTGTTGCATTACTCAAACGTGCTCTCCAAGGTTTCCGTGGGATCCCTGGCCATTCTCACTGAGCGTGTGCAAGACACAAGAGGAAGGCGCGTGGCACAATCTATATAAGCAGGATCATTCCTTGAAGGAATGTCTACTCATGACTGCAGGACGACATTATAGTCATAGGAGGATATAAAAGGCACTGAAAATGTTGTCCTTCGCAGTATGTTCATATGAGTATAACCTCAGTTTTATTATCATCAAGGGCATACTTAGGATCGCCCCAGGCTGGACCTGTGGTGCAGTATTTTGGAGCAATTTTCGAAATAAAATGCCTATAACGTAGCATTTAAGGTTACTTATTTGACTATACAATTTACGGTTTAATGAACTGATAAGGTAAGTAAAATGAAAGTAACTGAAATAACTAAGGCATTTAACATGGTTTTTAATATCGCTATGCTCTCCTCACCAAAAAAAATAATCAAAAATTGAGAGTAATGTACATGCAAATTAGTACTTGAGTTTTGTAAATCAAATATTGTAACTATAAGAAAATATGTTCGTTAAGCAAATTCAAATGAACTGGTACTACAAGACTGAATAACTGCACAGCGCAAGGTACACATTCTGCTAAATGACTTCCTGTCGGTACCAACAACTGAAGGCAATTTACTTTCCGCTCATTGCAGAACCATTATCATAACACCGACCATGGAACTTCTTTATGGCATTCTTTTTCAAACACTTGCTCAAGCCTTGAGTCATATCTTCAGCTTTGTGGCCCTGGTTGGGCATGAATGATACAAACCTTCCAAGAGAGATGCGTTGCTTTGAACATCTGAAAATTAAAGTAAGGTGATCAACGCGATCTTCTGCCGCAGTTGTGTCTAATGATATGGAGTATTATTTTGACGCTTGATGAGAATTAGTCCTTCACTGAAGCCTCATTTGACAATTAGTAGCACAACTCATTTACGAATCATCTAAGAAAGACAGAAATTTCACGATTTTAATGGCTTATGTTTAAAAAGTCACCACACTCTTCTAAGAGCTCTAGCAGTCCCAGATAGTCAGACAGGGAACCAAACGTCTGATTTTTGGCGTCACTATGACTTTCATGCGAGTGAGCGGGTAGTTCGAGATGTGAATTCTGACTTGATTCGTATCATCTACCAATTGAAAATTTCAATCGAAGAAATCCATGCAAAACAATTACAGCTAACTCTTTAATGATTGTAAGGGGCAGGCACGACAGCATTAAAACAGAGTTTTTTATTTTAATTTTTTGTGGTGCAACTCACTTTGTGTTGCTAGGCCCTAAGCTGTAGTCTAGGCTACCTGCTCGCAAATGTGGCCTTGATTATAACGTAACGGTATAAAGAAAGGCAAAACTTACATGAACACTGTGGTACTTTACTAGGCATGGTCCTATTGGAAGACTGTTTTTGCCCTACTTTCTTCTAACGTTCGAAATAGTTTAGCCAGCTGATTAAATGGGAACTCGCAGTTTTAAGGGCTGACTCCAAACCACAAACCAACTTGGCATGTTTCACAGATTCAAATCATTACATGATGTGAAGGAAGCGTCAAATGACAGAGAAAAGATCCCAGGACAGAATGAAGATTGATCTCAGGATCTTTCGATTTTTAATTTGATGCATACCGAGTTGGCTCAAATTCAAAATGGTTCGAATGGCTCTGAGCACTATGGGACTTAGCATCTGAGGTCACCAATTAGCCACCCAGCCACACTCGGTGAATAATTTTCAACGAAATAGGAATTATTATTCATTCCTGTAGGGCAACTGATTTAGGGTGTTCATTTTCCTTTTTCCACGAGTATGCCATGCTGTGCAGGTTTAGACAATCTCACGCGAAGGGCGTCTGTGTAGCGTTTACAGACATATTGGCAATTGGAGCTAATGCATTGCCAATTATTTCTCGTGAAGAGAGCTTGGGTCTTGCTAGGCTACCCGTAATTTTGTTTGGAAAGGTGCGTTTCAATTCCCTTTAGGCAATGCATCTGCTTATTGTCTCGTTCAGTGTTAATATCAACGAGAACGTAGGCCGTCAACAGTGAAGATGAAATTTCTCTGAGTTCTAAATCATCTCATATAATCAAACAGAGCCACCATTTGTTGCACCAGTAATTGTCAATGTGGCAAAGAGCAGACGAGCTCAAAAAACCTCATAATATATTTTAGCTACTGATGTATCATTTCTATGTTATGTTTGTTTAAAACTGGTTGTTACCAATTATAAAAGGCTGCTTCAGGAAGGTGGGGGGGGGGGGGGGCAGGGGGATACACTGTGTTCCTTGCTGTTATTTCTTGACAGTCCGTAATTACTTTTGGCGAATCGGCTGACAATACTTAATCCGTCTTTGTCATTCCACCATTAGTTTGCTGGTACTGCGGCTTCAGTACCTAGTACTGATGTCTGCTGAGTTGGCCATTAATCCCTGAAGCCATGAAGCTGATCGTCGGTAGCTTTCTTCTCTATTCGCGAGTTGTTCAGTTGACGGCTTCGAAAGGTTCTATGACTTTTCGCCAGCACCTTCAAGACTATTGCAATAGTTCACGAGATTCGCCAAAATCTGTGTGTCCTTCACATTCTTTTAAGTTATATAGGTATGGTGTCTGTTCTTTCGAACAAGCATGTCCGAAAGAACAGACACTATTGTATCGATCTGCAGCCGTATATGCAAGATGGCCAGAAAAAGCATGAAAAGTTTCTGAGGTGTTTCAGGGTAGGTTGTGCTGAGAAATAATTGTTCAGAAAAAAATTCTATACTTTGCGCCGTTTCCAAGTTCATTAGCACTGCAGTTGCGCTTGCAAATTCAAAATTAGGGTCAGTTGTTTTCGAAGCGTAGACGAGACTGGTAAGCCTTTGGCTATGGTTCTGTCCGTACTACTGTTCTAAGTCCAATTTTTGTGTCGATTTTAGGAAACCAAACGAAGAACGCGAAAAGTCAAGCGGCCCGCCGGAGACGGTGTCAGTTCTTTTGCACACAGTGCAGCTTATGTCATGCACAATCGGCGTTCGTCATTGGCAGCTCTCCAGAGTTGCTAATGTAATAAATACATCCCCTTGATGCCCACTCATTGTGATATTTTGCCTACCCGCTCAGATACAGCTTTCAAGAACGACAGGTGTGCAATCATATCCCGTCAAATTTCTATGTGTTTGTCGCTCGGATTTCCTCCCGGATGACAGAGCTTGATTCATTGTGCCCTCATTGCATTCACTGCCTGGAACGTTGTCTGTAATAGTTCCATCTCTTGTAGCAGGATTAGTATGTCACTAATATTATGCACGCTTGTGATTAACGCATTGGATTGTGAACTTCTGAATATTGTCTGGTGGTGAGATTGAATGTACGGTTGGTTGCCGGGTTGTATGTGTGAGCTTAATGAGCACTTCGTGGCTTAACAGACTTCATACCATCTCATAGACTTCATTGTCCAGGAATTATTCCGTTCTGCAACCACTGTAATTTTTTCTGTCTTCACCTCCTTTTTTTTTTTCAAGCCGTCGAAGTGTTGGTAAAAGTTACGGAATTCCGCTTTGCCACGTGGCCAAGTATAATAGTGGGCAACACCGACTGATTGCTCGTAAGAGTTTCTCCGTCGTCTGAAATACATTGATGGTACACAGAGGTACAGTTCACCGGAAGATGACTGTGGGTGTAACACGTATTTCAGTACTGCTCCCCGGTTGTAAACCAGTATTGCCGAGAAGGTCTATTTTCTCTTAGCGTCTCACGGAGTCACGAAATCTGCGGGTAGGCTGGTCGTAATGTTTTACATTTTGTGGGCGTAATATTAGTCTCCAAGACGTAATAAGTCTTGCATCCTACTTCAGTTCAGTCTTAATTTCATTTCTGACTGCAATAACAAAAATAAACAAAAGTTAAATGAGAGCTGTTCTCTGGACTGTTTAAATTCATTGCACGCTTAAAGCAGGCTTCATTTGTTATCAACGATAGATGCAATGGTTTACACAGGCTTACAAAGAACCCCTTGACAGAGAGGTCACAAAAATCCAATAATGTTCACGGCATTCGACGATCCACATATTGTCTACCATTCAGTCGCAATATTGGCTGCTGATGGTAACAGAGGGCGGGACTGGAGGTATCCCATGGTGGGCATAGCATGATGCTATGAAGTGAAGTCGAACGGCTTAGTCGACGAGTAAGTGTCCGATCACTCATGTCCGAGCCGTGTCCAAGGCGAGACAATCCGAGTATAGGCCGTCACCCGGAGGACGAAACACATCATTAAAATAAATATAGCTGTCCAGACACTGGCAGTGCTCGAGGAACGTCAGTGAGTCGAGGGCGTTAAGGGCGAAATTTGTTCTTCACGTGACGGACGACGCAGCGGTAGAATTGTTTTGGAAGCTGAGCAACTGTGAAACACTGTTTTGTGTACAAAAAATGGATGTGGAAAGACTAATAGAAGAAGTTCGTACGTTTCCTGTGCTTTACGAACAGACAAATTAAAAATACCGGAATGTCGAGCACAAAGACAGAGCCTGGAAGAAAATCGCAACAGATTTGCAATCCAAAGGTAAAATAAAATTATACAAATTTTGATACCAGAAAGATATTAATTTACTTATTATTCTGAAAAAATAGAAATTTTTGCTCTATGTCGAGGCTATATCGCCAAAGATATGTGTTCTTGCCATTCTACACTCGCTTCTGGAGAATTTAGCAAGTTTTTGGTTGGCCTCGTACAGCAAATGTGGCATCTGGCTAACTCCCACGACCTGGGGATAGGTTTCGAAGATTTGGTGATCATTCGATTCTTTCAGCAATTTCCTTTTGACCCACTCTGTTCGGGCACCCTATAACCTTCCGTTTCTCGAATAACGTTGTACAATACACACTTTTCCGTCACAATCATTGTAAGGCTTTTAGGATCTCCCTGAAGGATTCTTCTAAATATTCGAAATTTCTGTTGCACGATACCGAATGTGTTCCGGATGTCCTTCTTGCCCGATACAGACGATAACTGAACATAGCCTTGTCATTTTTTAAGCCCCTGCAAAGTACGATCTCATCAGATATGTTTTGAGAGGAAAAGTTTCATTGCCTTACCACTGGAAGTTCAGCATAACTTCCAGGTAAATTTTTAACCTTCGGTTCAGTAAATGTATTATTTTCCAATAACTTTTCAAGATTTGAATTAAGTAGAATGCCTCCATCAGAGTGTTTCCCGTATGCTCCCACGTCTGTTGCAATAAAATTATAACACGGATCAACCAGAGCAAGAAGTGTGTGTAATGGTACAAGAGTTTGAACTGAAGCAATTCATGAATAACGAGCCAATCCAGCAATGCCCTCCAACACCCTTGAATTCCTGATTAAGATCTATTTTAACACCATATCCTTCATCTGTGGAAAACGAGTCATTAAACTCTACTCAACAGCTTATGTATCAGCAAAAAGATTCACACAATTCCTTTTATAAATAACCAAACACATTATCCACAAAGCTGCCCCTTATCCTCTTCAGGATCGTCTACTTCACCAGTGGGAAGTACTTTACTGACTCGTCCTGATTTGTTTTCATTAGTATTGTAGAAATTTTAATATATTTTTTATTACATTATGTATTTATCTTTTAATTCCTAAAAACATAAAATGGAAATGCTATCCTTAAAACTTCTTTTTTGTTTACCTTGTGTTTGCTCTTTTTTGAACCCACATTAATTCATCCCCATTTTCATAAAAACAGGTCTCATCGATGCGAGCTGTTTGGGCAGGGTCTCTTTTGTCTTGGAACACAGTGCCACCATTGGGGAACAAATATTGAGTCATGAGACGGACCTGATCAGCCAAAATTGTCACATAATCCTTGCCAGAAGTGCGACTGTGTAGAGTAACCGTGGAGCCTGTGGAATACTACGATATGGCTGCCCTAATTTTCTCCGACCCCTGTCACTTTTCACTCTTGAGAGGTAAATTCTCCCAGAGGGAGGAAACAGTGTGAAACAAGACTCATCCAACCGACTGACTTTCTTCCATTGCTCCATAGTCAAGGTTTCGTTGCTTCGGCACCATGATTTCTTGTTACGAGCTTTTCCATAATTGATGTGTAGTTCTGGAATTCCAGCTCGCGCTGCAATTCACTGCTTATTCAGCTCAGCTCCCTTCGCGTTGGTTTGGTGCTGACAGTGTTTGTGAGTGAAACATTCAGTTCTACAGTGACCTTTGCAGCTGTCGTCCTCTTATTGCTCTTCACATTCTTCTTCAATGACCGTCTTTCACGATCACTCAAGGCACACCTTCGCCTGCGTTGTGGCTTGGCGTATAATGTTTTTCTGCGTTCACTGCGCGCGTTATAAATCTTTGATAAGGTGCCTCTCGCGACACCAAACGCTTCGATTACCTTGGTTACGGAAGCACCCACCATACGAGTACCAACGATTTGCCCACGTTCGAAATCACTTAGCTTTGACAAAATGCTATACAAAACACTGCTCTCACCACAATTGGCATTTGAGACGTTTTGAGGGCATTGCAGCGGTGCCGTGGGTGCTCAAACATAACGACGGCACCTGCAGGGTTGGTTATACAGGGTGGTCCATTGATAGTGACCGCGTCAAATATCTCACGAAATAAGCATAAAACTAAAAAATGACAAAGAACGAAACACATCTAGCTTGAAGGAGGAAACCAGATGGCGCTAGGGTTGGCCAGCTAGATGCGCTGCCATAGGTCAAACGGATATCAACTGCGTTTTTATTTTTTAACTAGGAACCCCCATTTTTATTACATATTCGAGTAGTACGTAAATAAATATGAATTTTTAGTTGGACCTCTTTTTTCGCTTTGTGATAGATGGCGCTCTAATAGTCACAAACGTATAAGTACGTGGTATCACGTAACATTCCGCCAGTGCGGACGGTATTTGCTTCGTGATACATTACCCGTGTTGAAATGGACCGTTTACCAATTGCGGAAAATGTCGATATCGTGTTGATGTATGGTTATTGTGATCAAAATGCCCAACGGGCGTGTGCTATGTATGCTGCTCGGTATCCTGGACGACATCATCCAAGTGTCCGGACCGTTCGCCGGATAGTTACGTCATTTAAGGAAACAGGAAATGTTCAGCCACTTGTGAAACGTCAACCGTGACCTGCAACAAATAATGATGCCCAAGTAGGCGTTTTAGCTGCTGTCGCGGCTAATCCGCACATCAGTAGCAGACAAATTATACGAGGATCGGGAATCTCAAAAACGTCGGTGTTGAGAATGCTACATCAACATTGATTGCACCCGTACCATATTTCTATGCACCAGGAATTGCATGGCGACGACTTTGCACGTCGTGTACAGTTCTGCCACTGGGCACAAGAGAAATTAGTGCACGATGACAGATTTTTTGCATGCGTTCTATTTCGCGACGAAGCGTCATTCACCAACAGCAGTAACGTAAACCGGCACAATATGCACTACTGGGCAACGGGAAATCCACGATGGCTGCGACAAGTGGAACATCGGCGACCTTGGCGGGTTAATGTATGGTGCGGCATTATGGGAGAAAGGATAATTGGACCCCATTTTATCGATGGCAATCTAAATAGTGCAATGTTTGCTGATTCACTACGTAATGTTGTACCGATGTTACTACAAGATGTTTCACTGCATGACAGAATGGCGATGTACTTCCAACGTGATGGATGTTTGGCACATAGCTCGCGTGCGGTTGAAGCGGTATTGAATAGCATATTTCATGACAGGTGGATTGGTCGTCGAAGCACTATATCATGGCCCGCACGTTCACCGGATCTGACGTCCCCGGATTTCTTTCTGTGGGGAAAGTTGAAGGATATTTGCTATCGTGATCCACCGACAACGCCTGACAACATGCGTCATCGCATTGACAATGTATGTGCGAACATTACGAAAGGCGACCTACTCGCTGTTGAGAGGAATGTCGTTACACGTATTACCAAATGCGTTGAGGTTGACGGACATCATTTTGAGCATTTATTGCATTAATGTGGTATTTACAGGTAATCACGCTGTAACAGCATGCGTTCTCGGAAATGATAAGTTCACAAAGGTATATGTATCACATTGGAACAACCGAAATAAAATGTTCAAACGTACCTACGTTCTGTATTTTAATTTAAAAAAACCTACCTGTTACCAACTGATCGTCTAAAATTGTGAGTTTTATGTTTGTGACTATTACAGCGCCATCTACCACAAAGCGAAAAAAGTGGTCCAACTAAAACGTTCATATTTCTTTGCGTTCTACACGAATATGTAATAAGAATGGGGGTTCCTATTTAAAGAAACGCAGTTGATATCCGTTTGACCTATGGCAGCGCCATCTAGCGGGCCAACCATAGCGCCATGTGGTTTCCCCCTTCAAGCTAGACAAGTTTCGTTCTTTGTAGTTTTTTCGTTTGATGCTTATTTCGTGAGATATTCCGCCCGGTCACGATCAATGGACCACCCTGTATAATAGCCCCTCATCCATGAACCATGGATCTTGCTGTTCGTGGGGAGGTTTGAATGCCTCAGCCATACAGATAGCCGTACCCGAAGGTGCAACTACAACAGAGAGGTACCTGTTGAGAGGCCACACAAACGTGTGGTTCCTGAAGAGGGGCAACAGAATTTTCAGTAGTTGCAGGGGCAACACTCTGGATAATTGCTTGTTATCATTTAACCTGAAGGTTACATTTTTTAAACAATTTCTGGATGACAAGTTTCACGAGGTTTCCCCATCAAACAACCCTTCCGGAGGTAAAATAGTCCCCCATTTGGATCTCCGGGCGGGGACTACTCAGGAGGATGTCGTTATCAAGAGAAACAAACCTGGTGTTCTACGGAGCGGACGGTGGAGTGTCAGATTCCTTAATCGGGCAGGTAGGTTAGAAAATTTAAAAAGGGAAATGGATAGGTTAACGTTAGATATAGTTGGAGATAGTGAAGTTCGGTGGCAGGACGAGGAGGACTTCTGGTCAGGTGAATACAGAGTTATAAATACAAAATCATATAGGGGTAATGCAGGAGTAGTATTAATCATGAAAAAAAAAGGAGCGCGGTTAAGCTACTACGAAATGCATAGCGAAAATTTGGAAATTTGTGGTAAGGACTAGGGGACAAAACTGCTGAGGTCATCGGTCCATAGGCTTACGCACTACTTAATCTAACTTAAACTAACTTACGCTAAGGACAACACACACACCCATGCCCGAGGGAGGACTCGAATCTCCAACGTGGGGAGACGCGCGAACCGTGACAAGACGTCTGAGACCGCACGGCTATCCCGCTTGTCAACTGCCTAGTGAAAGCATTATTGTAGTCAAGATCGACATGAAGCTCAAGCCTGGCACAGTAGTACAAGTTTATATGCCAACTAGCTCCGGAGATGATGAAGAGATTGAAGAAATGTATGAGGCGATAAAATACACTCCTGGAAATGGAAAAAAGAACACATTGACACCGGTGTGTCAGACCCACCATACTTGCTCCGGACACTGCGAAAGGGCTGTACAAGCAATGATCACACGCACGGCACAGCGGACACACCAGGAACCGCGTTGTTGGCCGTCGAATGGCGCTAGCTGCGCAGCATTTGTGCACCGCCGCCGTCAGTGTCAGCCAGTTTGCCGTGGCATACGGAGCTCCATCGCAGTCTTTAACACTGGTAGCATGCCGCGACAGCGTGGACGTGAACCGTATGTTGCAGTTGACGGACTTCGAGCGAGGGCGTATAGTGGGCATGCGGGAGGCCGGGTGGACGTACCGCCGAACAGCTCAACACGTGGGGCGTGAGGTCTCCACAGTACATCGATGTTGTCGCCAGTGGTCGGCGGAAGGTGCACGTGCCCGTCGACCTGGGACCGGACCGCAGCGACGCACGGATGCACGCCAAGACCGTAGGATCCTACACAGTGCCATAGGGGACCGCACCGCCACTTCCCAGCAAATTAGGGACACTGTTGCTCCTGGGGTATCGGCGAGGACCATTCGCAACCGTCTCCATGAAGCTGGGCTGCGGTCCCGCAGACCGTTAGGCCGTCTTCCGCTCACGCCCCAACATCGTGCAGCCCGCCTCCAGTGGTGTCGCGACAGGCGTGAATGGAGGGACGAATGGAGACGTGTCGTCTTCAGCGATGAGAGTCGCTTCTGCCTTGGTGCCAATGATGGTCGTATGCGTGTTTGGCGCCGTGCAGGTGAGCGCCACAATCAGGACTGCATACGACCGAGGCACACAGGGCCAACACCCGGCATCATGGTGTGGGGAGCGATCTCCTACACTGGCCGTTCACCTCTGGTGATCGTCGAGGAGACACTGAATAGTGCACGGTACATCCAAACCGTCATCGAACCCATCGTTCTACCATTCCTAGACCGGCAAGGGAACTTGCCGTTCCCACAGGACAATGCACGTCCGCATGTATCCCGTGCCACCCAACGTGCTCTAGAAGGTGTAAGTCAACTACCCTGGCCAGCAAGATCTCCGGATCTGTCCCCCATTGAGCATGTTTGGGACTGGATGAAGCGTCGTCTCACGCGGTCTGCACGTCCAGCACGAACGCTGGTCCAACTGAGGCGCCAGGTGGAAATGGCATGGCAAGCCGTTCCACAGGACTACATCCAGCATCTCTACGATCGTCTCTATGGGAGAATATCAGCCTGCATTGCTGCGAAAGGTGGATATACACTGTACTAGTGCCGACATTGTGCATGCTCTGTTGCCTGTGTCTATGTGCCTGTGGTTCTGTCAGTGTGATCATGTGATGTATCTGACCCCAGGAATGTGTCAATAAAGTTTCCCCTTCCTGGGACAATGAATTCACGGTGTTCTTATTTCAATTTCCAGGAGTGTAGATATGAGATTTCAATATTCCTCAAAACCGAATGCAACATGAAACTACAAGTAAGGGGACCGTCGCATACTGTCCTCCATACCTATAAAACCTTGATCGGACCCATCCTCTCGTATGCAAATACCGTATGGATATCCGCTCCACCGAAGTTCTGTAAGTCCCTCCAAATCCTCGAACGTCATGCGCCCCACCACGCTTTCCGCATCCGTTTACCTCACATCACATGTATCCTTTACCATCTAATCAAAATCCCATCTTTCCTCACTCACGGTGAACACCTTCGAACAACCTACACATCCACAAACTTGACTCCAATAATCCTATTATTTCCCTCCTAATTTGCAATCCTAGTACGCTGCCGCTCCTCTATTAAAACATCCCATTAACCTTATACCTTCACACCCTGCACATTCTTTCCGAACGAAATTTCAACCATGTCCGTCTCCCAGATATTTACCACCCTACCAATTACAAATCCACCCCACCCATTTCACACCATATGGGCTCCCTTTTCGGTCTGTCCAAATATTTCCCTTCCCTTTGCCCCGTTCCCCCTTCTATCTAAGGCCTTTCTGATACCCTATCTATGATTTTGTGCGTGTATCAACAACATTACACGAAATTCTGGAAGTGAGGAAATGTATTTAGGAATGTCCCTTGCATCTCTTTTGAATAAAATGACTATGAAAAGACTTTATGTCCTTTTTACTCGCAATACCAGTTTCCAGGTAACATTGTTGGTGACACACGCAACCTTGAGGAGCTTTCTCAAGCTAATATTTTGGAAGGAGAGAAAGCTATGGGTTAATGTTGAGGGTATTAGAAATTGAACACGAACTCTGACTGGAGCAGGATCTGGAAATCCGGCGGCCGTGAGCTGATTTAAGGTTCAAATGGCTCTGAGCACTATGGGACTTAAAATCTTAGGTCATCAGTCCCCTAGAACTTAGAACTACTTGAACCTAACTAACCTAAGGACATCACACACATCCATGCCCGAGGCAGGATTCGAACCTGCGACCGTAGCAGTCGCGCGGTTCCGGACTGAGCGCCTTAACCGCGAGACCACCGCGGCCGGCGCTGATTTAAGGAACCTTTCGCGAATTCATGTGAGAGATTTAGGAAAACTCAGATTAAAGTAGGGAGAAAGTTTCCTGTTAAATGTGGTGTCGATGACGGGGTCATTAGAACTGGAGCACAAGCTCAGACTGGAGAAGGAGGACGTAGGAAATTCACTTCGAAAGAACCATCCTGTCAGTTACCTTAACTGGTTTACGAAAACCATGTAAAGCTTAAGGGTCAGGGAGTTGAAAGCTGCTGCTCCCGAATATAAGTCCAGTGTCTTCACCACTGCGCCATCTCGCTCAGTTTGCTACTACTGAAAATAACTTTATTTTTTTCCTATCGCGCAGGTTACATATTGAAAAAGTGACGAGCCGACCCATAAATGTTTTCGCCCTTTTCAGTGTGGACTGTGCCGAAACTATTATTGGGCAACGCTGTCCCGAGCCGCCGGATCGGCTACAGGCGTGCACAGAAACAAACGTGCGCGTCCATCGGACGAGCAGAGCTGCAAAAACATAAACACAGGCAACGCCGAACGCCGGTCCGGACGCTGCAGGCAAACTGGTACAGGCTGTTCCGCAAGCTACGCCCAACATCTCGGCACATCTTCCTCGTCATCTGGTTCGCTTTCAAGGCAACGTCTCTTTGAATTCTCGTCTCAGATTTAACTTGTAAGATGCTGTCGTCCCTGAGATTAATCAGGGTGGTTTTCTTCGGTGTTCGATGATGTAATTGGAAAGGCTTCAAAGGGGCCAACCACCGGCATACATCTTGCCATTAACAAAAATTCAAAATCATTTGTACACAGGGTACAAGAGCGACTAATTACCGTCACATAATTATTTTTTTTGTTAACAAAATGCTCTCGATGGCCATGAACTTTTCTACAGACCCTGAGTATAACATAAACTACGTTATAGATTAGTCTTCGAGATACAGCGTGGATAGCATGCGAGTGTTCCAGGTTTGTTCGTTCTGTACGATTACTATTTTACTCACAATATGTTGAAAGACTTCTCCAGTGGCAAAACTGAATATTATTGCACGTCAGAACTGTCTGCTCTATGACTTCCGCCAACTGACGTTTTGCAGCCCCCCCCCCCCCAAAAAAAAAAAATTGAAACTTTAATGCCTTTGAATCTTAGAATGATTTTTTTTTTTTTTGGTATGAATGAATCCTTCAGTTGCATTTGAATACGTTGCTTTATTTGGTATCGATTTCAGCAGCCGGCCGCGGTGGTCTCGCGGTTCTAGGCGCTCAGTCCGGAGCCGCGCACTGCTACGGTCGCAGGTTCGAATCCTGCCTCGGGCATGGATGTGTGTGATGCCCTTAGGTTAGTTAGGTTCAAGTAGTTCTAAGTTCTAGGCGAGTGATGACCTAAGATTTTAAGTCCCATAGTGCTCAGAGCCATTTTTTTGATTTCAGCATTACAGTGCACCTGAACACAGTAAACAAACTTTTTGTCATATCTGTGTATAATGCAGTAAATCAAACTATTACTGCGCTAGGAACTGAGCATACATTAATTCCATTAAACTAAAATAACACTAGTTTCCATATCGCACCCCGGCAAGAAATGTGACACAAGTCGAAAAAAAACGGTAATTTTTAGTTTAGGTCACTGAAAAATACGTGTGATGTGCCCCAAAGTGTACGACTAACGTCGCATACTTATCTTACAGTTTTTCCACTTCAGAGCAGTTGTCTCACTGTCGCTTCAGCGTTGCTAACGGCAGAGGTGCGTGGGTCACTTATGATGAGCGGCACATTCTGACTTGTGACACTTTTCTTATATAAGATGAAAGTAATTTAAAAAAAAAACAACATTTATTATTGCAATGGCTTTGTTTACACAGTGTCTGTATATTACATTACTATGTCCTCCACACATACATACATGTCTGAAGGAATAGACACTGTTTTGACACCGAGCGAGGTGGCGCAGTGGTTAGCACACTGGACTCGCATTTGGGAGGACAACTGTTCAAACCCGCGTCCGCCAGCCTGATTTAGGTTTTCCGTGATTTCCCTAAATCGCTTCAGACAAATGCCGGGACGGTTCCTTTGAAAGGACACGGCTGGCTTCCTTCCCCTATCCTTCCCTAATCCTATAGGACTGATGATCTCGCTGTTTGGTCGCCTCCCACAAACCAACCAACCACTGTTTTGGCGATTACAGCTGTTGTAAATATTACGAAATGTTGTGATGTCGTGTGTTACCGAGTACAAGAAGAAAAAAGGAAAATTTCTATTATAAAGAAAGTTCATACTGTATCCCTTTTCTCGGAGAAAAGTATAGATACGTTTTATGAGACCATTTATGGTTCTGTTTTCGTAAATTGTCTTCTCTAAATTGTACCTAATTGATGTTTCTTACTAAATTATATTAATTTTCATAAATTATAATTTTTCAATTTGATTTTTCCAATAAATTAATTTTAAATTGTTTTCCATTTTTTATTTTAAGTTAAGTACTAATTTTCTCTCAGGTAGGTTCGGATGTTGTGTTACACTACAGTACGCAAAAAAGATAAATAAATAAAATAAAATAAAATAAGTTGAGGTGGAAGTGGCAAGAGTATTACATGAGGGGTCATAACAAAAACAGAAAGTTTTTAAAAAGGCAAGGAAAGTGACAGAACCTAAAGAACTAGTTAGTAATTACATGGTAACACTTTATATGCCCGCATCTCGTGGTCGTGCGGTAGCGTTCTCGCTTCCCGCGCCCGGGTTCCCGGGTTCGATTCCCGGCGGGGTCAGGGATTTTCTCTGCCTCGTGATGGCTGGGTGTTGTGTGTTGTCCTTAGGTTAGTTAGGTTTAAGTAGTTCTAAGATCTAGGGGACTGATGACCATAGATGTTAAGTCCCATAGTGCTCAGAGCCATTTGAACACTTTATATTCAATTAGATCGGAACCACATGCCCATATACCTGTTCTATACAGTATAATGTAATTTACTGCCAAAAATACTTACTTGAAACCGAGCGAGGTGGCGCAGTGGTTAGCACACTGGACTCGCATTCGGGAGGACGACGGTTCAATCCCATCTCCGGCCATCCTGATTCAGGTTTTCCGTGATTTCCCTAAATCGCTTCAGGCAAATGCCGGGATGGATCCTTTGAAAGGGCACGGCCGATTTCCTTCCCCATCCTTCCCTAACCCGAGCTTGCGCTCCGTCTCTAATGACCTCGTTGTCGACGGGACGTTAAACACTAAATCTCCTCCTCCTCCTCCTCCTCCTCCTCCTCCTCCTCCTTACTTGAAATTTAAAGAAAGCTTTTACTATTTCAATATAAATTTTATAGAAATGTTCCTGCCGGGGTGCGATATGTACCATGTAATAAGCAAATTAGTAAAAACTTAACAGAGGAAAAGCTAAGGATTATTGTCTGTGCTTCACAGTATTCATAGATACTGCACTAAAAAGTATAGGCCTTACGAAATAAATGTATTACACTCAAGTGATAAAAGTCATGGGATAGTGATATGCACGTATACAGAAGTCGGTAGTATCGCTTATACACGGTATAAGAGGGCAGAATTCACGCGAAAATGTTCCCAACGTGATTATGGACGCACGACGGGAATTAACAGGCTTTGAACGGTAATTTGTAGTTGGAGCTAGGCGCATGGAATAAATCGATAGGGAAATCGATATTCCGCGATCTACAGTGTCAAGTGTGTGCCGAGAATACCACGTTCCTGGCATTAACTCTCACAACGGATAACGCAGTGTCCGACGGTCTTCACTTAACAACCGAGAGCAGAGGCGTGTGCATACAGTTGCCATTTCTAACAGACAAGCAACACTGCTTCAAATAACCGCAGAAATCAATGTGGGACATACGAAGAACGTATCCGTTAGGATAGTGCGGCGATATACGCCGTTAAAGGGCTTTGGCAGCAGACTACCAACGCGAGTGCCTATGCCAACAGCACAACATCGCCTGCAGCGCCTCACCTGGACTCGTGACTATATCGGTTCAACTTTAGACTACTACAAAACCGTGGCCTGGTAAGATGAGTCCCGATTTCAGTTGGTAAGAGCCGATACTAGGTTTCGAGTGTGGCCCTGACCCCACGAAGAGCTGGACCCAAGCTGTCAACAAGGCACTGTGTAAGCTGTTGGTGGCTCAATTAAGGTGCGGGCTGTGTTTACATGGAATGGATGGAGTCCTCTGGTTGTTCGGATTCTTGGAGACCATTTACAGCTATTTATAGCCGTCATGTTCCCAAACAACAACTGAATTTTCTTCGATGACAATGCGATATGCCACAATTATTCGCGATTGGTTTGAAGAATGTTCTGGACAATTCGAGCGAATGGTTTGGTCACAGAGATCTCCTAATATGAATCCGATCGAACACGTGTGGGACATAATCGAGATGTCAGTTTGCGCACAAAATCCTGCGCTGGCAACAATTTAGCAGTTATAGACAGCTATGTAGCTAGCATGGCCAATATTTCTACAGGGAACTTCCAGCGACTTGTTGAATCCATGCCACATGCCGTTTCTGCACTACGCCAGGTAAAATGAGGTATCTCACGACTTTTGTAACCTCTGTGTATTAGGCGAAAAAGCGAAAACGCACAAATGATTAGATGTACTAAGGATCAGTCAATAAAGTGTAGAACACTACTGGATAATGTCAAAACATAAGAGGGAAGGTTAGAGTCTTGTTGCATCATCTACAGAAATATGATTAAAATGGTGTGTCGCGTAACGCTATCTTACACAAGGTATTTTCTTAATGTATCAAAGGAGTAGCAAATGCAACGGTCAAGATAGTTATTTAATTGCACAGTAAAACACATAAACGTAGGACAGAACCGTTATTTATGTCCTAATGGGTTTCACAGGGCTACCTCTCTGCACTTAACTCAAAAGCAGTACGGCAAAGACAAAAAAAAAAGGGCAAATGGCTCTGAGCACTATGCGACTTAACTTCTGAGGTCATCAGTCGCCTAGAACTTAGAACTAATTAAACCTAACTAACCTAAGGACATCACACACATCCATGCCCTAGGCAGGATTCGAACCTGCGACCGTAGCGGTCGTTCGGCTCGAGACTGTAGCGCCTAGAACCGCACGGCCACACACCGGCCGGCTAGGGCAAAGACAGCACCGGCGCATTTTGTTAGTGCAGGTTGCCTAAATTAGGGGCAAATATGTATTCAGGAGCAAACCTATTGTTCTGTTTTGATTGATATGTCCTTAACCTATTGTTTTGCTAAATTGGAAATTTGTGGTAAGGTATTATGGGACCAAACTGCTGAGGCCATCAGTCCCTAGGCCTATACACTACTTAATCTAACTGAAACTAATTTACACTATGGACAACACACACACACACACACACCCATGCCCAAAAAAGGACTTGGAACTCCGACGGGGGCAGCCTCACGGATCATGACCAGGCGCCTCTGACCGTGTGGCGATCCCGTATGGCTAAGTGGATTGTGACCAACTGGGGATAATCCATCCTTCCAAGAAACCAACCGCACTCCCCCTTCTTCTCCCCCTCATCTCTGGGAACTCCCCTCACTGATACAAGTACACATCCACGCCTGAGTTATTCGATTGGCCTTTCCCATTCAATAAATTTAATTTACTAATTAATTAAATCGATCAATTAACTAAACCGCTCCGTTCGGGGAAAGCCCCAGCTCTCTGCCTCATCTACCCTACCTGGAAATTGCTGGGAAAAAGACTCAGTTGATTGGCCGTTTGGCGGGAAATCGATCACTGTCTATGAAATATTGCTAAACAATTTATGGTAGCAAGGCAATTAGTGGAATATCATTTATTTAAACAATTTGTGGAATACAGGGAAGTGTATGGAATATAATTTATTTATTTGTTTAAGGAATTTGGTGGGAAATCGATTCCATTGTATGGAATATTTGTGACCTGAATGAGGATTCCTTGGTAAGGAGAACGCAACACGTTATCTTGAATGGAGACCCACCGACACATGAAATTTGTGCCAGACTGGCACTTGAATCCAGATATCCCGCTTATCGCGACTGGTCGCCTGAACCATTAGGCTATCAGTGCACGCATCCGTCACCAACAGGTAGTACATCCATACCTAACACAGATGAAACCAAGTTATTCACATTCAGTGAATTTATTTCGAAGTGATTTCTGGTGGTTGGCTGTCGTCAACACTGTCTGTACATCCAGACATGCAAGTAAGTGTTACTCGTCGAGGCAAGCAAAAGACGATAACATCATAGGTCTCGATTCCTCATAGTCTCATTCTCACTGGTGTTGAATATAAAGTACAGTTGCAAGCATTTTGTGATGAATGCAGGGGCCGGTCGTTGTGGCCGAACAATTCTAGGCGCTTCAGTCTGGAACTTCGCTGCTGCTACGGTCGCAGGCTCGAATCCTGCCTCGAGCATGGATGTGTGTGATGTCCTTAGATTAGTTAGGGATAATTAGTTCTAAGTCTAGAGGACTGATGACCTCAGATGTTTAGTCCCATAGAGCTCAGAGCCATTTTGATGAATCTAGGAGACACTGGTATAGGAGTATAGACAGTGTGACATATGTAAGTTTGCGTCGGTCTGGGAGGCGTGCACGAACAGACTAATGGTTAAGGTGACCGCTCGCGATAAGCGGAAAATCGGGGTTTGAGTCCCAGACCCGCACAAATTTTTATATGTCACCAATAGGTAGTATATATTTACCTAACACAGAGGAACCCATTTTATAATATTTCTAAATGTGTGGGACCCTCACCAAATAGGGCTAACAGAGGATAATGAATGTATACAGAAATGTCAGCACTCGCCTCGGTACCGGTACACTTTAGTACGCTGCTTCTGGGATTCAGGGAGAGGCTCCTGCCCCAGATCGATTCCACCCGGCAGATTAACGATAAGGATCGGTGTGTCGGTCAGCCTGGATGTGATTTTTAGGCGGTTTCCCACATCAGACTATGTGAATACCGGGTTTGTACCCACGTCCTGCCTCAGTTACACAAGTCACAAACACTTGGAATACGTTATCACACTTTCACGTGCGATAACACTAACATGCAGACAGACGTGGAACATGAATTCAGTCTCCAAAGGGGGAAGAGGTGGGGCTGGGAAGGGCATCTGATCACCCTCTGCCACTAACATTGCCAAATCGAGATTAACATGCTGACGCCATGCAGATACGGGATAAGGCCAGGAAAAAGAAGAAGAAATCAGAGAAGGGGAGCACGAGTTTGGCTGACTCGTGGGAGAGTGGTACAAAGATGCCAAAGAAATTACACTAGCAGACCTGAAGATACACGTAAACTATCCTGAGAAAACAGACTTACAAAGTTCCAAAAGCGAGCTTTAAATGATTTAATTACAGCACACAAAGAGGTATTTAATCAGTCATTATTCCCACACACCATACGTTTACAGAATGGGAAAAAGCCATAATACAATGCACAGTCACATTAATGTGACCACCTATCAAAAGCCTGAATAGCCACTTTTACAGAGGAGGCAGCTGCGAGATGTTTAGCAAGAGAGTCAGCGAAGTTCTGGGAGGCGGATCCATGCTGACTCCAGTACAATGCCCAGCTGCACTAGAGTTCGCGGTCGAGAATCTACGGCACGAGCAACCCGACTGAGGTGGTCCCACAAATTCTCGTTTTGGTTTAAATCAGGGGTGTCTGGTGGCCAGGGGAGTATGGCGAACTCATTCGGTGCTCTTCGAACCACGCACGTACTCTGCGACTGTGAGACACGTTGCACTGTCCTGCTGGTTGATGTCGTCACGCCAAGGAAAAACGAACTGCATGTAAGGGTGGACATGATCCCTAAGGATAGGCGAATACTTGTGTTGACCCACGAGCCTTCCAGAATGACGAGATCACTCAGAGAATGACACTACAACATTTCCCAGACCATAACGCTCCCTCCTCCAGCCTAACCCTTCCGACGAATGTTGCAGGGTGTTTGATTTCAGGTGTTTCACGTCATACAGATCAGATCAATTGTGTGATTGGATTGAGGAGTTCCTAGATAACAGAACGCAGCATGTCATTCTCAATGGAGAGAAGTCTTCCGAAGTAAGAGTGATTTCAGGTGTGCCGCAGGGGAGTGTCATAGGACCGTTGCTATTCACAATATACATAAATGACCTGGTGGATGACATCGGAAGTTCACTGAGGCTTTTTGCAGATGATGCTGTGGTGTATCGAGAGGTTGCAACAATGGAAAACTGTACTGAAATGCAGGAGGATCTGCAGCGAATTGACGCAAGGTGCACGGAATGGCAATTGAATCTCAATGTAGACAAGTGTAATGTGATGCGAATACATAGAAGGGTGGGTCCCTTATCGTTTAGCTACAAAACAGCAGGTCAGCAACTGGAAGCAGTTAATTCCATACATTATCTGGGAGTACGCATTAGGAGTGATTTAAAATGGAATGACCATATAAAGTTGATCGTCGGTAAAGCAGATGCCAGCCTGAGATTCATTGGAAGAATCCTAAGAAAATGCAATCCGACAACAAAGGAAGTAGGTTACAGTACGCTTGTTCGCCCACTGCTTGAATACTGATCAGCAGTGTGGGATCCGCACCAGATAGGGTTGATAGAAGAGATGCAGAAGATCCAACGGAGAGCAGCGCGCTTCGTTACAGGATCATTTAGTAATCGCGAAAGCGTTACGGAGATGATAGATAAACTCCAGTGGAAGACTCTGCAGGAGAGACGCTCAGTAGCCCGGTACGGGCTTTTGTTAAAGTTTCGAGAACATAGCTTCACCGAAGAGTCAAGCAGTATATTGCTCCTTCCTACGTATATCTCGCGAAGAGACCATGAGGATAAAATCAGAGAGGTTAGAGCCCACACAGAAGCATACCGACAATCCTTCTTTCCACGTACAATACGAGACTGGAATAGAAGGGAGAACCGATAGAGGTACTCAGGGTACCCTCCGCCACACACCGTCAGGTGGTTTGCGGAGTATGGATGTAGATGTAGATACACTCAACGACAATCTGTCATCTGAAAAGTCCACCTGTCGTCACTCAGCGGACGTCCAGTTGCGATTCTGAAGTACAAATTCCAGCCTTCGTCGCCGATGAACAGCAGTCAGTATGGATGCATGAACCAGACTCATGCTGTAGAGGCCCATACGTAGCAGCGGTCACTGAACTGACGTTGACAAGACATTATTGGTAGCTCCTTGGTTCATCTCGAGGGTCAATTCCCCAACAGCTGCACGTATTTTCGCCCATATACATTTTCGGAGCCGTCATTCATTTCTGTCATCTAAGGCATAAGTTGCGCCACAGTTGCCTCAGCGCCAGTTTTAAATAGCGCTACTTTTCCACGAACGTTATACTTTAAACACACAGCAGCACTCGAACCGTTTACAAACTTAGCCATTGCAGAAGTGCTTCCACCATTGGTCTGAAAGCTAATCATCAGCCCTTGTGGATGTCAGATAAATCGCTCCGTTTACTCATTATGGTTCAAATGGCTCTGAGCACTATGGGACTTAACAGCTGAGGTCATCAGTCCCCTAGAACTTAAAACTTCTTAAACCTAACTAACCTAAGGACATCACACACATCCATTCTGGAGGCAGGTATCGAACCTGCGACCGTAGCAGTCGCGCGGTTCCAGACTGAAGCGCCTAGAACCGCTCGGCCACACCGGCCGGCTCTTTATCCAGTCAGAAGACAGCTGAGTTACATAAACTCCACAGCTGTTTATCGTCACGCTGCTGAATACGAACCATCGCATCACGAAGCTCAAGATTTTCTCGTGCACCAGGAGTTTTATGAAAATCTTGCATTTTTTAGTTTTTACTGAGAGAACATTTTTCAAAGTTATCACGTCACAAAGTGCTTGTTGTCATCTTGGGAACAGCAGAGACTGCAATGAATTAGTAATAAAATAGGATATAGAACAGTCTTGACACATAAAAAATATTTTATTCATATGTGGTGACTTGTTTCAACCCGATGCGGATCATCTTTGGACCATACTCCAGTGACGACGTGTACACATGCCAGATGGCCCACGCACGCCATCCTCTGTTGTCGTTAGTAAATCCCGGATACCACGGACGCCGAAAGGTTTGCCTAAGCAGAGCAGTAAAGGGGACTCCATACCAACAGAGTGGAGACTCTACTAAACGTAAGACCAGTGCATGAAAACAAACAGTTGACAGCTATAACTGGTCGTATAGCTCGCCGCTAGAAAATTTGCTTGCTGTAGGAGGGATACCGGGTTCGATTCCTAGGCTCGAGAAAGATGTATGTGTAGAAGAATGATTTTCCATGACCAAAACAATATGCACAGGGGCCAAAGCATATTAATTATCTGTTTCAAGGTGTATCAACATATGACAGATAATTTGATAACAACACATAATACACCAGTTCGTGATTCAAAATTGGCAGTACTACGTAAATGTTATCATATCTTTGATTGCAATAAAGACCAATAAATATAATGACCATCAGAAATGATGTTCCTTTAAAACTATGTTACATACCGATAGATCTTTATAACTGCATTATTGATAACAGAAATGTTCAAATGAGTGTACGCCTTGTTGGATGCATTGATGTAAGCGCCTCTCGGTATTGGCATGGACACATCTTAACGTTCCTGAATATACTGAAGCAAAAGCATGACATAACACATATGCATTATCCGATTTTCTTTTGTAAACCCTGGCTTTGATATAACCAAGGCGTTAAACCAGGCGATCTCGTTGGCCACCGAATGCAATTGACGCACGAAGAACGGCTTACAACGGCGGTTTGTACAGCCCTTCCTGCCTAGCACGCGAGGCGGCGAATAAGCAGACGCATCCGTGAACATAGTGTGTGTTCACACACGCGAATTTTTAACACTTAAACCATACCAAAGATGTATCAAATCATACATTTTTTGAATAACCTGCAGTTCATTTCGACAGTTAAACTGTTGCAGATGTAACTGTTACGCCGGCTTCTGGTGGCCGAGCGGTTCTAGGCGCTTCAGTCTAGAACCGCGCGACCGCTACTGTCGCAGGTTCGAATCCTGCCTCGGGCATGGATGTGTGTGATGTCCTTAGGTTAGTTAGTTTTAAGTAGTTCTAAGTTCTAGGGGACTGATGACCTCACATGTTAAGTCCCATAGTGCTGAGAGCCATTTGAAGCATTTTTTGTAACAGTTACACAAGTGAGTAGCACAGGAGAGAAAATCAAGACAGTGTGTGATATTGCATTACAGATGACTTCCATCAAGCAGAACTTTAATTTGCACACATTAAATGTTTCTGTGGCACAGTTTTATGATACTTTTTAAATGTATATATTTTACTAACAATGAAACGCTTCCTTGTATATTTCCTGTAGTCGTCACAAAAATGTGAGGTGTATGCTTGGACCAGGGACACCTGATGAAATAAAGATTAGTGAATTCAGGCATTTCTCAGTGATTACTAGTTTTATTTAGACAGAACTGGAATGGAGTAAGAAATGACTGTGGCTGTTGCTGTGCATTTAGTGCTGCACACCAGGCATGCCCGATGAAGTTCGTAAAATGCGATGACTCAAACTGACAATGCAGAAATGACTGAAGTTTAACGATACTGTTTTGTCGATAACCTGAAATGGCAAAGACCTTTCAGAAATTATATTGGCCTTCAATTTTCTGAAAATACTTTTGTTGTTATTGTTGTTGTGGTCTTCAGTTCGAAGACTGATTTGAGGCAGCTCTCCATGCTAGTTTATCTTGTGGAAGCCTCTTTATCTACTGCAACTTACATCCCTTTGAATCTGCTTACTGTATTCATCTCCTGGTCTCCCTTTACAACTTTTACGTCCTGCACTTCCCTCCAATACTAAATTGAGGCGCCGTGTCACGGACTGCGCGGCCCCTCTCCTCGGAGGTTCGAGTCCTCCCTGGGGCATGGGTGTGTGTGTCGTTCTTAGCATAAGTTACTTTAAGTTATTTCAAGTAATGTGTAAGTCTAGGGACCGATGACCTCAGCAGTTTGGTCCCTTAGGAATTCACACACGAAATGGCTCTGAGCACTATGGGACTTAACTTCTGAGGTCATCAGTCCCCTAGAACTTAGAACTACTTAAACCTAACTAACCTAAGGACATCAAACACATCCATGCCCGAGGCAGGATTCGAACCTGCGACCGTAGCGGTCACTCGGTTCCAGACTGTAGCGCCTAGAGCCGCTCGGCCACCCCGACCGGCAATTCACACACATTTTGAACCTTAAAAAAAAAGGTGATCCTTCAATGTCTCAGAGTGTGTTCCATCACCCGATCCCTTCTTCTTGTCAGTTTGTGCCATAAATTTCTTTTCTCTCCAGTTCTATTCAGTACCTCTTCATTAGTTAGGTCATCTACCCACCTTAACTTGAACATTCTTCTGTAACACCTCATTTCAAAAGCTTCTATTCTCTTCTTATCTAAACTGTTTATCGTCCATGTTTCGCTTCTATACACGGTTACACTCCGTGAAAATACTTTCAACAAAAACTTCCCAACACTTAAACCTATATTCGATTATAGCAAACTTCTTTTCTTCAGAAACATTTTTCTTGCCATCGCCAGTCTACATTTTATATCCATTCTGCTTTGGCCGTCATCAGTTATTTTCCTGCTCAAATAGCAAAACTCATCAAGTACTTTAAGTGTCTCATTTCGTAACCTAATTCCCTCAGCATCACCTTATTTAATACTACGACATTGCATTATCCTTGTTTTGCTTTGTTGATATTTGTCTTATATTCTTATTTCAGGACACTGTACATTCCGTTCAACAGCTCTTGCAAGTGTTTCGCTGGCTCTGACGGAATTACAATGCCATTTGCAAACATCCAAGTTTTTATTTCTTCTCTCTGAACTTTAATTCCAACGCCAAATTTATATTTTGTTTCCTATAGTGCTTGCTCAATGTAGAGAATGAATAGTACTGGCAAAAGGTTACAACCTCTCTCACTCCCTTCTCAATCACTGTTTCCATTTCATGCCTATCGACTCATATAACTGTCGTCTGTTTTCTTACAAGTTTTAAATAGCCTTTCGCTCACTGTGTTTTATCCTGCTAGCTTCAAAATTTCGGAAAGAGTATTCCAGTCAACTTTGTCAAAAGTTTTCTCCAACAGGGACTCCCTTGAATGCGAGGTCGGAACAAGCCAGTGATGTTTACAGCATTCGGCAACCCACATATTATACGCGCAAACTAAGTTGACACTCAGCGTGGTGGCTGATGGGAGCGAGTGTAAATGGGAAATGCCTTTAGGGTCGCTCCCAACAGATGTTACACCGAATGTCAACATCGTTTGCGCTTATAGTAATGTCTACCGCACATCAACAATATTGGCTGCTAACGACAGTAAGAGGCGGGACTGACGGTATCCAATGGTGAGCACAGCATGAGCGTAGTTGATCTGCTTATTCGACGAGTAACTCATCAGCAAAATGGTTCAAATGGCTCTGAGCACTATGGGACGCAACTGCTGTGGTCATCAGTCCCCTAGAACTTAGAACTACTTAAACCTAACTAACCTAAGGACGGCACACACATCCATGCCCGAGGCAGGATTCGAACCTGCGACCGTAGCAGTCGCACGGTTCCGGACTGCGCGCCTAGAACCGCGAGACCGCCGCGGCCGGCAACTCATCAGCAGTGCTACAGTGCTATTGGTGTTGATACAAAGCACAGCAACGACAACAATAAACAAAGCAAACATTGCATCAAATCTACAACAGTTACATTTTGTAGAAATGAACCCAAGAAATTTCACAGAATGAAAAAGAAGTGGGAGATGAAATGATAGCGCATCTGCATGGTGTCGTATACACTCGACTGTGTCAGGTGGCAGTTGACGCTAAATAACGAAAAGTGTGAGATGATCCACATGAGTTCCAAAAGAAATCCGTTGGAATTCGATTACTCGATAAATAGTACAATAAATAGTAAAATTACGAACAACTTCAGTTGGAAAGACCACATAGATAATATTGTGCGGAAGGCGAGCCAAAGGTTGCGTTTCATTGGCAGGACACTTAGAAGATGCAACAAGTCCACTAAAGAGACGGCTTACATTACACTCGTTCGTCCTCTGTTAGAATATTGCTGCGCGGTGTGGGATCCTTACCAGGTGGGATTGACGGAGGACATCGAAAGGGTGCAAAAAAGGGCAGCTCGTTTTGTATTATCACGTTATAGGGGAGAGAGTGTGGCAGATATGATACACGAGTTGGGATGGAAGTCATTACAGCATAGACGTTTTTCGTCGCGGCGAGACCTTTTTACGAAATTTCAGTCACCAACTTTCTCTTCCGAATGCGAAAATATTTTGTTGAGCCCGACCTACATAGGTAGGAATGATGATCAAAATAAAATAAGAGAAATCAGAGCTCGAACAGAAAGGTTTAGGTGTTCGTTTTTCCCGCTCGCTGTTCGGGAGTGGAATAGTAGAGAGATAGTATCATTGTGGTTCGATGAACCCTCTGCCAAGCACTTAAATGTGAATTGCAGAGTAGTCATGTAGATGTAGATGTAGATGTAGACAATGTTCGTGCAGGCGCTTTCACGCCTGTGCGCCGTACGGCTGAGCTTGCCCCACACGCAAGCAGAGGCACGCGTGTAGGTTGCATGCCTCTTCCAAATGTGTTTACGACTGATTTCATTCACACTTGTATTCGCATTGGGCGCCTCTACTTCCGTGGAGGGGAAGCCACAGCCACACGGCAATTAGCCTCAGGGCGCACAGGTGTAAACGCAAATTAAGGACTACAAAAATGACGATAACAAGTGAAAGTGATTGTGAAACAGGAGTCGAGCCATATAGTTCATTCTTGTCGGACAAGGAGCCAGAAATCACGTCTCCAGTGAAACGTAGTAGAGGACAATCGTTATGCACGGAGCGGGCAAGAAGCGTAACTAAGTACGTGGAAGATCATCCGCGACATAGGAAAAAAAAAGAAAGAATTACGAACATGTTCGCACCAATATGACCGTGTAGTGGCGTAGCGTATAAGAAAAAATTACGGATATTCAAGGGAGCACAAGACGCACTTGCTACGGAAACTCGTGTTTGCGCGTTTCAAGGATGCTCGATACAATTTACAGGATGTGCTGACCTACTAAGTTATGCGCATCAAATTGTGCGCGACATGATTTCAAGGGAAGCAATGGCTGGTTGTATAACTTCAAACAGTACTACAGAATAGGAAGACCAATCAAAGCGTCACATTTATGATGCACAGCAAACTGCGGAATCGGCTTGAAAATTTGTAGATGCTATAAACAAGCATCCCATTGTTCTGTAAGGAATTTGTTTTCATCTCCGACCAATCAGGATTGAAGAGGAAATGCGTGTTAAAAGAACCCTGGAAAGTAAAGGTTCCAAGAGAACTGTAACAAGATCACCTAACATCAATGCCTCAACGCATTCACACACAATTATGCCGATTGCTAA
Organism: Schistocerca gregaria; assembly: GCF_023897955.1. Classification (NCBI taxonomy): domain Eukaryota; kingdom Metazoa; phylum Arthropoda; class Insecta; order Orthoptera; family Acrididae; genus Schistocerca; species Schistocerca gregaria. The sequence continues at coordinate 654,182,006 of NC_064931.1, read as the reverse complement.
TCTGAGCGGTAAATTGTCTGGAAACTTATTTACTGCGCCGCGAGAAGCTGGAGGTGCTCTGCCCCCTGAGATTCTTTCTTATGTGCGTGATGTTGAAAGGACAGTAGGGAATACGAACGTCACAGCAAACAAGAGTGCGAAAATGTGCGTAAGAGGACCAGAACTATGGTACGAGCAATGCTTTTGGCCAATAGCTGGCCAAAATAACTAGTTCTTGTTGGTCTGCATATAAAAGTCATACTCCTTTAGAGCAAACTATCCCTCCTGGAAAATGTGTGATATTGCTGTTCACATCACCTGAAACCACTGGACTAATTCAGCCTCTCGACGTTTGTGTTTTTCGTGCATATAAAACGTACTATCACACTATTTGCAACTACACCTTAAGGTCACTTGCTAGTGAATCTGCTTCAAAACTTGGAATTTTTTCCGTCTTAAATCAATATTTAGAGTTTTTTGAACAAACTGGTAGTTAAATGAATCGATTCGGACATCGGGAACATCTTTAAAAACAAGTTTAAATATATGTCGGTATGCGGCAACGACCGTGTTTCCGTTGCGTCGGATGTCAAACGCCTACAAAGGGTTTGCAAATGTGTTGGAAAATAAGCCTTATGGAAGAACTGTAAAAATTGAAAAGTTAGAGTGTGTCGTTCATGTCCAAAAGAGGATGGACACACATTTATGTAAGCTAATGAAAGATATGAAGGGGGATAGGCTCAGTGATGGCAAACCAATTCATGGTGGGGATCGTCTAACTAAGGAAGAGGTGGACAAACTGCAGCTCTATTATGGTTTAGCCATAAGAAGGAATCGAGACAATATTGAGGCAATGAAGAAAGCAGTATGGGTTACCCTTTTCCATAAAGCTTCTACCGATGGCCATCCACAGCACACTCTCTGCAACAGTGGTGTAGACACGTGATGTAGATACAAAAAAGCAGTAGCAAATGGTGAGACTTATGCACACCATCACTCCCTGTCATTTGAGGTATTGGAAGCAATTAAGCCCACATACAGGGACCTAAGTGACACTAAACTATTGTCACGGTGCTTACATGGAAAGACACAAAATGTTAATGAATGTTTCAACCAGGTGATATGGGAACACCTGCCTAAAATTGTGTTTGTTGGTTTCAATACCATAATATTAGGTGTATTAGATGCAGTTATTTGCTATAATGATTGGGCAGTTAGCAGATGTGATGTTTTAGAGTTGTTGGTACTGGCTCCTGGTTTCAATATGAGACAAGCGCTGCTGGCAATTGATTCTTTGAGAGTGGCTGAAGGCGAAAAATGGGTTCTTGAGGCTGGAGTAGCAAAGAGGAGCAAGCAGAGGGAGAGAGAAGATGAGGAACACACAAACCAAGAATATTATGCAACTTGAGGGTTTTAAGAACAACAGAGGTGAGTAACAGATGAAATGTACCTTTAAACTGAATTTTCCAAGAATCAAATTTTCTGACATGTTTATTTTATGCAAAAAAAAGAAAACTGTTTGAGCTAGAGGTCAGAAATTTTTTGTGATATTTCAGGCTAGCGTTTGGAGAAAAGTAGACTACAGACACCAGCTTACTATCACCAGGAGGAAAAATATATTCTTATTAGTTATAAAAAAAAATTACCTTAATTTTGATTGTCTAATTTATGTATTTATAGTATAAAACTATTGATTTAAATCATTTGATTGCACTCAGCTTTTTAGATAACAATGCCATAAATGTGTGCACAAAGCTTTAAGCATCTAAGAAAAGTAGTTAATAAGTCAATAGACTTCAAACTTAGACTGACAGGAAAACTTTTAAAATACTGACTGACATAAATTTTTATATAATAAAGTTTATGTCAAAGCTATTCTGATTATTCTTATACCAAAATCTTCATCCTTAAAACACTTTCATTGTCCTAAAGTTTCTTTGTATTCAGAGTTCACATTATGTAGTTAGCCCCTCATAAACTTTATTAACATTCTTACTGTTTTTCCAGCCGTTCACTGGCAAGTTATCTTAAAGGATAGCCTGTTTCATGATAAACTCCTCAACTGACTATTTCGCATTCAGTTGCATGCCATCACATTCCATCAGTTCTCATCACCCCATTGCTCCAGTATGATTCTGTATGCGTTCTTTAATAGTGGATACCAAGCTGAACGTCCTTCATGGTTTGTAACTCCCAAGGAGTTTACCTTTGATCTCGATAGCATTTTTGATGGAAGTCTAGTATTCAACTGAAGGTTTCTGATATTTGTGGATTTCTGTCTTCTGAGTGCTGGAGCGATTCTGTTTAAAGTAGAATTCTTCAAAATATTTGATAGAATAAGAAGTGAAATGGAATAAGTGTCTCACATACATCACACTATATCCTCTCACTTTAATGTACTGCTCAGAAACACTTCAACTGAATGCTCTGTATTTTATCTTGAAAAATGGTACAGTCGTTGTTGATGCAAAATATAGTAGAAATATTGATATAGTGTAGCTAGTTTACAAAATAGCTTGTTTGAAGTTCCAGGTGAAAGAACATGAAGATAACTAATGTGGTTTCCTATTTAGATACTGTGAAGTTTTTATTTTTTTATTTTTTTTAAATGATAAGAGCTACTTATCCAAACATGAAAATAGCTATGAGGATTTTTGTGACAACCACAGCGACTGCTGCATCCTGTGAAGCGGTTTAAGCAAATTAAAGATTATAAAACAAAACTATTTGAGGTGAAGTATATGTGAAAGCGGTCTGCCAAATTTAGTTATGTTGTTAACAGAACATGACACAGCTGCTACACTTGACTTGAATGTAATTGCATAGGCTTCTGCAGCCAGAGTCTGTATATGTAAAAGTTTTCTGAGTATCCAATATAGTTGTTTTACATTATGACAGGGTATGATACTCTGAGAACTTCTAAGTCAATTGACTTGCATGATATAATTAATCATTTGACATTGCTGTTCATAAGCAGCTGGAAATCGCCCTGACTGCTGTCAAACAAATGTCAGCTGATGCAAATCAGTGTGCTGGGAGAGCTCCCGATTTCGTGTACCTGTGATACCTATACCAAAGGTACCTCAAGTACTATCCTCTGCTGCAGATCCTGTCTCCTCTGTAGAGAGTAGAGTATGTGTTGTTACCTGATCCCCCTTAACCAACAAGTCTGAGGTGCTGTCTTTCACTGACACTGAGCCAGTGGGACTCACTTTACCTGTTTGGGGAAACCTGTTTTGTCTGGTTTCAGGAGGCGGCAAACACAAAAGAGTAGGGGTCTGTTAATTGTAGGCAGTTCAAACGTACAGCATATGATGGTACCCCCATAGAGACTTGGCAGCAAAGGACAGGAAAGGACACCAGGTGCGTTCTGTGTGTATGCCTAGGGGCCTTATTCAGAATGTTGAAGAGGTTGTTGCAGCAGCCATTCAAGGAACAGGGTACTACCAATTGCAGACTGTGGTGCACATTGGAACATATGATACCTTTTGTCTGGGATCTGATGTCATTCTTGGATCATTCCTGTGGCAGAGAAGTCTGAGAAGACCAGCACTGCACGTGGAGTTTTAACAAAACTCACAATTTGCAGCATTTGCTCCAGATCTGATTATGGCCATTTGGTTCTGAGTTGAGTGGAAGGACTGAACCAGAGACTTCAAGGTCCTGTGACAAGCTGGGCTGCAGCTTCCTGGACTTCCACCATAGGGTTGAGGACTGTAGGGTCCCCCTAAATACACTATTGGCCATTAAAATTGCTACACCATGAAGATGATGTGCTACAGACATGAAATTTAATCGACAGGGAGAAGATGCTGTGATATGCAAATGATTAGCTTTTCAGAGCATTCACACAAGGTTGGCGCCAGTGGCGACACCTACAATGTGCTGACATGAGGAAAGTTTTGAATAGATTTCTCATACACAAACAGCAGTTGACCGGTGTTGCCTGGTGAAACATTGTTGTGATGTCTCGTGTAAGGAGAAGAAATATGTACCATCATGTTTCCGACTTTGATAAAGGTCGGATTGTAGCCTATCACAATTGCGGTTTATCGTATCGTGACATTGCTGCTCGCGTTGGTCGAGATCCAATGTCTGTAAACAGAATATGGAATGGTTCAAATGGCTCTGAGCACTATGGGACTCAACTGCTGTGGTCATAAGTCCCCTAGAACTTAGAACTACTTAAACCTAACTAACCTAAGGACATCACACACATCCATGCCCGAGGCAGGATTCGAACCTGCGACTGTAGCAGCCGCGCGGTTCCGGTCTGAGCGCCTAAAACCGCTAGACCACCGCGGCTGGCACTTATCCGCATGGCTGTAATGGATCATGCAGCCACGTCTCGATCCCTGAGTCAACAGATGGGGACGTTTTCAAGACAACAACCATCTGCACGAACAGTTCGACGACGTTTGCAGCAGCTCGGAGTATAAGCTTGGAGACCATGGCTGTGGTTACCCTTGACGCTGCATCACAAACAGGAGCGCCTGCGATGGTGTGCTCAACGATGAACCTGGGTGCACGAATGGCAAAACGTAATTTTTTCGGATGAATCCAGGTTCTGTTTACAGGTTCATGATTGTCGCATCCGTGTTTGGCAACTTAACTGTGAACGCACATTGGAAGCATGTATTTGTCATCGCCATACTGGCATATTACCCATTGTGATGGTATGGGGTGCCATTGGTTACATGTCTCAGTCACCTCCTGTTCGCATTGACGGCACTTTGAACAGTGGATGTTACATTTAAGATGTGTTACAACCTGTGGCTCTACCCTTCATTCGGTCCCTTCGAAACCCTACATTTCAGCAGGATAATGCATGACCACATGTTGCAGGTCCTGTACGGGCCTTTCTGAATACAGAAAATGTTCGACTGCTGCCCTGGCCAGCACATTCTCCAGATCTCTCACCAATTGAAAACACCTGGTCAGTGGTAGCCGAGCAACTGACTCGTCACAATACACCAGTGAATATTCTTGATGAACTGTAGTATCATGTTCAAGCTGTATGGCAGCTGTAGCTGTACATGCCCTCCAAGCTCTGTTTGAATCAATGCCCAGGCGTATCAAGGCCGTTATTATGGTCAGAGGTGGTTGTTCTGGGTACTGATTTCTCAGGATCTATGCACCCAAATGGCGTGAAAATGTAATCACATGTCAGTTCTAGTATAATATATTTGTCCAATGAATACCCATTAATCATCTGCATTTCTTCTTGGTGTAGCAATTTTAATGGCCAGTAGTGTAGGTGAGGTGGGCACTACACATCAGAGGCTGCCACTCAGCTAGCTGACTGTATATGGGGTTCACACCAGGGTCTTTTAGGTTAGACAACTCTCCCTCCAGTCCAGATAACAATAGCTGTAGGAAACCCAGAAGTATCAGTATATGATCAGAAAAAATGCCTCCCAAGGTTATAGTATTACAATTCTAATTGAAAACTGCCGAAGTATTCGCAACAAAGTGCCAGAGTTAGAAGTGGCCATGAAAAGTAGTGAAGCTCACATAGTATTAGGTACAGAAAGCTGGATGACACCTGAAATTGATATAAGTGAGATTTTTGGGGAAAATTTAAGTGTATATCAAAATGATAGGCAAATGGGAATTGGAGATGGTGTATTTATCACAGTACACAAGAAATCCAAATCTACCGAGATTGAAATTGAAGCTACATGTTAGGGCAAGACTCAGAATCAGGGGTGGGCATAAAATGATAATTGGATCCTTCTATCGCCCACCAGGCTCATCTCCTGACACAAATCAAAACTTAAAGAGAAAACCTCAGTTCACTTGTACATAATTTCCCAAATCATACTGCAATCATTAGCAGAGACTTTAATCATGCAACAGTTAATTGGGAAAGTTACAGTTTTGTTAGGGGTGGGCATGAAAAGACATTCTGTGAAACTTTACTAAATTCCTTCTCCAAAAACTACACAGAACAGATAGTTAATGGCAACAAATAGATCTGACCCTTTCAGGATGTCCACATCAAAAGTAGTATGAATGACCATGATGCAGTTGTGGCAACATGATTACCAAAGTACAAAGGACAACTAAAACAAGCAGAAAGGTATATACGTTCAGTAAACTAGATAAAAATTGAGTAGTGTCATATCTCAATGAGGAACTTTTAGCACACGGCAGGAGCATGTAGAGGAACCCTGGCTCAAGTTTAGAGAAGTAGTTGACCGTGCACTGGACACATGTGTACCTTATATAATAGTTCAATCCCAAAGAAAGCAGGTGTTGACAGATGTGAAAATTAGCAAACTATCAGTTTAATAAGTCACTGCTGCAAAATAATAATGCAAATTCTTTACAGACGAATGGAAAAGCTGGTACAAACCAACCTCGGGGAAGATCAGTTTGGATTCCACAGAAATGTTGGAACACGTGAGGCAATACTGACCCTACAACTTATCTTAGAAAATAGATTATGGAAAGGCAAACCTACATTTCTAGCATTTGTAGACTTAGAGAAAGCTTTCAACAATGTTGACTGGAATACTCTCTTTCAAATTCTAAAGATGGCAGGGGAAAAATACAGGGAGCAAAAGGCTATTTGCAATTTGTACAGAAACCAGATGGCAGTTGAGGGACATGAAAGGGAAGCAGTGGTTGGGAAGGGAGTGAGGCAGGGTTGTAGCCTGTCCCTGATGTTATTCAATCTGTGTATTGAGCAAGCAGTAAAGGAAACAAAAGAAAAATTTGAAGTAGGTATTAAAATCCATGGAGAAGAAATAAAAATGTTGAGGTTCGCTGATGACATTGTAATTCTGTCAGAGACAGCAAAGGACTTGGAAGAGCAGTTGAACGGAATGGACAGTGTCTTGAAAGGAGGATATAAGATGAACATCAACAAAAGCAAAACGAGGATAATGGAATGTAGTCGAATTAAGTCGGATGATGCTGTGGGAATTAGATTAGGAAATGAGACACTTAAAGTAGTAAAGGAGTTTTGCTATTTGGGGAGCGAAATAACTGATGATGGTCAAAGTAGAGAGGATATAAAATGTAGACTGGCAATGGCAAGGAAAGCTTTCCTGAAGAAGAGAAATTTGTCAACATCAAATATAGATTTAAGTGTCAGGAAGTCATTTCTGAAAGTATTTGTATGGAGTGTAGCCATGTATGGAAGTGAAACATGGACGATAAATAGTTTGGACAAGAAGAGAATAAAAGCTTTTGAAATGTGGTGCTACAGAAGAATGCTGTAGCTTAGATGGGTAGATCTAGTAACTAAAGAGGAGGTATTGAATAGAATTGGGGAGAAGAGGAGTTTGTGGCACAACTTGACAAGAAGAAGGGACCAGTTGGTAGGACATGTTCTGAGGCATTGAGGGATCACAAATTTAGCACTGGAGGACAGCGTGGAGAGTAAAAATGGTAGAGGGTGACCAAGAGATGAATACACTAAGCAGATTCAGAAGGATGTAGGCTGCAGTAAGTACTGGGAGATGAAGAGGCTTGCAGAGGATAGAGTAGCATGGAGAGCTGCATCAAACCAGTCTCAGGACTGCAGACAACAACAACAACAACAATGGGAGGGAAACTCCATGGTATACAGTCACCGTAAAGAAACTTCTAAAAAACAGAGATTACTGCATAACAGGTGTAAAACGAAGCATAGGGCTATAGATAGAGACACGCTGACTAAAATGTGTTTGGCTGTCAAGAGAGCAATGTGTGATGCCTTCAATGTCTACTGTAGCAGAATATTGTCAAGTGGTCTTTCACAAAACCCAAAGAAATTCTGGTTGTATGTGAAGGCTGTTAGTGGCACCAAAGTTAATGTCCAGTCCCTAGCACATGAGACAGGAACTAAAATTGAGGATAGAGAAGCAAAAGCTGATGTGCATAACTCTGTTTTCAAATGTTCCTTCACAAAGAAAAACCCTGTAGAATTGCACCAATTTAATCCCCATACTACTGAAAAGATGAATGGAATAAGTAATAGTGGTGTTAAGAAAAAGCTGAAATCGTTAAAACTGAACAAAGCTCCAGGCCACAATGGAATTTCTATCAGTTTCTATACTGACTTCGCAGCTGAGTTAGCCCATCTTCTAACTGTAATGTATCATATACTGAAGCGCCAAAGAAATTGGTATAGGCATGCTTAGTCAAATAACGAGATATGTAAACAAGCAGAAAACGTTGCTGCAGTCAGCAGTGCCTATATAAGACAACAAGTTGTTAGATTGGTTGTTGCTGCTACAATGGCAGGTTATCAAGATTTAAGTGAGTTTGAATATGCTGCTATAATCAGCGCATGGGCAATGGGACACAGCATCTCTGAAGTAGCGATGAAGTGGGGATTTTTCTGTGTGGCCATTTCACGAGTGTACCGTAAATATCAGGAATCTGGTAAAACATCAACTCTCTGACATTGCTGCAGTTGGAAAAAGATCCTGCAAGAATGGGACTAATGATAAACAAACTGAATTGTTCAACATTACAGAGGTGCAACCCTTCTGCAAACTGCTGCAGATTTCAATGCTGGGCCATTAACAAGTGTCAGCATGCAAACCATTCAACAAACCATCATCGGTATGGGCTTTCAGAGCCGAAGGCCCACTCGTGTATCCTTGATAAGTGCACAACACAAAACTTTGCACCTTGCCTGGGCCCATCAATGCCAGCATTGGATTGTTGATGTCTGGAAACAGGTGGCCTGGTCAGACAAGTGTCATTTAAAATTGTAACGAGCGGGTGGATGTGCACACGTATGGAGACAACCTCATGAATCCATGGACCCTGCATGTCAGCAGGGGACTGTTCAAGCTAGTGGAGGCTCTGTAGTGGTGTGGAGCGTGTGCAGTTGGAGTGATGTGGGATGCCTGATACATCTAGATACAACTCTGATAGATGACACATATATAAGCATCTTGTCTGATCACCTACATCCATTCATGTCCATTGTGCATTCCGACGGATTTGGGCAATTCCAGCAGGACAATGTGACACCCCACACATCTGAAATTGCTACGGAGTGGCTCCAGAACCACTATTCTGAGTTTAAACACTTCTGCTGGCCCCCAAACTCTCCGGAAATGAACAATGAACGTTATTGAGCATATCATGGATGCCTTGCAATGAGCTGTTTAGAAGAGATCTCCACCCCCTCATACTCTTACGGATTTATGGACAACCCTGCTGGATTCATGGTGCCAATTCTCTCCATCACTACATACATTAGTCAAGTCCATGCCTTCTCATGCTGTGGCTTTCCTGTGTGCTCGCGGGGGCCCTACATGATATCATGCAGATGTACCAGTTTCTTTGGCTCTTCATTGTCGATCTCTTCAACAAAAAATCATGCTCAGTTCTTGGAAAAAAGCATAGAAAACACTTGTAGAGGTAGTAGAAGTGATCCACAAAACTTCCGTCCAGTATCCTTGGCATCGATCTGTTGCAGAATCTTATAACATATTCAGAACTCAAACATAATGAGGTATCTTGAACACAATGATCTCCTCAATACCAACCAGCATGGATTTTTAAAAAATCGGTCATGTGAAATCCAACTTGCACTTTTCTCACATGACATACTGAAAACTTTGGATCAAGGCAAGGTAGATGCAGTATTTCTTGATTTCTGAAAAGCGTTTGACTCAGTACTGCACCTACACTTATTGTCGAAAATATGATCATATGGGGTTTCAAGTGAAATTTGTGACTGGACTGAGAACTTTTTGGTAGGGAGGACACAGTATGTTATCTTGGGTGGAAAATCGTCATCAGCTGTGGAAGTAACTTAAGGTGTGTCCCAGGGTGGCATCTTGGGTTCCTTGCTGTTCTTATTGTATATTAATCACCTTGAAGACAATATTAATAGTAAAATCAGGCTTTTTGCAGATGATGCAGTTATCTATAATGAGGTACTATCTGAAAGAAGCTGCACAAGTGTTCAGTCAGATCTTGATAAGATTTCAATGTGGTACAGAGATTGGCAACTTGCTTTAAATCTTCATAAAGGTAAAATTTTACACTTCACAAAATGAAAAAAAAACAACATAGTATTCCATGACTATAATACCAAAGGGTCACTGTTGGAATTGGCCAATTAATATGTGTGTGCATGTGACACTTTGTAGGGATATGAAATGGAATGATCACATAGGTTCAGTTGTGGGTGAAGTGAGTGGTAGATTTTATTTAATTGGTAGAATACTGGGGAAATGAAATCAGTCTACAAAGGACATTGCTTACAAATCACTGGTGCAAATGGTTCTAGAATACTGCTCAAGTGTGTGGGACCTATACCAGATAGGGATGTTGAATGTGTACAGAGAAGGGCAACATGAATAGTCACAGGTTTGGTTAATCCATGGGAGAGTGTCACAGAGATACTGAAGGAACTGAACTGGAAGACAGACATAAAATATCCCGAGAAAGTCTGTTAAAAACTTTTCAAGAACCATCTTTAAATGATTACTCTAAGAATACACTGCAATCCCATACTAGCACTCACATAGGGATCATGAGGATAAGAATAGAATAATTGCTGCATGCACAGAGGCATTCAAACAATCATTCTTCCCATGCTCCATACATGAATGGAACAGGAGGAGACCCTAATAATTGGTACAATGGGATGTACCCTCTGCCACGCACCTCACGGTGGTTTGCTGATTATGGATGTGGATGTAGATGTAGATTTACTTTCCTCAACCAGTGAAATGCTGAGTAAAATAATAATAACAACATAGTAGCTGGAATGGGATGCTGTTTCATCTCTTAATTATACGCCTTTTATTCTGTTTCTAATTAATAATGTATATACTATTATCCCCCCCCCCCCCCCCCCCCCCAATGAACCATGGACCTTGCTGTTGGTGGGGAGGCTTGCGTGCCTCAGCTATAGAGATAGCCGTACTGTAGGTGTAACCACAATGGAGGGTATCTGTTGAGAGGCCAGACAAACATGTGGTTCCTGAAGAGGGGCAGCAGCCTTTTCAGTAGTTGCAGGGGCAACAGTCTGGATGATTGACTGATCTGGCCTTGTAATACTAACCAAAATGACCTTGCTGTGCTGGTATTGCGAACGGCTGAAAGCAAAGGGAAACTACAGCCGTAATTTTTCCCGAGGACATGCAGCTTTACTGTATGGTTAAATGATGATGGCGTCCTCTTGGGTAAAATATTCCGGAGGTAAAATAGTCCCCCATTCGGATCTCTGGGCGAGGACTACTCAGGAGGATGTTGTTATCAGGAGAAATAAAACTGGTGTTCTATGGATCAGAGCATGGAATGTCAGATCCCTGAATCGGGCAGGTAGGTTAGAAAATTTAAAAAGGGAAATGGATAGGTTAAAGTTAGATATAGTAGGAATTAGTGAAGTTTGGTGGCAGGAGGTCAGATAGATACAGGGTTATAAATACAAAATCAAACCACTAGGGGTGATGCAGGAGTAGGTTTAATAATGAATAAAAAAATAGGAATGCAGGTAAGCTACTACAAACAGCATAGTGAATGCATTATTGTGGCCAAGATAGACATGAATTGCATGCCTATCACAGTAGTACAAGTTTATATGCCAACTAGCTCTGCAGATGATGAAGAGATTGATGAAATGAATGATGAAATAAAAGAAATTATTCAGATAGTGAAGGGAGATGAAAATTTAATAGTCATGGGTGACTGGAATTCGATAGTAGGAACAGAAGAATGAGTAGCTATGAGAGATGAAATAGTGAAGGCAGCAGAGGATCAAGTAGGTAAAAAGATGAGGGCTAATAGAAGTCCTTGGCTAACAGAAGAGAGTGAAGGCAGCAGAGAATCAAGTAGGTAAAAAGATGAGGGCTAATAGAAGTCCTTGGCTAACAGAAGAGATACTGAATTTAATTGATGAAAGGAGAAAATACAAAAATGCAGTAAATGAAGCAGGCAAAAAGGAATACAAACGTCTCAAATATGAGATCTACAGGATGTGCAAAATGGCTAAGCAGGGATGACTAGAGAACAAAAGTAAGGATGTAGAGGTGTATATCACTAGGCGTAACATAGATACTGCCTACAGGAAAATTTAAGAGACCTTTGGAGAAAAGAAAACCACTTGCATGAATATCAAGAGTTCAGATGGAAACCCAATTCTAAGCAAAGAAGAGAAAGCAGAAAGGTGGAAGGAGTATATAGAGGGTCTATACAAGGGCGGTGGCGGCGTTCTTGGGGACAATATTATGGAAATGGAAGAGGATGTAGATGAAGATGAAATGGGAAATTTGATACTGCGTGAAGAGTCTGACAAAGTGCTGAAAGACCTAATTCGAAACAAGGACCTGGGAGTAGACAACATTCCATTAAAAGTACTGATAGGCTAGGGAGAGTGAGCCTGACAGAATTCTACCATCTGGTGAAAAAGATGTGTGAGACAGGCGAAACACTTTCAGACTTCAGGAAGAATATAATAATTCCAATCCCCAAGAAAACAGGGGTTGACAGATGTGTAAATGACCAAACTATCAGTTTAATAAGCCACTGCTGCAAAATACTAAGATGAATTCTTTACAGACGAATGGAAAAACTGGTAGAAGCCAAAAGGTAAGGCAAACCTCCATTTCTAATATTTGTAGACTTAGAGAAAGCTTTTGACAATGTTGACTGGAATACTCTCTTTCAAATTCTGATGGTGGCAGGGGCAAAATACAGGGAGAAAAAGGCTATTTACAATTTGTACAGAAACCAGATGGCAGTAGAGGGACATGAAAGGGAAGCAGTGGTTGGGAAGGGAGTGAGACAGGGTTGTAGCCTATCCCTGATGTTATTCAATTTGTACATTGAGCAAGCAGTAAAGGAAACAAAAGAAAAATTCGGAGTATGAATTAAAATCCATGGAGAAGTTTGAGGTTTGCCGATGACGTAATTCTGTCAGAGACAGCAAAGGACCTGGAAGAGCAGTTGAAAGGAATGGACAGTGTCTTGAAATGAGAATATAAGATGAACATCAACAAAAGCAAAACGAGGATAATGGAAAGTCGTCGAATTAAATCGGGTGAAGCTGTGGGAGTTAGATTAGGAAATGAGATGCTTAAAGTAGTAAATGAGTTTTACTATTTGGGGAGCAAAATAACTGATGATGGTCAAAGTAGACAGGTTATAAAATGTAGACTGGCAATGGCAAGGAAAGCTTTTCTGAAGAAGAGAAATTTTTTAACATCGAGTATATATTTAAGTGTCAGGAAGTCTTTTCTGAAAGTATTTGTATGGAGTGTAGCCATGTATCAAAGTGAAACATGGACAATAAATAGTTTAGATGAAAAAAGAATAGAAGCTTTTGAAATGTGGTGCTACAGATGAATGCTGCAGATTAGATGGGTAGATCACATAACTAATGAGGAGGTATTCAATAGCATTGCGGAGAAGAGAAATTTGTGGCACAACTTGACTAGAAGAAGAGATTGGTTAGTAGGATATATTCTGAGGCATAAAGGGATCACCAGTTTAGTATTGGTGGGCAGCGCGGAGGGTAAAAATAGAAGAGGGAGACCAAGAGATGAATACACTAAACAGATTCAGAAGGATGTAGGTTGCAGTAGGTACTGGGAGATGAAGAGGCTTGCAGAGGATAGAGTAGCATGGAGAGCTGCATAAAACCAGTCTTCGGACTGAAGACCACAACAATAACAACTATTATTAATGAATACATAGCAAATAAACTCTTTTTTTTACTATCAGTTGCTCACTGGGAAGTGGAGGACAGTTTGCACTTAAATGATAACATCCTGATCTGGATAATGTGGCAGCAAGCAGTTTCTGAAAGAAAGGCACTCAGATGGGTGTCTAGTAAACCAGATTAGTGTACAGCAAGATAAACTGGATACCACACAGGATATTGGCTTTATTCAAACATAGAGACAATATCTAGAATAGGGATGATGACATCACCAACATAAATCTCGATGACATTGATGCAGCCATGTCAATATTTTCATGACAGCTAAAAAGGCTGAATGTTCCTTGATGGGGTGAGGAGAACCACTCTGCAGTCAGGAATGAGGGCACAGTACTGCAGTGTATTAAGTCTTGATAATCTGCTGTCATTCACACAGACTTTTGGTTAGTAATGGCAAAATGTCACTGCATTATTAAGATCAAAAATAGATTGTGGTAACAGTTCCTGAACTGAATCAATCATTCTACAAAACCAATTAATGTATGGAAGGACATCAAAAGGATAACAGGGAGGTGCACAAAATGATTTAATAATGCTGTGCTGAGGAATGGGATTTTTCAGATGAATGAAAGAGCCATTTTTTGGACCATTGCTGAGAGCGTTGCTCGAATCACTGCCACCCAATGTCCAGTTTTCCACCACTAGCAAGCTCTGATCAGAGGATGGATGGGGCTCCAGTTTAACAGATTGGGAAGTTTACAATGACTTCCTTGACATATGCCATAAGGCTGAGAACTGTAGATTCACCTTAAATGGGTAAGCAGTGAGCTACAAGTTTGAGGTTGCTACCCAAGTTGCTGGCTTTGTGTGAAGTCTAGTTAATGATAGTTGTTGGAGACCCAAAAGTAAGTATTACTGTAGGACTGAAAGAAATTACTTCTACATATGAAGCAATTAAAACCCTAGTGATCAATTGCCAAAGAATTCAGAACAAGACACTACAATTCAAAGAAATCTTAAAAATTGGTGGAGCTCATAATTTTAGGTACAGAAAGCTGGCTCAAATTTGAGACTGACAGCAGTAAAATTTTTGGACCAAAACTATGAATATATCAAAAAGAAAAGCTAATGGAAAATGGAATTGGTGTGTCTGTCATGTACATAAGAAACTTAAATCAACTGACATAAAACTTAAGCTGCATGTGCAATAGTTTGGGCAAGACTTGGTACCAAGTTTGTGAATAAACTTGGGATCAGACCTTTCTCTCAACCAAGACTCATCCTCATATGAAAAAAAAAAAAAAAAAAAAAAAAAAAAAAAAAGAAAAAAAAAAAAAAAAAAAATCTAAAGAAAACCTCAGTTCAGTAGTACATGCATTTGCCAATCATGTTGTTATCACTGAAGGAAACTTCAATGATCCAACAATAAATTTGGATAATTACAGTTTTGCAAGTGGTGGTCATCTTGGGCATCTTGGAAAACATTACCAGATGCCTTCTCTGAAAACTACTCAGAACAGCTAATTCAGAAGCTGACTCATTGTGAAAATATATTAGACTTAGTGCCAATAAATTAGCCTGATTTCTCTGAGGATGTGCGTACTTAATATGGTGTCAGTGACCATACAGCATTTGTAGCAACAATGGCCACTATAGTACAGAGGGCAGCTAAAATGAGCAGGAAGGTTAACATGTGCATTAAGCCGAATACAGAGGCAGCCATGTTACATCACAAAGAGTAGGTTGCACCATTCATCTCTGCACAGGAGCAAGTAGGAGATCTGTGACTGAAGTTTAAAAGAATAGCTGAACAGTAGACTAGTTCATTATGGGAGGGACCCTTTGTGGTATACAGCCTCTATAAAGAAACTTCCAAGGAACAGCAACTTCTGCACAATAGGTGTAAAACAAATCGTAGGTCTGTAGATAGAAAGAAACTGAATGAAATGCATTTGGCTGCCAACAGAGCAATTTATTAAGTGTTTAATGATTACAATGACACCTGCAACAGAATCTTATCAAAGATTTCTTGCAAAACTCAACAAAGCTATGGTTGTGATTAATGGCTGTCAACAGCACCAAAGTAGTGTCCAGACACCCATGAATGATGGAGGAACTGCAACTGAGTGCAGCAAAGCAAAAGTGAAAATGCTGATGCTAAGACATATACAAAACAACTGCCCCAGTTTACTTCTTGCTCAACTGCAAAAATGAGTGCCATAGATATTAGTGTCACAGGCATTGTGGAACAGTTAAACAAAGTGCTAAAGTTAAACAAGTCTCCTGAGCCTTATGGGGCCTTGTTGGACTCTAAACAGAATCTTCTGCTGAATTTATCCCCAGTTTAACCATAATATACTACATATTCCTTAAACATGTTCAATCTGTCTGCAAGAAGAGTAGCAGAAGTGATCCACAAAACTACTGCACAACCTCAATGATGGCCAGCTTTTATAGGATCCTACAATATATTCTGTGGTGAAACATAGTGTGGTATCTTGAACAGAATAACCTTCTCCATGGCAACTAGTATGGATTCCAAAACCATAAGCCATGCAAAACTCAATTTGTACTTTTCTCTCATGACAACCTGAAAGCCATGGATCAAGACAATCAGGTGGATGGCATATTTGTTTACTCGCAAACAGAATTTGACTGGGTACCGCACCAATATTTTTTTTAACAAAAGTGCAGTCATATGATATATCAAACAATACCTGTGACTGGACTGTGAATATCTTGGCAGTTAGGACACAATATGTTACCAACAGATGAATAGTCATTGACAGGAGTGAAAGTGCTTTCAGGCAGGTCCAAAGGAAATGTGTTTGGACCATTATTACTCATGTTGTATATTATATACCTAACAGACAATAGACCTCTGACATTTTGCAGATGATGGAGTTATCTGTCATGGAGTACTGTCTGAGGAAAGCTGCATGACTATCCAGTCAGATCTTGATAAGGTTTCAAAGAAGAGAAAGGATTGGAAACTTATTTCAAATGTTCAGAAATTTAAAATTATGCACTTCAAAAAGCAGGAAAATGTATTATCCTATGAATACAACAGTGAGTCACAACTGTAATCAGTCAAGTCATACAAATACATTGGTACTAAAATTAGTAGGGATATTAAATGAAATGATCACAAATGCTCAGTTGTTCTTAATGAAGTTGGTAGAGTTCAATTTGGTGGCAGGATACTGGGAAAATGTAGTCAGTTTACAAAGGAGACTGCTTATAAATCATTTGTTTGTCTCATAAAAGAACATTGCTAATGTTTATGGGAACTATACAAAGTAGGACTAACAGGGGATATCGAATGTATACACAGAAAGGCAGCACAAATGGACACAGGTTTGTTAGACTCTTGACAAAGTATTTCAGAAGTGTGAGAAATTTGAATTGGCTGACCCTTGGAATTAGATACTATTTATCCTGCAATAGCCTATTTACAAAGTTTCAATGACCAGTATTATGCAAAGAATCCTAGCCTTCTATGTATCACTCCTGTGGGGATTGGGAATACCAGATTAGATTACTTGTTAAGCATTCATTCATCCCATAGTCAACACAAAATTTGCATGGGAAAGAACCCTAATACATGGTGTTATGTTAAATACCTTGAACTTCACAGTGGTTTGCAGAGAATGCATGTAGATGTAGATGTACTGTTTCTCAGTATGATGAATTTGGCACTGGCTGTGATTCATGGTGTGGTAGGTTATCTTGAAAGAATCCATTACTATGCCATTGGCATCTATTTGGAAATGCTAAGGAAATACTTGTGGATTTTTTTACCTTCATATAAATAATTGGTTAATTCCCTCATTCATTTTAGTTTAGTTTCCCTGTTGATGCATGGAAAGGATTGTACATGCCTCAGTAGCTATTGTGGTGTTGCCCTCACCATATTTTTGGGAAAGACCATGGAGTGGATAAGTAATTGTTTCCTTGTCTAATTTTTCCTACTTTCTTACTTTTTTCTTCACCCTTTCTCTCCCAACATTATTTCAGATGTAAACTCAGTCATAACTTATCCCATTTCATACAAGACTACAGTATACCTTGAAGTAGTGTTTTCAATTGTTTTGAAGCTCTTTTGGTTGTGGATTGTAGATATGATAGTGCTTTCAGAACACACAAAGAAGAAAAGTCCTTTGTGAACATGACAGAATTGCAAGTTTCCTCTCCCCAACAAAGTAAATAAAAGAAAGCAACCGAGATTGTAGTTGATCCACCCACCTTTAAGTGTACAGTAGAGTCAATATCAGCTGCAGAAGCAACAAATAATCGTGGACAAATAGTGAGTGTTGTGACAAATACAGGGATTAGCGACCACAAGGCAGTTGTTGCTAGGCTGAATACCATAACACCTACAACCATAAAAAAGAAACGCAAAGTATATCTATTTAAAAAAAGCTGATAAAAATGCTCTTAATGCCTTTTTAAGAGACAGACTTCACTCCTTCCGATCTGATCATATAAGTGTAGAGAACTTTGGAATGTTTTCAAAGAGACAGTATCAACAGCAATTGAGAGATATATACCACATAAATTAATAAGTGATGGTACTGATCCCCCATGTTACACAAAATGGGTCAGATTGTTGTTGTAGAAGCAGCGAAAAATGCATCCCAAATTTAAAAGAACACAAAATCCCAAAGATTGGGAAAGTTTTACAGAAGTTCGAAATATGGCGCGTACTTCAATGTGAGATGCTTTTAATAATTTCCACAACAAAATTCTGTCACAAAATCTGGCAGAAAACCCAAGGAGGTTCTGGTCATACATAATAGCACACTAGTGGCAAGACACAATCAATACCTTCACTGAGCGATAAAAAAATGTGTGTGAAATCTCATGGGACTTAACTGCTAAGGTCATCAGTCACTAAGCTTACATACTACTTAACCTAAATTACCCTAAGGACAAGCACACACACACCCATGCCCGAGGGAGGACTCGAACCTCCGCCAGGACCAGCCACACAGTTCATGACTGCAGCGCCTTAGACCGCACGGCTAGTCCCTCGCAGCCCACTGAGCGATAACAACAGTGAAATCACAGATGACAGTGCCACTAAAGCAGAGTTATTAAACACATTTTTCTGAAACTCCTTCACCAAAGAAGACAAAGTAAATATTCCTGAATTCCAATCAAGAACCACTGCCAAGATGAGAAACGTAGAAGTAGATATCTTCGGTGTAACAAAGCAGCTTAAATAACTTAATAGAGGCAAGGCCTCCGATCCAGATTGTATACCAGTCAGGTTCCTCTCAGAGTATGCTGATAAAATAGCTCCATATTTAGCAATTAAATACAACCACTTGCTCACAGAAAGCAATGTACCTAAAGACTGGAAAATTGCTCAGGTCACACCAATATCCAAAAAATGAAGTAGGAGTAATCCACTGAATTACAGGCCTATATCACTAATGTCGATTTGCTGTAAGGTTTAAGAACATATACTGTATTTGAACATTATGAAGTACCTTGAAGAAAATGATTTATTGACGTATAGTCAGCACGGATTTAGAAAATATCGTTCTTGTGAAACATGACTAGCTCTTTATACTCATGAAGTAATAAGTGATATCAACAGGGGATGTCAAATTGATACCATATTTTTAGATTTCCAGAAGGCTTTCAACACTGTTCCTCACAAGCGTCTTCTAATCAAAGTGCATGCCTATGGAGTATTACCTCTGTTGTGTGACTGGATTTATGATTTCCTGTCATAAAGGTCACAGTTTGTAGTAATAGATGGAAAGTCATTGAGTAAAACATGAGTAATATCTGACATTCCACAAGGAAATGTTATAAGCCCTCTATTATTCCTAATCTATATTAACAACATAGGAGACAATCTGAGTAGCTGTCTTAGATTGTTTGCAGATGTTGTAAAGTCAACCGATGATCAAAACAACTTGCAAAATGATTTAGATAAGATATCTGTATGGTGCAAAAAGTGGCAATTGACCCTGAATAAAGAAAAGTGTGAAGTTATTCACATGAGTACTAAGAGAAATCAGCTAAATTTCGATTACACTATAAGTCACACAAATCTGAATGCTGTAAATTCACCTAAATATTTAGGGATCACAATTACAAATAACCTAAATTGGAACGATCACATAGATAATATTGTGGGTAGAGCAAACCAAAGACTGCAATTCATTGGCAGAACACTTAGAACGTGCAACAGGTATACCAAAGAGACTGCTTACACTACACTTGTCTGCCCTATTCTGGAGTACTGCTGTGCTGTGTGGGATCCACATCAGGTGGGACTGATGGATGACATCGAAAAAGTGCAAAGAAGGGCAGCTCATTTTGTATTATCATGAAATAGGGGAGATAGTGTCACAGACATGATAGGTGAATTGGAGTGGCAATCATTATAACAAAGGAGTTTTTGGTTGCGACCAGATCTTCTGAAATTTCAATCACCAGTTTTCTCCTCCAATTGCATAAACATTCTGTTGGCACCCACCTACTTAGGGAGAAATGATCATCATGATAAAAAAAGAGAAATCAGGGCTCGCAAGGAAAAATTTAAGTGCTCGTTTTTCCAGCATGCCATTTGAGAGTGCAATGGTAGAGAGACAGCATGAAGGTGGTTCATTGAACCATCTACCAGGAACTTTATTGTGAATAGCAGACTAATCACGTAGATGTAGACAAAAAATTGCCATTAATAACAGAAACAGAAAACAGTAGGACCTCATGGCTTCTTCTCAAAATATGTCAGAAAGTGCTACCAGAAAAGTGCTAGTTGTAGGGGAGGGGACAATCGAGGCTGTGGTATTGTTTCTAAGCTGAACCTAAGACCACATATGAAAGCATATCCTTTTGTGAAACCAGGTGCCCATTTATCTGACCTAAAGAATTTGGTTGAGTCAAATGAAGTGAAATTGTTTTTGTTCTGATTGATGATCTTTATAGAATGAGATGAATAAGGCATCCCAAGAAGTAAAAGTATGTCTAAGTAAACTCACACATACTACCATAAGTTTCATTAACATACCACATCATTATGAACTTAAGAATGAAGTCAGTGTAAATCAAGAAATCAGAAGAGCAAATACTTATGTCTCTATAATCTGCAAACTATTAAAAATGTTAGCATTGTAGATTCAAATAGCATTGGAAGAAGATTTCACAATTATCATGGACTTCATGTCAATGGCCTTGGAAAGAACTATTTATGCAATACAATCACAGCTCAAGTGCAGGGAAAATTAAATAAGCCAGGATGAGTTACATTAAAATGTTAAGTTCACATTTAGATTGTATGGATGCTTTTTTATATGTAATGCAGGGAAGTCGAGGAAAGTGCAGAGTATTAATCATCAAATTTGCATTGTGACTGTTCCAAATAAGCTGTTAAGTGAACAGGTAGCATCCACAGTAATGTCCACAAAACAGAACTACTAAAAAAATGTTATTTAAACAGTTAATACTCCAGAGGCCACAGGGCCTAAATAGAATACTAGTAGAGTCCTTTGTATTTTCTATGAGAATGTACAATCAATAAAAAAAAAGCTCTTGGAAATCCAGCTGTCCTGTCTTAATGAACTAGAAAATGGACATGTAATATCCCTTATAAAGCATTGGCTGTAAGTTGATGAAATAAGAGTAACCCTTATAACAAATTATATTACTATCTCATCCTACTACAGAGCTTATGAAAGAGGTGGTGGTTTGTTTATTTATTTATTTAGCCATCTGTGGACATTTTAAAATGTACAGATGTTGTCAGTTTGTGTACATTCATATATTTATATGGTTTGTTGTTACGTTTAGTTAAACATTGTGACATATAAGTTATTTACAATCATTTTTGCTCCTTATCAAAATGTTACATATTGTTAAATATTGTGTAACAAAAGTTATTTACAATTATTTTGTACTTAGGAATTCACTTACAGTGTGAAAGCAGTGTTCCTGAGAAAACAATTTAAGATTTTTCCTAAAGTGGTACATGTTATCTGTTTCTTTCATTTTCTGCAGCAGTTTATTATACAGTTTTACAACTTCATACAAGAAGCTATTTTGAATCTTATGTTTATTCTTACTGTCTAGGTGAAGACAGTGACTTGTTCTTGTACTATAGTTATGAAAACTGCTATTTGTGCTATAATTTTCTATATTTTTCTTGATGTACACTATGGTTTGGATTAAAGGAACATTTAGAATATAAAGGAACAGTTAGTATTTCTAAAATTTTGAAAAGTTCTTTGCAGTGGGCCCGCTTACTGCTTTACTTTATAATTCTTACTGCTCTCTTTTGCATTTTAAATACTGTTTGTAAATTCTGAGCACTGTTTCCCCAGAAAATAGTACCATAACTGATTCCGGAATGAACATAACTAAAGTATACAGTTCTCAAACATTCATTACTGCATACGGATACAAGGATATCTTTTTCAAGAGTTTCATAGCATGTTCTTTCCACTTCATTTGGCTGTCAATGTGCAACCCTAAGAATTTTGTTGCAGGTACATCATCTATGGAGATGTTATTTAGTTTTAAATTTAAGGGACTCTGTTTTCTGTCCATTCTAAAGCATATTGTATTTGTTTTCTTTATGTTGAGAGTTACTTTGTTTTCCTCAGCACTTCAGTAGAAATTAAGCATTTGTGCTGGTGTCTTATGGGCAATTACTATGTTGCTGTCATCAGCAAACAATATCTTCTCTCCGTGGCTGAAATGTTGTGGGAAATCATTGATATCAATAACAGAAGGTACCATGTTCTGTGAAATTGCAAAAATTAGCAGCTTAAATATTGAGAAACATTTTGAGCACTGCATTAGCTAAGATCAGTCAACAAAAACAAATCATTGTCTGCATTTACAGGGCACTAGATGGAAATCTGTCAATATTTCATGAGAAGATGGAGGAAGTCACGAACATCTACATGACTAAAAGCAAAGGAATTATGTGGGTATTTCAATGTAAACTTTGCCATTAAGTCATGTGAATCAGCTAACTTAAGCAACCTACTGAATACATTTTGTGTCTGATACCATAAATTTGCCTACAAGATTGACACCCACACTTGTAGTTCAGTAGATGCTATATTCATAAACATTATTTCCAAACTTGTATTCAAGTTACAGAACTTACCCAATGGGCTTTCTCTTACTTTAGCTTAAACAAATGAGTACAAACAAACCTTCATTACCAACAATCACATTTAAAAGAGATATTAAAGATACTAAAAACTCAATGTCAATTAAGCCCATGCTAAAGCACAAGGCATAGGAAAATATTTAAAAAGGTACAGCCAAACTTTCAGGAAACATTCCTCACACACAAATAAAGAAAAGATGTTATCTGGACATGAGTCCAGAAACGCTTAATTTCCATGTTAGAGCTCATTTTAGTTTCGTCAGTATGTACTGTACTTCCTCGATGCACCACCAGTTGGCCCAATTGAAGGAAGGTAATGTTGACTTTGGTGTTTGTGTTGACATATGACTCATTGCTCTAAGTACTAGCATCAAGCACATCAGTACGTAACATCAACAGGTTAGTGTTCATCACAAACGTGGTTTTGCAGTCAGTGCAATGTTTACAAATGCGGAGTTGGCAGATGCCCATTTGATGTATGGATTAGCATGGGGCAATAGCCGTGGTGTGGTACGTTTGTATCGAGATGGATTTCCAGAATGAAGGTGTCCAGACAGGAAGACGTTTGAAGCAATTGATCGGCGTCTTAGGGAGCGCAGAACATTCCAGCCTATGACTCATGACTGGGGAAGACCTAGAATGACAAGGACACCTGCAATGGACGAGGCAATTCTTCATGCAATTAACAATAACTCTAATGTCAGGGTCAGAGAAGTTGCTGCTGTACAAGGTAACGTTGACCACGTTACTGTATGGAGAGTGCTATGGGAGAACCAGTTGTTTCCACACCATGTACAGCATGTGCAGGCTCTATCAGCACCTGATTGGCCTCCACGGGTACACTTCTGCAAATGGTTCATCCAACAATGTGTCAATCCTCATTTCCTTGCAAATGTTCTCTTTACGGATGAGGCTTCATTCCAACGTGATCAAATTGTAAATTTTCACATTCAACATGTGTGGGCTGACGAGAATCCGCACGCAATTGGGCAATCACGTCATCAACATAGATTTTCTCTGAACGTTTGGGCAAGCATTGTTGGTGATGTCTTGATTGGGCCCCATGTTCTTCCACCTACGCTCAATGGAGCACGTTATCATGATTTCACATGGGATACTCTGTGCTGCTAGAACATGTTCCTTTACAAATACGACACAACATGTGGTTCATGCACAATGGAGCTCCTGCACATTTCAGTCGAAGTGTTCGTACGCTCCTCAACAACAGATGCGGTGACCGATGGATTGGTAGAGGCGGACCAATTCCATGGCCTCCACGCTCTCCTGACCTCAACCCTCTTGACTTTCATTTATGGGGACATTCAAAAGCTCTTGTCTACGCAACCCCGGTACCAAATGTAGAGACTCTTCATGCTTGTATTGTGGATGGCTGTGACACAATACGCCATTCTCCAGGGCTGCATCAGCGCATCAGGGATTCCATGCGATGGAAGGTGGATGCATGTATCCTCGCTGACGGAGGACATTTTGACCATTTACTGTAACAAAGTGTTTGAAGTCATGCTGGTATGTTCTGTTGCTGTGTGTTTCCATTCAATGATTAATGTGATATGAAGAGAAGTAATAAAATGAGCTCTAACATGGAAAGTAAACGTTTCCGGACACATGTCCACATAACATATTTTTTTTCTTTGTGTGTGAGGAATGTTTCCTGTAAGTTTGGCCGTACCTTTCTGTAACACCCTGTACACACATATATTTTACCATAAAGACTGATACACATGAACACTGCATGAATTACAAAGGCAGACTGGATTAAACATGGTGGCTTGTCAGAGCATTTAATATTCCAAAGATTGTAATTTGTGTGATTGATGTGACTTAACGATGCCACACAGAACCCGCCTCCCCTACCGCACAGTACAGTATATGGCCTAGAGCCCTGAGGGGTGGTCATGTGGGTGTCAGCTTTGGCATGAGTGGTGCGAGGCAGCAGGCACACAGGCACACAACCGGAAGCTCCATCTCTATCGAGTCAGTGTGCAAAGGTGGTGCGGGAAGCTGCCAGTCCAACTCGTAATCCGAAAACCAGTGGAGCGAAATGATGCATCGGCCAATTTAGGAGTAGCGGTATGGGAGAGGAGTTGGTGTATGAGTGTGCCTTCCCCAAACCCATACTGAGCCACTCAAAGAAATGAAAATGAAATAAAATGAAAAAGAAATGAAAATGAAACACATGACAGGTCGCGCTCTTGTGGGAGGGACAAGTTGTGCACTATCATGGTGTTGAGTTCCTCAGTGAGGGTTGGGTCTGCGCTTTCAGTGAGCAGTACAAGCACATGATTATTTATCTAACACCATCATCGAGATGTCGTCAATGTGGTCAGGTGGTACGTTGCAGTGCAAAACAAAGGATGGGGCATCTGCGTCTCTAGTACCTGAAATGTCTTCAAAACCTGTGAGTGGGGATGATGATGATATACCTGAGGAACCTGTGAACTATGGTGGTGAATCATTGGATGGAGAAAACCTCAATTGTACATTGAAAGGACTCGTTAGTTGGTTCATCAAAAGAACATGTGCTTGGGCAGTCCAACTGGGACAGCAGAGCGGTGTCAGAGTCTACAAAAGCAGGCTTGAGCCTGTGCAGAGAAAAAGTATGCAGGTGATCTTTTACCATAATGTTGAACGTCACCTTGCCCCTCCAAAGTACTTCGAAGGGGCTGAGGTAAGGGGGTTGTAAGGGTTGTATGACAGAGTCATCCCTGAGCATGATGTGTGAGCAAGGGCTGAGTGTGGTCAGCACATAAGTGTCAGATGGGGAATGGCTGACAGGTGGGTGTAGGCAGGAGTTTCTAAGGTGTGCACGCATCCTTCCGATAAAGTCTGGGAAGGAGGGGGAATCCCTGGGATCTTGGGGGAGAATTAGTTCCCCAGGTAAAACCAGGTTTTCGCCAAAAAGGAATTCAGAAATCGTCTCATGTAAATCAGGTTTAAATGTAGAACATAGGCCCAACAACACCCAAGGAAGTGCCTCGGACCAGAGACAGTCGTGGCACCTGAGTGCAGTTTTAAGGGTGCAATGCCATCGTTCCACTGACCCATTGCTTTGCGGCTGTGAAGCTGTCATATGGACCTTTTTAATACCACAAAGATTACAGAGATTCATAAAAAGTGCAGATTCTAACTGTTGACCCTGGTCGGTTGTGATGGTGGACAGACAGCCAAACCTAGTGATCCAATGAGAAACGAATTCTTTGGCCACAGTTTCTGCTGTGATGTTGGGTAAGGGGACGGCCTCCACCCAATGAGACATTCGGTCTATTGTGGACAGGATATATCTGTGGCCCTCTGACAGAGGCAGGGGACCGATAAGGTTGATATGTACATGTCGGAAACATCCCTTAGGGATGTCAAACTTGCCAAGTGGTAGAGAGGTGTGATGTCCTATTTTGTTTTGTTGACAGGAAATGCAGCTGTGTGCCAATGTTTAACAGTCCCGTTTCCCATCTTTCCACACAAAGCGCTCAGTGACAAGGCGAGTGGTGGATCAGATGCCGGGGTGGGTGAGATTATGCAAGGTGTCAAAAACCTGTTGGTGCAGCATGGGTGCAGAATGCCCATAGAAGAGTTGAACCACACTTCATCCAAAATGCCACGGATCTTAGTCTTGGTAAACATGAGCAAAGACTGTGGGTCTGTGAGCAGAACCTGAGTGTCCTCGTCCATAGCCTGTAGAGTGGTGAGGTCGGATAAATCGATGATGCTTGAAACGGCATTAATCAGTGAGAGGAAATCAGAGGTGATGTTCTCCATGCCTTTGATGTAGCGTACATCTGTAGCAAATTGAGAGACCAGGTGGAAGTGGCAGAAACGTCAGAGGGGAGGATCCTCTGGCGGGTTGCAGAAGGTGCCCACCAGTGGTTTGTGATCAGTAAGAATGAAGACAGCCCTCGATGTCATTGCGGAAATGTCAAAAGTGGAATATTTCTTCTGTGCTGTAGACAGTTTTTTGGAGAAGAAATGAAGTGGTGAATCTCTGTCGCCTTTGCTCTGTTGTAATACTGCCCCAACTGCAATGTCGCTGGCGTCTGTAGTGATGAACAAATCGGTAGATGGATCAGGGTGGGCGAGTATGACTGCATGAGCCAAAGCTGTTTTAAGAGCCCTGAAAGCCTCTAGAATGGCTTCAGTCCAACGGACTGGTTTAACGCCCGAAGTTTGTTTGCTGGAGAGTGAGGAGTGAGTCCGTAAGCAGGGCCTGCATGGTGCTGGCAGAAGGTAGGTGATGGCAGTAGTAATTTGTAGTACCTAGGAAACGCCTGAGTTCTTTGTAAATAGCTGGGGGTGGCAATTATGTGATAGCTTGCACGTGGGATTTGGGAGGCCACATTCCGTCTGCGGAGACAGTGTAACCCAGAAATGTCACGGAAGACTGACGCAATTGGAGTTTTTCTTTGTTGAGCTCAACACCATTGGATGCCAAAGTCTGGAGGACCTGGGATAAATGATCTTCATAATCTTCAGTCGATTTGCTGAAAGTGAATATGTCATCCAGCTATGCGAAGCGGAACTCAAATCATCATAAAATTGAATCAATGAAACATTGCCACGTTTGTGCCTCATTTTTTAAACTGAATGGCATGAAGTTGTACTGGAACAAACCAACCAGTGTGATGATTGCAGTCTTTGGAATGTCTTCCGGCGCTACGGGGATCTGTGATAAGCACATTTGTGGCCAATCGAACTGAAGATTATGGGGCCCGATAACGTATGAGTGAAATCGATTATGTTTGGCACGGGGTAATTTTCCATGACAGTGCAACCATTTAAACGTGCGTAGTGGGCACTTGGGCTCTGCGGAGTTCACTGAACACGAAACGTCACATGCAATGAATTCAATTTATTTGCATCCTTGTAGTACATCATCAACATGACATAGGACTTGTCAATAAACATTACAATTTAAAATACATCTACATGAAAATTTATAATTGAATTTACTTGTCACTTAGACATTACAATTTTAATAGAACTACAATAACATTAACATAAAAATATACAAGCAAGATAACAACATACAAAAAAAGCTAGTGATTCTCACACGAAAGATTATTTCCATTCTTACATTAACACTGTTTCACACTTTCTAGAAACAGCAAGTATTTAAATGTGAGAAATTACACATAATTATTATGTCAGGGAAATATTAACTGCACTTTTATTGTCAATGATACATAAACTCTTCAAAACTTTAAAAACTATTGCTCAATAACATGTTTTTTAATTCTCTTTTAAATATGTGCAGTTTTGGTATTATTTTTAGTTCTTTGGGAAGAGCACTGTAGAGGATTTTGGGTTTTTATAGTACACTTTTGTGATACATAGCTGTTTTATGAATTTCTTTGTGGAAATCATTCCTATTCCTCATTTCATAGTTGTGAAATTCTCTGTTTAATGTAGAAAATTCCTCATGTTCTTTTAAGAAACATATGCTTTCATATACGTATAAGGATGGTAGTGTCATGATTTTTAATTCTTTGAAAGTATGCCTCCAAGAGTCTCTATATCCTATACCTTTTATTATTCTGACTGCCTTCTTTTGTAGTCTAAATGAATGTTTTGTTAGACTGTTCTTTCCCCAAAACTGTACACTGTATGTTAATAAACTGTGCATGAATGAGAAATAAACACATAACACTGTTTTAATATTACATGAGCTTTTAAGCATTCTAAGTATATAACATGTTTGACTTAATTTTTTGTTCAATGATATTACATGCTTTTCCCATCTTAAGTGTTCATCAAACCATACTCCCAAGAATTTAGTGTATCATGCTTGTGCAATCTTACACTTACCCGGTTCTGCTGTAAGGTTAGTTTTTGTTTATTTGTAATATGTCTGAAGTTGATCCAAGTTTTTGTTTTTGGCATTCACAATGAGTCTGTTTTCATTAAACCATCTGTCTGCTTCGTCTGTTGCTAATGTGACTTTTTCCTGTAAGTCAGGTTCACTATTTGCTTTAACAAACAAACTTGTATCGTCAGCAATCAGTACTGCCTCTGCTTCAGATAGTTGACTTGGTAGGTCACTGATAAACATTAAAAACAATAATCGCCCTAATACAGATCCCTGGGGTACTCCGTACAAAACTCTCTCGAATCTTGATGAATATGTCCTATCTGCATGGCTTATCTCCACCTTCTGATACCTGTCTGACAGATATGATTCAAACCATTTGTGGGCAACTCCACGTATCCCATAGGCATATAACTTCCTAAGCAGTAACTTATGGTTGATGACATTAAATGCCTTTGATAAGTATAAAAACAATCCACAATTTAATTCCTTTCTATTTATGGAATTTAGAACAAGTTACAAAAAATTGAAGATAGCTGTTTCAGTTGATTTATTTTTATGGAAACCATTTTGCGCATTAACCAATATTCTATTCTTAATAAGAAATTTGTATAGTCTATGATATGTTATCCTTTCTATTATTTTTGAGAAGCCTGACAACATTGATAAAGGCGTAAAGTTACTAACATCATATTTATCACCGTTCTTGAAAACTGGCTTTATAGTTGACATTTTAAGTTTTGATGGAAACACCCCTGGTTTAAAAGATTCATTTATAATTTCAGTGAGATGTGAGGCTATGTTTCTTGCACTTTGCTTAATGACTGTCAGGAATCCCATCACACCCACATGACATTTTATTTTTTAACTTATTTATAGCATTTAGTACCTCTGATTCAGTTACTGGATAAAGGAACATTGTCATGTCATTTGTGGGGATTTTTACCTCGCTATTGATGTTGCATTTAGTTTTAATTAAATTTATGGCTATATTTGTGAAATGTTTCTTAAATATGTTGGCAATCTGAAGTGGGTCCTTAACAGTTTTACACCTCCACTTTTAATGACAAAGCTGTTACCTTTTCTTTTGTGTCTACCTATATTTTTATTTATTACCTCCCAAGTTGACTTCATTTTGTTGTTACCTCAATATGTGAATCATTATCAAGGTTTCCAGAATTAGATTTTCACTCTGCAGCGGAGTGTGCGCTGATATGAAACTTCCTGGAAGATTAAAACTGTGTGCCCGACCGAGACTCGAACTCAGGACCTTTGCCTTTCGCGGGCAAGTGCTCTACCGAAGCACGACTCATGCCCGGTACTCACAGCTTTACTTCTGCCAGTATCCATCTCCTACCTTCCAAACTTTACAGAAGCTCTCCTGCGAACCTTGCAGAACTAGCACTCCTGAAAGAAAGGATATTGCGGAGACATGGCTTAGCCACAGCCTGGGGGATGTTTCCAGAATGAGATTTTCACTCTGCAGTGGAGTGTGGGCTGATATGAAACTTCCTGGAAGATTAAAACTGTGTGCCCGACCGAGACTCGAACTCGGGACCTTTGCCTTTCGCGGGCAAGTGCTCTACCATCTGAGCTACCGAAGCACGACTCACGCCTGGTACTCACAGCTTTACTTCTGCCAGTATCTGTCTCCTACCTTCCAAATTTTACAGAAGCTCTCCTGCGAACCTTGCAGAGTTCGAGTCTCGGTCGGGCACACAGTTTTAATCTGCCAGGAAGTTTCATTATCAAGGTTCTTAGTTGCAATTATTACTTTCTTGCACAGGCTTCTATAACATTTCACATGTGCTTTCAGTGGTACATTCTTCCTGGTTGATTTATTTAACGTTCTGAGAGTGTCTGATGACTTTCTAATCCCTTGTGTAACCCATGTTTTGGTTTTATGTTTAGTTTTGACTCTTTTTATAGGAAAGGCAACATAAAAGCAGTGTTTGTAGCTTTCAAGGAAAGAGTCAAACTTTGTGTTGACATCACCACTTGATTCACTACCCCAGTTGTTATTTACCAGAATGTAATTAAAAATTCTTATGCTGCCATCATTTATAAATCTCCTTTCTCTGTAACTGTTATTGATAACAGGGTCCTTGTAAGATGTGAGATTTAAACTCAATTTGATACCCTTGTGATCCGAGAAACCAGTGTCAATTACTTCAGTGTTATATTCACACTTGTCCTTGTTTATAAACACTTGATCTATTATAGTTTCAGACATGTTTCCGCATCTGGTAACTTCATTTACAGTTGCTATCATATTATGACACAAAAACAGATTGCACAGTTGCTGTTGTTTACTACAATCTTTTTAAAGTTAACATTAAAATCACCAGGAACAATTACATTATGTTTAGAGCTCATTCCGTAGTCCCTCAAGGTTTTCCATAAAAATGGCAAAGTTGCCCAGTGGTGATCGATACAAACACACAACAGTAATTTTTAATTAGGTTAGCTCACATATACTGTTTTCAAAATTTTTTTCTATGCATTTCAGTTGAAATTTAATTTCTTTTGATTCTACCCCTGTCCTAACGTAAATACATGTCACACCCCCTTTATGGTTGATTCTACAAAATTTGCTAATCATTTAAAAATTTGGAATAATAATGCTAGACGCTTGCATTTCTTTTACCCTGTGCTCACTTGAGCATAGTATGTTAATGTCTTTTAGATAGTCAGTTAATAGAACTTCTATTTCAGCTAATTTGCTTTCTAGTCCCTGTGCATTTTGGTATACAACTATTAAAGTTTCATGTAGTGTATTTGATGCACTATTTACCTTTGTACTTTCTTGTTGCTGACACTGTAAAGATTCTGCCTTTTCTTCTTCTTTGAATTGCGAAGATCCCATAAAAAATAGTCACTATGCACAACAGCTCTTCTTATCCTGAGGCTCTTCCTTTGAGATGTCTCCAGAGCATCTGATGTGTTTCTGGATGTAGTAGAATTGTTCATGGTTATTGGTGTGGTTGCAGTCCTAGTTACAGGTGAGCATGAGGCATTAAGTGTGTCGAATGTGCTGACAGCTTCATCCTTGGAGGTTTCAGGTGCACATGAGTTTACACTAGGTTTGTAGGCATTCTCATCTGAAGAAATTGTTTCCTCTTCAACTCTGCTGGATGTTCCTTATATTTCTGCTGGTATCCCATATTCTACCACTCCTTCATATACTGGTACTGGTATATTACATATCTCTATAATCTTAGACATTTACTTGCAAATTTCCATTTGCTAAGTTACTGCTATGGTAGGTATACCAGGCAGTTTGTGTTGATCATTGAGATTATTTATTGTTTTCATAATTTGAGCACAGGCATACAGTTGTCCTGCTCTATTTAGGAGATCTCCACTGTTTATGAAATGTTGTTTTCTGAAATCTAGCTGGACAAATGTTGAATTTGGGTAGCACTTTGTTATTTTGTGAAGCAGTCTGTTAGTTTTTTTTATTTCTTTGTTAACATGAGATTTCTTTACAAAATCGTATGGAATGCTGGTTACCTCACATGTACATTTTTGAGCTTTCTGAGTGTCTCTCTTAGCGCTCATCTTGCTGATAATACATCATTGCAGCGGACGTCTACTTCGCTCCCTAGGATTAGAACACAATCATTTTTCTTTATCTTGATACTCAGATTTTCGCAGTTATTGATGATATCTTTCAGTGGAGCATCAGGTTTTATTACGATAGTAACACTGCATCCTGAGTTATATAGGGTTTCTGCCAGTCTTTTTCCGAGTCTGTTGGCAAGTATATATACAGTAAAAGAATTATTTGTTGTGCTCAATTCTTATGAAGTTTTGCAGTCCATTATATGGTCTTCTTTCTTTTCTCAGTCTCCATGTATTACATTATTAACAGATTTTAACATTTTGAGCACATTATGTGCTGAGTTGTTAAGTTTTCTCTCGAGGTTTTTGTTAACAGTTGCTTGTATGTTAGGTGTAATGAACTTTTCGGAAGCCTGGTTACTTTCAGTTCTCACGACACTTACTTCTTCCACTCTCTCGCCACAAGATTTTATTTCATCACATATTTCCAGAGCATTGTATCTGTTTTGTACAGTGATGTTTTTAGTTGCTTTTAGTTCATATTTTTTAAAAATTTACAATCGTTTTAGGAAGAATAGATGTGTTGTAGATTTTGGAGTTTGTGTTAAGTGATGATACTCCATTCAATTCACATTAATGAAGCTTTGCTTTTAGGACTTTTATTGTTTTTTTAGCGCTTTGTAATTCATACAACACACTTTGTAACACATTAATTTCACGTCCGATAGCGTGATGAGTGTTTGAGCTGATGCTTGGCGATGATTTTTGATCCAGTGAAGGAACTGTGGATTGCAATTTCAACAGCGAGGTGTGGGCTGCAGTGAGCTCATTGTAAGTGTGAGCAATGCATTGTTTCAGCTCGTCATTCTCCCTGCGGAGGTGCACCGCTGAGTCGTATTCTGAAAGTTGGGTAGTGACGCAGGTCACAATCTTGCCCGTGAGGGTGGAACACTTGCAAACTAAATCCCATGTTGCAGCGGAAATGGAACGAGGAGTATGTGTGCCGGAGCATGGTATCTGAGTGTTAGATAGGTGGTGTAACACTGAACACTGGACTACGTTTGGGGAGAGCTTGTAATGGGACAAAAAATCCATGTCGAGAATTGGTTCTTCGATGTCAGCGATATAGAAAGTCCACAGGAATTCCAGAGAAGGGGTGCACCGTCACTTTCACAGAACCAACAGTTTGTAATGTTGATGTGTTGACAGCTCGTAGGAGAGACTTCGTCAGTGAAAAGTTGGTAGGAGCCAATGACTGACGTATGATAGACACATCAGCGCCAGTGTCAATTAGGTAGACAAACTGCGATGAAATGTCTGTCATGTATATACGACTGCTTGGCCGAGGGGATGAGTGGACGGAGGGCAATGTTAGGGAATGCCTGTGAAGTTCCCCACAGGACTTGTCGTCACTTACTTCCTGCGCTCAGCGTTTGGGTGTTGGCAAGGTAACCTGCACTTATTGGAGTTAGCCCAAAAAATCTTGTGGTACCAACAATATGGATGAGCCAGATGTGGTGGTGGCAGTGACTGTGATAGCAGGGGAGGCTTTTCCTTGTTGATCTGTTCTGGGATGTAAACCGGGATGTATGGAGTTTGGGTGAGCCTTGAGTGCTCAGAAAGAGAAGAGAGCAAACAAGTACTGCCTGGTGGCATAGAAGGCGTGGAAGAGGAATGGGCCCTGCCCCTGCCAGCAGATGGCCGGTAAACAGGATGTGTAGTGTCACACAGTGATGGGGGATGAGCTGGGTGTTTCTGGTGCAGGAGTGCATACAGCTAATCTGCAATGCATAGGTGAGAACTGATAGACTCAAAAGAGTGTGAATAGGTGTATCTGTAGGTTGGTAGGTGATTTGGCAGACCATACTGCCCACAGAGTGACGTCTGGCATCATGTGTTCACTCATGAGTAACCTGAGGTGCCGCCAAAGTTGTGATGGAGTGAGGTCCCTCAGGTGCTCCTTGTACAGAATCCTGATTATCAATTCCTGTGGTGAGCAGGCAAATCGGTCCAATATCATTTTCGTGGCGAACTCATACTTCAGTGCTGGTGGAGGTGAAAGTAAGAGATCACAAATTAAATCCAAGTGGTCATGTAGGTGTGTGACCAAACATAGGAACTTGGAATTGTCATCAGTCACTTGATGCACCTCAAAGAGGTGCTCCGCCAGTGTGAACCATGAAACAGGATTGTCCTCGTATAGGGGAAGTAGTTTGGGTAGGTGGTCTGGAGGTGGAGACGAAGATGGCTTCAGTGTGTATTGGAAGGTCTGTGGTCCCGCTGTACAAGAGTTCATGCTGGGATCCAGCATCACCAGAGTGGAAATGTTACTAGCACACATGTTCAGAACAATGGCTGGTTGTAATGTCTCTGAAAACACCTGAAAACATGATGCAGCAGGCATGATCGGTACTGTGGGAGCAATCAGGCGAGTGGCACATAATGAGGGCCCATAAACTGGACCGGAAATTACAGGAATAGCACTGACATTGTCCAACTTGTAAATGACATGGAAGGCCGGCGTGGCAGACATAGATGGTACTGTGGAAGGAGAAAGCAGTTGTATGGTCGGAATTGAGGCCCCCCCCCCCCCCCCCCCCCCATGGGGCAACAACGAGAGTTTTCCGTGTACACTGGCCATGCACCCTTCGTGGTAGGACCATAAAACACTGGTGAAACCTGTTGGCAGTTGCACTGTTGTAGTACAACTTTGCTGGGTGAAGAGGCTATGTTGGTTGCACTAGTACCCACGTGGTCACAAAACTGGGCCGCCAATCAGGTGGTTTGTTCTGGCGAACTGGATGCACAAAAATGTCTATTACTGATTTGTGATGAAGGTGAGGCTGGCGTAGCTTGGTAGAAGTTGACTGTGTGTGCATTTTGCACAAATGGCAGCACTGCACACGACACTACTGTAATTGGTGTCATGGCACGTAGAGGATCAAAGCACGAATGTGGATTTTGGTCCCTTTGAACTTCATAATCCAGCAAAAAAAAAAAAGCCTCAGTCCATTGTTTGAGGTAACTGCGTAACACTTGGTTGATGTGGAGTTGCTAAAGTAGAGGTTTCCTCATTAAAAATCGTAGATCATTGTCCATTAGCTGCAAAATAACTGATGGCAGAGGGTTGCATTGGCCTGGTCGTAAGAACTGGGCCTCCAAATCTTCGTAAAGAATGTTCAGTGATGTAGCCATGGCATTGGACGTGAAACCTGTTGGTTCTGTATGACCAGCGCAGAAGTCACAGAAGACGTAGAACTTTTTGTCCAGGGTCACCAATATGGGATTCTGGATACTGATTATAATATATGTAATAAACAGTTCCCAAGGTTTTCATATACACATATATTTTACCATAAAGACTGATACACATGACCACTGCATGAAGTACAAAGGCAGACTGGATTAAACATGGCGGCTCATCAGAGCAGTTAATGTTCCAAAGATTGTAATTTGTGTGGTTGATGTGACCTATCGACCCCACAGTACCATAGGATCCAAAGCTAAATGCATCTCACCTGAATACCTTCAGCTAAATGGAACAAAAACTTCTGATGAAAAACAGAGAAGTGGACATTTTAACTTTCATTTTACAAAGATTGCTGACAATCTACTATCAAGAATCACTATGTCAGCAGTATCATGCAGACTGTTATGACTTCCTTACACGCTGTGCGGTTCTTTAGTGGATACAGGAGCAAGGAACAGATGTCATTCAGGAACAGAGAATTAAAATATTAATTTATCTTACATCTAATATCAAATATTAAAAATAATACATAACTCTATTGCTCTAGTTGTAGCATCAGTTGCTAACAGTAGATATGAATGTAGAAATCTATACAGATGCAAAAGATTTATAAATGTGTCACTCTTCAATACAGTGTCTATTCAGAAGATGTCAAGCCCTGGCAAGTATGAAAGTTGTAAGTGCTATTCAACTGGCAAACACACAAAATGGAATCAGTGCATGAATGTTCAAAATTAAGTACACCTACTGCTGGAGCTCCAGAAAGGAGATGCTTGCATCTCATAGGCAGCAATGTAATAATTTGTGGCACCACTCTCATGCCACAGTGGTGTCAGTTACACTGATGCATTTCCTAGTGCAGCAGTGTAACTGACAGTGCACATATTTGAAAGAGTGGCTCACCATATAATGTCCAATACCTTACAGACCTATATTACCAATTTCAGAAGGTCTATTTTCTAAGCCCAGTAACTGAACAAGAGTTATCAAAAATCTTAAAAGCCACAAAATTATCATTTTCAACTGGAGCAGATGATATTCCCAGGTACTCATTAAAAATATACCTGTCACACCTCTATGTAGTGTGATCGATAACTCAATAAGCAGAGGCTGTTTTCCAGAAGTGCTAAAGTCATCAATGCTAATTTCAGTCTTCAAAAAGGAGAACAGTCATGATTTAAATAATTATCATCCTATTTACATATGTCCAACTATATCTAAGATATTTGAGAAAGTCATATACAATAGAATATGAGCATTTCTACATAAAATAGAATTGTTGACCAAACACCAATTTGGATTTAGGAAAATAGGAATGTTAATGATGCACTCTTCAATTTCACTGCCAAATTGTTAAAGCCTTCAATTAAAATGAATTTTCTCCTGCACTTTTCACTCACACTAGTAATGCTTTTGATCTCATGTATCATTCACTGTTGCTTCAGAAGCTGGACTCATATGGCATGAAAAGTACAGCAGACAACTGGTTTAAATCTTCTCTCACCAGCAGAAAGCAAATGTTTGAAATCACAAGACCTGAATCTATAAAAAATTGTTCTGACAAACCTCTGATAAGCTGTGGAGTCCCGTGAGGCTCAGTACTGGGCTCTCTCCTATTTTTCAGTGACCTTCATCTAAATGTCTCTAATACTTCTTTCCTGTTGTTTGCATATGGCACAAACTTACTCTTCCAGTCAGACTCAGCTCTGTAATTGAAGTTCAAAATTAATGACACAACTAAAAGGTTCCTCTTGTGGTTCCACTATGATAAATTGTTGCTAAACACAAGCAAAACAGCTCGTATGCTCTTCTACCCATCTCGAAACCCTTCTGTTTGTATGGAACCATTGAAAATTGGTGGCAAAGAAACTGAACTATTAAATTTTTTAAGGAATGTGGATTGACAGTTCACTCTGTTGAGACCAGCATAGTGCTAAACTGTTAAATGAGCCTGGCAGCCTTTGCTATATATTCAAAGTTCTTCAGCAATTATGTGATATAAATATATTAAAAACTATTTATCATGGGCTTTTGCAGTCAATAACAGCATATGGGATCCCTTTCTGGGGGGGTGGGATTACTCACAGAACAATTTTCCTCATGAAAAAAGAATAATAAAGATACTGAAGAAAGTGACAATATGATCTTCCACAAAACCTATTTTCAAAGAACTTATTATATTGGCACCCCCCTGTGTTTATATTCTAGGGACAGTTTATTTTGTCAAAATAAATAAATAAATAAATAAATAAATAAATAAAATAAAAAAATAAAATCTTGATCTCTTTACAACAAATGTAGAAATTCACAGCTTTGATAAAAGAACAAATGGTATCATTAATTTGGTGAGCCAATAATTAGACAGTAGTCACAATAGGATGACAAATATGAGCAGCCTACTTTTCAACAATCTAGCCCTATCAATTAGAAATAAAGGCAATATCTTCAGGAAGAAAGTTAAGTTTTTGCTAAGGAGACACACTTTTTATTCTGCTGATGAGTACCTGAAGGAGAACTTGCATTAACTATTGACCTTATCCTCTCCCACACAAAATTTAAATCTTAAGAAAAAATTCCTGAAATTATTGTGTATATAGTGATCGACAGTGCTTGTAATTACTTTTGTGCTTGCCTCCCACTTAAGCCAGAATATGTATTTATCACTACTTCATAGAGCTATGAAGAAACAATATGCTTGCACTCACATGTAACATGATTTATTAAGATATTGCTGTGTATCTTCTATATTGTGGTACACTGATTTGATTTGATTAATGCATGGAAACAAAACAAACAGTGGTCTTAGTCCACTGTTGTCCACACCAAAACTGAGTTTATTTTGGGGTTTCGCTCCCTGTGATTCTACTAAAACCAACCTGTATCATTAAGAAGTAATAGGAGACCCTTTACTTGTTCCTTCTTAGACATGATTTCTTCAGGCCCTACTGAGCCGAATATTCTCTCTTTTGTCCTCCAGAGCTTCACATTCGAAGGTTAGATGTGGTGCAGTTTCATCCTCCTCATCACATAGTCTACACTTTGGGACTCCTTCCCCTATGCCCATCATGTGTAGATACTTCTTAAAGTTCCCATGGCCAGTTATGAGTCCTACCATGAGTTTAATCTATTTCTTGTTCAAGTTCAGGATTACAGAACTACTCTAGAAATATAGGTTGGTCATCATTAGCTTGCATTTTTTTTGTTTTTGGATCACAGTTCAATATTCTGTATGCTGCTTCCTGATCCATCTACATAGTTTTTATTTTACCATCACCTTAGTGATGGTTAGGACAGGTTCTGGTCCAGTAAACGGAGTCATCACACCTGTCCTGGCCAGTCTATCAGTATGTTCATTGCCACTAATTCTTGAGTGACCAGGGACACACAGCAGGTTTCATGACATTCTGTAATGATCTTTGATCTCATGGCAGGGGCTGATAGAGATTTCAGAGTTGCTTGGCTGTCAGAATGCATGTAGATGCTATGATCCTTGTGGCACCTATGCAGATTCTGCTCTGATAGTAGATATTTCGGCCTGGAATACTGTGACTAGCTTCCATAGAGAGACTGCTCTCTCTCATCTAGGCTGTATCCTGTATACTCTGGCCCCAGTGGCTTCATCCATTTTTGATTCATCAGTAAACCAGTCTATGTCTTTTGAACAGTGTCATGGTTCAGTCTTCCACTGATCCCTGCTTCCAGTTGTTATATTGAAAGGTTTATTAAAGCAGCTAGAAGTTATTGTATGGTGATCCAGCATTTCCCTGACCATTCAAATATTTACCACACTCACTCTATTGGTGTGGGAGTCTGTATATCCTAAAGGAATCCAGTTATTTCCAGTTTTTAACCTGTAATTCCGTGCTGCTGGCTCCATTGTAACCTAATGGGGCAATGGGGGCATGCCCAGTATGATCTCCATCCCAGCAGTGGGTGTGCTGCTAATTCTTCCTGTTATGGCTAAACAGCCATATTTTTGGTGTAAGTCAACTTACTTCCTGTTCCTCTGAAGCCTGAAATGCCCTCTTTACATATAGGATTCCTGGTTTAGGGCTATGTCCATCTACTGTCTTCTCAGAAGGTAACTCAAGGTGGCAGTTGTCTCTTTACTGTGTTGCAAGTTTATCTGCAACATTTGCTGCCTCAAACTTGCCACCATGTCCACTTCCAATGTCTTTGATTATCCTACCTGTCAGACAAGAAGCAGCAGTTTTTGGAGATTTCAGTACAGATTTCTTAAAATATATGGACAGGAAAATTAATTAGAATTATTATTTGGATGTTTCAATCTAATTTCAGTAGCCAATTTCCCAACTTTTGAGCAGCAAAATAGTAGGACACTGATTGATAGTATTTTTATAGATAGTACTTGGGTTGAAACAATTAATGTGTACCCAGTTGTCAATGGACTTTCTGATCATGATGCACAATTAATGGAAATAAACTGTATGACACCTTAGAACCTGGAGGCATGTTCATACAAAGCAGTGAGGCTTATTAATGAGAGCAGGACACAAAGTTCTAAAAGTAAGCTTAAATTGTTGGTATGGGATTAGGTATACAGAGTGAATCACCTAAAACTTGCACCACAAATATTGCAGAAATGGAAAGTGCTATTGATGTGTGGTTTTCACAGAATGATATGGTGATCATGGGGCTCACACTGTTAGCCAATCAACAGATTGTAATAATATTTACAAAACATATTTTTTGTGCAAAAATATACTTTTGAAAATGTAACAATGGCTATTGACATTAACAAACTAAAATCAGGGTAAATTAGAATGTCAGTTG
Organism: Schistocerca gregaria; assembly: GCF_023897955.1. Taxonomy (NCBI): domain Eukaryota; kingdom Metazoa; phylum Arthropoda; class Insecta; order Orthoptera; family Acrididae; genus Schistocerca; species Schistocerca gregaria. Next base: position 654,141,835 of record NC_064931.1, on the reverse strand, counting down.
TGTCTGTTGCAGGATTCTAGTCATTTATAAGATATCATATTTTGAAAAGTTAGCACTCTCACGCTTGTACAATACCTGAAAAGTTAGCACTCTCATGCTTGAACAATACCTGTGATAACACACACTAAAGAACAACACAAGTGCACATTACAGTTGTGTGGATTATGACCAGTAACAAGACAATTGACCATCACCAGTTGTTTTCAAAATGTCCACCATCAGCAGCAATACACACTGCCAGTCTGGTGTGGAATGACTGCTGCACATGTGCTAGCATTTCAGTGGAGATGTCCAAGCTTGTTGTATTAATACACCATTGCATGTCATTGGGTGTATTTGGTATGTCCTTGTAAACAGTGTCTTTCAGCTTTCCCCACAGAAAAAAATCTATAGGTATTGAATCTAAAGAACAACCCAGCCAAGTTGCATGTCATCTGGTTCCAATCCAACAATTTGGAAACAATTTGTGTAGACATGTTGTAGTAGTTCATGTCCTAAGGGCTGGACAGCAGTCATGTTGGTACCACAGGTTTCTCCTAGCCTGCCAAGGAATGTCTTCAAGCATCCACAGAAGATGGTCTGTTAGGAGGCTGCACATTCAGTGTTCTGTCTATGAAAAACAGACCTATAAGCTGGTGGTTCATTATACCACAGCACATGTTTACACTCCATGGATATTGCTGTTCAGCTTGACAAAGCTAGTGGGGATTATCAGCAGACCAGTAGTATATTTTTCAGCAGTTTATCTGGTCATCATGGGTAAATGTGGCTTCATCACTAAACAAGATACATGATGCATCTGGAGTATCCTTTCTTAATGCCCTTGTATAGAAGTTAATGGGGTTCTCATGATCGTTTCCATGCAGCTCTTGATGGAGAGAAATGTGACAGGAATGAAACCTTTGTTGATGGAGGTTTTGTAGAGTACTTCCCTGACTCATGACACTTCCTCGTGTGATTTTGTGGTAGCTAATGTGTGGATCGGCTGCAACAGCAGCAAGACATTAATTTTCCTCTCTCCTGTCATCACTTGTTTTGTTCTCTTACATTGTCTAGGACTAGATGTTACACTATCACTTTCAAGTAGCTAGTTGAAGAAGTAGATAAATTATTGCCAAGATGGTTGATGTCTATTGGGATATCTTGTCGCAAACACTGTCAAAGAACAACACTGTCCATACACCAAGAGCATCTTGGCTTTATCTGCATTGGTAAATCCCATCATCCACTCATGACCTACTGCTTGGATTGTCATACACTTCCCTGAAAAATTATCCAAAAGAACCACAAAAAAAATCAAGTAAGCCATGGATAACTAAGGGAATCAAATTCTTATGTAAGAGGAAGAGGAAAATTTATGCAAAAGCCAGAGTAAGTCAAACTCTGACATTATGCTGCATTATGCTAAGAAAAGTCAGTAAAATGTCCAGAAGTAAGAATGTCTGGAAGGAAAGAAATAATGCAGGTAATAAGATTAAAACTGTATGGGACATTATCAAATGAGAGACAGGCCAGCCAGCCAGTGTGCAAGATTCCATAAGAAATAAACAAAATGACAATGTCGTGACTGATAATGCACAAGTTGAATTTCCTTTTAACAGCCACTTTCTAAACTTAGCAGCAAATATAGGATTAAATAGGTCAGTTGAAGAAGCAACAGAATATATTAAAAATGCCATTAAACATTGGTGCTATTGGTAGGTGGAGATACACTGCACATAGCCTGCACCAAAATAGGAAGGTGAAAGATAAGTTAGAATCTCTATTAGAAGATACTGTAAGAGTGGCCACAGTCACACAATGGATGATACCCATGGTTAATGGGACCAGGCAGACAGGTTTTTTTTAGGTTAAAGCCAAAGTCCAGACAGACAACAAACAAGAAAAATAGAATAAAATAAGTTTCATGTACAGTAATCAGGGACAAAGCTGAGGGTAGTATCCATTTACTTCATCAAAATATCAGAAGAATAAGAAATAAAGTAGATGAATTGTTAGTGTGTTTCGTTGATCTCAAAAATAAGAATGAGGTTGAAATGCTTTGTCTGTCAGAAAACCATGTAACTGTGGGAATGGATAGTGTCATATAGATGCATCTTGCACTTGCAGATCTAGCATTGATGAAAAAGGAGTTGCCATTTACTCAAAACAAAGGTATAAGTACAAAACTATAGAAGTAAGCAAATTTTGTGTTGATCAGGCCTTTGAAGTTTGTGCAAGTGAACTACACCTAGATAATGTAGTGTTGATATTAGCAAAAATGTACAGGTCCCCATTAGGAGATTGGGAGCTATTCATAATTATACTGTCCGTCAGACAAAGTGAAGTTATTAATCTGTGGTGATATAAAAAAACAACTTTTTAAGCAGGAAAAGCAAACTACAAGTGTTATTAATGGCAAGTAACTTAGAATAAATGATCAATTTCCCTATAAGTATAGCTGAAGACAGTAGCACGCTAATAGATAATGTATTTGTACAGCAAGAGGATGTAATACTAATGCATGCTTTCCCTATGATAAATGGGTTATCAGACCATGATGCACAACTGATTAACTTACAAAACTTAGCAGGGTATACAGTTCAAAAACCATTAAGTAAAAGTGTAAGGCTGGTGAACCCAGTATCTATAGAGCACATCAGAGAGAATTTAATATGTGTTAATTGGGGAGATGTATATGATGATCCAAATGATGGATATCAACCAAGTAATAGTGGCATTGGTGCTAATAATTAACGAGAATTAATGAAAGAAATCCATGAAGTAACATAATAATATTAATATTTTCTTTAATTTCCAAGAAATAATAGTTTCAGTGAGTTTCCTTGAACAATTAATTTCTCATGGGGTATGAAATTATAGTGATTCACCTATTATGGTCTTCCTACCCATCTCCACATTCACATGGTATTATCTGTTACATTAAATGAGGCTCAGGAGACCATTCTATTAGAAGGAGCTGACAATAGTGGGTCTGAGGCCAAAATATGGCAGCCTTACTACTAGACTAAATGGCTATCAACTAATTAGTAGGGCACCTTTAATGCATTCAAGTCTCCAGTAAAGAAAGATGGATATATAAAAAGGTTGATGACCATCAATCCACAGGAAGGCAGGAGAAAACATTATGGGTGGAATTTTCAAGGTATAGAGTATATGGATTTAGAACTAGATCAACTTCTAATCCAAAGTCCACAAAGTTTGTCACAATAACAGAGATAAAAAGAAAAAGACAGAGGTATTAAAGTGACTAATTATTATACATAATTTACTGTGCAATCAAAAGTAAGAGACAAAAGAGAAGCAGCATTTATGATACATGAATCACTAGATAATGGTATGGATTCTTATATTTTTTGGAAAGAAATAATTATGTAAATCATGTCAAACATTGATAGAGAGTGTCTGACAGTGATAGGGTATATTCACAAATGGAAGATAAAAAAAGAAGGAAATGGAGGCTTCTATAATGTTACAGAAAGTTATAAACTGTACATACAGCCACACATTTGTACAAAAAATAGTGAATGTATTACTAGTTTTAATCCCTCCATGTCATTCGCTACAAATGGAAGTCTGCTTTGCAGCTGATTCTTGTGTTGTCAGGCTAAGTGCGGTCCCCACAGTTGGATACTGCTGGCAGATCTCATCTGCATAAGCCACCAGTAAGAAAAGTGGGAGGATGTCGTATGAGGCACAGGATGTTGCAGCCAGAAAGTAGAACTGAAAACAGTTCTCTCTCTCTTTCTCTCTCTCTCTGCCACCAGCTGCTGACCTGATGGCATGCTTCCTCTTCTCACTCCTTGATATCCTGGCACAAATGACCCCACCAAGGCATCAATAACCTGCCCCCCCCCTCCCCCCTTCCCCTAAGTGAGCCATATGGGTTATACTGAATTATATGTTCTTTTCTGTAACCAAATTCCTGTAATTATTTCAAGTTCCCAACCTGGATTCCCACCTGGCTGCCAATCTCAGCCCTTTCTGCACATATTGGCATCAGAATCAGGATCTGGCACAAGTTACAATCCAGAAACCACTTCTCTTTTGCAGTTGATTGCCACAATACCAATTCCATTGCCATGGTCAGTGCAGCATAATTGTGGCAAGTTTCTGCTTGCAGCTGGGCAACAGCATGGCAGCTGACGACAAAGTACATCCATAATGCATCACATATTGAAGCAGTGTCCTGTTCAAATTTGTGCTGCATGAGAGCTACTATCTGGAGTAAAGTGGACGTCATGCAAGGACCACGTGTCACCGCCGTAATCATTTGACACCACGCCTAATGGCATTGTCATATCATTAGCCCTGAAGCTTCAATACTGTGGCTGCCCACTTGCAGCTCCAGCCATGTTCCTGGTTTAGGATGATAAGAGTGAATGATCTTGCTGTTCCTGTGCACACAGTGTTCTCACCAGTGCCTGCTACAGAGGGCAGAATGTGTGAGTGAACTTCATTTGTTTGGTGTGGCCCACCTGCTGCCACTGCCACCATTCCATATACTGCTATGCTACTGGGCTTCCCAGCCTGGCTACATGCTAGAGGGAAAAATGTTAACTCTGTGGACAATATTGTGTGCCACTGAATGTGCTTCAGGCCTTCCCTGCCCTCGTGCCTGCATAGCCTGAGGTTCGTACGTTCAGCACCAGGACCTTTCTGTCACATTCCTGAGGGCCCTGTCTTTGATGCCAGGGGCATTCTTTGACTCTGCCTTGCTTGCACCTCCACCCATGCCATCATCAGAAGGGTACCATGTGCAAGTGGCCACTGGCTGGTGTTCACCTCTACTCCCTGCATCCTACCCTGCTGTTGCCTGCATCCATCACTGCTCTCCATGCACCACACCTCACTGAGATTTATGTAATTATTTCTATAACAAAGACTGATGAGGCAGTCACAGCAGATTAATTGTTTTGCAAAAGCTGTATGGCAGGCTAGAACAATTTATGACTGTGTATTGTTGCATCTGGTTGACATTCCTGCTCCCCATACTGGGGAACAAACATGAGAGTAGTAGTGAGGAACCTATTATGCCCTTGTAAGAGCAAATACAAGAACCCAGGACCAGTAATACAGAGCTGGGGAAATGATTTAGACAGTGATGACTGCAGACTGCTGCAATGAAAACTAAATTTGGTGTCCAGACTGATTTTGAGAGACTCAGGGAGGCTGACGTTTGTTCAGTTGTCTCACCCCCTTCCACTATAAGCAGCATTTTGGCTGTTGCCCTTATTTCATCTTTCTTGGGGATACTGAATGAAAATGTAAATATATTTTTGCAAAACTCCATGACATGGGTCATCTCTGTGTGTGGCCAAATAGTTTTTATTACATATGGTGTGACTAAAATTGTCAGAGGACACTTGGTTGCCACCCTGAACAATGGCTGAGTTTTGACTTCCTAGCAAAAGGTCTAGAAGAGCTGTACACAGACAAATGTACACCCAGTTATTACAGGGGCAAATTTTCCACCCTTTGACAGAGACTCACAGAAAATTTTCAGGTTTTTCCTAATCAGTTTAGAACTATATATATAGTTTGCAAAATGCTGGATAGGTTTATGAGGGAAAGTCATTGGTTGAATACAAAATGAATTTATTAATCCAATATTATGTATTTCAATATTTGATATCATTAGATAGCCTGGAATTTGAAGTAATCAGTGGATATAATAGTTACAAGTTGTACTGGTAACAAACATTGCCAGGCTTATGAGGCATGAGTCAAGAGTCTGATCATGTTTCTTGCTACTACGGCATATAACTATTATGTCCACTGGTTAATTGAAGCTTCAAGGTATCTGATGATAGTGAACACTGAAATGCACAATAGTGGATTAATAAAGTCATTTTGTATTCAGTCAATGACTTTTCTCCTCGTAACTTATCTAGAATTTTGCAGACCACACACGTTTTTCTACATGGCTATGTTCAGATTACAAGATTACAACTATTACTTGCTGAATCTGTACCCTGGACAGAGATGCCATGCATAATGATGCACCCTTAGAGGAGGCTGAGATGAGGGCTGTAGATGGTTTTATTAGGTACATTCTTATTAGGTACATTAAATTGGAGGAGAGTTTAAAGTAGCTTCTCCAACCTCACTCTATGATGCAGTTCATTTGGCTTTGTTGTACAAAGAAGCAGGACTATTTGTTGTTAGAATAACCAGCCACAAAACATGACTAATGATGAGAGTAAATGTGGATGCTGTAAGGATTCCGGCCACAAGTCTAAGGAGTTTTTGGCGCCATACTGTCCAACTGCGAACATTTTGAATATTTATGCATGCAATGCCAGATTACAAAGTAAACCAGGCCAAATCATTGCTGCGACAGTCCTATTGGGATGCAAGAGATGACGAATCTGACTTTGAGTGGCAGAATGAGGGTTAAACTGGCCTGGGGTTTGCAGACACAGGCCCACAGGTGAGCTTAAGGCCAGAGTTTTGTGATATGTGGGGAGATGCTCTCCTGAACCAGTTCCAGGTGTATGAGTGATCCCTGTTCACACACTGTCAAATTTAGTGGAGCACTTCAAAATTTTGATGGTAAGAACACCTTACAGATGTGACATACTCCAAGGAAGGTGCTCATTCCCAAAAGGCCAATACACTGCAAATCTTGGAGTTGAAGGAAGTCATCCATGTAACTGTAAAACAGCACACTCAAAATGATTCTCTGGGTGAAAATCAGCATCTGTGACACTGTCAAGCTTTCATTCTCACTTGATGCACTTCCTAGAATGAGGTTAGACAAACTATAAGTTTGTGTTAACAGAAGAGAGGGATATACACAGTCATGCCACCCCTGCATGTTGTGTCCTATTGTACCATCTGCAACCTTTCTGGTGCTGTGTCAGCAAAAGCCCTAAATTAACAGAGTGTGTACCTCTATTGCAGTAGCCATCCCAGTAGGCATTGGAGCCACATGGTTTTGTTTTCTTACGAACAGACAAAGGTAAGATAATCAAATATCATGTTTTGCCACATCTTGCTGTGTCACTAGCCTGTAGCCTATTATTTATTGTCACTTCTGTTTGATATTTTGCTGTTATGTTTAGTAATAATAGCTAACACTTGTAGGTCAGGACTGAATGACAAGAAGGTGTCTCCAGCACACAGGCCTCTGAGCTGCGCTGGCTCTTTAAATGTGTTTACTAACCACAATAAAACATTGCACACACTGAAGACCACCATTATAAAAAGGTATGGCATAGACCACCCTTGCTCCACTCCCCCCACATGTTGCCTCCCTCAACGTGGCCCGCATGTGGCATGTAGTTATGCATGTGGATGTGACTCATAACAGCTACTGTCACTTAGTGTGTGAAATGCTTACTGTCTAATGATGAGGTGTCTTTACTGCCTGTTTCTCTTAGTATGAACAGAAATGTTATCCCCCTTAAAGAATGTGAACTTCATCACTTCTCTGTTTTTCACTCAATGCCACATAAAAATTATGATCAAAGAATGCATCCGTATGATTCCCAACCACTTGACCTCTCCAGAGAACACTGCTGATAATCCCAGATGAGGTAGACTCATCAGAAATAGTGCACAATGTTTCTGACTGGTTATTCAATGCTGTGAATCAAATCAGTGGTCAAGTCCTACGTTTTCCACAAGTCTCATGGAGCAACATTTATGCCCCCTCCCTTTTTCCTCTCCCATCCACATATGTGAGGGGCATATGTAGCACCCGGGCAAGCCCATTCGCCTTACCCCTCTCTCCCTCCCCACCTGCTGGCCACTGGTGGTGGCCATTACACAGTGATATGAGCCACCATTGTCCCTCTTTGGAAGTGAGCCCTGCTGCATTAAAGTGTCTGTCGGGATGCTGGATGTGCTTTGACCTTTCTCATCCCAAAAGCACTGCTAAAGTATCATGAGCTATCCATGAGCTGAAGATGTTGTGTTGTTGCAAAGGAGAGGTGAGGAAAACAACAGATTTATGATTATGAATGCCAAGTCATTTAAGAATTAGTTAAGTTCATATTTGCCAAGACTTAGAAAAAGGAAAACAGGTAGTGTAAAAACTCTCTAACTTCTCCATGATACAATTAATCTGTAGATGAGTATTTACAAAGGAAACAGTTGAGTTATGAATGGACAGTGTGTACTGTAGAATACTTCCAACATAATAGAACCAGAAGATGTTGATAGAGTAGAAATTAATTGTTTGTACGTACATTTATGGTAGCCCTGGAAAAACTAGTAATTTTGAATAGTTTACATTTAATGCTTGTAAATATTTGTAATTTATTTATCCTCACAAAGGTTCCTCATGCCAAAATGAATTGTGTGCAAATGTGTAAAATGCTGGGAACAATCTGCCTTAGCATTTTAAATATACCAGTTTTCACCACCTAATAGATCATTTCAATTAACATTTTGACTACACAGCCATTTGTTTGACAGACACAAACATTTGAGGCATATGATCAATTTTTTCATAATATGACAGGATGAATAACGTAAAACTTAACTAAGCCTAATTGAAAGACCACCTTATTGTATTGACATCATTTTCCTTGCTCTCTGTTGTTTTTACGTATGAATAATAACTTCATGCAAGGTGTGTGAGAAAAGTAATGAAACCAGTTTTTTAGCTAGCAAAGTTTTTATTTTTTTCAAACAACAATACTGTTTCCTTCAAAGTAGTTCCCTTTAGCAGCCATACTCTGGTGGACTCATTGTTCCCTGTCTTGGTAGCAGTGCTAAAGGGCTTCAACGAGTAGGGCCTTTAACATCTGGTCACATACTTTTGAATCCAAAAATAACACCCTTTAAGACATTTTTCAATTTCAGAAAAAGAAAAAAATCACAAGGACTCTGGAAAGGTGAATAGGGTGGCTGTGAAACAACAGGAATGCCTTTTGAGGTAAAACATTCTGTGATGGAAGTCAGTATGTGACATGGAGCATTGTCATGATGTAGCATCCTCTTGTCTTCAATGTGCAATGGTCAAAATTTGATGCATAGTTAAAGTGTAACAGGTCTTCCATCATCCTTATTGTTAAATGTTAGTTTGATTTCACAAGAGCATGGAAATGTTTGATGTTTTCATTGGTTTTTGAAGTTGAAGGTCTCGCTCAGTGAGGTTCTCAGCCAGATTTGTACCAGCAGAATATTTCTGCTGTTGATAAAGAATGTTCCTATGGGCCTGTTTTAAAATTTGAAAGATCACACCCATTGATTCTCCAAGTTGAACACTAAAGCTTGGTGGCATAATGTCACTCTAAGTTCTGCTGTTCCATTTTTGTAAGACACAACAAAAACACATCTTCATTGATGGCACTCTCAAAAATCACATAATGCCTGTACAGATCTGAAACTTGGGCTGAGTATCTGGAATGGATGAACTCACTGGTCTACACAAATAGAACAACATAGCATTGTCATATCACTAGCAGTGTTGTCAGTCCCATTACTTTTTCACACATCTAATATTCACTCCATTTTACCTGAACAACAGAGTCCAAGTGAAGGCTCAATCAATATTAACTTTATTATCACTGTTATTGCTGTCATTATTAGAGGTGCCGATCAAGGTGGCACAGTGGTTAGCACACTGGACTAGCATTCAGGAGGACGATGGTTCAAACCCATCTCCAACCATCTGATTTAAGATTTCTGTGATTTCCCTAAAATAATTTCAGTCAAATTCCAGGCTGGTTCCTTTGAAAGGGTATGGCCAGTTTCCATCCCCATCCTTCCCTAATCCAAGTTTGTGCCTCGTCTCTAATGACCTCACTGTCGACGGGACGTTAACCACTAATTTCTGCTTCCTCATTGTTAGAGGTACTCTACATATATTTTTATGTATGCCTTTGATAACAAATGGAGCATTAATTCCAGTGGCATGGCATAATTTAAACTCCATAACAAGCAAACAAAACTAATATAATGCACTAGTTCTCACAATATGTTGTAGCATTCAACTATGATCCTAATAGTAAGACACATTCAGAAATATTCCTTGGTAGAAATAGAGGATCTATTATGGACTAGCATGGACTTATGAGTATTTTTAGAATTATTTTCCTTAACTGGAGTGTAGAACTGTTTTCTGGACTCTCTTGTGACATTTTAGCTATGTAAATGGTAAATCAACTTGGCTTTAGCTTTAATAAGTTTCATGTTCCATGGATCATTTGTGTGATAAATCATTATGATGTGCAACATTGCAAATTAATTTGAAAATGTAGCCAAATACTGAACATTTATAAGATTGTATTTTTTAAAAATTCACAGACTGTTTCTTTTGAACTGCACTGAATCACCCACAATGAAGTTTATGAGTGAACTAGTTAGTTAGTTATATAATGTGAAGCAGTAGTCAGAATGCCTAACTCCTTTGAACATAAATCTACAAGATAATCATGAGTGAGCACCACATATTATTCTTATAGTATGTTTTTGAGCAATGATGACTTTCTTTCTTCACAGAACATTATTCTATATGTTGTTGTTGTTGTTGTTGTTGTGGTCTTCAATCCTAAGACTGGTTTGATGCAGCTCTCCATGCTACCCTATCTTGTGCAAGCTTCTTCATCTCCCAGTACTTACTGCAACATACATCCTTCTGAATCTGCTAAGGGTATTCATCTCTTTGTCTCCCTCTACGATTTTTACCCTCCACGCTGCCCTCCAATGCTAAATTTGTGATCCCTTGATGCCTCCGAACATGTGCTACCAACTGGTCCCTTCTTCTTGTCAAGTTGTGCCACAAACTCCTCTTCTCCCCAATTCTATTCAATACCTCCTCATTAGTTATGTGATCTACCCATCTAATCTTCAGCATTGTTCTGTAGAACCACATTTCAAAAGCTTCTATTCTCTTCTTGTCCAAACAGTTTATCGTCCATGTTTCACTTCCATACGTGGCTACACTCCATACAAATACTTTCAGAAACTACTTCCTGACACTTAAATCTATACTCAATGTTAACAAATTTCTCTTCTTCAGAAACGCTTTCCTTACCATTGCCAGTTTACATTTTATAACCTGTCTACTTTGACCATCATCAGTTATTTTGATCCCCAAATAGCAAAACTCCTTTACTACTTAAAGTGTTTCATTTCCTAATCTAATTCCCTCAGCATCACTTAATTCGACTATCCTTGTTTTGCTTTTGTTGATGTTCATCTTATATCCTCCTTTCAAGACACTGTCCATTCCGTTCAAGTGCCCTTCCAAGTCCTTTGCTGTCTCTGACAGAATTACAAAGTCGTCGGCGGACCTCAAAGTTTCTATTTCTTCTCCATGGATTTTAATACCTACTCCAAATCTTTCTTTTGTTTCCTTTACTGCTTGCTCAATATACTGATTGAATAACATCAGGGAGAGACTACAATCCTGTCTCACTCCCTTCCCAACCATTGCTTCCCTTTCATGCCCCTCAACTCTTATAACTGCCATCTGGTTTCTGTACAAATTGTAAATAGTCTTTTGCTCCCTGTATTTTACCCCTTCCACCTTCAGAATTTGAAAGAGAGTATTCCAGTCAACATTGTCAAAAGCTTTCACTAAGTCTACAAATGCTAGGAACATAGGTTTGCCTTTCCTTAATCTTTCTTCTAAGATATGTTGTTGGGTCAGTATTGCCTCACGTGTTCCAACATTTCTACGGAATCCAAACTGATCTTCCCCAAGGTCAGCTTCTACCAGTTTTTCCATTCGTCTGTAAAGAATTCACATTAGTATTTGCCAACACCTGCTTTCTTTGGGATTGGAATTATTATATTCTTATTGAAGTCTGAGGGTATTTTGCCTGTCTCATACATCTTGCTCACCAGATGGTAGAGTTTTGTCAGGGCTGTCTCTCCCAAGGTTGTCAGTAGTTCTGATGGAATGTTGTCTACTCCCGGGGCCTTGTTTCAACTCAGGTCTTTCAGTGCTCTGTCAAACTCTTCACGCAGTATTGTATCTCCCATTTCATCTTCATCTACATTCTCTTCCATTTCCATAATACTGTCCTCAAGTACATGGCCCCTGTGTAGACCCACTATATACTCCTTCCACCTTTCTGCTTTCCCTTCTTTCCTTAGAACTGGGTTTCCATTTGAGCTCTTGATATTCATACAAGTGGTTCACTTTTCTCCAAAGGTCTCTTTAATTTTTCTGTAGGCAGTATCTATGTTACCCCTAGTGAGATAAACCTCTAAATCCTTACATTTGTCCCCTAGCCATCCCTGCTTAGCCATTTTGCACTTCCTGTTGATCTCATTTTTTAGACGTTTGTATTCCTTTTTGCCTGCTTCATTTATTGCATTTTTATATTTTTTTCCTTTCATCAATTAAATTCAATATTTCTTCTGTTACCCAAGGATTTCTACTAGCCCTCGTCTTTTTACCTACTTGATCATCTGCTGCCTTCCCTACATCATCCCTCAGAGCTAACCATTCTTCTTCTACTGTATTTCTTTCCACCATTCCTGTCAATTGTTCCCTTATGCTCTCCCTGAAACTCTGTTCAACCTCTGGTTTAGTCAGTTTATCCAAGTCCCATCTCCTTAAATTCCCACCTTTTTGCAGTTTCTACAGTTTTAATCTACAGTTCATAACCAATAGATTGTGGTCAGATTCACATCTGCCCTTGGAAATGTCTTACAATTTAAAACCTGGTTCCTAAATCTCTGTCTTACCATTAAATAATCTATATGATACCTTCTAGTATTCCATATGACATTACTGAATGAACATAAGCAAAATATGTCAACTTCCTGATTTGTCTCTCCTCAAGATTTGAAATGTGGCTGGACAAAGCTGTTTTTGGAGTTACAAAATGTGCTTTTTCCAGTTTAAATTCTCATCAATATGGACACTTAAGAACTGGAAGTTTCCATCCTATTTATTATTTCTTCACCACATGTTACACTTACCATTGGTGAAGTACCCTTAGAGGTGCAGAACTGAATATATTGTGTTTTTAAAATTGACAGTGACACTATTCACAGAAAACCAGTCAATGATACTTTTAATAACATTGTTTACCATTTCTTCTACTTGTGTATTCATGCTTGGATTGATTAAAATACTAGTGTCATCTGAAAAAAAAGAAAAAGAAAAGAAGAAAAAGCATCTAGTTCTTCTTGTATATTACACATAAGGTTGCTTACATATACACTCCTAGAAATTGAAATAAGAACACCGTGAATTCATTGTCCCAGGAAGGGGAAACTTTATTGACACATTCCTGGGGTCAGATACATCACATGATCACACTGACAGAACCACAGGCACATAGACACAGGCAACAGAGCATGCACAATGTCGGCACTAGTACAGTGTATATCCACCTTTCACAGCAATGCAGGCTGCTATTCTCCCATGGAGACGATCGTAGAGATGCTGGATGTAGTCCTGTGGAACTTGCCATGCCATTTCCACTTGGCGCCTCAGTTGGACCAGCGTTCGGGCTGGACGTGGAGACCGCGTGAGATGACGCTTCATCCAGTCCCAAACATGCTCAATGGGGCACAGATCCGGAGATGTTGCTGGCCAGGGTAGTTGACTTACACCTTCTAGAGCACGTTGGGTGGCACGGGATACATGCGGACGTGCATTGTCTTGTTGGAACGGCAAGTTCCCTTGCCGGTCTAGGAATGGTAGAACGATGGGATCAATGACAGTTTGGATGTACCGTGCACTATTCAGTGTCCCCTCGACGATCACCAGAGGTGTACGGCCAGTGTAGGAGATCGCTCCCCACACCATGATGCCGGGTGTTGGCCCTGTGTGCCTCGGTCGTATGCAGTCCTGATTGTGGCGCTCACCTGCACGGCGCCAAACACGCATACGACCATCATTGGCACCAAGGCAGAAGTGACTCTCATCGCTGAAGACGACACGTCTCCATTCGTCCCTCCATTCACGCCTGTTGCGACACCACTGGAGGCGGGCTGCACGATGTTGGGGCGTGAGCGGAAGACGGCCTAACGGTGTGCGGGACCGTAGCCCAGCTTCATGGAGACAATTGCGAATGGTCCTTGCCGATACCCCAGGAGCAACAGTGTCCCTAATTTGCTGGGAAGTGGCGTGGCGGTCCCCTACGGCTCTGCGTAGGATCCTACGGTCTTGGTGTGCATCCGTGCGTCGCTGCGGTCGACGGGCACGTGCACCTTCCGCCGACCACTGGCGACAACATCGATGTACTGTGGAGACCTCACGCCCCACATGTTGAGCAATTTGGCGCTACGTCCACCCGGCCTCCCGCATGCCCACTATACGCCCTCGCTCAAAGTCCTTCAACTGCACATACGGTTCACGTCCACACTGTCGCGGCATGCTACCAGTGTTAAAGACTGCGATGGAGCTCCATATGCCACAGAAAACTGCTGACACTGACGGCGGCGGTGCACAAATGCTGCGCAGCTAGCACCATTCGACGGCCAACACCGCGGTTCCTGGTGTGTCCGCTGTGCCGTGCGTGTGATCATTGCTTGTACAGCCCTCTCGCAGTGTCTGGAGCAAGTATGGTGGGTCTGACACACCAGTGTATATTCTTTTGATTAGATATGACATCCACTGGTTGGGTATACCATCAATCTCATAACACATCAATTTATCTGGGAGAATACTGTGTTGAACACAGTCAGATGCCTTAAATTGGTCTCAGAAAATGTCAGCCAGTGCTATTTTATTATCTAATGCTTGTAAAATTTGGAGAGTGAATATGTAAATGGCATTCTCAGTAGAGCAGCTCTTCTGAAATCCATACTTGTGTTTTACTGAGGGTATAAAATGCTGCTCATGTGAGATAATATTCTAGAATACATAGTCTTCTCATAAATTTTGGAAAATGATGTCAGCAGTGAAAGAGGTCAGTAGTTTGTGACATCTCTCCTGTCAACTTTCTTAAGGAGAAAGTACCTTGAGATAGTGATGCATTCCATATTTCAGATAATGCAGGGCTTATTATATGGGAACAGATCTTTAGTATTCTACTGGAAACACCACAAAAACCAGATGACCTTTATCTTTGAGAGAATGCATAATTTTCTTAGTTCTAGAAGGTTGGTGCTATATTCATATGACAATTTAATGAGAATTGCTTTTTCAACATGCTGCTGTGTTTTTTCTCTTGAACTGCTTGATTCTATACCTTCTACTATATTTAAGAAATGATTATTAAATACACGCATTAAAATTTTTTTGCGCCACCTTGGTTCCGAGAGTTCCCGAACCTGTACAGAAAATTGGAATAGAGATCAACATAAATGTCATTTACACCCTTTTTATTGTTCATGAAAATCACACATTGCATGTTGTACCACCATACAGGGAGACCTTCAGAGGTGGTGGTCCAGATTGCTGTATGCACCAGTACCTCTAATACCCAGTAGCACATCCTTTTGCATTGATGCATGCCTGTATTCATCATGGCATACTGTCCACAAGTTCATCAAGGCACTGTTGGACCAGACTTTCCCACTCCTCAATGGTGATTTGGTGTAGATCCCTCAGACTGGTTCGTGGGTCATGTCATCCATAAGCAGCCCTTTTCAATCAGGCATGTTCGGTAGGGTTCATGTCTGGAGAACATGCTGGCCACTCTAGTAGAGTGATGTTGTTATCCTGAAGGAACTCATTCACAAGATGTGCATGACTGGGGAATGAATAGTTGGCCATGAAAACGAATGCCTTGCCAATATGATGGCACTATCAGTCAGAGGATGGCATTCATGTATTGTACAGCCATTACGGTGCCTTCCATGACCATCCATGTCAGCCCCACATAATCCCACTCCAAAATAGCAAGGAACCTCCAGTTTGCTTCACGCACTACTCACTGGATAGTGTGTCTAAGGCATTCAGCCTCAACGGGTTGCCTCCAAACATGTCTACAACAATTGTCTGCTTGAAGGCATATACGACACTCATTGGTGAAGAGAACATGATACCAATCCTGAGCAGTCCATTTGGCATGTTGTTGGGCCCATCTGTACAGCGCTGCATGGAGTCATTGTTGCAAAGATAGACCTCACCATGGAGTGAAGTTGCACATCATGCAGCCTATTGTGCATAGTTTGAGTCGTGACATGACATCCTGCGGCTGCACAAAAAGCTTTATTCAACATGGTGGCGTTGCTGTCAGGGTTCCTCCAAGCCATAATCCATAGGTAGCAGTCATCCACTGCAGTAATAGCCCATGGGCAGCCTCAGTGAGGCATGTTATTGACAGCTCCTGTCTCTTTGCATCGCCTCCATGTACGAACAACATTGCTTCAGCTCACTCCGAGACATCTGGACACTTCCCTCATCGAGAGCCCTTCCTGTCATAAAGTAACAATGCAGACATGATTGAACCATAGTATTGACTATCTAGGCATGGTTGAACTACAGGCAACAGGACCCGTGTACCTCCTTCCTGGTGGAATGACTGCAACTGATCGGCTGTCAGACTGCCTCTGTCTAATAGACGCTGCTCATTCATGGTTGTTTACATGTTTGGGTGGATTTGTGGCATCTCTGAACATTCAAAGGGACTGTGTCTGTGATACAATATCCACAGTCAACGTCTGTCTTCAGGAGTTCTGGGAACTGGGGTGATGCAAAAATTTTTTGATGTGTGCATAGTTACTTCTTATGACTCATTGTTAATAGCCCTTCCATTTAATTCAATAGTGATGTTACCCTGTCCTGCGGCAGTTTGCCCTATCTCTCATTTCGTGGCATCTCATATGGCCTTTTGGGAATACACTGCAGCACATTTGGGCCTACCACCTGTCTGCTTCAACAGATGACAACAGCGGATGACATCAGATGACACATGGATCAACCATGAATAAAGCGGGCCTTAGTAGTGGAATCTCTCACCACCATGCACTGCCTTGCTGCAGCTCTGGGGTTTTTCCAGAGAGAAGCATGTGACAGAAACAGCTCCCTGACTGGCACTTCCTGCACCAATGCCAAACAACTGACATGGTCTCCTGAGCAATATAGTGTTTTATAGTGAGTGTTGATTGTGCTTCGTGAACTGTGAGGTGCAGCAGCAGTATTCAGGCCATGTACAGATGGAGAAAAGATGACGCTTCAGCTGAACAGTGATTGGTGGCATCTGCAAACCTTACTGAGTGCTAGTGGCAGATCATTAAATTTTTTGTTCATATTTACCAATTTGATATTGATGTATTCATGCTGGCCTTGGCAGTTTCATGGGATCAGTATACTACTTCAGCATCATGGAATTCTTAGTAACAATTGCATTCTAACCGATAGTGTGCCAAATGTCACCTAATTGCTGTGGACTACCATGTGTATGCTTGCAATTTTTATTCTGTTGCCTCTTGTATTGTCGCCATGACCATATGTGTATGAACAGCATGTACACCTCAATATGAGACCCTACAGCATTGCCATCATGGCTTATCCCAGCTTCTGACCTTTAGAGATAAGATGCACACTTAGATTAAACAGTTACATACAAAGAATACTTGTTAACCCTTTAGTTTTTATACCTTGCATTTCATTGTATATAACTTTTGACATTTACAATTTGTTACTTTCATCTCACTACAACCTTCTATTCAGTAAGACTATCATGCTCTACAGGAATTATTTCTCCTGTGTCTACTTTTATTGCTATACAGTTTTATTGTGTTGATGTTCTCATGTTAATTTTTATGTAATTGTGTTCTGTTCCAATAAAGGGACAGAAAAATCAAAAACGTACTTTCCATGTGCTCTTCACTTTTATCCCACTAACACCTGCACATACTAGTGCACCATAGGCAGCTTATGTGTGCAAGGTAAGTGAGGAATGCATTTCCCAAACTGGTGATCCTGAGGTGATCTTCATGATCATACGAGGGGTTAGGTATTTATGCCCCTTTGTGGAGGGGTTCCATTTCATACTTTTTACAGACCACCTCCCCTTGAAAATTCATTTCTGTCACAAATAGGGCACTCAGATCTCAACCCACCAGTTCTGACAGCAGGTGTATAGTGGACGGTTCACCAGTGAGAGCCAGAATAGAAAACATAGTCACTGATTATCTTAACTGCAGTTAGCATTCCCCTCAACTATAAGATCCTTGCTGCAGTCCAGGTTGACAACCCCTAGCTCCTACAGATGCAAGATGACATAAATACGGATCTCGACCTGCAACTGTTAGTGATGCCAGGTACCCATAAAGCTATTTTGTATGATGTCCATGACAGTACTGATCACTTGTGCGCCTCCTTAGAGCACATCTGCCCCTACTTTCCCCTGTACTTCTTCAAGATCTTGCACAGCCTGGACCATCCTGGTGACTGTACATCTGCCACACTTGTTCAGGAGCATTTTGTTTGGCCTAATATCCAGTGCTACTGCACCAACTGGGCCTGTGCCTTTGTGCTGTGTCAATGCTCTAAAGTATGCAGTTATGTGCATTACCCCATCACCGCTTTTCCCCTGGGGAATCATCATTTCTTCCACATACATATTGATATCATAGGCTCACCATCATGTAGGCCATCATCCAATGGCCACCAGTATCTCCTTAATATCACTGATAGCTTCACCCAGTGACCTGAAGCTGCATCTCTGCCTGACGTAACACAGACACAGTGGCAAAAGCCTCTATAGATACTTAGGTCTCACATTTTGGGTGCCTGCACCATATCATAATCAACAACATGTGGCAGTTAACATCCTGTTTACTTAAGACTCTCTCAGCACCCTCAAAGCTGTCCTCACATACCACTTTGCAACTTGGTCTGCTGCTCTGTCTCTAATTATATTAGGTTTATAGGTTACCCACAAAGTGAATTTAGGCACATCCAGTGCCAAGTTTGTGTACAGACAGCTGCTCACCCTCTCAGGTGACCTCACTGAACCACACCCCCTACTGGCCATGACCTGCATCTCAGCCTTCATGCAGCAGTTCCATGACTCAATAGCATGCCTGTACCTAGTGCATTCCAGGTGGCATGTCGAACACTAACACTTCATGCACAGAGATCTCAGCATATGCATGTATATGATGCTCCAGGTGGATGTCTGCCAACCATTGCTCGACCCACGGTACTCCTTCTCACACCTCATCCTCTTGTGAGGCATTTAGACATTCTTCCTGTGACACCAATGCATCATTGTAGTCTCACATGATTGCTGAAGCAGGTACACCTGCTCGACCTCCAAAGCCTATGTGCATCACTGACCTTCAAGAGTGACATGGCACCAAGCTATGATGACGGGGCCTTAACCAACACTGCCGATACAACTCATGGCCTGTGGGTCACTTGGGTGAAGGTTGCCTAGCTGCTCTTGCCACCAACCAACCTGACAGATTTGCTGATGACGTCAGCCACTGGACCTTTCCCTGGCTGCCACACCCTGGTCATAAGAAGAAAATGCTGCACCCCTGACACCGAGGGACTATTGACCAGTGGAACAGCACGGGATGTGCCCAGGCAGTGATGTGTGACCTGGACTGCAAGCATGGGGCAGCTGCAGCTGATGCCCACAGCACCAACAAGAGACAGCACATAATATACTGCCCATAGAGGGTGCACTGGGCACCATCAATCATGTGTCACTTGCCCACACACCAGCACACAACCACTTCTCTTGCCAAACCCTGCCCCCATGGCACACCATGCCCCATTGCACCAGCAAACCGAGGGGTGCAGCTCTGCCCCCACCCAGCCAGTGGTGCATGTCAGGTCACACAAGAGCCAGGCTTACCATGGGACAATACCATGCTTGCCATCACACTGTCACCATGTCTGCCACTGCAACATATGCCGGCCCCACTGATGCCACACTGCAGCCTGCCATGGGGGACCAAGTCACATGTCATCACTGTCTGTGCCTTTGCTGCTGCCTGGCCCCTCCTCCAGTACCATGCCACTGCCTGGCACAGGGGGTGCAGCCAGCACTGCTGTCACCACCACCATTACCAATGCCCACCTCCCACTATCTCCTTCTTGCAGGGGGGAACTGTGTGGTGATGCACTACAGCACATGTGCACCTGCCACTTGTCTGCTTCAGCAGATGACAAGAGCAGATGACATGTGTATAGGCCACAAGCAAAGCAGACGTAAGTTGTAGAATCTCTCTCCATCACACACTGCCCTCCTGTAGCTCTCGGGTGTTCTGGAGAAAAGTATGTGACATATAGAGCTCATTGACTGGCACTTCCCACACCAATACTGATCAATTGACATGCTCATCTGAGCAAAATAGTGTTTTACGGTGAGTGTCAATTGTACTGTGTGAACTTGAAGAAACAACTTGCTACAAGGTGCAGTAACAGCATTCTAGACATGCACGGGTGCAGAGAGGTTGATGGTGGTGAGTCTATAGTGCACACTTTAGCTAAACCATGACTGCTGGTTTCTGAAAATCTTGCTGAGTGCTAATGGCAAAGCATTAAATTTTTTGTCCTTATGGACCAGTTTGAAATTGATGTATTTATGCTGTCCCTGTCAGTTTCATGGGTGTGACTGGTTACTTCTGCATCATGGATTTGTTAGTAACATTTGTATCCTAATGGATAGTGTGCCACATGTTGCCTGTTTGCTGTAGACTAGCATGTACATGCCCGCAATTTTTTTTGTTGCCTCCTGCATCATGATCATCATGATCACATGTATGAATGGTGTGCACACCTTGACCATGAGACCCTGTCATGTTGTCATCATGCCTTATAACTGATACCTCACCTTTAGTAGTGTGATGCACACTTACATGAAACACTTCCATGCAAAGCATACTTGTGAACTCTTTACTTTTTATTCCTTATACTTGCTTAGGTATAGAATCACTCTATGTAACTTTTGACATCTGCAATTCATTACTTTCCACTCACTGCAACCATAAGTTTAGTGAGTCCACTGTGCTCTATAGGAATTATCTCCCCTGTTTCCTTAAGGGTGTTCTTGGAATTACTGATTTCTGACGTTATGTGCATGTTCCTCAATTTTTTAGTAACTTTCCTTAATAATTTTGAGTAATTTTTGTAGGGGTGCAACTACTGCAGGATATTTACTTGTTCTTGTCAACATATACATTTTGTTTTCCTTTCACAAAATACTTTAATCTCACAAGTGAGCCATGGCTGTTTAATGTCTTTTCTGATTAGTTTTTGTGGAAAGCTATTTTCGAATAGTGATATGGATTTATAATAGAATAGAAGAAATTTCATGTTACCATTAAACGCATTACAAATTTGATTCCAGGTCATCTCTTGTAAACTGTTCTTAAAAAAATTTGTACCAGAGTCATTAATTGTTCTAACTGATTTCTGCTGAGGAGTTTTCATACTGTAAGGCACTATCTTATCTATCCTAGCTCAATGTGCTCTAAGGCCAGAGAGAGCATTTGATACTGGACAAACAGTTGTATTCTTGCTTTGATCTTCACCAAAGCAAACATTGTTAATTAAGGTCCCAACAGCTATGTCTACCCCTGGTGGAAAGTTAATTACTGAGATAAAATTAGGGAAACCAAATAAGGCTTGTACAACATTTTTTCCTATCAAACTCCTTTAAAAAGGCTGCATTAATGTCATCACATACTAACTGCTTGGTGCAGTCTGACAGATAGAGCAGCAAGGAATCCAGATTCCTGATAAACAGTTAAAGATCCCCCAGTGGGGATCTGTATACAATTACAATTAAAGGTGAACTATTTTTCAATATTAATTCACAAGCACACACTTCTATGTGCGGATCACAACAAAATATATTTCTCTCAATGTTTTTGAACTTGTGTTCTGTGTTAATATATATAACAACTCTTCCTTTTCCCAAATTAGTTCTACATGAGTAAGAAGCTGGAGTCTAACCTTTTATACAGGGTGGTTCATTGATAGTGACTGGGCCAAATATCTCACAAAATAAGCATCAAACGAAAAAACTACAAAGAATGAAACTCGTCTAGGTTGAAGGGGGGAACCAGACGGCACTATGGTTGGCCCACTAGATGACGCTGCCATTGGTCAAACAGGTATCAACTGCATTTTTAAAAATAGGAACCCCCATTTTTCTTAATACACATTCGTGTATTATGTAAAGAAATATGAATGTTTCAGTTGGACCACTTTTTTCGCTTTGTGATACATGGTGCTCTAATAGTCACAAACGTATAAGTATGTGGTATCAGATAACATTCTGCCAGTGTGGATGGTATTTGCTTTGTGATACATTACCTGTGTTAAAATGGACCATTTACCAACTGTGGAAAAGGTCGATATTGTGTTGATGTATGGCTATTGTGATGAAAAGGCCCAGCGGGCATGTGCTATGTATGCTGCTCGGTATCCTGGACGACATCATCCAAGTGTCCGGGCCGTTCACTGGATAGTTACGTTATTTAAGGAAACAGGAAGTGTTCAGTCACATGTGAAATCTCAACCACAACCTGCAACAAATTATGATACCCAAGTAGGTGTTTTAGCTGCTGTCGCAGCTAATCCACACATCAGTAGCAGACAAACTGCGCAAGAATCTGCTCTCTCAAAAACATTGGTGTTGAGAATGCTACATCAACATCGATTGCACCTGTACCATATTTCTATGCACCAGGAATTGCATGGCAATGACTTTGATCATAATGTATAGTTCTGCCACTGGGCACAAGAGAAATTAATGGACGATGACAGATTTTTTGCACGTATTCTATTTAGCAATGAAGTGACATTCAACAACAGCGGTAAAATAAACTGGCATATTATGCACTATTGGGCAATGGAAAATCCACGATGGCTGCGACATGTGGAACATCAGTGACCTTAGTGGATTAATGTATGGTGCAGCCTTATGGGATGAAGGGTAATTGGCCCCCATTTTATGGATGGCAATCTAAACGGTGCAATGTATGTTGATTTCCTACATAATGTTCTACTGATGTTACTACAAGATGTTTCACTGCATGACAGAATGGTGATGTACTTCCAACACGATGGATGTCCAGCACATAGCTCATGTGCAATTGAAGCAGTATTGAATAGCATATTTCATGACAGGTGGATTGGTCGTCGAAGCACCATACCATGGCCCGCACGTTCACCAGATCTGACGCCCCTGGATTTCTTTCTGTGGGGAAAGTGAAGAATATTTGCAATTGTGATCCACTGACAATGCCTGAAAACACGTGTCAGCGCATTGTCAAAGCATATGCGAATATTACGGAAGGCGAACTACTCACTTTTGAGAGAAATGTTATAACACGTGTTGCCAAATGCATTAAGGTTGATGGACATATGTCTGAGCATTTATTGCATTAATGTGGTATTTACAGGTAATTACACTGTAACAGCATGCATTCTCAGAAATGATAAGTTCACAAAGGTACATGTATCACATTGGAACAACCGTAATAAAATGTTCAAACGTACATACGTTCTGTATTTTAATTTAAAAAACCTACCTGTTACCAACTGTTTGCCTAAAATTGTGAACCATATGTTTGTGACTATTACAGCGCCATCTATCAAAAAGTGAAAAAATTGGCCCAACTAAAACATTGATATTTCTTTACGTATTACATGAATATGTAATAAAAAGTGGGGTTTCCTATTTTAAAAAAATGCAGTTGAAATCCGTTTGATCTATGGCAGTGCCATCTAGCAGGCTAACCATAGTGCCATCTGGTTTCCCCCTTCAAGCTAGACAAGTTTCGTTCTTTGTAGTTTTTTCGTTTGACGCTTTTTTCGTGAGATATTTGGCGCGATCACGATCAATGGACCACCCTGTATTTAACTTCTCTAACCCTGTGGTTTTGTGGTGCTCAAATAGACCCAGGATGTCTGTCTTTTCAGAGCTCTCTAAATTTTTCAAATAGACAAGAAGCTCTTCTACCTTATTACGCAGTCCTCTAATATTCTGACAAAATAAGCCAACCTTACTTTTATATACATTCTTAAGCATTTTGCGAGGCTCGTCTGTTATTTTTAACTTCTTTCAAATTGGGTTATCTGAATCCTGGCTCTAACCTACAAAAGATACCTCCCTGACAGCAGTAACCACAGGGATTTGCTTATGTGGTAGTAGCCTCCCATAGATTTCCTGCAAGAAGGTCAGTCAAACTACCTTTCCTTTTCCTATTTGGTTGTAGGCCATGTCTAGCATATCCCAGTCCCTCAATTCTAGATACAGGCTCTGCACTCATTTCATTTCAGTCAGCTGCGACCTACTCGACTCAGCATTCACACAGCTCACAGCAGTGAGAAACCACAGCTGATCATGTTGCTGTTGCACCCACAAAACCCACATTTGTGTCTGTAGTTGGTACTCATATTTCTTCCAGGTCACCCCTAATGCAGCAATTTCTTTCTTAGCCAGGCTGTTCCCGACTCCACCTACTACACTAAACTGATCCTCCTTGCCAAAATCTTTGTACAAATTCCCTATGTCCTCTGTTACCTGGATGAGTCTAGTGCTTGGCTTCATAATACTTGTGACCCAATATATTATTCCTAATTTTTCCTGTACTTTCTGGTCTACACCCCTCCAATGGCTACTGCCTAGCTGTAAGGCTCTTTTCTTCCTACTGTCTTTTGGTACTGACCTACACTTAGTTTCTTTGCTAGGAGTTCATTGCAATCTAGTGTAACCTACAGGTGGATGAGGCTCTTCCCCTCCTACTTCAGGTGGGGAAATAAAAAAGGAAAAAAAACCTCCTCCTGAACAGGCCATGAAGGCCCAATGGTACTGACTGGCTGCTGTGTCATCCTCAGCCCACAGGCGTCACTGGATGTGGATATAGAGGGTCATGTGGACAGCACACCGCTCTCCCAGCTGTATGTCAGTTTCCAAGAATGGAGCCGCTACTTCTCAACCAAGTAGCTCGTCAGTATGCCTCACAAGGGCTGAGTGCACCTGTGTGCCAACAGTGCTCGGCAGTCCAGATGGTCACCCATCCAAGTGCTAGCCCAGCCCGACAGCGCTGAACTTCGGTGATCTGACGGGAACCAGTGTTACCACTGTGGCAAGGCCATTGGACCTACTTCAAGTAACAAGTCAAATTTATTCAATACCATAAGGTCAAATATTGATGAAGAAGTTGAAGAGCTGTTCCCATTTTTGCCCATTGCTCGTTACCTTTACCCAGTTTCCATGATCTTTTTCTCCCTTCAGCCTATCTAGTTTTGCATGTTCTAATTCAGCCTGAAGTGCACAAATCTTTGGCTACTGTTCAGTGATAGTCTTGTCTTATTTGCATGGCCTACAGTTCCATGGGACAACATTGCTGAGTTCCCCATTCAATTCCCCACAATAGTCACCCAAGTGAAATTCCAACACACAGTCTACATATACCACTCCCTCTTTGACTATTCTACAGCAACCAGTAACATTCACATTTACCATGCATTGCAAAAGAGATTACGTGCCTAAAATGGAATTACACTATTTAACATGTTTTATGCTACATGCATTTTCATTCTTTATGAGCCAAAAAAAAAAATTAGTCTTACAAGTCAGCACTTCAGGTGTATCATGTAATGTAAGAAGTTCATTATTTTCACTTACACCAATAGCTCACCTCTCACATAACTGCAATTTCTGTTAATTAACTTTTTCACAACAGAATGTAACTTTTAATGTATGCGAACTGTATGCAAACAAACAATTTTAATTAAAAAAACTGTATGTAAAGAAACTACCAATGCAAAATCAAACAACTTAAAATTTATGCTAGTGTGTGGTTATATGAAATGGTGTTATCGATTGTAATAGCAGAAGAATGGCATTTATGTGCTAATTAGCTTACTCTTGGTGTGGATGGGTGCAGAAATGAGTGTAGTTTCTCTTGCCACTGTTCAGAAATTAATTATAGATTAGTAAATGGCTCTCAGCACTATGGGACATATATAGGTTACTGAGTTGAGCTGTGCATTAGGAACAATGAGAAAAATAAAAATAAAAATAAAAGTTTTAAGTGCTGTTAACATGGCTTATTAAATGACTAAGTTGCCCTTCAACTAGCATGGAATGTCATTAAACTTCTTTTTTTAAAAAGAAAGAAGAAAGATGAACTGCTTTCATAGTAAGTAGAAACTAATGATATTGAGAATATTATACAGAGCTGCAATGGAACATTGTTAATGGTTTTTATGTAAGTAATATATTAATGAACTTGGTAATGATGAGTCATCATAGTAATGGTACTAGCCTGCATACATCCTTTGATTCACTCGTATGTTACTCACTCATGAAACTTTCATTATTTTAACAGATGCATGTTGATTGTACCACTTTCAGCCTCTGTGCAACTGTAATCTTAATTTAAATGTTGTTGATGTAATACACAAAAAATGCAAGGTTACTATACAATTTTCTCATAGCTGTTATAAGTTATACTAGTCAGAAGAACTTTGGTAAGCAGACTTATATTCCTGAACAATATAAATTTAGCAGTAGGATGTTCACAGAGCAGTTCTCTTACCCAGAAGTTAGATCTACTGATGTTAACCCAATTTCTTTTGCAAAGACAGTAAAAATAACACTATGTCTAACAGCACAGCTTTTAAACATATAGATGCTCCCTTCCTAGTGCAAGTGTAAGCTGGTATATAATAACCATTAAGTTCGATAGCCGTGTCAAGCAACTTTATACTGTACATGCACAATATCAGCCCGGGGTCTTATAGTAGGTTTACACTGTAGTTTTACAAAGCAACTTAAATGTAACCAGGTTTTCTGGCTACATTTCAGTTACGTAGCTTTGTGATGGTTGAACAGTTTTTGAGTTGTGTAACTCAGTTTTAATATAGTTCCTCCAACTAAAATATCATTTGGGCTCAGCCATTTTGCATTGAAAGGTACTTTGTAACATGTTCGCCAACTAATAACGTAACTGAAATGCTGTGAAATGCCATTTAGATATGATTATAAGAGGTAAAAATGACATGGATTTACTCATAACAAAACTAATTCTAGACTGGTCTGATACTAACTAATTCAATGTGGCTATCACCACTGATCCTTATATAATATGTAACAATTAAAATTTCATTCTACGTATTGGTTGAAGTGAACAAAATTAAATTTACATCTGAAATTTGTATCCTTTCATAAAACTTGTTACAGATTTTAGCTTGACAAATCATGAAAACATGCCTGATATAATTAGCATCTTGAAAAAAAATTATCTTTTATGCTACAATTTCATGAAACATACACTGACAATGACACACTGGTTTCTTCTATTAATTACTTCATAATTACACTATGATTTTCGGTCCTGACATGAATTTGGTGTCTTGATATTGAGTTCTATTGTAATCATTACTGCTCTTTTGCATATTATTCTTGAAAGGAATGTCCTCATTGTTTGTTTACATTTGGTTTAACATAACTTGCATTTATAGTACAGTCCTTACATGAATTTATTGTAACTATTAGTTATGCACTCAATGTCATCATCGGTCAGTTAGTTTTCTTCGATACAATAAGCAAGTAATGATACATCTGAAACTTCCACATGTGTGTGGCATTTTTCAGATTGTGTGATAGTGTCATAATCTCCAAAATATACAGTATTATTCTCTGCATTTTATACTGTCCCATTGTGCCACATTACATACCCCCACCCCCAAAAGTATCACACATAACAACAAATAACAATAGCATCATAATCTCCAAAATATAAAGTATTATTCTCTGCATTTTATACTGTCTCATTGTGTCAAATTACATACCCACACCCCCAAAAGTATCACACATAACAACAAATAACAATTACGGGTGAGACATTGTCATGGCATACATGTACCAGGATAGGAACTTCTTTACACAAACTAATTGTAATATCAGTATATGGGAATGGGATTGGTGATTGGGATATAGAAAACTTAATTCCCTTATATGTCGTAGCTCGTATATATTTGCACTTGACACTGTGTCTGTATAGAATGAAGTATAACAAAGAACTGACTAAAGTAAAGTTAAGATGGGGGCTCAGCAGAGCACTTAGAGTTCACAGATATTAAGTTTTGTGGTTGGCACTAACTATCGATGCTACAAAGACCCCCGCAGTACAGAGTACTACAGATGTTCAAGGGTGAGAGCGTGTGGGCATCAACGTTGGTAGAAATCGTGCGCATAGGCAGGTGCACCATAGGAACTTACATCTTGAATGAGGTGAGTAGTGCAGGCGAAGTGACAACAGGCAGGTCCACTTAGTAGTCAGTCAGCCACCGTGGCCAGATGAGACGGCAGCCGGCTCGTGTGTAAGTGGGCAGGGTGGTCGATGGCGTGGTGGAGGTGTCTGTAGAAATGAAAGCACATAGAGGTGCTTGGTCACACTCATGCAGGAGTGTGAGGTTGTGCGTAATGTTGATGTGTAAGGGACCATCTGATGGCAGAACCTTGGTGTCTGTCAAAAGAATGAGAATTCGGTGGTCGAACGTCACTATAGAAATTCCGTTCACTCAATGTAGCGGCACACTGCAGGAAAAACTGATAGTAGCTGTGTGTGTCTCCAATGTTGGAGGTAAGGCGTGAAACCTGTGCAGGGTGAAACAGGAGTTGAGGTCAGGAAACCAGCGAATGGTGGCGAACAGTCTTCGGTGGAAGAGGTGTGTACTGGAGTTGGTGGGAGCACGTCTTCGTGCAGAGTCCAACTGCGGCAGTATGAGGCCATCAGGGTTGATCAAAGCCAGTTTGAGGCAATGCAGAGAAAGTGTCTGCGTGCAGTCTTTAATCATGATATCAAAAGTCATGTCCCCCTGCTGTAGGAACATGTAGGGGCCATGATAAGAAGGTTGAAGAGGCTGCCTAACCACATCATCACGCAGCATGATGTGGGAGCAGTCGGAGAGTGCAGTGGGAACATAAGTCTCAGGCGGTGAGAGACTGATGAGTGGGTGCAAACGCGTTTGTTGAAAATGTGTACGCATCCAGCTAATGAAATCTGGTGAGGGGGGAAGATCCTTGCTAACCTGGGGAAGAATAAGTTCCCCCGTTAGCACTGGATTCTCACTGAAAACAAATTTGGATATAGTCCCCTGTAGCTCAGGTTTATAGGTTGAGCGTAGACCAAGCAGCTCTCACATGAGAGCTTCCGACCAGAGACAATCATGGCATCGAAGGGCTGTCTTGAGGGTGCGGTGCCGTCTCTCCACCAAACCATTGCTTCGTGGGTGATAGGTGGTAGTGTGTAATTTTTTAATACTGCAGATATTGCAGAGGATGGTGAAAAGGGAGGATTCAAACTTTCAACCCTGATCAGTGGTGGTAGTGGTCGGGCACCCAAAATGAGCAATCCATGAGCCAATGAAAGCCTTGGCTACCATCTTGGCAGTAGTGTTAGAGAGAGGGACAGCCTCGACCCAGCAAGACAAATGGTCGATAGTTGATAAGATATATCTATGGGCCTCTGAAGGAGGTAGCTTCTACTGCTGGTAGAAGAATCACACCACACCTAGTCGGAAACACCATGAAATTTAGCCTTTGTGAAAACAAGTGGTGTTTGTGGGTCTCATAGGAGAGCCTGAGAATCTTCATCCGAAACTTGAGGGAGGCCAGATCGGAAACAGCACTGATCCACAAGAAGAAATCTACAGTGATGTTACCTGCACCCTTGATGCAGCAGACGTCCGTTGTGAATTGAGAAACCAGGTCAAAGTGGCGGTAACGTCGAGGGGGTGGGCCCCCAGGTGGGTTGTAGAACTATTCTGCCAGTGGTTTGTGATTGGTGAGGACAAAAAATGGACGTCCCTCGGCATCGGGGTGGAAATGTTTGATTGCGTAGTAAACAGCAAGGAGCTCTCTATCGAATGCAGAATATTTTCTCTGAGCCGTAGATAGTTTCTTGGAGAAGAAATGAGGGGGAGAAACCGTGTTGTCCTTGCATTGTTGCAACACTGCCCCACCACGATGTCAGTGGCGTCCGTAGTGATGAATAGCTCGGCCGAGGGGTCGTGGTGGGCGAGTGTCACAGCATGATCTAAAGAAGTCTTCAGAGCCTTGAAGGCCCCTAGCATTGGAGCAGTCCAAGAGACGGGTTTAATACCGGAAGTTTGTTTGCCTGATATCGTGTCCATCAGGGGTGCCTGAATAGCGGTGGCAGAAGGCAGATGGCGACAATAGGCGTCTCAGGAATATCTTCCGGCGCCACGGGAATCTGGTAGTAGGCATGTTTACAGTCAATAACACTGAAAATTGTGGCACCCGATAACATATGAGTGAAGTCATTGATGTTCGGCACTGGGTAATTGTCCATGACGGTATGAGCGTTTAAGCATCTGTAATCGCCACACATTCGAAAAGATCCATCGTGTTTGGGGACAAGGTGGATTGGTGAAGACCAGTTGCTGTCTGAAGGTTGCAGAACACCTGCCGCCAAAAGTTCATTAATCTGCTGCTGGGCCACGCGCAACTTGATAGGGTTGAGGCATCAGACCTTATGCCTAATAGTTGGGCTGGCAGTGGTAACTATCTCGTGTGTCATTCCTTCGGTGACAGAAGAAACTGAGAACTGCACATGAGATTGGTTAACATCCTGGCGCCAAGTCTTCGGACGAGTAGGGCGCGATGAGGTGTTGCCGCTAGCTTGAGTGGGGAAAGGTAGCACGAAAGTCACATGTCTCTTACGGGAGCGCGGCATGCACTTGTGTGGAGGAGGGGGGTGAGCATGCAGTGATGAGCAAAGGGGAACAGGTGGTCACTGTCCACTTTTAACCTTACACTGGACAACTGGCACGGGTGAGAGCAGCGCTGGCATCGCACATGGGGTCACAATCGCCACTGGGTCATGTTGCTGGTGAATGAGAGAGGGACAATGTTTATCAACATGCACAGTAGCTGTCCAAGAGGTGGGCATGGTCGCAATGCACATGCGACTGTGACTGTCATTAGCAGCACTGTTCGAGTGAAGCGCAACCGGAGGGGGGGGGGGGGGGGGTTGGAATGTCACACACAAGTAAGTTTGTGGACTAACGTGGTGAGAGTTTGAGTTAGGCTCAGTCAAGAAATCTTGTTTAGGTGTTTAGGTAGTGGCGCCGTGGACTGCAGTTGCAGAATTGAGGTATGAGGTGTGACGAGCTTGCTGTAAGTGTATACAATGCATTGTTTCAGCTTTTTGTTGTCCTGGTGGAGTTGCATCGCCGAATCATATTCTGACAGTAGGTCAGTAATGCAGGTCACAATGTTGCCCATGAGGGAGGAGCACATGCGTATGATATCATATGTTGTGGTGGAAACAGAGCGTTGGACATAGGAGACTGTTCGTAGGATGGTGGAGCACTGAACCCTGTACGATGTTCAGAGATAGTTCGTAATGAGACAAAAAATCCATACCAGGGATCGGTTCATTGGTGTCAGCAATGTAAAACGTCCACAGAAAATGTAGAGATGGAGATGGGGTCACCGTTACCAATCCAAAAGTTGGTAATGTCAACGCATTGACAGCTCCTAGAAGTGACTTCGTCTTTGAAGAAGTGGGTGGAGCCATTGAAGTAGGTATGATCAACACATCAGCACCAGTGTCGACCAGAAAACCTAAACCTGACGTAATGTCAGTCACATAGAGACGACCACTCAGCTGGATTGATGACTGAATGGAGTGTAATGTAAGAGGACACCTGTTAGGTTCCCTGCAGGGACTCGATGTCTCTTAATTCCTGCAATCGGCATTTGGGTGTTGGCATAGCAACCTGCACTTTTTGGTGTTGTTGCCAAACACTTTGTGGTACCAGCAGAAAGGGTGAGCAGGGTGAGGAGAAGGTTGAGACTGCGATAGCGGGGGCGTCTTGTACTTGTTGATTTGTTCCAGTAAATAGACTGGTACATAAGGTATGTGGGTGATCCTGGAGTGCTCAGACAGCAGAGAGAGTGAGCCAAAGCTGCCAGGAGAAGCAGACAAGGTGATGGTGGAGCAAGCCATGCCTCTGCTGGCCGAAGGTCGGTATGCACGGGCAGCTGTGCTGACGAACGGTGTGGAATGGACTGGCTGATGTTGCCGCAGCAGCGAATACAGCGGGTCAGCAATGTGTAGGTGGAAGCTGATGGACTCAAATGAGTGTGGTAACAGATGGACCTGTAGACCAGTAGGTAGTTTGGCAGACCACACAGCCCATAGCGTGGCGTCAGGCATGGTATGCTCGTTCACAAGCAATCGAAGGTGGCGCCAAAGTTGTGAAGGGTTGTGTTCCCCCAGGTGCTCCTCACAGAGGATCTTGATTATTAACTCTTGTGGTGAGCAGGCAAGTCATTCCATTATAGTCTTCTTTCCAAACTCATATTTTGGTGCAGGCGGTGGGCAAGTCACAAATCAAATCTGAGTGGTCCTGGAGGTGTATGACGAGAAAGAGAAACTTTGAGTTGTCGTCAGACACCTGATGTAACTGGAACAGATACTCAATGAGCACAAACCACAATGCAGGTTTGTCCTTGTATAAGGGTGGTAGCTTCGGGAGGCAGCCAGGAGGGGGTGATGATGGCAGCTTCGGTGTCTCCTGTGGTAGTGGCTGAACTGAGGTTAAGTGAGAGGCCAGCATGGTAGGCCCGGATTTTAACCAGGCATGCAAATCCATAGTAGTGGCAGCTGGCATAGTTGACTGTGTGTCACGAAAACATGGAGCAGCAGGCATGGACGGTACATGGGAACGGGATCGGTAATTGGGATATAGAAAACTTAATTCCCATATATGTCATAACTCATATATATTTACACTTGACACTGCATCTGTACAGAATGAAGTACAACAAAGAATTGATTAACGTAAAGTTAAGATGGATGCTTGACAGAGCACTTAGATTTCACAGACATTAAGTTTCGTGGTCGATACAAACTATCGACACCACAAGTATATGTTTGTGAAAAAGTTGGTGATAAATTCTAATCTCTTATTCAGATTCCATAGACATTTATCTAACGTATTATTTCTCTAACATTTATATTTCCTTTCATTGTTACACAGATTATTAATATATGTAGTTTTCTTTTAGAAATGTCTTGTGAATGTCCTCCTTTCACTTCATGAATTCACAGGTACATCCAAAAAACATGTGAGAATCATCACCATCTAGTTTCCCATTTCTCCTCATTTTAGTCAGCTGTTTTTTCTGTTCTCTGAACTATTACATAGTCTCCATTACAAACAGTTCAATCAGAGCACAACTACATAATGAAATGAATTCAATGAAAAATTAATTCAGTATTGCATGTATTATTCAGTAGTACACCTATATGATTAAATCACTTACATTTAAGATAGTGTAACTTATTCATATGTACAGGTTATTATCCTTGGTATGCCTCATTCCATCATTTGGTATGCATTTAGTGTATGTGATGACAAAATTACAAAATAAAATGCTAATTAAATGTATTGCTGATTGGAATGGTTGTGGTTGTTTCGTCAATTAATCAAGTAGTATTCATATTGTGATAGTATAATTTTCAAATGGAACATAAATTGTTTTCTTGACCATTTCCCAATTGACTTTGGTTATTTTATAATGTAAGCTGGCTGATTTACAGGTGGTAATCTTTACAGTCTTAAAATAACTCTGTACTGTGATATTTCATTTTAGGATTGATAAGTGCTTTCTTAGGTGAACATATTCCAATGGTAAATCAGTCTCAGCCTACAGCTTTTCTTCCTAGTATAGTCATATCTTCTTCTTTTTGTCAACACAGTAACATAAGTGTTCAAGCATAATGCCTGTATAAGAAATGGCAAGATTCTGCTTATCATGGCAATAACTGGATAACTGAGCATCTCATATACTAATAATGGACAAATATTATAAATAGTCTCCTTCAAAGTACAATGCTTTGTTCCATTAAAGTGAATTCACAGAAGTATTAATCATCTGAACATGTTACTTCAAATATGTAGCAAGCATTTGCATATGATACTATGTGCATGTAAAACACATGGTAAAACTTTACATACAGAGGCAGTTATTTAAAAACCATGTTTCCTATGTGATAATAGTCAGATGTTTTAAGTTGTTTTAACCAAGTAAAACTGTCCATAATGAACTATATTATGTTGAATGAAAACTACTACAAGTCCAGCTTTGATGTAACTTCTAGGACTTCATTATGCTTTAGAGTATGTACAAATTTGAAGTTTGGTAGTATATGGAAAAATGTAATTGATCAACACGAAAAAGTGGCAACATTCTGTTCTTTACTGAATACCTTCCTAAACAAATTCGGAAAAAATATCCTCATAACTCATTTATATTATTTACAGCTAACAGTACAATATTCTTAGTATTATCCCACACCAGTTCAAAATTTCCATGACAGAATGTGCCTCTACACACTAGTGTTTCATTGAAATCATTATATTTTCAGAAGATTATTTTGTAATAGGAAAAATTTTTGCATAGCATCAGAAAATACAGTCTCCACCCCTCATTTTTTCTATATCAAAAACGGTTACCTGGTTTCTTTTCAGTTTGAGCACTCCCCCTCCCCCACTTTCCTTCTTGAGTATTTCCTCTTTAAATGGTCTAGACTTGCTACAAGAAACATTCAGATGGCATACAATGTTAGTCAGCAACATAAATTTCTTACAAACATTTTCCAGAAATAACTGTTTTATTATTTTTGCTATCTCAGGACTTGATTTATTAAAAAATTATCAAATGTAGGCAGTTTATTTCTTCATAATGCCATCAGCCTTAAAGTGAACTTTTACAAACCTTTATCTTACTTCCAGAGACAAACATTTACCACATAACACAGCTTAGCAATACACAACACAGTAGTTCCCAAACATATTGCTACCACACCATAATCATCATCCTCAAAGTACTATAGTACAACCTATACTTCATTAATATTTCATTAAAACATGAAGAAAATCCCTACATTCCATCATCGCAGTATATATAGACCTACCTTAACATTACATCATAATACTCACAGTCAACTCACACATTTCATCATTCACTGAGATGACAAGAGTATCCCCTAATATCATACCAGACCTCCTGTTGCTTGACAAGCTTGACATCATATGAACTCAACAAGTTATTGCAATTCCCTGCTGAAATACTGAGCTGTGCTGCATCTATAGTTGTCCATAACTGTTGAAGTGTTGCCAGTGCAGGACATTGTGCATAAAGTGACCTCTTGATTATATCCTATACATTTTCAATAGGATTTATATTGGGTGGTCTGGGTGGTTGAAATCATTCACTCAAATTGTCCAGAATGTTCTTCAAACAATGTTTAAACATTTGTGGTCCAGCGGCATGACATTTTTAATTGGGGGGGGGGGGGGGGGGGCATGAAGTCCATGAATGGCTGCAAATGGCCTCCAAGTATCCAAACATAACCATTCCAGTCAATGATCATTTCATTTGGACCAGAGGACATAGTCCATACCATGTAAACAAAGCCCACACCATTATGGAGCTGCCACCAGCATGCCCAATGCCTTGTTGACAACTTCAGTCCATGGTTTCATCATCTCTGTGCCACACTTGAAACCTACCATAAGCTCCTACCAACTGAAATCTGGACTTATTTGACCAGGTTGTGGTTTTCAAGTTGTCTAGAATCCAACTGATATGCTCACGAGCCCAGGAGAGGTGATGCAGATGATGTTGTGCTGTTAGTAAAGACACTTGTGGCAGTTGCCTACTGTCATAGCTCATTAACTCCACATTTTGCCACACTGTACAACTGATTAAGTTTGTCATACATCCCATATTGATTTCTGTGGTTATTTCATGCAGTTTTGCCTGTCTGTTAACACTGGCAACTCCACTGCTCTCAGTCGTTAAGTGAAGGCCTTTGGCCACTGTGTTGTCCATGGTGAGAGATAACATGTTGTCAACATACTCTTGGCACTGTGGATCTTGGAATATCAAATTCCTTAATGATTCCCCAAATGGAATGTTGCATGTTTCTAGCTTTAACTACGATTCTGCATTCAAAGTCTGTCAGTTCCTGTTGTTTGGCCATAATCATGTGGCAAACCTTTTTGTATGAATCGCCTGAGTACAAATGACAGCTCCACCAATGCACTACCCTTTTATACCTTTTGTACACAATACTACTGCCATCTGTATATGTGCATATCACTGTCTCATGACTTTTGTCACCTCAGTGCAAATGCTCAACTTACTGTCCCCACATTACAAAATATTCTGACCACAGTTTGCAAATCATAATCATCCAGCACATGTCCATAGTTTCAAAAATGACAAAAACTCTTCTCCAAACATTAATCCAGTTTACTTATAAAGTTACTTGTATAAAATGTAGTTCTCACGTGGTACTGTTTTCAAACAATTACTTGTGGTCTGAAAAATTCTTTACTCTGTCTGAGCATCTTTCACAGTAAAATATACTTGAGATAAAACACAAAAAGTTGTTGAAGTTTGAAATTTTATCTTAGTGTCCTCTTATAACAAAATCCCTACCAATGTTATCATTATAGTAGTTTTATTCAAATGCTTACTGTAGATCTTGAAAAGGATAATAGCAATCCAACAAGTCTGGCTTCTTATCCTTCCAGTTAGAAATATAGCACATTAGTTCCCCACATAGATCCAAATTTTGTGCTTATGCAGTTTCCATAAAAAGAGAAAGTACAGAAAATCAAAGTATGTCTAATGTCATCAAACGCAAAATACTTCTCCTCAAAAACAATCAGAAATATTCCTTCTTAAAATGGAAGCAACTTCTTCACTATACAAGCACCAATGTAAATATGTCTTTCCATCATAGCAGTGTAAAGTACTTTTAGTGTAACCATGTCACAGACATTCTCAGATTACAACCAGACACAGGCTTTGTTTCAAAACCATGAGATTTTTGTACATGTAACAAACAATTTTTTCATTAATCTGCTATTTAAAAACACTTAAAAAGCTTTAGATACGTGTTCCCAATACATATTGAAGGAATATACGATAATAGACAATACTTGAAAAGCTTACATATTAGACAAAGAATGAATATGATGTATAAATCACCACATTAGCTGCAGTCCAGTGTTCACCATTCACAAAGTACACAACTGAGTGTGTACCTCCCTGGGGACTTTGAAGTTTGGTTTAATCATGTGAACAACATCAGTATGAACAGAAAAGGAAGAGAAGAAAAATTTTTATTTTGGATGACACAACAAGACTGTACAGTGACCAACATGTGGAACAGCTTGAGAGAAGAGCACATATTTCTGTAAACACTACTGCCCAACAGCTCATGGAAAATACGCTATATACCATGGACTGTTTGAACTGTACATGCACCATGGAATGACAGGGTGAGGCAGCTCAAATGTTTAGGAAACAAAAGGAGTGTCCACACTGGGAAAAAAAGAAATTAAGACCATTTTAAGAACAAAGTCTTCTGAAACACACAGAAATTGCTTCGAAAGCCTAAGTATTTTGATTTGAGAAAAGACCTCAGTACTCAGGTAATAACAAATCTAATGATGTCTAACCAAGAAAACTAAAGAGCATTAAAGTACTTATACCAACATATATTTGGGGAGGAATTAAATAATGAAGCAATGGGTGAAGACATACTTCACTCTGAACTATTTAAATGTACTAATGGCAGCCTAAAATTGGAAGTCCTTCATAGTGCTAAATAACATGTGGTCAGAAGAAGGCCTGTGAGCAGATTGACAAAAAGCTGTGGATATAAAGCATTTCAGGAAAACGACTCTTAAAAACTATAAAAATTACAAAGGAACAAGTCTTCTTACAACTAGATATGAATGTTTATCAGAATAGTAAATACTAAAGTCTGAACTCAATGTATTAAAAAGCAAAGGGCTTATGCTGACAGACATTTTCACCTAAAGCTTTGAGTTGACAATTTAAATACTTTTAGGGATGTATAAAAATGGCCTTGATAGTTTACAAGAAAGTTTTTAATCAGGCAGACAGGAAAAAAATTATTGAAATTGCAGCAGAAGACGAATACTTAATCAGAGTAAATAATGCATTTGTTAATTGTACAGGGAAAATATAATTTCAGTGAAATTAAATTGTGGAATATGAAAAAGTATTACCCTCCCCCCCCCCCCCCCCCCCCCCAACCCTCACACACACAGAAATTATCTTTTCTACTTAACAGCGAATAGTTTGTTCCAGTGGAATACCTAAAAAATCCAAAAATGCTCTGCCCATCTTAAATCAAATAAATGTAATAGTTCTCAGTGTACCTAGAAGTTATGATTCCCAGGCCGATCCTGTGACAGTACTGAAATTATAAAATTTAATGCTGACCTGAAGAAAATCTATAGAAAGTATGCAATGTGGAGCTACTACACAAAGGTAAAATGAACAGGGAATGCCATTCAAGAAGACATGATCTTAATCTCAGTCATAGAGGTAAGAGAAAAATAGCTCCAGGATGCTATACAAGACATGACTTCTGTCTCAAACACAGAGGTAACAGACAAATAACTCAGATAAATTATTACATGAAAAAATAGGACTGTGAACATTAGTTCAAAGCATAAGAAGCCAGCCTGGAAGGAAACTGAGGAATGGGGAAAGTGTATCATACACCTGGTTCCCTTGTAACACAATACAATTTACAGGAAATGGTCATATACCAAGTACATTTTTCACCCTCATAATCCCCAAGTGGTGAAACAAACAGTAAAAGAAGGGAGTAGCTCAGACCACAACCATTCTCTGCATAATACAGTGTAGTATCTTAAGAAAAATCAGGAACAACAAAGTAAATTATCTCAAACAGATAACTCCCAGGCAAAATGTGTAATTTTCTTGTCCATTAATTTGCAGCCTTTGAAGTATAAAGTTAACTCACTTCAGTACTGACTGGATGAGAGTAAACTGGCCACAAGAGTGCTAAGAAGCACACTACAGAAAATTACAAATGTGAACTTCTATATTGCAAGTATACCACAAAGACATGATCTGATGGAAAAAATCTTGTGTCAACAAAGCATTCACTATTACTAATAGAAAATTTGAAAAAAATATGACAAAGCTTCCAGAATGCCACATATATGAATGTACCATCTTCAGAAAGAAGTCATTTTGCCAGGCATGGGCTACACAGAAATAAACTTGGAAAAGCATTCATTAGTCGAGAAATACTTAATGCAGTGTTAGCTGTTGAAGACAAGAAATGCCTTACCATACCACTACCACCACCCATCACAGCAACTGAAATTCTCCAACATAAGAAAGAAACTGATTCACTGGGAACAGATCCAGCAGAATCTTCACTTGCCACAAAAGAAGCTGAAGCAAATGAAGCCTCCACAACAGCTTCAAATAGTATCAGAAGCAGTTACAGACTTTATACAGCACCATCATTAGTAAGAAATGTGCTTACAGCCAGCAAGTCGTCAGATACAACAGGAATTCCAGCATCAAAAGTTACAGCACATCCAGAAGAAAGAAAGAAAAGATCCAGGAACCCTGTGTCTCTAAAGGATATTTGGTACCAAGCCTCAACACGAAGAAACCGTTGACACCAGACAATACAAGTAAGAGTCCCTCTCAACTGAGTTGCAACAGCAACTTAGAAATAATATGCAGTGCCTCAAAAATAAAATTCTGAATCTTGAGATTGAGGCCAGTGAATATTGTGTTGATTGTATTTATGTTCAAGAGCACAGGTAAAATTATTAATTAGAAAACATTAATATTTCCCCATGTACCTTGGTTTGTCATTTTTCTAGGAAGGAAGCCAGGAATGGAGGTGTCAGAATTTCTATAAAATCAGATATTACAGTGAAAAGCAGGCCTCAAACTGAACTCATGAGCATAGAAAAACATTTTGAGGCAACAGTAGTGCAAATGAAATTAAAAAATAGGAAAATAACAGTCATGTCAGTGTATAGATCACCATGTGGTGACACAGAAATTTTTAAAAATAAGATTGAAGAACTGCTGAGCAGCTTACATGATCAGAAGTCATCTATAATTTTATGTGGAGACTTTAATGTCAATATGCTTGTAGATAGTTCATTTAAAATTAAATTCCTCAATATTCTACACAGTTTCAACCTATATATTAATATAAACAGTTGTACAAGGGTAACAAACACTTCAAAAAGTCTTATAGTTAATATATTTTCAAATATAGAAAGCCCAGATACAGAAGTTTTGAATACTGACCTAGGAATATCTGATCATAATGCACTTATTATTAAAATGCCCACAGTTACAATGGATACAAAAACAGTACATCATTGTATAAGAGAATTTTCTCTCCTGAAAACTGCAACCAGTTTGGTATCACACTGCCTAACCAATCTTGGGCATAAGTATTGCCACAAACTGATACAGATGCTGCATCCAATGTTTTCTCCTCTCTTTTCATGACAAATTCTGAAATGTGCTTTCCAAAAAGATCTGACCATAGACACACAAATTCTTGGGTCACATCTGGCATTAAAAACTCTTCAAAGATAATGAAAAGACTTAACTCCAAAATGCAAACGAATACTGACCCTAACTTTTTTTTTAAATGTTAGTAACTACAAAAAGGTATATAGAAGGGTAATTAATCTAGCAAAAGTATTAAGTAATGATAGGCTGACAAGGAAGTCAGACAATAAATCAAGGACCACATGGGAAATTGTTAAAAGAGAAATAGGAAAAAGCTTTTAAGACCAGGATATTGTACTTAAATCTAGTGATAACATTGAAATAAAGAAGGAAGTCTTGCCCAATTACATTAACAACTACTTTCTAAGTGTACCTGATAAATTAAGCAAGAGCTTTACCAAAGAAGAGAAAACAACAGCACCAAAAGTAGTCAGTAGCATGATAGTAAGTCCCACTAATAAATATGAAATACTGAAAGTAATTAACAGTATGAAACCCAAAATGTCTGCAGGACTGGATGAAGTTCCAGTGACAATAATAAAAAAAAAGTCACCTCACAAATCTTGGAAACACTGGTACATATTGCCAATTTATCATTCAATGAAGGTGTGTTCCCCCAAAGGCTGAAAATTTCTAAGGTTAAACCACTATTCGAAAATGGGGATACACATAAGATAGAAAACTATAGACCTATATCCCTCCTTCCATCTTTATCAAACATTTTTGAAAAACTGATAAAAATTACACTCATAAGCTACCTTGGCTACCTTGACATCTTCAATGCTCTGAATTGTAATCAACATGGTTTTCGTTCAAGTGACAGCTCAGAAACCACTATACAGGCCTACACAGAAAAAAATATTAGAAATGTAGACAATAACAAATGTGTGGTAGGAATCAACTAGATCTTTCCAAGGCCTTCGATACAGTAGATCATCAAATTCTCCTTGACAAGCTGGAGGCAATAGGTATCAAAGGAATTGGGAGGAAATAATTTGAATCTTATCTCCAAGATATAACTCAGGTTATGGAACTCACCTCATCTCAGAATAAGCAAAAAATAAGGTGGGTATCTGATGCTAAGAAAGTGGCAGTAGGTGTCTCTCAGGGGAGTCTTCTTGGCCCCCTATTATTCCTAATCTATATCAATGACACTGTAAGGCCCAACAGATCATCAAAAATTGTGTTATTTGCAGATGATACAAGCATAATTATAAGTGATGACAGCAAATCCTTGTTCACTACAGCTGAAAAAGTTCTGAAGAGTGTGCAACAGTGGTTTTACTCTAAAAAGTTAACACTCAATTTAAATAAAACAAATTACATACAGTACGGCAAAGTAAATGAGAAGGATGATCACCATTTATCACTGAGTGACCATGAAATAGGGAAAGTCTCATCTACAAAATTTTTGGGCATGTACGTTGATCAGCACTTGAGCTGGAAAAACCTTGTCACATACATATTCAAAAAACTCAATTCAGCCTGTTTTGCACTGAGAATAATTTCTAGAGTTTGCAGTGCTGAGTGTACAAGATTAGTGCATATGGCTTATTTTGATTCTATTATATCCTATGGAATAACATTCTGAGGTGCAACTAAATGGCAACAGAAAATGACCATTAGAATTATTACACACAGTTCTCCACAAACACACTGCAAGCCCTTGTTCACACAGCTAAACATAGTTACAGTACCATCTTTGTACATATTAAAAAGCAAACTGCATACAAGAATGCACTTGAGTAGTTTAAATGTAAATTCAGATCCTCATGACTACAATATATGCATCTGTGAGAATCGGAATGTAGAAAGAACAAGAAAAACAAAAACTCAAAAACATGTGAGCCACTATGGAATAAAGCTTTATAATTCTCTGCCACTCTGCATCAGGGGTACTGAAGATGAAGGAAAATTTAAGCCAGAATTAAAAGAGTATCTGATAAATAAATGTTTTTATAGCATAGAGGAATATTTTGAATCCTCAAATCAATAACTGATAGCTGTATTGGCAATATCATGTTGTTCTCATTATCAGCCCTATGTCTCGTTTATACTCTTTTAACTCTAAATTATGTGTAATATGTGTTTTGCAAAATGTACTAGTTATATAAAAATTCATCACATATGGTACATGTTAAAAGAGCATCGAAAAGAACAACCCGTTAATTCAATGTTTTAATTATCAACATATTATATAATGTTAATTTTATGTGTTTGATAGAAATTTGTAACATTCTGCTGTGTGTACTCTGGACAGTATTATGACAATTCCTATATCATGTAAATGATGCAAATGATGATAATAAATGAAATGAAATGAAAATGAAATGAAAGTGTAAACTGTAT
This sequence comes from Schistocerca gregaria, assembly GCF_023897955.1. Taxonomy (NCBI): domain Eukaryota; kingdom Metazoa; phylum Arthropoda; class Insecta; order Orthoptera; family Acrididae; genus Schistocerca; species Schistocerca gregaria. The sequence goes on along the minus strand of NC_064931.1, from coordinate 654,099,242 downwards.
GGTGCTTTTGGAAAATGAACCCTACCTTAGTCATGAAGAATTAAAATTAATTGTACTGTTTGCTAATGAATGATGACTAGCTACTACAGAACAAGTGTGAAACATAATGGTGTATCTTTCTCTTTTAAAAATAGTGTGAACCTAAACCATGAGGTTATAAATTTAAGTGAACTGAGCACAGAGACAAAATTTGGAACAAGTAAGTTAGTTTCATGTTACATCAATAATTTGCATGGTCAATTGTAATGATGAGGAATGAGTCATTTTATGTTATTTACAAATGGTTCACTCAACACCAACCTAAAAAAAGAGGAAAACAGTTAGTAGTCAGTAATACCAAAATTGCTGCCTGCCATCTGTTAAACATTACAATAATATAAGTTCATTTACATAGCAGAAGGAATTCTCAAGGAGATAGTTTTTCAGTTTGTTTTCAAACAACTGGGTAAGTGATGAAAATTTTACTTGCAGCATCGTGTACATCTGTTAAGAACAACCTTAATGTGGTGTAATGAATGTCATTTTTTCTTATGGTATTGCAGTTATGTGCATCATTGGTCCGTTTGAACTGCAGTGGATTATTCACAGCTGGCTGCAGTGGTCTCGCGGTTCTAGGCGCTCAGTTCGGAACCGCGCGACTGCTACAGTCGCAGGTTCGAATCCTGCCTCGGGCATGGATATGTGTGATGTCCTTAGGTTAGTTAGGTTTAATTAGTTCTAAGTTCTAGGCCACTGATGACCACAGATGTTAAGTCGCATAGTGCTCAGAGCCATTTGAACCATTTGATTATTCACAACAAATTCCATGAGGAACTAAAAATATACTGTGAAGCTGTAGTCAAAATGCCTAGCTCTTGAGCAGTGTCAACCAGATCATGTGTGAGCACCACATGCTATTTTTACACCATGGTTTTGAGCAATGAAGATTTTCTTCCTTAAACTTTAGTTACCACAGAATACTACACTAAGGTGACAAATACCATGGGATAGCAATATGCATGTACACAGATGGAACGTAGTATCATTTACACAATGCATAAAAGGGCAGTGCATTGGCAGAGCTGTCATTTGTACACAAGTGATTCACATGAAAAGATTTATGGTTTGATTACGGCCACACAGTGAACATTAACAGATTTTAAATGCAGAATGGTAGTTAGAACTGGATGCATGAGAAATTACATTTCAGAAATGTGTCAAGATTGTGCTGAGAATATCAAATTTCAGACATTACCTCTCACCATGGGCAACATAATGGTCAATGGCTTTCATTTAACAAAAAAAGAGCACCAGCATTTGCCAGAGCTGTCAGTGCTCACAGACAAGCAGCACTGCACAAAGTACCCACAGAAATCAATGGGGGATGTATGCTGAACATATCCATTTGGACAGTGACGTATATGATTTTGCCACCCAGACTGCCCGACATGAATCCCATTGAACATTTGTGAGACATAATCAACAGGTCAGTTTCTGCACAAAATGCTGCTCCAGCAACACTTTCACAGTTATGGATGGCTATATAAACATCATGGCTCAATATTTTTGCAGGGGACTTCCAATAACTTGTTGAGTCCATGCCATATTGAATTGTTCCTCTATGCTACACAAAACGAGGTCCGACATGATATTAGTAGGTATCCCATGACTCCTGTCTCTTCAGTGTATTCCATATGGCATTAATGAATGAAAATATGCTAAATATTTCAACTTACTGGTTTGTCTTTCCCCAAAATTTACAAAAAGCTAAGTGGAAATGTGGCTGAACTAAGTTGTTTTAGGAGCTCCAAAACGTGATTTTTCCAGTTGAAATTCTCATCAATATGGACACCTAAGAATTATGACATCAAACGAGTTTATTATTTCTCCACCATGTGTTACACTTACCTTTGGTGTAGTGTCTCTAGATATGCAGAACTGAATGTGTAGTGTATTTTCAAAATTGAGGTTGAGATCATTCACAGAAAACATCTCAGCTATACTTTAAGAACATTGTTTACCATTTATTCAGTTTCTGCATGTATACTGACTGCAATAGTAGTGTCATCTCCGAGAATAACTAATTCAGGTTTTGTATATTAGATGGAAGATCACTCACACATACATAAGGCACAATAGTGGACCTAAAATTGAGCCTTAGGGAGCTGCATACGCATTTCTCCACTCTCAGAATAGTATCCTCTGGCAGCATTAATTGAATTTCTAAGTAACCCTTTCTGCATTCTTTGATTGGACATGACACCATCCATCTGTTGGCTATACCATCAACCCCATAAACCTCAGTTTATCTAAGAGAATATTGTGATTCAAACAGTCAAATGCGTTAAATAGGACATAGAAAATAACAAATGATGCTGTTTTGTTTAGTAAAGTTTGTAAAATGTAATGAACAAACAGGCAAATGGCATTCTCAGTAGGATATTACTGTTGCTCAGTTGTCACACTAATCTAGATTACATTGCCTTCTCAAAAATTGTATAAAATGTTGTCAGTAGTGATACAGGTTGGTAATTACTGACATCTCTCCCATCACCTTTCTTATAGAGGGGCTTATCAACGACATATTTCACTCTTTCTGGAAAAATGCTTAGCGTTAATGATACACTATATATTATTGCGTGCCTCAGCAATACAGATGGCCGTACCGTAAGTGCAACCACAACAGAGGGGTTTCTGTTGAGAGGCTAGACAAACGTGTGGTTCCTGAAGAGGGGCAGCAGCCTATTCGGTAGTTGCAGGGGCAGCAGTCTGGATGATTAATTACTGATCTAGCCTTGTAACACTAACCAAACCGGCCTTGCTATGCTGGTACTGCGAACGGCTGAAAGCAAGGGGAAACTACAGCTGTAATTTCTCCCGAGGGCATGCAGCTTTACTGCATGGTTAAATGATGATGTCATCCTCTTGGGTAAAATATTCTGGAGGTAAAAAAGTCCCCCATTTGGATCTCCGGGTGGGGACTACTCAAGAAGACATCGTTATCAGGAGAAAGAAAACTGGCAATCTATGAATCGGAGTGTGGAATGTCAGATCCCTTAATCTGGCAGGTAGGTTAGAAAATATAAAATGGGAAATGGATAGGTTAAAGTTAGACATAGTGGGGATTAGTGAAGTTCAGTGGCAGGAGGAACAAGACTTTTGGTCAGGTGAATACAGGGTTATGAATACAAAATCAAATAGGGGTAATGCAGGAGTAGGTTTAATAATGAATAAAAAAATAGGAGTGCAGGTAAGCTACGACAAACAGCATAGTGAATGCATTATTGTGGCCAAGATAGACATGAAGCCCACACTTACTACAGTAGTACAAGTTTACACGTCAACTAGCTCTGCAGATGATGAAGAAATTGATGAAATGTATGATGAGAAAAAAGAAATTATTTAAGTAGTGAAGGGAGATGAAAATTTAATAGTCATGGGTGACTTGAATTCAAGAGTAGGAAAAGGGAGAGAAGGAAACATAGGTGAATATGGACTGGGGGTAAGAAATGAAAGAGGAGCTGTCTGGTAGAATTTTGCACAGAGCATAACTTAATCATAGCTAACACTTGGTTCAAGAATCGTGAAAGAAAGTTGAATACATGGAAGAATCCTAGAGATACTAGAAGGTTTCAGATAGATTGTATAATGCTAAGACAGAGATTTAGGAACCAGGTTTTAAATTGTAAAACATTTCCAGGGGCAGTGTGGACTCTGACCACAATCTATTGGTTATGAAGTGTAGATTAAAACGGTAGAAACTGCAAAAAGGTGGGAATTTAAGGAGATGGGACCTGGATAAACTGACTAAACCAAAGGTTGTACAGAGTTTCAGGGAGAGCATAAGGGAACAATTGACAGGAATGGGGGAAAGAAATACAGTAGAAGAAAAATGGGTAACTGTGAGGGATGAAGTAGTGAAGGCAGCAGAGAATCAAGTAGGTAAAAAGACGAGGGCTAGTAGAAATCCTTGGGTAACAGAAGAAATATTTAATTTAATTGATGAAAGGAGAAAATATAAAAATGCAGTAAATGAAGCAGGCAAAAAGGAATACATACGTCTAAAAATGAGATCAACAGGAAGTGCAAAATGGCTAAGCAGGGATGGCTAGAGGACAAATGTAAGGATGTAGAGGCTTACCTCACTAGGGGTAAGATAGATACTGCCTACAGGAAAATTAAAGAGACCTTTGGAGAAAAGAGAACCACTTGTATGAATATCAAGAGCTCAGATTGAAACCCAGTTCTAAGCAAAGAAGCGAAAGCAGAAAGGTGGAAGGAGTATATAGAGGGTCTACACAGGGGCCATGTACTTGAGGACAGTATTATGGAAATGGATGAGAATGTAGATGAAGATGAAATGGGAGATACAATACTGCGTGAAGAGTTTGACAGAGCACTGAAAGACCTGAGTCGAAACAATGCCCCGGAAGTAGACATCATTCCATCAGAACTACTGACGGCCTTGGGAGAGCCAGCCCTGACAAAACTCTACCATCTGGTGAGCAAGATGTATGAGACAGGCAAAATATCCTCAGACTTCAATAAGAATATAATAATTCCAATCCCAAAGAAAGCAGGTGTTGGCAGATTTGAAAATTAGCGAACTATCAGTTTAATAAGTCACAGCTGCAAATACTAATGCGAATTCTTTACCAGATGAATGAAACAACTGGTAGAAGCTGACCTTGGGGAAGATCAGTTTGGATTCCGTAGAAATATTGGAACACGTGAGGCAATACTGACCCAACAACTTATCTTAGAAGAAAGACTAAGGAAAGGCAAACCTACGTTCCCAGCATTTGTAGACTTAGAGAAAGCTTTTGACAATGTTGACTGGAATACTCTCTTTCAAATTCTGAAGGTAGCAGGGGTAAAATACAGGGAGCAAAAGACTATTTGCAATTTGTACAGAAACTAGATGGCAGTTATAAGAGTCGAGGGGCATGAAAGGGAAGCAGTGGTTGGGAAGGGAGTGAGACAGGGTTGTAGCCTCTCCCCGATGTTATTCAGTCTGTATATTGAGCAAGCAGTAAAGGAAACAAAAGAAAAATTTGGAGTAGGTATTAAAATCCATGGAGAAGAAATAGAAACTTTGAGGTTCACCGATGACATTGTAGTTCTGTCAGAGACAGCAAAGGACTTGGAAGAGCAGTTGAACAGAATGGACAGTTTCTTGAAAGGAGGATACAAGATGAACATCAACAAAAGCAAAACAAGGATAGTCGAATTAAGTCAAGTGATGCTGAGGGAATTAGATTAGGAAATGAAATACTTTAAGCAGTAAAGGAGTTTTGCTATTTGAGGATCAAAATAACTGATGATGGTCAAAGTAGAGAAGATATAAAATGTAGACTGGCAATAGCAAGGAAAGCGTTTCTGAAGAAGAGAAATTTGTTAACATTGGGCATAGATTTAAGTGCCAGGAAGTCGTTTCTGAAAGTATTTGTATGGAGTGTAGCCATGTATGGAAGTGAAACATGGACGATAAACAGTTTGGACAAGAGGAGAGTAGAAGCTTTCGAAATGTGGTGCTACAGGAGAATGCTGAAGATTAGATGGGTAGATCATATAACTAATGAGGAGGTATTGAATAGAATTAGGGAGATGAGAAGTTTGTGGCACAACTTGACAAAAAGAAGTGATTGGTTAGTTAGGACATGTTCTGAGGCATGAAGGGATCACAAATTTAGTATTGGAGGGCAGAGTGGAGGGTAAAAATTGTAGAGGGAGACCAAGAGATGAATACCCTAAGCAGATTCAGAAGGGTGTAGGTTGCAGTAAGTACTGGGAGATGAAGAAGCTAGCACAGGATAGAGTAGCATGGAGAGCTGCATCAAACCAGTCTCAGGACTGAAGACCATGAGAACAACAACAAATATTTCAAATAAGACAGTGCTTATTACATGCGAACAAATCTCCGTACACTGTTGGAAACACGGTCAAATCCATATGACTTTTTATTTTTAAGAGACTATATAATTTTCTTAATTTCAGAAGTAGAAGTTAGTGATACATATGGTTTAATTTTATTGAATTTTATGTGAGTTGCTTTTTCACCAACTTGCTGTCATTTTTCTCTTGAACTGTTTGTCCCTATGTTTCCTACTGCATTTAAGAGAAGATTGTTATAAAAAATTTGCTAACTCTGACTCATCATCTACAGCCATCCCATTTGATACAATAGTGATTCTATGGCTGGTTGCCATGTCTCTTATTTCAGTGCATTTCGTGTAGCATAAAACTGTTGTTGGAACTACTGATTTATGCACATGTTCCTTGTTCTTTTATAACTTTTTAATAATTTAAAATAATTTTGAGTAGTTTTTTTAGTGTCCAGTTACTGCAGGATTCCTATATGTACTTGCCAACAGATACATTTCCCCTTTTTTCCTTTTACAAGAAACTTTATTCCCTCTAGCGTTCCATGGTTCTTTAGAGTGCTGTTTACAGTCCTTTCTGATTAGCTTACACAGAAAGTCACAGTTTTAAACATCCAGGGAAACAGTAAAAATTGTCCCACAGGTACAGCTTGTTTAATGAGCACACACTGAACTGAAAGTGTGGCCAGTGGTTACAATGCCAGATAAACATAATGTATAACACATCACTTACAGGGTGCAAACAGAGCGGTAAACACTCGACAATATGAAATATGCAACTGTTTCAGTAATAGATCAGTATGATAGGTATGTAGATGTTTCAAAGACAATAAATTGTTTGTAGAATAATGCAATGTTTGTATGAAAAATATAATGAAATAAAATAAGTTTTATCAAAATGACTATGACAATATGTAGGATAAAATGGTTAATTACGAAAATGTGCTGTGACTAGAGAACACAGTGTATCAGGATTGTATCAAGATATCACAATATGCAAAAAAGGGGGGAGGAATTATACTTTAATAAAAACTGCAAAACAGAATGTGGTATACAGTGGCATCTGGTATGTTGTCAGTATGGAAGTACAAAACCCACAAAGAGAACAACATTTCTGAAGTTCAAGTGAATGGAAGCATGAACCAAGATAACATATACACTCCTGGAAATTGAAATAAGAACACCATGAATTCATTGTCCCAGGAAGGGGAAACTTTATTGACACATTCCTGGGGTCAGATACATCACATGATCACACTGACAGAACCACAGGCACATAGACACACGCAACAGAGCATGCACAATGTCGGCACTAGTACAGTGTATATCCACCTTTAGCAGCAATGCAGGCTGCTATTCTCCCATGGAGACGATCGTAGAGATGCTGGATGTAGTCCTGTGGAACGGCTTGCCATGCCATTTCCACCTGGCACCTCAGTTGGACCAGCGTTCGTGCTGGACGTGCAGACCGCGTGAGACGACGCTTCATCCAGTCCCAAACATGCTCATTGGGGGACAGATCCAGAGATGTTGCTGGCCAGGGTAGTTGACTTACACCTTCTAGAGCACGTTGGGTGGCACGGGATACATGCGGACGTGCATTGTCCTGTTGGAACAGCAAGTTCCCTTGCCGGTCTAGGAATGGTAGAACGATGGGTTCGATGACGGTTTGGATGTACCGTGCACTATTCAGTGTCCCCTCGACGATCACCAGATGTGTACGGCCAGTGTAGGAGATCGCTCCCCACACCATGATGCCGGGTGTTGGCCCTGTATGCCTCGGTTGTATGCAGTCCTGATTGTGGCGCTCACCTGCACGGAGCCAAACACGCATACGACCATCATTGGCACCAAGGCAGAAGCGACTCTCATCGCTGAAGACGACACGTCTCCATTCGTCCCTCGATTCACACCTGTCACGACACAACTGGAGGCGGGCTGCACGATGTTGGGGCGTGAGCGGAAGACTGCCTAACGGTGTGCGGGACCGTAGCCCAGCTTCATGGAGACAGTTGCGAATGGTCCTTGCCGATACCCCAGGAGCAACAGTGTCCCTAATTTGCTGGGAAGTGGCGGTGCGGTCCCCTACAGCACTGCGTAGGATCCTGCGGTCTTGGCGTGCATCCGTGCATCGCTGCGGTCCGGTCCCAGGTCGACGGGCATGTGCACCTTCCGCCGACCACTGGCGACGACATCGATGTACTGTGGAGACCTCACGCCCCACGTGTTGAGCAATTCGGCGGTATGTCCACCCGGCCTCCCGCATGCCCACTATACGCCCTCGCTCAAAGTCCGTCAACTGCACATACGGTTCACGTCCACGCTGTCGCGGCATGCTACCAGTGTTAAAGACTGCGATGGAGCTCCGTATGCCACGGCAAACTGGCTGACACTGACGGCGGCGGTGCACAAATGCTGCGCAGCTAGCGCCATTCGACGGCCAACACCGTGGTTCCTGGTGTGTCCGCTGTGCTGTGCGTGTGATCATTGCTTGTACAGCCCTCTCGCAGTGTCCGGAGCAAGTATGGTGGGTCTGACACACCGGTGTCAATGTGTTCTTTTTTCCATTTCCAGGAGTGTAAAAGCTCCATTTTGGTTTGGTTCAGCTTTAATATTTATGCAAAAAGCTATTTTCAAACAATGGTATCAATATATCATGCACTAAAAGCACTCCGTCTTCAGGCCGTTAAGTGGCCCATCGGGACCATCTGACCGCCATGTGGATAGGAGGTGTGTGTGGTCAGCACACCGCTCTTCCGGTCATTACAATGGTTTTCTTTGATCGGAGCCACTACTATTCGGTTGAGTAGCATCTCAACTGGCATCATGAGGCTGAGTGCCACTAATATTCGGTTGAGTAGCATCTCAATTGGCATCATGAGGCCGAGAGCACCCGAAAAATGGCAACAGTGCATGGCAGCCTGGATGGTCACCCATCCAAGTGCCGGACATGCCCGACAGTGCTTAACGTCGGTGATCTGATAGGAATCAGTGTATCCACTGCGGCAAGGCCATTGTCCAATGTGTCATGGAATAGATTACATTTTATGTTAGCACATCATTCATTATAAATTTCATCCCTCTCTCCTATATTGTTTATGATTCTGTAAGCATTCTTCTAACTATTTTCATGCTAATATATATATATATATATATATATATATATATATATATATATATATATATATATATATATACACTCACATTTTTGTAAAACTAAAAAAAAAGTCACAATGGAAAAGTCTCCAAACAGTTTCAAACATCACACAATGACACGCTTGAACCAAAATGTGAGCGCTAATAAAAATAAGCTCAATTACCACACATTTTCAGAGTACAAAAGAACCATAAACTATTTGCAAAAATATCCAAACTATAATGTGCCTCTGAGGAATGCAAATTACAAACTGTCCTCTGGAACAAACTACGCAGAACTAACTTCCAGTGCGATGATAAAATCTTTTCGGATTGACAGCCGAGTCAATGCATTGTTCTCCAGCAATGTTTCAGCAAGTTTCTTGCTTGCCATCTTCAGGCAAAGTGTTGAGTTCATTTCTCGTATAGATCTTTATAGCTGCTGCACCACGGGCTTCTCTGCATCCTTGGTGCTGGGTGGGCCAATCAGGCATGAGCGGAATCAGCGCAGAGGCATGTGGTGCAGGAAGAGCCATGGGCAATGGGTCCTGGCCTCTCGTCTCAGTGCAACCTGTTTATTCTATCTGCCACCATCAACCTGCCTCCACCAGTGCACTTTTGTCTTATTCTTGATAATGTCATGTTGTGTTCCTTGTGGTGCTGAGTTGGCAGCCACTATACTGATTTACCAAGTTATCACTGACCCTTATCTCCACTGCCTCTTTATTAATAGAGTTCCAGAAACGTTTTGTTCTACACAGTCTCTTGGTTTCTTCAAATCGAAATCTGTGTTCATCACTGTGCTCTGTTACCATGAATTTTTCTTCTTGTCTGAAGCTAACACTTCTCACATGTTCAGAGATGTGTTGTGTTCTACAACACTGTGTCTGACCAATATATTGTTTCCCACATTCACAGGAAATGCTATAGACACGCAGTGTTCTTAGACCCCAGTTGTCCTTCATTGCTGGCCATTGTGGCCAAGTGGTTCTAGGCGGTACAGTCTGGAACTGCTCGACCACTACGGCCACAGGTTCGAATCCTGCATTGGGCATGGATGTGTGTGAAGTCCTTAGGTTAGTTAGGTCCAAGTAGTTCTAAGTTCTAGGGGACTAATGACCTCAGCAATTAAGTCCCATAGTGTTCAGAGCCATTTTTTTTGTCCTTCATTGAGCCCAGCATATTTCTGAGTTTTGCTGGAGGATGCAAGATGATTTTTATCTTCTTGTTCACCAGTATCCTGGCAATCTTGGTCATGGGTGGCGCTGCATATGAGAGGAACACCAGACCTTTGTTGTTCACTTTTTCCTGAAGGTGCTCCTTCTTCTTCTTGCTCACCTTGAGAGCATGTCTAATATGTGTTTCGGTGTATCCGTTCTGCTGTATGATTTACTTCAGGTGCTGAATCTCAGTGGATAAACTGTCCTTGTCACATATGCTAAGAGTCTGCGGACAAGGGTAGTGAGCAGGGATTTCCATTGTGCTGGGTGATGGCAGCTGTTGCCACTGAGGTACAGGTCTGTGTGAGTTTTCTTTCAGTAGACCGAGTGTCCCAGTGTGCCATCCATTTTCTTCTTTATTAAGATATTGAGGAAGAGTAGGCACCCATTTTCTTCCAGTTCCATTGTGAACTTGATGGTCTCATGAATGCTATTCAGATGGTTGAGAAATTCCATTAGAGTATCTTCACTGTGGGGCCAGACCACGAAAGTATCGTTTATGTACCAATAAAAGACCTTGGGTTTAAGGCGTGATCTCCTCGAAGTACATTATTACCTTATTTTTATTACCTTATTACCAATTGTATGTCATTCACCAGCCACAGCTAGACAGACAGTGTCAAGATACAAAATTATCAAAATACATGAATACAACTATACTATGATAGTAATTTAATACTGCAAGACATATTTAAGTTATAAATTAGATTACAATAATTTCACAACTATAAAATAGATACAAGCATATAATGAAATTAAGTTTAACAGTTGCTGTTGGAACTGAGCTACAGCTCACGTAAACACTGTGCTGTTACTAGAGAAGAATTCTTCAATATTGTAGAGGGGTTGCTCTTTTAGCTAACACAAAATAGTAGTTTTAAGCTGCTCCCATGGTAAAGACTGAATGTGATCAGGTAGAGCATTAAACGATTTTAGGGCCAGCATTGAGAAGCTGTTTTGTGTCTTTGCTAATTGACACCTTGGCATGTCAATACTGTCTTTGTTGCGAGTGCCGTATTTATGAACTTCATTTCTCTGTCTTTAAATGTCATGGTTTCTCTTTATGTGGAAGAGGCAGTTCAATATATACTGGCTGTAAACAGTCAGAACACCTAACCTGGAGAAAATTGGTTTACATGTGTTTTCTTTTTTTTTCTTTCTTCTTCTTCTTGAAGTAATGATTCTCACCGCTTTTTTTTCTTCTTCTTCTTCTTCTTTCAGTAAAAGCACATTCTTGATTCTTGCAGCCTGCCGAATGGCCCCGAAACAACAGCCTATAACTGATGTGGCTGTGGAACATTGCATAGTACACAGTTAGAAGGTACTGTTCTGGTACTATACTCTTCAGTTTCCTCAAGAGGTACAGGGCCCATGAAAGTTTGGAACATACATGTTTGATGTGCTGTTGCCAGGTTAATTTGGTATCAATGAGAAAGGCCGGAAGTTTAAGATCTGCTGTGTTACCAAGTACTTCAGTGTTGCTGAGGCTGCATATCATCCTCTGAGTTTTTTCTTCATTAATTTTCATTTTGTTCATGATAAACCAGGCCTTAGCTTCATTGAACAAGACTTCTGCTTGTTGTACTGCCTGTTCAACATTCTCTCCTTTTGAGAACAAGGTTGTATCATTCGCAAACTGCAAGGTGTGCCCTTTGGAGCTTATGTCATGTACAAAGATAAGGAACAGGAGGGGCCCTAGTACTGATCCCTGTGGCACACCATGCTGTAGCTGCTTCTCACCGGAATCAGCTCCTTGCATGGAGACAGGTTGTCATCTCTTTCTCAGGTAGTATTCAAGAGTTTGCAGGACAGATCACCCTGTACCATATGTTTTTAGCTTTCCAAGCAGGGCCTTGTGTGGGATGCAGTCAAATGCCTTACTAAGGTCACAGAGAACTAGTGTCTTCAAAACTCTGACTTATGTTTGTAACTAAGTCAAGTACATCTGTTGCTGTTGACCCGTACTTCCGAAAGTCATCTTGCGCATCATAAAAGAGACTATTTCCTTCAAAGTAACTTAATAGTTATTTTTCATTATTGATTCCATCACCTTCACTAGTACTGATCTTATAGATATGGGCCTGTAGCTTGACATTTCATGTTGACTGCCGTTTTTGTGAACAGGCACTGTGCATGCCACTTTCAGGAAGTCTGGAAATTCCCCTGCATGCAGGCTTTTATTTATTACTATTGCTAGTGGCTGTGCAATTTCACTGATTATAGTTTCTAACATAGCACAGGGTATGCCATAAATATCAGGGCCCCCTGAAGATTTGTGGCTTTTTACAATTTTTATTATTTATTTTGGATACACTCTCTTCCACATTACCATGCTGCATTTATTCTCAAATTTCACAGCAACTGCAGGATCTATTCCAAAGTCAGGAATTTCATCCACTGTGTTTTCCACTATTTTTATAAAATTGTCACTAAACTCATCTGGGCTGCAAGAATTAGAGCAAGAGGTGGGTTTTCTCTTTGTAAAAGGTTTGAAAACCAATCACCATAGTATTCAGTGTGTAAGCAATAAGAGTGTGGATCCTAAAATACGTTACCTTAACATTCAAGGACTGAAAGATAAAGAACTTATCATAAATGAATTTGGTCTTGATAACCAGTCTGATGTTTTTTGTCTGAGTGAACATTGGGCTAATGAGAATGAACTTGCAGCTACCAAATTTGACAATTTTAGTATAGTAAATAGCTACTGTAGGAAAGAGCACATTAGAGGTGGTGTGGAAATTTATTCCAACCAGTCACTCAATTGTACAATAACCAAACTAGACCTAAATTCATTGTGTGATGAACAGCACTTTGAAGTTACGGGTATAATCATTAATAGACATAAGCTAATAATAGTATCTATGTATAGGTCACCAAAGGGAATCATTAACATATTTTTAGAAAATACGGACATGCTACTGAGTGAATTAAGTAATATTAAATGCCTACACTATGATATTGCAATAGGAGGTTATTTGAATGCTGATTTTGACGTTACTAAATGTAAGGGAAGTGTTGCAGATCTGGAAAACTTACGAAGACAATACAATTTACATCATGTCAATAACAGGCCCACAAGAAACAAATCATGTTTAGATAACATCTTTGTAAACTTCAAGATAACTGAAAACACATGCGAAGTTGTAGTGTTCCCATTCTCTGACCATGACTCCGTATCTCTAAATTATTCAAGTAAAATTCCCCTCAACAGGAGCAATGTAAACAGACCTGTCCCAACAGTTGTGATTACCAGACCCGTAACTGAGGATAAAATTAACACATTTTGTAATTCCCTTGCTGACAGAGACTGGTTTGGCCATTGTAGTGTCGATGGACATAACACATCAAGTAATGACCTGCCAGCCAAAATAATATTTGATAGATTTTTTTAATGCATTCTTGACCCTATTGAACCATAGTATTCCCATAAAGAAAATCAAAATAATGGACAGCAGCTGCAAATCCAGATCTCAAAACTGACCAAATATATGGTGCACTAAACAGCTGACAGATCTAAAGAAACAAGTTTTGTTACTGTACAACATATACAATAGTATAAAGTCTGACTATGCCAAATCAGCCAATGTGGAATGCAGGAATGAATACAAAAAAGCCATCCTGCAAGCCAAAAAAAAAACCTACAATGCCAACAGCATACATAATTCCACCAATAAATGCAAAACCGCTTGGAAAGTAATTAACAGTACTGCCAAAGATACTGAAAAATACAAAGTTAATATCCCACCTCAAACACTCAATGACTTTTTTATTAATTCAGTGAAAGAAATACGAGACACAACTATCAAACCAGACATTAGTCCATCAGAGTTACTCTCCCAAAATTGGGGTGGACAGTCACTAAATACAAGCATGCTAATCCTCTCCAAAGTATCGCCTAGATTTGTACAAGGAGTCATAAAACAACTGAAATCATCTGATAGCTTAGATATATATGGCATATCATGCAATCTGCTAAAAAAAGTGTGTGACTGCATTCTGTACCCTTTAACCCATTGCATAAACAAGTGCTTATTTGACGGATATTTTCCTGATGAGTTAAAACTGTCTAGGATCGTCCCAGTATACAAAAAGGGAGATAAAGACTCTCCATCTAGTTACAGGCCTATTTCAATAGTACCTGCATTCTCCAAGGTAACAGAATGCATTATTTACCAACAATTATCATCTCACTTTGAGAATCTAGGAATAATTAATGCTACACAATACGGGTTTAGGAAGAATCTGTCGATCATTGATGCAACCAACACAGTAGTCAGTTACATTCTCAAACTTTTCGAGAACAAAGGCTTTGCTCAGGTCTCATTCTGTGACTTAAGCAAGTCCTTCGATTGTGTTGATCACACGCCACTACTAGATAAACTAGAATTCTAAGGTATCAAAGGAAACAGTCTCAGACTATTAAAAGCTTATCTCAACAACTGTAAACAGGTAGTTTGTGTTGGTAAGGAAATGTCAAACATAGAAAAATGTTAAAGTAGGTGTGCCTCAGGGATCGGTATTGGGCCCCTTCCTGTTTCTGATAATGATCAATGATCTCCTGTCATTTATTAGATGCACCACTGTATTGTATGCAGATGATACGACTTTTCTTCATAGCAGCAACAATCTTAATGATCTTAAAACCTGTGCTTAAAATACACTCACTCACGTAGCATATTGGTTCAGAGCAAATGGTTTCCTGCTAAATGAAAATAAAACTCAGCAGATAATCTTCACTCTAAGAGACAAGCCACTATCTGATGACCCTAGTTCTGTTAAATTCCTAGGAGTTTATTTAGACAAAAAGTTATCCTGGGGTCAACATGTAAACTGTATTAGTAGTAAGCTATCTAGAGTAATTTATTTATTACGACAACTCAGAAATTGTGTACCTGAAACATACATCAGATCATCTTATTTTGCAATTTTCCAAAGTATAATATCCTATGGCATTATCTTGTGGGGTAACTGTAGTCATGTACATGACATCCTATTATTTCAGAAGAAAGCCATTAGGATAATTACAAATTCTTCATGTAAGGTTCACTGCAAACCCTTATTTACTAAACAAAACATTTTGACAGTAATAAACCTCTATATATACAATGTCTTAATCTTTACGAAGAAGAACCTACAAGATGTGAAACATAGAGAAAATGTACATTGTTACAACACAAGAAGCATCAAACACATATACATGCCTTACCACAGATCATCAAAATCAATAAATTGCTATGAAGTCACAGGGCACAAACTATTTAATAAGTTGCCACATGCTATACAGGATCTTC
Organism: Schistocerca gregaria; assembly: GCF_023897955.1. Taxonomy (NCBI): domain Eukaryota; kingdom Metazoa; phylum Arthropoda; class Insecta; order Orthoptera; family Acrididae; genus Schistocerca; species Schistocerca gregaria. The sequence continues at coordinate 654,083,732 of NC_064931.1, read as the reverse complement.
CTGAACATACATTCAAAGAAAGACTGCATGAATGGTTTATTGCCCACCCGTTCTATGATATCAATGAATTCTTCAACTGTAAAATGCAGTAATCCAACAGATGACTCACTGTACATTTATTGTAACATGAGCTAAAATATTTCAGTAGTCAATACCTTATGACACTGTATTATAAATTGTATCTTCATTTCACAATGTCAATTGCTGTAATGGCCTAAAGACAATAAAATCTTTATTATTATTTTTATTATTATTACTATTCATTAACCAGGTCCCATGCTGCTTTACAAGGATTGTGAGGTTCTTCAATAAATCTGACATTGCTTGCCTTCTTTGTTTTTTCTACTACCTTTCTGTACATCCTTTTGGTCTGTAAATAACTAGAGTACAGTTTACCCGTAATATCTATATCTTTGACCTTGTCATTTAGTATCTGGACAATACATTAAATTTTGGTTAGTCTAGGAGTATACCACCTCTTTACTTTGTTAGATTTTTGTCTACATTTTGATTTAGCATTTGAGTACCTCTTGGGTTTTAACAGGAAATGTTCATCAAAATTCACTTCAAGGGTCTGGAACATGTGACTGAATGCAGAATTTGGTGGAAATTCAACAATTATTTGGTGCCAATCTATAGAAGACACTATAGTTTTGAAATCTCCTAAGCATTCCTTGTAATACCTCTATTTCTAAATACATAATTTGAATGCCAACTGGGAATTTGTTGTGCACGTACTGAGATTGTCCATAAATTCATGGTTATGGCATGGTGATCTGCTCATATAGGGTCCACCACACTTACTTTGTAGTCCCAACTATTTAGGTTTGTCGCAATTGTGTCAAGACAAATAGCTCCTCTTGTCGGTAGAGAGTTTCCTACGAATAGCCCCTAGCTGCTTACTAAGTCCACGAAAGCTCTTTCTTTATCATTACCTTCTCCAATATGAATGTTGAAGTCTCCACATAAAGAAATTTTTGTTTCTAAGTGCACTAGGTGTCACAGACAGCTTTCCAACTGGTTGAGGAAATTTTCAAAATTTCCATCTGGGGAATGGTAGACAGAAACAACAATTAAGTTGGCATCTGACAGTCCGAATGCAGCTAATTCTAGGTCTAGATCTACACAAAATTTACTTAAGTTAATTTTATTGGCACTGAGTTTACTATTTACATACACAGCCACACCACCATGGATAGTAGTTTCTCTACACCCTGCATTCACCATTTCTAAACATTCAATGTTTCTGTAGTATTCTGTTTGTGGTTGGGCTAGCCAGTGTTCATATGTACATAATACATCAGGTCTCATTTTGTCAACAAGCAGTATTCCATGTACAGATTGGTGATACATGGCGCCAGTGGGGATCCCATAGCAACTCCATCCACCTGGTGGTAAAACTTGCCCCCACACTGGAAATATGTGGTCATAAGTGCATGGTGGAATAATTCCACCATGTCTTCATTGAAGTGATTCTCCAGTAGTTGCAAGGAATCCTTTAACAGTACCTTTGTGAAGAAGAATGTAATGTCAAAGCTGACCATAATATCATATTTGTCAAGACGCCACTCCTTGAGTGTCTTATCAAACTCCATGGAATTCTTGATGTTGTAGGGACTTTTGCCCATGATGGGCTCGAATAGTTGTGTCAGGTGTTTGGCTATACAATAGATAAGAGAACTGATCATGTCTACTATTGGGCGTAGTGCTACCTCCCTCTTGTGTATCTTGGGGAGGCAGTATAACCGTGGTGGAACCGGAGCTCTGGGCTAAAGCCATTTTATCAGGTTCTGGTTCAGACCTGAGTTATTGAGATGACCGATGGTTTTTCTAGTCACAACTGTTATAGGGTCCTTCTCCACTTGTTTGTAGGCCTGGTTCTGCAGCAGTGAATTAATCATGTCCCAGTAGCCAGCCACTGTTAGCAGCACAGTCACAGTCTGTTTGTCTGGTGGTAGAATGACAGTATCCTCATCTTCTTTGAGGCTGTGTATTGCCCTGTGTTCCACCACCGAGATGTTGGTTTGTGGCATTCTTGCTTTGTCTAGGATTCTGCAGGTCTCCTTTCTCACCATCTTCCATCTTCCAGCAAAAATCAGAAATAAGCTGGGTTCAATGAATGAAAACTTGGGTCTAAGAACACTGGGTGCCTATAGCATTTCCTGTGTTTGTGGAAAACAACATATTGGACAGACGCAGTGTTGCATAACACAATGCACTTCTGAACATGTGAGAAGCATTCGCCTCAGACAAAAAGAAAAATCCAAAGTAGTGGAACACAGTCTCAGTGAAGAACACTCATTTAAGTTTGGAGAAACCAAGAGACAGAGAGAAAGGCTTCTGGGACTCTATTATTATAGAGACAGTGGAGATATGGGTCAGTGATGACCTGGTCAATTGGGATAGTGGCTTCCAACTCAGCACCACGTGGAACACAGCAGAATACACTCCTGGAAATTCAAATAAGAACACCGTGAATTCATTGTCCCAGGAAGGGGAAACTTTATTGACACATTCCTGGGGTCAGATACATCACATGATCACACTGACAGAACCACAGGCACATAGACACACGCAACAGAGCATGCACAATGTCGGCACTAGTACAGTGTATATCCACCTTTCACAGCAATGCAGGCTGCTATTGTCCCATGGAGACGATCGTAGAGATGCTGGATGTAGTCCTGTGGAACGGCTTGCCATGCCATTTCCACCTGGCACCTCAGTTGGACCAGCGTTCGTGCTGGACGTGCAGACCGCGTGAGACGACGCTTCATCCAGTCCCAAACATGCTCAATGGGGGACAGATCCGGAGATGTTGCTGGCCAGGGTAGTTGACTTACACCTTCTAGAGCACGTTGGGTGGCACGGGATACATGCGGACGTGCATTGTCCTGTTGGAACAGCAAGTTCCCTTGCCGGTCTAGGAATGGTAGAACGATGGGATCGATGACGGTTTGGTTGTACCGTGCACTATTCAGTGTCCCCTCGACGATCACCAGAGGTGTACGGCCAGTGTAGGAGATCGCTCCCCACACCATGATGCCGGGTGTTGGCCCTGTGTGCCTCGGTCGTATGCAGTCCTGATTGTGGCGCTCACCTGCATGGCGCCAAACATGCATACGACCATCATTGGCACCAAGGCAGAAGCGACTCTCATCGCTGAAGACGACACGTCTCCATTCGTCCCTCCATTCACGCCTGTCGCGACACCACTGGAGGCGGGCTGCATGATGTTGGGGCGTGAGCGGAAGATGGCCTAACGGTGTGCGGGACCGTAGCCCAGCTTCATGGAGATGGTTGCGAATGGTCCTCGCCGATACCCCAGGTGCAACAGTGTTCCTAATTTGCTGGGAAGTTGCGGTGCGGTCCCGTACAGCACTGCGTAGGATCCTACGGTCTTGGCGTGCATCCGTGCATCGCTGCGGTCCGGTCCCAGGTCGACGGGCACGTACACCTTCCGCCGACCACTGGCGACAACATCGATGTACTGTGGAGACCTCACGCCCCACGTGTTGAGCAATTCGGCGGTATGTCCACCCGGCCTCCCGCATGCCCACTATACGCCCTCGCTCAAAGTCCGTCAACTGCACATACGGTTCACGTCCACGCTGTCGCGGCATGCTACCAGTGTTAAAGACTGCGATGGAGCTCCGTATGCCACGGCAAACTGGCTGACACTGACGGCGGCGGTGCACAAATGCTGCGCAGCTAGCGCCATTCAACGGCCAACACTGCGGTTCCTGGTGTGTCCGCTGTGCCGTGTGTGTGATCATTGCTTGTACAGCCCTCTCGCAGTGTCCGGAGCAATTATGGTGGGTCTGACACACCGGTGTCAATGTGTTCTTTTTTCCATTTCCAGGAGTGTATTATGAAGAATGAGACAAGAGCGCACCAATGGAGGGAGATCGGTGGCAGACGATGGAATAAACAGGCGGCACCGAGACGAGACACCAGGACCAGACACCCATGGATGCCAACCACAACGCACTGCAGTGACAATTCCACTCATGTCTGACTGGCCCAACCGGTGCCAAAGATGAAGAGAAGCCAGTGGACCCACAGCTATAAAGACACAGATGAGATGTGAACCCATCACTTCGCCTGAAGATGGAACTAGCTTTAAAATTGCTGGAGAACAATGCATTGACTTGGATGACAACCCAAGAAAATTTTATCATCAAAATTCACCGAGAAAACCTGCTTTGTCATATAATGTACGTCTATGGAGAGGACTGACATTGCAGTGTCAAATCACTGCTAAAACTTTGGATCAAGAAGGAAGTTTGCTCATCAGACTCGCATTCTTGCAATGTTGTTGGGACAAGGACAGACTGCCACAGTTCACACATCGGCAACATCCTATCCATACGGCAGGAACCAAATGCATCCTGCAATATGCCAGCTCAGCACTGTTGAGGGAGCACATACGCATCAAACAGTCTGGACTTGACAAAACTGGATGTACCTTACTCGCATGTCACCTGACACTCACTTCAACACTCTCAGTTTTCACATGGGAGTGGGTAGATGGCAATACCTTCACCTCTAGTGATCTGTGCAAGTGGAAGGCCACCAAGAAACAACAAAACAAGTACCAATGACTACCAGGTGCACAATGGTAGGAGGCTGACACCAAGGAATTGAGGACCACTGTCAATCTCACCAGCAAGGAACTAGATGAGGTGACAATGTCCGTGCTATCCAAAGTGTTTAACTTTCCACCCATTTCAAGCTTATTATCGAAACTAGAACTCATCAGCAGCATCAAACAGGCCATACATTGGGTGTTGTCTGAAGCTACTGAAGAGGTGAGAAAGTAGACCTGCAGAATCCTAGACAAAGTGAGAATGCCAAAAACCAACATCTCGGTGGCAGAACACAGGGCAATATGCAGCCTCAGAGAAGATGAGGATACTGTCATTTTACCACCAGAGACTGTGACTATGTTGCTAAGAGCATCTGACTACTGGGACAAGATTAATTCGCGGCTGCAGAACCAGGCCTACAAACAAGTAGAGAAGGACCCTATAACAGTTGTGACTAGAAAAACCATCGGTCATCTCAGTAACTCAGGTCTTAACCAGAACCTGATAAAATGGCTTTACCCCAGCGCTCCAGTTCCTCCCCCAGATACACAAGAGGGAGGTACCACTATGCCTGATAGTAGACATGATCAGTTCTCCTATCTATTGTATAGCCAAACACCTGGCACAACTATTCAAGCCTCTCATAGGTAAATGTCCCCGCCACATCAAGAATTCCATAGAGTTTGCTAAGACACTCAAGGAGTGGTGTCCTGACAAAAATGATATTATGGTCAGCTTTGACATTACATCCTTCTTCAGGAGAGTAACATTCGAGGACTCCTTGAAACTACTGGAGAATCACTTTGACAAAGGCATAGTGGAGTTATTCCACCATGCACTCATGACCACATATTTCCAGTGTGGGGGCAAGTTTTACCAACAGGTGGATGGAGTCCCTATGGGAGCCTCACTGGCACCATGTATTGCCAATCTGTCATGGAATACTTTGATGGTATCACCTTGGAAACAGCACACCTTAAACCCAAGGTCTTTTATTCGTACATGGACAATACTTTCATGGTCTGGCTCCACAGCGAAGACACTCTAATGGAATTTCTCAACCATCTGAACAGCATACATGAGAACATCAAGTTCACAAAGAAATTGGATGAAAATGGGTGCCTACCCTTCCTCAATATTCTAGTAAAGAAGAAAATGGATGGCACCCTGGGATATTCGGTCTACCAAAAGAAAACACACACAGACCTGTACCTAAGCGGCAACAGCTGCCATCACCCAGCTCAATGGAAATCCGTGCTCACTACTCTTGTCCGCAGACTCTTGGCATATGTGACAAGGACAGTTTATCTACTGAGATTCAGCACCTGAAGAAAACCTTGAAGAAGAATGGATACACTGACATTCAAATTAGACATGTTCTCAAGATGAACAAGAAGAAGAAGAAGAAGAAGGAGGAGGAGGAGGAGGAGGAGGAGGAGGAGGAGGACCTTTAGGAAGAGGAGAACAACAAAGGGCTAGTGTTCCTCTCGTACACAGGGATACCCTTGGCCAAGATTGCCAGGATACTGGAGAAGAACACGATAAATACCATCTTCCAACCTCCAGCAAAAATCAGAAATAAGCTGGGCTAAAAGAAGGACAACTTGGGTCTAAGAACACTGGGTGTGTATAGTATTCACTGTGAATGTGGGAAAATACAGCATTGCATAACATAATGCATCTCTGAACATGTGAGAAGCGCTCACCTCAGACAAGAAGAAAAATCCGCAGTAGCAGAACACAGCATCAGTGAAGAACACATATTTCAATTTGAAGAAACCAAGAGACTGTGAAGAGCATAAGGTTTCTGGGACTCTATTATTAAAGGCGCTTAAAGTAGTAAATGAGTTTTGCTATTTCGGGAGCAAAATAAACAATGATGGTCAAAGTAGACAGGATATAAAATGTAGACTGGCAATGGCAAGGAAAGCTTTTCTAAAGAAGAGAAATTTGTTAACATTGATAATAGATTTAAGTGTCAGGAAGTCATTTCTGAAATTATTTGTATGGAGTGTGGCCATTATGGAAGTGAAACGTGGATGATAAATAGTTTGGACAAGAAGAGAATAGAATGTGGTGCTACAGCAGAATGCTGAAGTTTAGGTAGGTAGATCACATAACTAATGTGGAGGTATTGAATAGAATTAGGGAGAAGAGAAATTTGTGGCACACCTTGAGTAGAAGAAGGGATCAGTTCATAGGACATGTTTTGAGGCATCAAGGGATCACCAGTTTAGTATTGGAGGGCAGTGTGGAGGGTAAAAATCATAGATGGAGACCAAGAGATGAATACACTAAGCAGATTCAGAAGGATGTATGTTGCATTAGGTACTGGGAGATGAAGAAGCTTGCACAGGATAGAGTAGCATGGAGAGCTGCATCAAACCAGTCTCTGGACTGAAGACCACAACAACACAATTAAAGAGACAGTGGAGATATGAGTCAGTGATAACCTGGTCAATCGGGATAGTGGCTTCCAACTCAGCACCGCATGGAACACAAGACAACATTATCAAGAATAAGGCAAGAGCAAACCGATGGAGCCAGGTCGGTGGCAGCAGATGGAATAAACAGGCCGCACTGAGGCGAGATGCCAGGAACCGGCACCCGCATCTCCTGCCCCACCATGCGCCACTGCGCCAATTCTGCTCGCGCCTGATTGGCCCAACCGGCGCTGAGGATGCTGAGAAGGCTGTGGTAGAGTAGCTATAAAGATCCAGTCAGGGCACATGAACCAGACATTTTGCCTGAAGATGGCAACTAAGAAACTTGCTGAAACGTTGCTGGAGAACAATGCATTGACTCAGCTGTCAATCCAAGAAAATTTTATCATCAAGATTTGCCAAGGAAGCCTGCATTCTCATATAACCTCAAGTATGTTTTTGACTACTATTCGTAATCTACTTGTACACATCAGATCATTCTGGATACCACTATTATCATATACATCCATTTTTCGAAATAGAGAAAATTTAGATAAAATGGTGTGTTTTATAAATGGAAAATTCTAAGAGGCAAAAGAGTTGTACAAGATATGTTAAATAACTATGAATTAAACATCATAGTTTCCATAAATGACACATGTAGAAGTTTGTTTAAATTTTTGGATATTGTGATTTCGTAACAAATAAAATTGTTTCTCATGTAGTTCAGCACTTTCACATATTAGTAAAGTGGTTGTTTACCTAATGTTCAACAAGTTAATGTGACACAACTTAAACAAACTTTTAAGATTTTGTAAGTAAGTGTGGTATTTGTTAGTACTCAACTGACTTAAATGAAGGCATATTGTATTATTTACACATACCACTTCTTTTCAAAATTATGTTTCTGTTTACATTTCTCTGTGAAATTTTTATGATGACTAGTTGTCCAAGATTTAATGTTTACAAGTTGTAACTTGTGAAAATATACAAGTGAATAATAAACAAAAAGGGGAAATATAATAGCTGAAAAAGTATCCTGAACTTCCATGAGAGAGTCACATATCATGTACTTTAAGATGGAAATGGCATCATACACTTCACAAATAAGGGTGGTATTGAATAATTCATTTTATCTGATTCGTCTTAATCTTGGTTTGTTACAAGCTTAAAGTAAGTAATACCACTATATAGTTACAGTCATGGAATAAATGTAAAACTCAAACCAGCATTTTCCTAGGAGTAATGAAACTGCTCAATAAATTGCCCAAAGAGACTATTAAAACAAACTTATTCGAAAGCAGTTAAGTAGTGCCTGTTAAGCAAAACATTATATACAGTGAAGGATGACTTAGATAATACAGTAGGAGTTGGTAAAAAATGGAATGCAAATAAATAATAATAATGATAATAAAACATCAGTCATTTCACATAACACTTTCACAATACATTATTTCCTTCTTTTCTTTCTTTTCTGGAAAAGCTTACCCTCAAGGCTTAGCAATGTATAATACCAACACCTTATTCTCATTCTGAGCTCAACATCTCACTAATTATAGACAGATGCAGCCTCAGTTTTTTTGAAAAGCAAATGGGAAGTTATGGGACACTAAATGGAAACCAAAACTCATTGCTATAATCCCCTATGTCAAGTAATAGTGTATGTAGTGTGTGAAGTGGCTGGGAGTGAGAAATGAATGAACAATGTAGTACTAGCCTTTTACATTATCAGATAACTTCCTTGCAAAACCATGTTGTACGCTAGGGATAAACCAAAAGAGGTAGCGCTATTATAAACAGATTGGTCATGTATTCAGGCATGTAGAGGCTCCAGTCTTCATCTGGCCATACTGATTTAGGTTTTCTATGGCATCCCTAAATTACTTCAGGAGAATGCTGGGATGGTTCCTTGTCAAACCAGACCTGTAAGCATGTAAATGACTGTATATATGAGTTATATTTTTATTGTTGTTCTCAAATTGTAATATCAAAACATTTGCAACATTCTTGGAAAAAAGATGTACAGACGAATGAAACTACTGCTACTACTACTACTACTACTGCAAAGATTCGGCTCAGATATGTGGGGTCATGACTCAGTCAATAATGAAGTAACCACAGGACACTCAGATCTGTCTCCCTATACTATTCAACATTGTAGAATCTGTAGACTGTGGCTGCTGAGTGCACCAACAAAGCTGTATAGTGGGTGGCCACTGTTGGTAGCAGTGAAAATGTGATAATTGTAGTGCAGTTGACCATTCAGGCCATTATTAAACTGCAATCAAAAAGTGAAAAGTAAACCAAAACAGAGATCAAGATGAAGCCAAAGTCATCATGTGTCAAAATCTATAATACCAATTTGCAAGTCTGTGAATGTAAATAAGAGAAGGGTGCTGGGTTGTTATGTAACTGGAGGTTACACTTAAATGCAGTACACAAGATGTCAGGGAGTCACACCTGAGTATTTATTGGTTATTTGTCAGACTATGTAACCATCTTTCTCGCCAAGAGTGACTGATATGCATGGTGTCAAAAGACATTGGCTCCAATTCCACTCTTGCCTCTGCCTTGGCATCAGAATCAATGTTGAAAATGCACAATACAAAATCCCTTCCTTATTAAATTGGCAGCTAGGACAAGAAGTAGCTAGAGGATGTATGATTATCAATGGGGTGAAGGAAGGAATAGTGCTGATCTTGTCCATTATTTCCTGAATGTTAATGTCAGGTTTAGACAACTATGGTGAAAGTGAACATCAAGGCAACTGAGAGGGCTCTGGGGTACAAGGCACTGCTAGGGTCAGCATTCAGCAAAGTGGAATCAGGATATGGCATGGGTGGCAGATAGGTTTTTGACTCAGTTTACATTCAATTCCATCCTGTGCAGGCCTTTGATTGCTGGTATAGTTCAGTTTGAGTTTGCACATTGCAGGGCTGCCAAGGCAAGGGGACAGACATGGATGGAACAGGGTAGACGTACACCAATTGGCAAAATTACAAGAGGTCTTTTCACTGATGTGTCCAGGTATCTGATAGGTCCAGCTTAGGGCTAATTTTGTGATGGCTGCCATGGCACAAGCTGATTTCTGTAATGTATCAATTGATTTTGTCTGACAATAAACTCAAAAGTGGGTGCTGTCATTGGTCAGTGATGATGCTCTGTGTGCAGCATGAGTCTAGGCCAAAAGTGCCAGCCTGCATATAAAAGGAATGTAAATGTTAGTGTTTAGGGTCATTGTTTTGGCAGCAGAAAATGTAGCAATCTGTCTGTGACAATGCAAATTTTGTGTGGTCTATGTCTGTTAGCAGTTTGCAGCAAGGAAGATGGAGAGTGTTTCCTTAGATGATGTTGGTAGAATTTGC